>NC_045788.1:119153187-119794557 GCF_009873245.2 Balaenoptera musculus
CCCTAGGTAAGTCTATGGGGAACCCCAAATGACTTCCTTGTTATGAATTCATGGTACAAACTGAAATATTCAGTCATATTTTATCCCATTTTAGGATGGCAGCTATTTGGTATAGTGATAATTCTGATTTGGGGCATTCATAATAGTTGGGATTTATGCTGCCCTAACGTCAAGGGTGTACTAAATAATCCCTTTGTGTAAACACATTGCAAATGAACCTGAGAGATTTACAACTATTATTTATTAACTCTTAGAGTATATTTGTTTATTAAAATTTCTATCCTCCTAACGTCGTAAGAAGAAATATATTTTGCTTTTGTATGAGAATGGAATAGAAAGTGTAAATCTGTAGTTGTAATAATTAGGGGTGAGGGTTAGGGGTAAAGAGTAAAGGTCCCAAGGTCACAGAGTCCTATAGAAAATCATACAGGTTCCATGCAGGTCTCTGAATCTGAACACCATAAATTCTGCTCCCCTCCCATTCCTACCTCTTAGGAATCTTAGAATTTAATCTAAGATTTTAAGATTCAATCTTAATTTTATAATCACTTTTCTTTAAAGCCAAAAATAGTAATTAAAATGGATTTTTGCCTGTGTTTATTGGCTCTTAGAATCTTGAACCTGGCCTTCTTATTTGGGATCTCCTTTATACCTTTTCCCATATGCTTGGTCTAAGTTCAGAAATATTGGCCAAATTTTCATTCTGCGTCCATGGAACTCTAGAATTCTGAACTTGATTTTGCCCATGTGGCTTCTGGTTCTATGTTTTGGCTCCTCAGAGAACCTGACTAAAAATGACTAACTGTATCTCATCACTTATTGGAAAAACCCAACCCCTCGTCCTCATCTATCCCATCCTGATGCCCCTCAAAACTCAACTCTGGCACCATATCAATTTTTTTATATTAATTAAAAAGTTAAAAGAACAATTAAAGCCTTTGTGGATTAACCTTTAAGAGATTTATGGTTTGTTATTTTTCTATTTAGCTCTAATGAAAGGGATTTGACGCTTATATAGGTATCACCTTCCATTTAACATATGTTGAGAGTTAAATTATTCTTGATTGGTTCCCAGTGATCCTCCAAACATGGGCCAAGTTCATGGTTTTGTTTTTTTACAAATGGGTGACATCACACAAATAAGGATATGACTTTATTCAGAAAATTCTTTAAAAATCATTCAAACAACTTATAAGAATGAATTCTTATCACTTATATGTTAAGGAGCCTTATTTTTTTTTGCTTATGAAATAACATATTTAAAAATAGCACATAAAGGAGCATGGTCATGCTAGAATTAGCAAAAGCCCCAGAATTCTGTACGTTTCACTATTCCTCCTGCACGAGAAGTGCCCTTTTCTGCATCCTCATCTCTTATCCTTTCACACTTTATTATCTTTACAAAAAGGAAGGAGACAACATACAAAATTAATTTAACTAAAGGTCTGCATTACAACTGAAAGCCATTAACTGGCAGCCGTTTACCAAAGCACAGGCAAAAATCAATTTTAATTAGTATTTTTGGCTTTAATGAAAAGTGATTACAAAATTGGCATTTTAGCTAATACTGTTGAGATATATGGTGAGGTGATACTAATTAATTTTCTGTTGAATTGCCATAGGCCTTGAATTTCTGCAATAAAATGATATATTTGCTGATACCAGGGCTGCATCAGCATTTCAGAGTTTCATAACAAAAGGCTTCTTAGTGGTTTACAGATATATTTCACACTACTCCTAAGCTACAGAGTATTATTATTTTTTTCCATAAAAAGACTGTTATAGGCAATCAAATTTCATACCATTTTATTAATTGGGGACATTTTATTTTAATGTATCTTGAATGTTAGCCAAAGAACCCTTTATTTCAAATACAGCTTTCTCTTTTTGCTACAAGTGGTATAGAAAGGACATGACATACTTTAATTAGAGAACACTTAATGAATGATTTCTCTTTATTTCCTCACTTTTCCTCCTCTCTTGATTATATTGGTAATAAATTGCCTACTAAACTTAGTTATGTGTTTTAGATCCAGTTAAAAGCAGGAAATAAAAAAGAACCAAGCTTTACAATCCACTCTTGTCATATGATTTGTTTCAAATGCTCTTCAGCTTGCTTTAACTGTGATTATTTCCTCCTCCCCCCACTTTTATTTAAAGAAAAACTGCTGACTGCAGTCTTTAAAAATTATATAATTTTCCCTTATGGGCTGAAAATCTGTATCCTTACATTAATTTTGTTTGACCTGTGGTTAGAAAGTCATTTTATTCATTTGTCGTTGTTGTTGCTGGCTGTCATAGACAGATACAGGAGCATAATCTAGACTCAATTACAAGGATGGCCTATGGAGACAGAGGGATGGTGTTGGAATCCTGACTCCACCAATGATTGGCTTTGGGGACTTGGGTAAATTACTTAACCTCTCTAAGCCTCACTTTTCTCACCTGTACAATGGAAATAACTATGTCCATGTCAAAACAGATTTTGAGTATTTAAAATACATAAATACCTTAATGTAAAGCACTCAATAACCAATAGCAATTGTTATTTTGGAAATGAAATCCTATTTGTTAAAGCATTATTTTATTACTTACTGGAATATGTATAAACTTGGGTTATATTTTACATAAGATCCAAGTACAAGTCATGCAAATGTATTTTTGTAATAAAAAATCTAAGTTTAAGAATAAATCATTAATCAAAAGTTCAAAATGATAGAAAATATAAACTAGAAACTATAGATTCCTAGACTTTTAGAATAGATTCAATAGAATAAACTCAATTAAATAACTGTCATCTAGTCCAGGCTTTTTTCTTTTAAAAATGAGTGAGCTATGGCTCACATAAGTTAAATGGCTTGATATATGATTCACAACTGAGTATCAGAGGAAGGGCTCAGTTAAGTCTACTCTAGTGGCAAATTTTATGATTCTTAGACATGTGTTTTTTGTGTGTCAAAGGGCGACGATATAAAATCTATCCACTACAGATTAGCAATAACTATATAAGGGAAAGCTACTTTATGTGGTTCAGATTTGCATGATGTAACATGGAAAGCTAAACATCAAAAAAAACCAAAAAACGAAAAACACCAAACTCTTAAGCAGAATTTAGAGAAGTGGAAAAATGTTGCTTCTTTTTAATCTTGCCTGAAATGTTAGACAGACTATCACAGGAGCCAATAGACAATGTCCTGCAGGTTTTGGGGGCAAGTGTACACTTAAAATCCCATCTAAAATTTAAAAAAAATCCACAAACATCCCTGCTGAGAAGCATCTGGGAATATTTTCTATTTTAAAGATTTTAGTTTTTATGTAGGAAAAAATATTTACTTTGTTTCCTAAAAAGAGTTTTTAGAGCATGGCACACATATAAATACACATTTATTAATCAGGTCTCGGATGAATGGCTCTATTCTATCCACCTTCCTCTGAAAATACTCTTCACCCCACTTGATTGATATGGCCTTATATTGGGGACTCACAAGATCTGTAGGAGGAATCACATGCCTCAGAACTATGTGATAATAGCACATGCTTTTTGTGTGTTTTTTCGGTGTGTGTTTGTTTGGTACTATAGAATCGTAGAATTCTAAATAAGAAAGGGATATGAGGGACTATTTGCTCTAAAATCCTCATCTGCAAGATGAATTCTAATTCGAAGAATTAGAGAAGTTATAAAACTTGCCCTTGTTACCCAGCTAGTATGAAGCAGATCTGGGAGCTACAATTCAGGCAATCTAAATCATAGCTGGGTGATCTTTCCTTTATGCCATATATTCAATAGTCTACCAATAGGTTAAACATTTGGTTTAAAATGAGCTTCATATCACATTACTAATATCAGTTGATATTAGTAAACTTCCATGTAAAATATTTTATGAGAAAAATTCTCTTGAGTACAAAGTGAAATAATGGACATGCGGATCTAGGGTGATTACTTGGTCATGAATATGCATATGATCAGGCTCTGGCCATTTTCTTTGTTAACTAAATTCACAATAGTCTTAGGCATACAACAGAATGACAATATTAAACTACAGTTGGTAATTTAAATTACTCTTTGCTACTTGGAGAAAAGTCTATATGAGATGGCAAATTACAATTTTAAGATTGCATCACAGGTGTAGAGCAGGGGAAGTTGGTTGTATCCTCTTAATGATTCAGGTCACTGAGATGATTGCCAGATGAATCCATGTTCACTGTAGGAGTAGTTTGGCCTAGAATACCAGACTATTCATTGCAGGACTGACTTCAGGGTCACCTGATCTGTCCAGTCACACAAGGCCCACACTTAAAAGAGACCCACCTTTGGTTTAATGCTCTGTTACTGCAGTCTTAAAATTCTTAATAATGTTATCTTTGAACTTGTGTTTTGTAAGTGAAGTCTGATGGGACAATAGAACACGACTGTGAGCAGAGGAGATACGTGCAGTATGTGTGTCTGCTGTTTCTTGCCACTCCGTTCTCATATTGTGTTCAGGACGCTCCATGAGCACAGAATTCCAATGGACCTTTGTGTGTGGGAGTTCAAAGATACTCAAAGCTTGTTATTTGCACTGAGTAAGCAGGGTGCTGACAGACCAAGAGGCCATGCTTTTCATTCTAGCCAGAACTTGCTTAGAAAGCAGGAAGAAGGCAGTGGTGTTATGAGAGACACAAATGACCAAGGAACCCTATTATATTCTTTCTTACTCAAATGTTACTTCCCTGTATTAGCCAACCACTTTTGATGAAAATGATGACATAGAAGGTAAAAGGAAGAGCAACCTGTAATTCCTTTTCCCACTCATCAGTAGCCAGACAGAAAGTGTTGGTAAAATGTGCATGTGTTAAGAAGTGAAATAAAAATGGTTGAGTCCGTTTTGTGCTGTTTCCACTTTTCTGGTAAGAATGAAATACACATGAGTATATGAGCCCCAAAATACAAATTGTATAATTTTGGTGATTTAACATACAAGTTAAATGCTCTTATATTTTCATTTAAAACTAACTTTGTACAATATCAAGATAAACAGTAAAATTCATGCTAGTAATTAAAAATATTAACTTTTCTTCATTTAGAAAGACATTAAATAATAAATAAATAATACCATGACAATTGATGGAGAAACTGCACAAAAAAGGAAAAGCTTTATTTTTTTACACATTTCCTGCCCTTGTAACAAGTGGCCCTGCATTTTCTTTTTACATTGGGCCCCATAAGTTATGTACCCAGTCCTGACTCACTGTGATTCTTAGGAGAGCAATCTATCTCATTCTGGAAACACACTATTATTTTCCTGTTTTAGGGCTTCTCACTTTCTGGATTTCAAGTAGATTATCTCTTTTCTGTAGACAGAGGGGGGAACAGACTTTTTATTCTTTAGATAGATTATAAATAGTTGCTTAGATAACCGTTTATTGTATCAATAATAATTCAGTCATGTTTGAGCTTGTGTCCTGGTTCTCTTAATTAGATTTTGATTTGATTTAGCCTATTCCCAAGTTTACACCTCAGATGGCTAATTTCATCTTACTTCACAGAGTTGTTGTAAAGTCTGTATTTATGTATTTGATAAATATTTACTGAGCAGCTATTACATGCTGGGTACTGTGCTAGATGGGAGGGACTCAACAGTGAGTAAAACAGACAGATTTTATGCCCTTATGGAGATTTTGTTTGCGAGTGGGAGACAGACAATAAGAAGTAAATAAAAAGGACAAAACCCCCAGATTTAGATGAATGGTGTGGTGAGAATAAACAGGGTAATGGGGAAAAAAAGCAATGAGGATAGGTAGCTTGGGTAGGATGGATTACCCAAAAAAGTTTTGGGAAGGGTTGAGTAAGGATAGTGTATAATATTTGAGGTGAGACCTGGGTGATGAATCAAAATATTCAGAGGGGAGTGCTCCAGGCATAGGAAACAAGAATTACAGAGGACAAATGCCCATCAAGAGATGAATGGATAAAGAAGATGTGGTATATATATATATATATATATATATATATATATATATATATATATATATACAATGGAATATTACTCAGCCATAAAGAAGAATGAAATTCTGCCATTTGCAGCAGCATGGATGGACCTAGAGAATATTATTCTTAATGAAATAAGTCAGACAGAGAAAGACAAACACTTTATGGTATCAGTTATATGTGGAATCTAACTGCTCAAGTAATTACTTACTTTATGCAAAACAGAAACAAACTCACAGATACAGAAAGCAAACTAGTGGTTACCAAAGGGAGAAGAAAGGGGGGATGGGCAAAATAGGGGTATGGGACTAAGAGGTACAAACTACTATGTATAAAAATAGATAAGCAATAGGATATATTGTGTAGCACAGAGAATTATAGCTATTATCTTGTGACAACTTTTTAAAAAAATTTTTCTCTAACAATTTAGTTCATATCTTTTAGCTGCCAAGTGTCTAATTAAATGTTTTGCTTAAAGGTAAATAATAAGATCCAATTATGCATTACTTTTGTCACTTATTTTTTTTTTAACTTTTTTTGTATTGGCATGTAGCCAATTAACAATGTTGTGATAGTTTCAGGTGCACAGGAAAGTGACTCAACCATACATATACATGTATCCGTTCTCCCCCAACCTCCCCTCCCATACAGGCTGCCACATAACATTGAGCAGAGTTCCCTGTGCTATATAGTAGGTCCTTGTTGGCTATCCTTTTTAAATATAGCAGTGTGTACATGTCAATCCCAAACTCCCTAACTATACTTTCCCTCCCCCTCTGCACCCTGCCCCGGTAACCATAAGTTATTCTCTAAGTCTGTGAGTCCGTTTCTGTTTTGTGAATACATTCATTTGTATCATTTCTTTTTAGATTCTGCATATAAGCGCTATCATATGATATTTCTCTTTCTCTGTCTGACTTACTTCACTCAGTATGACAGTCACTAGGTCCATCCATGTTGCTGCACAACTTTTAATGGGTATAATCTGTAAAATACTGAATCACTATACTGTACTCCTGAAAGTAATATAATATTGTAAATCAACTATACTTCAATTTTAAAAAAGGCCTAAAAATGAAAAACCCTTGCTGTAGTGGGTTGAATGGTAGCCTCCAAAAAGATATGCTCATGCCCCAGAACCTGTGAATATGACCTTATTTAGAAAAAGAGTCTTTGCAGATATAATTAAATTAAGGATCTTGAGATGAGATCATCCTGGATTAACTGTGTGGGCCCTGAATCCAGTGTAAAGTGTACATACAACAGACAGAAGAGGAGAGCACAGAGACACACAGGAGAAGGCCACGTGAGGGCAGAGGCAGATACTAGAGTTAAGCTACCAAAAGTCAAGGACTACCGAGAGTCACCAGAGCTAGAAAGAGGCAAGGAAAGATTCTCTCTTAGAGCCTTCAAAGGAAGCATGGCTGTGCCAATAACTTGATTTAAGCTTCTGGCCTACAAAACTGTGAGAGAATAAACTTCTATTATTTTAAGACCTCCAAATTTATGGTAAATTGTTATGGCAGCCTCAGGAAACTAATACACTTGGCATTTTTTGAAGAACAGAAAGGAGGTCACAAAGTGAGTAAGGTGGAGGAGGCTAAGAGGAGATGAGAGAATTAGACAGAAGCCAGACTCTCCAGGATTGGCTAAACCATAGGAAGAAGCTGGGGTTTTATTGTAGAGTCATAGGAAGCCATTGGTGGATGGGTATTAAACTAGAGTAACTAGAGTGTCATTCAGTCTACATTTAAACTACAGTGCAAAAAATGGGCTATGAGTCAGAGTAAAATGGGAAGACTACTGTAGTTGACCAACTGAGAGATGATGGTGGCCCAGACTAGTCTGGTTGTGCTAGAGATGGAGTGAGGGAACCAGATTCAGATGTATTTTGATATAGAAATAAGACTTGGTAATGGATTGGATGAGAGGAATCAATAAAAGATGACTTCCGAGATTTTATTGCAAATAAATGAGTACTGGTAAAGTTAAACAACAACTGAAATGGCAATCACTAGTAGAGGAAAATGTACCCACTGTTGAAGGTGGAAATCAAGAGTTCCCTTGGGACATAATTAAGGCTTAAAAATCCAAATGTAAATATTATTTAGGTAGCATTAGTTGAGACAGTGTATTCTAAAAGCCTGATTAATTGCACCTATATATTGCTCAAAAATGAATGTGTCCTATGTTAATGATGACTGATTTTCTTAGCTTAGTTCTCACAAGATAACCGTTTTATCTCTTGGGGATATCACTCCACAATTGCTATCATTGCAGTAATTAGTTCTTGCCTTCATTTATTATTAGAGAAGACTAATGTTCTTTAAGGGCAAGGTTCCAAGAGCTGAGCTAATTTTCACGTCTCCATGTATGATATTTCTACATCAATCCACAGATCAGAGAGTGTAATTATAAGTTTAGGGTTAACTTGCACTTCAGCATACAGAGTGATTCCCCCGCAAGTAAGCAATTCCCTGAACTTTGTGATTTGCTTGATTGCTCAATCCACCAGCTAGAGGAAATGCAAGAATCAACTTTTTGCCCAAACTCTACTTTAATCTTGGCTGAAGAAGCCTGAAAATCTGGGCTTAGAGACGCTCTTTCTAACCCTTCTCTATTTAATCAATAATGACTGTGGCAGAAAGAGAGAGTATATCTTTTTTCCCAAACAGAGGTAATTGAATATTGCCTAATTAGATTAATTGTACTACTTTGATGCCATAGTGATAGGTGATATATAGGAGGCCTGGCAGTGATAATTGTGAGAGAGATTATTTAATGTAAAATGAAGGATACAGGGTCTGGAGGCCACAGCTTTAAATATTGTGTCCTCTTCCCTTCTCAAAGTTTGAGTATGTATTTTTATATTAAAAATGGAATACATTCAGTTATTAAAATATGTTCAGGGCTTCCCTGGTGGCGCAGTGGTTGAGAGTCTGCCTGCCAATGCAGGGGATACGGGTTCGAGCCCTGGTCTGGGAAGATCCCACATGCCGCGGAGCAGCTAGGCCCGTGAGCCACAATTGCTGAGCCTGCGCGTCTGGAGCCTGTGCTCCGCAACAAGAGAGGCCGCGATAGTGAGAGGCCGGCGCACCGCGATGAAGAGGGGCCCCCGCTTGCCACAACTAGAGAAAGCCCTCGCACAGAAATGAAGACCTAACACAGCCATAAATAAATAAATTAATTAATTAAAAAAATATATGTTCAACTCCTTTCTATGGCTTCTAAGTTTATATACTAATACAATTACTTTAGATTGCTTGAGTTATTTTTGCCTGGGCAGGAGATAGCAAGGAGGAATACACCACTGGCCCTTCCCACATTCACATCTCAGTAAATATAAGACCAACTATAGTGGGAAAGGCCAGAGTACCACATATTGTGGTCCTTCTGGTCTCATTTTGACTGGAATCAGGCTCAGCCACTGTGTCCACTAAGAGTTTCCTTGCAGAGGAAACAGACATAGAGAGAAATTTGGAGAAACGCTACTAACTTAAGCTACTGACTTAAAGCACTTTGGTGGAAGGTGAATATGACAAAAATTTATGAGGCAACACAATTTCAGTAGTGAGGACAAGAGGCTATTTTTTAAAAAAGACGTGACATGGGTTCTATAACTCTAACCACCCATTTAGGAAAATGACCATCAACTCTTTCATTGTATTGGTTGTGCTGTATCTCTGTGGTCTGCATGAAAACATTGCACCTTTTCCTTTCACCCATTCAGGACTTTATGAATGCCAACTATGTTCCACGCTCATGAGCAGCCTATGGGTTAGTTGCATTCAACTGTATGGAAGCTGTTTATGGAGGAAGGATTTTGCATTGGTAACTGTGCAATCAGATGAAAGAGACCAAACTTAAAATCTCTGTCTTCCTGAGAAAAAAAGGAGTAACTGACTTACTTCTCTTAATAATGGAGTTTAAATTTTTCCCCTGAAACTCCAAATAGGAGCAGTGGAAATTCTGGAAGAACTTGAAAATATTTCTTGGCATCTATTCAACTCTGAAATGTTTTGTGAAAATTATATGGGATTCTGTAAATGTAAAAATATTTTTTTCCTTTGTAAAATGAGATAATTCCTGCTGAGGTAATTTGGGTAGAAAAAAAGGGTGGGGGGAGAGAGGGAGAGAGAGAGAGAGAGAAAGATGGTTGGAGGAACTGGGTATGAAGATCAAGATCTATGACTTTTCATAGACACATCTTGCATGGTATATTGTCTTCATATTCATGAATTTAGAAAAACCCTATACTTAAAAGTGGGAGATAATAGGAGCTGAAAACTAATGCCAAATGAAAAGAAAAAGAGAAACAAAAATTCTGAAACCCATTAAACCCTACGGGCAAAAAAATGGCAAGATTTCTATATAGGGACATTAAATCTATGACAAACTCTGTTTATAATCTTTGAACTTCAAAATGGATGTCATGCCAAGTGACAGAATAATGATTTCAAATGAGGAGTAATTATAGGCATCAGAACTGCCTGAACCTGCTGATGATGTTGTAGACTGAAAATCTTTTTCTGGATTCATTCTGTATTTACAGTAGTTGCCAGATGTACCACCTCTGTTTGACATCCATTTTTAAAGTAGTGAGGTTGGGGGGCAGAAATGCAACCTACTGTCTGCAGCGTTTTAGATCTATACATAGAGGCATACTGGCTATAGATTTGTTTTAATATTCAGGACTTCAAAAGCTTGAAAAAAATTGGTTTATAATGATTTTCAGATTGAGATTAAAGACCTGTTGATTATTTATTCATTTCGAATTTGAAAATTGAGATGAACACAGTTACAGAACTATATAAAATTACTACTTTCTGTTTGGGAAGACTTGTTATGACTTTTTATTGTTCATGCATAGTCTATGCAATGTCAACAGAGCATAAAGCTGTTACCAGCTTTACCCTTGGTAACGGCTGATGGTGATACATTTGAATAATCTTATCAACAACTGAACAGATGAGGCTGACCTGAATATGTTACAGAAGCATGATATTAGTCAAAGTTGTCATTTATGCAGATAAAAATAAGTAAGTTTGCCAAATCTAGGTGGAAAATTTTAGAATTTATCTGCCTTTGTTAACCAGATTGACTAGATAATGAACAGATCTGGAATTCACACTAAGCCATGTTATAACTATGAGTTCAAGATCAACCATGACTCAAATACATAACAGTACTACTGAGGAGCATAATGTGATTTAATTTTCTATTTACATTTTAATTTCCAATTGTATTAGTTTGCTAGGGCTGCTATAACAAAGTTTCACAGGCTGGATGGCTTAAACAACAGAAATAAATTTTCTTACAATTCTGGAGGCTAGAAGTCCAATATCAAGGTGTTAGAAGGCTTGATTTCTTCTAAGGCCTCTCTCTATGGCTTGCAGATGGCCGCCTTCTTGCTATGCCCTCATATGGGCCTTTCTCTGTGTGCACACATCTCCAGTGTCTCTTTTATGTGTTCAAATTTCCTCTTCTTATAAGGACATCAGTCAGATTGGATTAATACCCACCCTAATGGCCTTATTTTGACTTGATCACCTCCTTAACGACCTTATCTCCTAACATGGTTACATTCTGAGGTACTAGGAGTTAGGACTTCAACATATGAATTTTGGGGAGACACAATTTAGCCCATAACACCAATGTAACGCACACACCTACCAATATTTGTTGAGCCCCTACTAGGAATCAGCACTGAGCAAGGCACAGGTGATACAATAGAGATGGGGTCTCTACCCTCATGGAGCTAACATTTTAATGGAGGGAAAGTCAATTAAGAGTTAAGCAGACAACCAGCTACATATTAATAGATGATGATAAATGCTATGAAGGTAACAAAAAGAGCATGTAATGAAGATCAACAGAGTGGGGTGGGGGAGGAAGTGGTGGGGAACCTGCATAGATGGATCTTTAGGAAAAGCACCTATGGAGGGACATTTTCTTTGAGGTGTGAGAGGCTGTGTTTGAAAAACTGAAAGGGGGTCAAGGTGGTCGAAGCATAATGAATAAAGGGTTGTGAAACGAAACTGGATGGAGGGTCATCAGGTGTTTGGATTTGTATGGCCTTGGAGACCTCAAGAAGGAGTCTGGGTTTTATTTGAATTGCAGTATGAAGCCCTTGAACATGTTTAAGCAAGAATAGATTTCTGTTTAAAAACCTTACCCTGGCTGTTGTGGTGTGAAAGGGACAGAGTAGACACAGGGAACCCATTTAAAGGCAGTAAAGTTGTTAAGGGCAGTGGTGATGATGGATTGGATGAAGGTGGTAGCAGTGCGGATGAGTGAAGTAGATAGATCCAAAATATATTTGAAGGGTAGAAATGACAAGCCTTGCAGATATGCTGGATGTGCAGAGTAAGAAGAGGGTAGAACCAAGAATGACTCCCAGGTTGAACAGCTGAGTAGATGTTAGTACCAATGGCTGTGAAAGAGTAGACTGGGGGGGGGTGGGGGGAGATTTACACAGAGAGTGGGCTTGAGAAGGGGTGTTGAGATCTAAGAGCTTAGGTTTGCTCATTTTTTCCCATTTAATAAAATATTTTATTTTTGTAAAGAAGAATTTTAAATATATATAAATTCTGAATTTCAACCTTGAATTTTGAGTGCCTGTTTTACTAAACTAAGCACAAACAATTGATGTTTTAGGCTGAAGACATCTGCCACAATTTGATATGGCGACTGTAGCCAGCGCCTCAACTTTGGACCCCAAAGTACTTGGAATGGTTGAAGATCTAAAGGACATTTTGGGGACAGGGCAGAGAGGGTGAAGCAGGAAGGCAGAACTGCATCATAGGAAGAAGGAAAAGATCAGCAGTGGGTTCAGGAGGGCGGGAGAGTCGGGCAAGATGAACAGGAGGAGACAGGTCCAGCTTCTCCTCCCCATTACCTCCTCCTGGAGACCTGGAGTTTCAAGTGCTTATTAGGTTATCCTAAGAGCGTCATAGAGGTGATCAAGTAGAAACATGTTATGAGAGCAGAAAAAAAGTATTTGAAGTTGGAGTAAAAATATATCCATTTATTAGTGATCACTAGTGACTCAGAATTAAAATGATATCTATGAGCTTAAATAACTTGCTTTCAACTTAAGGTTTGACCAAAGAGTTAGGTACAGCTTTGTCTTTTTTTCGTATACAGTAGAATAGGTATTGGACATTTATACATGACATAGATTCCAGACTCTGTCAGAGGGTTTCATCTTTGTATTCCTATCTAATTTGATGGTGCTATTATTAAAGATGTCCTGGAAGGGCAAGGTCAAATTATTTGAAACCAAAGACTCTCATGCTAGATTTTAAAAGTGCAATAGCAGAGTATTTTAGAACTTAAATGAAACTGCCAACCAAAATGCTTTTAGCATGACTTTGCAAATTGTAAATCTGGCAGAGATTTTAAGAAATGTTTGGCTGCTCTGGCTTTAGTGATTTAGTGAGTTTAGTGATTTAGTAAACACTCCCTGTTAACAGTTTCGTAGATATTTAATGCTCTAGGCAGAAAGGTAGGATGATAAAAAGTTTGCTGTTGATGAAGAAACTAAATCATTTGGCTTACCCCTAGCTACTGGTACCTAAAAGAATCTCCTGTTTCAATAAGAAAGGCCTTTTTGTTATTTTCAAATGTTTCATACTTTTGAAAATAGCTTATAATGAAAAACTGTGGTAGGAAAATACACTAGAATCTAATACGCATAAACTTTGTATTTGAGAGTCTAAGCATGTATTACAGTGCATCTGATATAGATATGATAAAGAATTGAATATGATTCTAAAGGTAGGAAAAAACACTTTAGCTATTCTGTCATTCTCAGCTTCTCTAGAAGTTTGTTTGGCAGTAAGGATTCTATTTTCACTGTTTAAATTGCTCTCAGGAATAAAGTGAGATTTACCAGGAGAAGTTCATTGCTTAATAGATCAGTAGATATCTTGGTATTGGTGGATACTAACGGCTAATCTTCATTTACCCACATAAGGATAGTGATAATCAGTAGGGCATGCATTTAAGTTGTTTTTCTAATACCAGTGATTAATTTTATAGGGTGTTATAAAAAAATCCCTTAAGGAATTTTTTCCAGTTTCTTCATTTTATAGATAAGGAAACTAAGCTCCACATAGGTGAAATGTGCCCAGCCCACGGCTGGTTAGCACTAGGTCTAGAACCCAAGGGTTCTGACTTTTAGGCTAGTGCCTTTTAATTCACAGTATTGCATTTTATAGACTGGTCTCTTGTTTCAGTATATAAAATACTTGGACAGTTCCACTGTTAAAACTAAGTTTGTATTTTGTTAGAAGTGCTAACTGGATCTGAAATCCCTCAGTTTTTGTTAGAGATCTTTACCATAGATAGAAAAAGACTTGCTGGGAAGGGGGACGGGTGGACCAGGTTTAAAACAGATTGTCTCCATGTGCTTCCCTGCAAACATATTGGCATCTTCTGACCAGCACTGATTCGTCTCTCCCTTTAGCACAGGCCTAGTTGTGCCTCATACCAGACATTTTGCCACCATTGTCTGGAATGAGGGAAACATTCTGGCCAATATTTTGAGAGATGCTCCTTGAAACACGTGAATTAAATTTGTCACTTTTGATTTTGTTAACATGATTTTCAACCTAATTGCTCTGGTAGACAAATTTAAGCTAAGGGAATCAAAGTTTTAGACCTTCACAAATAATATTTATTTTTCTTTAATCCACGTCTAAGTAGATTTTCAAACATTGAGGAAACAAAAATATTGCAGAGTATATTAAATTTCTCATTAGGTACACTGCATGCAACTCAAGTTAAATACTCATTTTCATGGTTGACATAGCGGTTTCCAAGTACAAGCTCTTTATGGATTATATATATGACATGGACATGACATAGTCTATAGATGACGAATGCGAGAGGAGACCCACTCTGAAGGAGTTAAATGTACAAGCTGCATCAGAACAATTCTGCCCAAAAAGTTTAGAAAAGGGGATGGAGGCTATTACAAACAGCTAAATATAGTGGAAGAGGAAAGATGTAATAATATAATACAAAATTTGGCGAATAAGAAAGGGGAAATATTTTTTCTCTTGCCAAAGAACCATAGGATCTTCACATCACTGATACTGGCATTGCTAACTTAAAGTACTATTTATTGAAATGCTGATGGTGCAATTCTGCATTGACCTCAGAAGACATTTTGTTGCCTATAAAATTGTCAATGCCAGAAGTAACGAAAACAGTTTTGTTTGGTTTTCATTAAAAGGCTGACCTGGTCTGACGCTGATTAATTTGTGATGGCTGGAAGGACCAAAATTTTACAGTGACTTCACTGCAAATGAGATTACTATTTCAGAGCTGAACTTCCATTTGGTCATTGACTATATCAGGACTCTCAAGCAGTCTTACAAAGGCAAGTCAACAGCAGCATGTTTTTGGAGAAAAATAGAAAATCTATTTGTCTATATCTGTCTATTTCTTAATATTTATTTTGGACAAATTTTCTTTGACTTCATTTAAAGATGTAGAGTGACACATACAAAGAGCAGGTAAGGGATTGTGCAGGCGGTAATAGATTGCTTTGCAGAGTAATTGTACTTCTGAGGACTGAAAAGCACAAAGAAGAAAGCAGCCCCATACCAGCCTGTACCAGGATAAATAACTGCTTATAGCTGCACACTTTCATCACAGATGTACCGCTGTCATTTCTATCTCTGTCTCTCTCATCTCTATCTGTATCTTTCTATTGCTATATATCACACATCATATCACACTTATACATACATGTGATGCAATATCATATACATGATATATGTGACAAATATGTATAATTTATGATCATATATATTATGTTTCACATATCAAATTATACATATATATCCTATCATACGTACATGATACATATCATGTGATTTATATCTATCTGTGATGAAAATGTGTGTGTATATGTGTATATATATATAGAGAGAGAGGGACAGAGACAGAGACAGAGATTGAGAGAGTTTGAGAGAGAGAGAGAAATCAGAGAGGTGGTGTGAAGAGAAGTTGTTCTAACAGAAAATCAAAATCAACGCCAAAAAATCAAATTCTACAGATTTTTTTTCATTTTATTTAATGGCTTGTGACTATGTCATCATTATTGATAATTTGGCCTCAAGACATTATCCATATTTAAAGCTGTGTAATATAAGAGGCTAGTTTAGGAAAACAGCCACTAATATTGAAACGCTACCTGCTATTCCCCCAAAGTCTCTAGCTGTTCCATGGTAGCAAAACACACTGGGTGAATAGGGATTTTTACAGAACATGATTATGGCAATCCAAGTACAGAAAAGTTCTGTATTAGAATTACCTGATCATTCTGTCCTCAGGTGAAAACGAAAGTATGATGGTGACATAACGACAGCCTTCTTTCTATCTCTTGTATCATACTCTCCCAACTGGGGTGGTTGCTCTTTCTGCCAGATATATAACTGACACCTTAGGAATCTTCCTTCTTGTTTTTTCAGGGAATTCCTTTTCCTTTTTTTCCTTTTTGAAGCTTCTGTTTTCATAATTTTCTCTTTTGTAGATTTTTTTTTTGTAGTTTCTTGATGAAGGGTGCATGGGAAATACGTTTTTTGAGACCTCTCATGTCTGAACTTGTTTTTATTCAGCCCTCATGCTTTACTGATAGTTTGAAGGGATATAGAAATCTAGTTTATAGATCATTAACCTTCAGAATTTTGAAGGTATTTCTCCAGTATCTGTTTGCTCTACTGTCACTGTTGTGAAGCTGTTCCAAATTTTGTTCATGTAAGTCACATTTAAATAATTAATTAATTAATCTCTTAAAAGCTTGTAGAATCTTTTCTTTGTCCTTTTGTTCTGAAATTTTACAGTAATGTGCCTTGGCATAGGCCAATTTTCATTCTTCTTTTTGAGGGGGTAATACTCCATGAGGCATTATAATCCAAAAACTCATGTCCTTCAAATCTAAAAATTTTTCTTGAATTTGATCATTAATGAGTTCCTGTTATTTCTTTATGGATCTTTTCTTTTCCAAATGTTAGGTGTTCTGCACTGTTCTCTCTTTTTTTTTTTCTCTTATTTTTCATCTCTTTCTTTTTATTCACCTATCGGGAGGTTTCCTCAACCTTATCTCCCATTCCTGCTGTTGTGTTTTTCCTTTCCATTACCATTTTAAAAATCATGTTCCATGAATGCAATATCTTTTTAGAGTTTTTGAAGATATTAATGGTAGTTATTTTATAGGTTTCTTTTCTTTTCATGTTTTTCTTTCCTGCCTTATTGGTTTTCCAGCTTTCATTTTAGAAGCGTTCTCCAAATGTCTAATATTTCTGCTCACGATTTAGAAAAATAAGTAGATCGTAAGTTCTAAGTATACAGGTAGGGAGCTTTACTGTAGGATGATTTGGAAGAATTATATATTGAGGAACTCCCCCTGTCTGTATCTTCAGGTATTACTTCTTGGGCTAATCATAATCTCCAGGAAATCATCTTCAATCTCATCCTTGAGGATAAGGTCTAGCTCCCAGCATTCTGGAGTAGAGTGGGGAAAGATGGCTGGGATGTTATGCCTTCACCATTGGGTATTCATATGGCTATTTATTCTCCTGTTTTCCATAAAATATCACACTCTCTTTCTCATGTACATTTAATCTCTCTCTCCCTCTTTCTCTTTTTCAAGTAGATAGTTCTCATCTTTTTTTTTAATATATACTACTTTTATATATTTAAAATTTTACATAAATGGTATACTGTACTGTTTTTCAAGTTTGTTTTATCATTGAACACTGTTTTTAAGACTTATCCATGTTCATATATGTATATCTAGTTCATTCACTTCAATGGCTTATGGTATTCTATATTACAAACCAGAGTTCAGTCATCTCCCCTACTGAGGGTAGTTAGGTGGTTTCTACTTTTTTGCAACAATAAATCTTCATTTATCCTTGTGCAATGTGTGAGCGTTTCTCTAAGTCAGGAATGTAGCAGTGTGTTTGTTGAGTTGTGGGATATGTGCCTCTTGAAGTTTACTAGGTATTGACAGTCTGCTCTCCAAATGAGTTAAATCAGTTTATATTCCCATTGACATTTTATGAGAGAGATGCTATTTTCCCACATTCTCACCAACATTTACTATAATTTGAGATACATGTTATTTTTTGCCAAACTAGGTGTGTAAATTCCCTGATTAGTAATGAGGTCAAATACCCTTTCTTATATTTATTGACCAACTTCCTTCTGAGAATTGCTAATTCATCTTCTTTGTCTATTTTTTCTATTTGGTTGTTTACCTTCCTTGTGTTGATTGTAGAAACTTTTTCTTATTTTGAGTACCAATTCTTTGGTTTGGTTTTATGTGCTACAGATATTTCACCAAGTTTTTAGCTTAACTTTTTACCTTGTTTATGATAGTTCTCATCTTTCTTTTTGTCATAGATTTTATTTTTTAGAGCACTTACAGGTTTATAGCAAAATTGAGTGGAAAGTACAGAGAGTTCCCATATATCCTCTGAACTTACATATGCATAGCCTTGCACATCCTGCACCACAGTGATACATTTTTTTAACAGTCAGTGGACCTACTTTGACATGTTTTTATCGCCCAAAATCCATAGTTAACACTAAGGCTCACTGTTGGCATTATAGACTCTATGGGTTTTGACAAATGTATAATGCCATGTATCTATCATTATAGTATCATACAAAATAGTTTTACTGCCCTAAAATCCTCTGTGCTCTGCCTACCCCACCATTTAAAAAACATATTTAAGTTTCCTCCATTAAAAAAAAAAATCATACCTAACTGTGAAAGCCTTCCCCTGTATCTCGCCTCTCTTTCACAGGCAACTTCTCCTTTTTTTCCTCTGTTCTCTACCCACTGTAGTCCATCTTGCAGCCCTACCTCTTTTCTGAAATATCTCTAGCTAGCTAAGGTCACTTCTGTGTCACTAAATTAAAAATGGATATTTTTTGGTTATACCCTTTCTTGGACTTTTGTGAGCACTTAACATTCTCTTCCCTTGATTCCAGACTTATGTTTTTCATTTCATCTGTTATTATAGCTTATTCTTTGCTTCTTTTGCAAGATAAGCCTTCCATGACCATTCATTAGTTTATAACTTCTCAATGTATAAAGTGTTGGTTTAATTTTCTTCCTTGTTTTACACTCTCCCAAGGTAGTCTTATCAATTCTCCTTGCTTCAGTCACCACCTATATGAGAATAATTCACAAAATCACATCTTTGACCTGGTGTTATGGACTGAATATTTGTGTCCTGTAAATTCTTTTGTTGAAGTTCTAACCCCCAGTGTGACCATATTTGGAGATGAGGCCTCTAAGGAAGTAATTAAGGTTAAATGAAGTCATAAGGGTGGGCCCCTGATCCAGATAGGATTAGTGTTCTTATAAGGACAGACACCAAAGAGCTCTCTCTCTGTCTCTCTCTCTGTTTTTCTATCTCCTGGTGTGCAGAGGAAAGCCTACATGAGTACACAGTAGGATGGAGGCTGTCTATAAGCCAGGAAGAAGGCTCTCACCAGAAACCAAATTTGCAGGAACCCTGATCATGGACTTCTAGCTGCCATAACAGTGAGAAAATAAATGTCTGTTGTTTAAGCATTCAATCTGTGCCTGTGGTATTTTGTTATGAAAGCATGAGCACACGGATACATCTGGTCATCTCAAGTGATCCCCAGAACCTTTATTCAGATGTCAGCTTTTCATTTGTATCCTCTAAAGTTCCCTTCAATTACTCAAAAACTCAAACTCATGATCTTACACTTTGCTGTTCACTCTCAACTTGCAAAACCTAGTCTTTTCCCAATAGTCTCTTTCAGTGGCCGACACTCTCTGTCTTGTAACCTGAGTTTGAACCCCAGGAATCATTCTTGACACTTCTCTCTTCTCTGTGCCCCATATTCCATTCATCATTCCATCATTCCATTATCTTTTACATTCTTAATGTTTCTTAAATCTGTCCACATTTCTCCTTTCCCATTTCGAATATGGCCTTTTCAAAGCTCCATTATTTCTTTGATGTGGCAGTCTCCTAACTGATCTCTTTGTGTCCATTCTTGTCACCTTTCAACCAGTTCTGTCTTCTGTAACCGAGGTGACAGTTTTAAAATTTAAAAGTAATCAAATACTTTAATAGAGTGTCAGTGACATTCCAGGAAACCAGGAGCCTGGAGATCAGATCACCTGCCATCAGGTCACCATGGCAGTCCATAGACCAAGATGTGGCAACCGAGTTCACCTCACAGAAGGATTCTAATGCTGGCTGAATCACCATGAGTATGAATATAGATTAACCCAAAGCAGGAAGGAATGCCAGTCTGAAGACCTAAGTACTGCTCAAGCACAGAACATGCAATAGCAAATCTTACCCCTTCAACCAAAAAGAGAAAGCAGGACAGTGGGTTCATTACTGAAGTTGACTAAACTATTTGTTAATAGAGAAACCCTGAAACAGAGTCACGTTGTTTGGCTGTGTCTGGGCTCCTGGGACTCACCTGAAGGGTATATAGGTGAAGGCAGATCATAGTTTATCTACTCCAGTGTCAAATGATAAAATACAATAGTAAACACCTTCCGTAAATGAGTTTCATACTAAAGAAAATTCATAAGGATTCTGATGGTAATTCTTTCAATGGAAATTCATAGGAAATACTAACAGTACAAATACATGTAAGTCATGATGTAAGAAAGAAAACAACTCAAGTTTATGCTTCATAGAGAAGTAAACAAAGCAGCATTGTTGGGTTTAGATGAAGAGGCTAAATGAATAATAGGTGACAGAAAAGAAATGGATGAAATATTTCTCAGTGGGATAGTCATTGTCAGTGTCAGTACAGTAGACTTTATCATTAGTTTCTTAAAGACAGTGACGCTCTCAAGATAGCAAAATTATGTTAAAGCTGCCATATATGGGTCTTGAAATTATAATGAGATCTTTAGCTCAAACAACAGCAGTTGTGGAAGTGAATGGGATAAAAACAGAGGGAGCACAAACAAAAGACTTTCCACAACTGTGTTGGAGGCAGCAATGATAATAATTATGGAAATGAATGCAGAGTAGGCATCAGTGAAGATGTAAACACCTAAAAGAGGTCAATTTTGAATGGCACACTGAACTATGCTAATTATGTCAAAACTTGTCAAGACACAGGATAAGGATGATTCTGTTTTATTGCTTCTCAATGTTTATACAAGTCAGATATCTGAAACAATGAAAATGATGAAAATACTGTGTTTAGCAGAAAATAATGATTAAAAGATGTCAGATTATAGACTCATGAAACAACGTGCCATGTGACAATGTGTTGTTTGTATTGACATAATCCCTGGATTGAGTGTTGATAGAAGACAAAGCAAGTGAAGTTGACATTGGAGCAACAGGAAAAAGAGGAAGAATATAAAAAAAATGAAGAATCACCAGACCATAAAAGTGATAGAGTAGGAGTTCAATGACAAAGAACACCTACCAAATACAGGTATGCCACGCTTTTCGAAAGTTTGCTTTATGCCACTTTGCTTTTATGAAAGACCTACATTAGTACTTCTTTTCACTAACTGAAAGAAAACTTAAGAGGATTTTTGCTTTTACGAAAAAAGGAGAAAAGTGAAAATAATATTCAGCATTTGTTTTGCAACAAGCCATTATAAAGGCAGTGCACATCCTGAGCAGCAAGAGTGGCGCCATCAAGCTGCTTCCCTGGGAACTACACTCAGCGTCTCAGCATCAAGCCACCATAGCTTTGAACTGTGCCTGTGAGCATTTGTGCTTCATCTTTTTTGTGCATACATTAGCAAAATGTGTCCTAAAGTAACTGTTTCTTCCTTTTCCACCATTTCGGCTTATGAAAAGTTTTGTAGGAAAGCTCTACTTTCCAATAGCAGGGGAAAACTGTAGCACAAAGTTTAAATGTTAGAAATTAACAAGCAGCAGCCCACACCCTGATCTGAATTTGGGGGTTCGTATGTTAATTTTGATGCAGAAAAAGGATACTCTAAAAGGAAAATCCTCCTCCAGATCGAGAAAAAATAAATAAAAAGAAACAAAGTAACCCCTATAGAATACTATCATTTCTTATGATTTTGAAAAAAAAAAAAACTACCTTATGATGTATGGAATTACAATTTCAGAAAAACTCAAAAAAGAAAGAGTGGCAAAAACAGCAGGATATGGTGGGTTTGGTGAAAGTTCCAAAAAATCATGGCTGAACTGAAGCATCACTTAAAAGAATTGAAGATGAAATTAACGTGGATCCAAAAAAGTTTACCAGAGGTGATAGAGATGTTTTCCAGATTAGACATGTGCTGACAATCCAGCTGCATTTACCATTCATGAATCCCTGAGGAGCAAAGTAACAAAATCAATGTAGAGGAGCTGCTGGTGGATTCAGAGTTCAGAGAGGAGTGCAGAGAAAATGGCTGAACGTGCTGGAAGGATGTTTCAGCGGGTGAACAAACTTTGTAATTAAGATTCAGTAAGCATACTGCCACACTTTATTGCCACACTTTCCTTCCATCTATTTACTGAAGATATATTGAAGACAAACAGCATGACATTAATTAATTTAAAATAGACTGTCCCTATTGGTATACAGATTTTTCTCTGCAAAAAATAAGAGAGAATCTATCATGTGCCCTTGGGGTAAAAATAGGTGTGTTTGCAAGAATCTCACCCAGGTTCATACTGTCTGAGAAAAAAAGAACAGTAACCACACTATTTTCAAGCAAATTAAAATTTTATGACAAATTTTAGATTTTGGTTGGTTGAACATGAGTGAATTAAAATATATTCAGGAGATTTCCCATTTGTAAACATTGAAAGAATTCTATTTTATATGATCAAGGAATTATGTAAAGGATATTATTTTAAAAAACACTTGAAGGAGCAGTCATTTCTGGATATCCTGCCATTTGTGACAATATAGATGATCCTGGAGGACATTATGCTAAATGAAATAAGCCAGCCACAGAAGGACAAATACTACATGATTGCACTTACATGAGGAATCTAAAATAGTCAAACTCATGAAGCAGAGACTAGAATAGTAGTTGCCACGGCCTGAGGGGCGGGCGAAACTTGGTCAAAGGGTACAAAGTTTCAGTTATGCAAGATGAGTAAGTCCTAGAGATCCATTGTACAGTATAGTGCTCATAGTTAACAACACTATGTCTTTTTAAAAAATTAATTAATTTATTTATTTTTGGCTGCGTTGGGTCTTCGCGCACGGGCTTTCTCTAGTTGCGGCGAGTGGGGGCTAATCTTCGTTGCGGTGTGTGGGCTTCTTGCTGCGGTGGCTTCTCTTGTTGTGGAGCACGGGATTCAGTAGTTGTGGCTCTCGGGCTTAGTTGCTGTGCTGCATGTGTGATTTTCCTGGACCAGGGATCGAACCCGTGTCCCCTGCATTGGCAGGCGGACTCTTAACCACTGCGCCACCAGGGAAGCCCCAATGATACTATGCCTTATGCTTAAAATCTTGCTAAGAGGTAGATCTTGTGTTCCTATCACACACAAAAAAAAACCCATAAATAGAGAGGTCAGGAGGAAACTTTTCTACATGATAGATATATTTATGGTATTGATTATGATGATGGTTTCATGGGTATATAGTTATCTCTAAACTCATCAAGTTTCATACATTAAATTGTACAGATTTTTTTTATTCCAATCATACCTCAATAAAATACCTAGTTCAAAAAAAAAAAAATACCTTAATGGATTCCCGTTGCTCTTAGGATAAAGACCAAAATTTTGAACATGGTTTCCAGGTCCAAGCATAGCCTGGCATCCATCCTCCTCCTCTGCATCTCATTTTTTTTTTTTTTTCACATTTCTCAGTCCTACTTTCTATTCTCCACCTACTCTATTCCTCAGTGTGATTGGCTGCTTCTCATTAAGGATCATTCCCTCTTCCTAGATCATCTCCACCTCTTACACTCAAGCTCTCCTTCACCTCATACTTCTGCTCTTCCCTGAGACTGTAGATCAGTCTTCACGTTTTCTAAGAATCCTTCATTGGCCTCCTGCCCTGGGTCAGAGATTCCTCCAAGTGCTCTTCTTTGTCAGCACTTATCACAATTATAATTTATTTTAAATTGTGTTATACTTAAATAATTCCCATCTCTCTATGAGAGCTTCAGGGATGCTGGACCTCTGTCAGTTTTTACTTATTAATTTATTCCCAGTGCCTAATACAATGACTGACACAAACTAGGTATTTGATAGTTTTTGATAAAATTAATAAAAATGAATCTAAATTAAACATGTGTAATGAGTCTGCCTCATTAATATTTCAGTAGTTGTTTATAGTTAAGTAAATTAAGTGAGAGTAGAATAAACAAGAATATTGCTATTAGCACAAATGGAATCATGGCTTCAAATGATCTGTATATATGGCGTGAGCAATTATCCCATTGTGTGTTGGGTGGATGAAGTCATTTGTGAATGAAATACAGCTCATGCTCTTGAAAATGGTGGTTACTAGTACAACTGAAGGATAGGTTTTATGAGTAGGCTTCATGGAAAGGACTGATGCTTGTACCCACTAATAATGTCATGGTTATCTTACCATGTCTTGCTCTTTGAATACAAGGGCACACATGCACACACACCCAGCTTCTCTTTGCAGTCAATCATGCCTGCTTTCTGATTCAGTCCACAATTGTCAGTCCTGCATTGGAATAGGCATTATAAGGCACTGTAAACCACCTGAGGGCATAGGCCTTCTCTTTCACCTTTGTATCTTTAAGCTCTAATAAAATACTTGGCTCAGAACACCTTCGAAAAAATTGTATGACAAATGAGTAAATTTAATGAATAAATGAATGCACAAAAGACACGTACTGCTATGATTAATACTAATGCACATAATTCTCTCAGGATATTTGAGAATTGAGAATGCTGTAAGTATTTGGAGACTTGAAATTTTGTGTCAGTAGTGTTATTTCTTTCCTGATAAGGTGATAAGTATGGTGTTATTTAGTAAGAAGTGAAGAATTTGAACCAAATCATTGCACTCCTTGAGACTACAATCAAGTTGCTGATGAAGCCTGAGTAAAGAACCAGGCAGACAGACGTTACATTAAACATTTTAAGAAGTTTAGGAGGAAAACATCAGTGTTTTAGCAGAGCCAGTGATCATTTATCATTCAGAGGTACTCACTGAATGAAATATTGGAGACAAATTTGTTAGAATATGAGACACTAAGGCACTTTTTTCTTGGCGAGAAAAGCTCAAGTGAAGTTTTGAATATTTGAGAGTATTAAGAAATGCATTAAAAATTTTTTTAACATGAATGCTGTGATGGCACATTTGAGAAGGGAGAAGCTCACAGTTGATAATGATGCATTGCTATTTAACATAAGCAACCTAATCCAATTTACCTACTTCATCAGAAAATTTGAAAGGCAAATATTTGTTACATTTCAATGATTATCCAATGTACAAATCTACAGCAAATTTTGTTAGGGAGGTTATGGAAGATTTTGATATTGATTGCTGACTCTAAAACTGGGTTAGAGTTAAATTAACTTGGAAACTTGTAATTTCTTTTTTCATGCCCTCAACTCATGATTTATGCTACTAAATTACATTTTCTGTGAAATATAAGGTTATATATTTTATTTTAGGTTATTAAAAAGCTAGGAAATTATGTACTTGACTTCCAATCTTATTTCATAAATATGCAACATTTCTTTTCCTATAAACTAAGACTTTCAGACCAGAAATTGTTCAATTCTAAGAGGGACTCTAGCAATTTTCTTTCTCTTAGTTACATAGTTTTGTATTTAACTTTTAAACCACAATAAGGGAAAGTCTGACTATTGTTTAATTCACATTTGAATGTTTTATTTCTATATTGTTTTTTCTCATATGGTGCTGTAGGTTTGAATGACCCTCTCTAGGGACTGGTAACTGGTGAGAGAGCCCATTGCACTTTCTCCACGAATAAGAGATCTCATAACAACTAGGTGGAATGGACCTTAGAATGGGGATAGAGAGAGTCATGTAGGGAGAAGGAAGTTTATGTCATTACCCAAACAGAAATATGCATGGATTCTTGTTACCGCATTTGTCTGGGAAGTATAACTTAGGGGGCTCTTATAGGCTGAATTATGTCTCCTCAAAAGCTATAAGTTGAAGCCCTAACCCCCAGTGTCTCAGAATGAAACTTTATTTAGAGGTAGGGTCTTTAAAGAGGTAATTAAAATAAGAACGTTGGGGTGGGCCCTAATCCAATCTGATTTGTGTCCTTAAAAGAAGAGGAAATTTGGACATACCAGGGCAGTGCATACACAGAGGGATGACTATGTGAAGAGGCAGCAAAAGGGTGGCCATCTGCCAGCCAGGGAGAGGCCTCAGGAGTAACCACATCTGCTGACACTTTGATCTTGCACTTCTGGCCTTCATAACTGTAAGAAAATAAATTTCTATTGTTTAAGTCACCCAATCTGAGGTTATTCATTATGGCTTCCCTAGTAAACAAATACAGAGGCATAGAAGATACTTAGTGAGCCATGTTTCATGCCAGACAGTATGAGGGGCTTCTCGTACACACTCACCTCAACACGTGCTGGTATCACTTTTAAGCATTGTAGAGAGCTATCTGAGCTAGTGGGAGAAGACTTCTCTTTGAAAGATGAGTATAAACTTTGTTATGGGTTGAATTGTGTCCCCCTAAAAGATAAAAAAAAGTTGAAATCCTAACCCCCAGTACCTCATAATGTGACATTTTTGGAAAATAGGGACTTTGTAGATGTAGTCAAGTTAGGATGAGATCATTAGGATGGACCTTAATGCAATATGAACCATATCCTTATATAAAGGGGAAATTTGGACACAGATGTGCACATAGGGAGAACACCGTGTATAGATAAAGAGATCAGGATGATGATTCTACAAGTGAAGGAATGTCAAAGATTGCCAGCTAAGTACCAGAAGCTGAGGGAGAGACATTAAACAGATTCGCCCTTAACAGCTCTCGGAAAGAACCACCCTGCCTACACCTTGATCTAGGACTTAAAGCCTCCAGAACTATGAAACAATACATTTCTGTTGTTTAAGCCACCTACCCAACAGCCCTAGAAAAACAACACATGCTTGATTTGGCTTTTTTTTCCTTCATACTTGAGAAATGTGGATTTCTGTATCATAAAACTTCATTTGTTATCATGTGTTCTTTCCAATAAGGTTCTCTAAACATTGCTATTCCAAGTAATTTTCCACTTCTCTTTTGTATGACCTGCTATATTCTCAGCCAACAGTCTAGTCAGAGAGTTCATTTGTGATGGACTCTTTCTTCATCCCTAAAGAGTTGTTGAGCAGATTAAATTTTTTTTCATGTTAGCATTCACTTAATTTTAATTCTTGCTGTTTCATTTCTCCTTCCTCCCAATCTTCAGTTTTTCTCTTGTCATCTAAGTACTGGGTTTTTTCTTTTCTTTTCTTTTTTTCTCTCGTTAAAAAATAAAATAATACACACACAAAAATCCTTTTTATTAATTTTGCCCTCTCATCAAACTACAGCCCTAAATGTTTACTTCTCTTCAAGGCCAAAATTTTATTTGAGACCAAACTTCTTATTTTATTTATTTTATTTTTAAAAATTTTATTGAAGTATAGTTGATTTACAATGTTGTGTTAATTTCTGCTGTACAGCAAAGTGACTCAGTTATACATGTATATTCTTTTACATATTATTTTCCATTATGGTTTATCACAGGGTATTGAATATAGTTCCCTGTGCTAAATAGGTCCTTATTGTTTATCCATAGTATTTATACCAGTTTGCATCTGCTAATCCCAAACTCCCAATACTTCTCTCTGCCACCCCCCAACCCCCTTGGCAACCACAAGTCTGTTCTCTATGTCTGTGAGTCTGTTTCTGTTTCGTAGATATTTGTGTTGTATTTTAGATTCCACGTATAAGTGATATCATATGGTATTTGTCCTTCTCTTTCTGACTTAATTCACTTAGTATGATAATCTCTAGTTGCATCCATGTTGCTGCAAATAGCATTATTTCATTCTTTTTTAATGACTGAGTAGTATTCCATTGTATATTTATGCACCACATCTTTTTATCCATTTATCTGTCGATGGATGTTTAGGTTGTTGCCATGTCTTGGCTATTGTAAATAGTGCTGCTATGAACATAGGGGTGCATGTATCTTTTTGAGTTATAGTTTTGTCTGGCTATATGCCCAAGAGTGGGATTTCTGGATCATATGGCAACTCTATTTTTAGTTTTCAGAGAAACCTCCATACTGTTTTCCATAATGGCTGCATCAATTTACACTCCCACCAACAGTGTAAGAGGATTCCCTTTTCTCCATGCCATCTCTAGCATTTGTTATTTGTAGACTTCTTAATGATGGCCATTCTGACTGGTGTGAGATGATAACTCCTTGTAGTTTTGATTTGCATTTCTCTAATAATTAGTGTTGTTGAGCATCTTTTCATGTGCACCTTGGCCATCTATATGTCTTCTTTGGAGAAATGTCTATTTAAGTCTTCTGCCCAGTTTTTGATTGGGTTGTTTGTTTTTTGTTATTGGGTTTTATGAGCTGTTTGTATATTTTGGAAATTAAGCCCTTGTCGGTCGCATAATTTGCAAATATTTTCTCCCAGTTGTGTAGGTTGTCTTTTCATTTTGTTTATGGTTTCCTTTGCTGTGCAAAAGCTTATACATTTGATTAGGTCTTATTTGTTTACTTTTGCTTTTATTTCTATTTCTTTGGGAGAGTGACCTACAAAAACATTGGTACGATTTATGCTTGAGACCAAACTTCTTTAAATAGATGTTTCAATCTGCTCTCACTCTATCCTTCCCTAAACTTTACCCTCCATTCACTGAATCCTGTTCTTGAACCCTATCTCACCTTGAAAGTGTTCTTGTTGATGTTACCAAATCGAACTGACCTTTTGAAGTCCTCATCTTACTTGACATCTCTGCATTGTTGAAAATTTCCTTCTTGAAAATTCTCTTCTCTCTGGAAAGAAAGCTCTGTATCTTTCTGCCTAGTTGGCTAGCCCTTTTCAATATGATGAGGCAATTTCTTTCATTTTTAACCCTTAAATGTTGAGGTTTTCCAGATGTAAAGAACTGTGAAGGGTCTGAGGTTTTACTTGACTTGCAAGTTAACCTGCCACAGTGTCATGCAACTCTTGGGTCAGAGACAAGGAATCTTTTTACTCACAACACTAGTAGTGGCTAGAGAATCAGCATTTGCACTATTCTCTGAGGTCTAATTCCCACAGAAGGACACAAAGAAGGTCACTTTGTGGGTTGCATTATAGAAGGAATCCTGAGCTTAGAGAAACCAAATATTGTGTAATAGGCTGTTAAGTCTGCCTGGTCTTCACCCTGCAGGAAGACATTGTCTTTCCTATGCTGGACAGGAACTAAACGTCCCTGTGCTCTGGAGGGAGACACTAACTATATCTAAGGTTATTAACTACACAAACATCCTTGAAAATATAGTCCAGAACAAAGGCCATCAGTGCACCTGCTTCCAAGATATGCAAAAACACAAAAGATCCATGGAGAACTATCTCCCACCCCAAGAAATGTGACCTTCAACTACCATTTGTACCCCAGTGACCTCTAAAACTCTCTCTCTCTCTTTAAACTCTAACTGTGGCAACTTGGAGGATATGTCCAAAATAGAACCTTTTTTCTTTACCTCGATTTTGTTCTCTTTCTGTGTTTCTCAGTTTAGTGCACAACTTCAATATTTATTATTCAAAAGTAGTAGAATTACAGTCCTTATTTGAACCTTTGTCCCCTACTCAGTAATAAGTTATTAAAGACCTGTGGGTTTTCCTTGAATAATTATTTTTTTTCCACTTGTAACTCCCGTTGCCCATATCTGTTTTAGTTCAGCCCTCAACACCCTATTCGGGAATGTAACTACAGCTCCTTTTTTGTTTTTTTCTTTTCCGATATCTGCTTTTTTTTTTTTTAACATCTTTATTGGAGTATAATTGCTTTACAATGTTGTGTTAAGTTCTGCTGTATAACAAAGTGAATCTGCTATACATATACATATATCCCCATATCTCCTCCTTCTTGTGTCTCCCTCCCACCCTCCCTATCCCACCCCTCTAGGTGGTCACAAACCACCGAGTTGATATCCCTGTGCTATGCAGCTGCTTCCCACTAGCTATCTATTTTACATTTGGTAGTGTATATGTCCATGCCACTCTCTCACTTCGTCCCAGCTTACACTTCCCCCTCTCTGTGTCCATTCTCTGTGTCTGCATCTTTATTCCTGTCCTTCCACTAGGTTCTTCAGAACCCTTTTTTTTTTTTTAGATTCCATGTATATATGTGTTAGCATACGGTATTTGTTTTTCTCTTTCTCACTTACTTTACTCTGTATGACAGACTCTAGGTCCATCCACCTCACTACAAATAACTAAATTTCGTTTCTTTTTATGGTTGAGTATTATTCCATTGTATATATGTGCCACATCTTCTTTATCCATTCATCTGTCAATGGACACTTAGGTTGCTTCCATGTCCTGGCTATTGTAAATAGAGCTGCAGTGAACATTGTGGAACATGACTCTTTTTGAATTATGGTTTTCTCAGGGTATATGCCCAGTAGTGGGATTGCTGGGTGGTATGGTAGTTCTATTTTTAGTTAACCTCCTTACTGTTCTCCATAGTGGCTGTATCATTTGACATTCCCACCAACAGTGCAAGAGGGTTCCCTTTTCTCCCCACCCTCTCCAGCATTTATTGTTTGTAGAGTTTTTTGATGATAGCCATTCTGACTGGTGTGAGGTGATACCTCTTTGTAGTTTTGATTGGCATTTCTCTAATGATTAGTGATGTTGAGCATCCTTTCATGTGTTTGTTGGCAATCAGTATATCTTCTTTAGAGAAATGTCTATTTAGGTCTTCTGCCCATTTTTGGATTGAGTTGTTTGTTTATTTGATATTGAGCTGCTTGTATATTTTGGAGATTAATCCTTTCTCAGTTGCTTCATTTGCAAATATTTTCTCCCATTCTGAGGGTTGTCTTTTCGTCTTGTTTATGGTTTCCTTTGCTGTGCAAAAGCTTTTAAGTTTCATTAGGTCCCATTTGTTTATTTTTGTTTTTATTTCCATTTCTCTAGGAGGTGGGTCAAAAAGGATCTTGCTGTGATTTATGTCATAGAGTGTTCTCCCTATGTTTTCCTCTAAGAGTTTTATAGTGTCTGGCCTTACATTTAGGTCTTTAATCCATTTTGAGTTTATCTTTCTGTATGGTGTTAGGGAGTGTTCTAATTTCATTCTTTTACATGTAGCTGTCCAGTTTTCCCAGCACCACTTATTGAAGAGGCTGTCTTTTCTCCATTGTATATTCTTGCCTCCTTTATCAAAAGATAAGGTGACGATGTGTGCATAGGTTTATCTCTGGGCTTTCTATCCTGTTCCACTGATCTATATTTCTGTTTTTGTTCCAGCACCATACTGTCTTGATTACTGTAGCTTTGTAGTATAGTCTGAAGTCAGGGAGCCTGATTCCTCCAGTTCCATTTTTCTTTCTCAAGATTGCTTTGGCTATTCGGAGTCTTTTGTGTTTCCATACAAATTGTGAAAATTTTCTTTCTAGTTTTGTGAAAACTGCCATTGGTAGTTTGATAGGGATTGCACTGAATCTGTAGATTGCTTTGGGTAGTATAGTCATTTTCACAAAGTTGATTCTTCCAATCCAAGAACATGGTATATCTCTCCATCTATTTGTATCATCTTTAATTTCTTTCGTCACTGTCTTATAATTTTCTGCATACAGGTCTTTTGTCTCCTTAGGTAGGTTTATTCCTAGATATTTTATTCTTTTTGTTGCAATGGTAAATGGGAGTGTTTCCTTAATTTCTCTTTCAGATTTTTCATCATTAGTGTATAGGAATGCAAGAGATTGCTGTGCATTAATTTTGCGTCCTGCTACTTTACCATATTCATTGATTAGCTCTAGTAGTTTTCTGGTAGCATCTTTGGGATTCTCTATGTATAGTATCATGTCATCTGCAAACAGTGACAGTTTTACTTCCTCGTTTCCAAGTTGTGTTACGTTTATTTCTTTTTATTCTCTGATTGGTGTGGCTAAAACTTCCAAAACTAAGTTGAATAATAGTGGTGAGAGTGGGCAACTTTGTCTTCTTCCTGATCTTAGTGGAAATGGTTTCAGTTTTTCACCATTGATAACTATGTTGGCTGTGTGTTTGTCATATATGGCCTTTATTATGTTGAGGTGAGTTCCCTCTATGCCTACTATCTGGAGAGTTTTTATCATAAATGGGTGTTGAATTTTGTCAAAAGGTTTTTCTGCATCTGTTGAGATTATCATATGCTTTTTATTCTTCAATTTGTTAATATGGTGTATCACATTGATTTGTGTATATTGAAGAATCCTTGCATTCCTGGGATAAACCCCACTTGATCATGGTGTATGATCCTTTTAATGTGCTGTTGGATTCTGTTTGCTAGTATTTTGTTGAGGATTTTTGCATCTGTGTTCATCAGTGATATTGGTCTGTAGTTTTCATTTTTTGTGACATCTTTGTCTGATTTTGCTATCAGGGTGATGGTGGCCTCGTAGAATGAGTTTGGGAGTGTTCCTCCCTCTGCTATATTTTGGAAGAGTATGAGAAGGATAGGTGTTAGCTCTTCTCTAAATGTTTGATAGAATTCGCCTGTGAAGCCATCTAGTCCTGGGCTTTTGTTTGTTGGAAGATTTTTAATCACAGTTTCCATTTCAGTGCTTGTGATTGGTCGGTTTATATTTTCTATTTCTTCCTGGTTCAGTCTCAGAAGGTTGTGCTTTTCTAAGAATTTGTCCATTTCTTCTTGGTTGTCCATTTTATTGGCATAGAGTTGCTTGTAGTAATCTCTCATGATCCTTTTTATTTCTGTAGTGTAAGTTGTTACTTCTCCTTTTTCATTTCTAACTCTGTTGATTTGAGTCTTCTCCCTTTTTTTCTTACTGAGTCTGGCTAATGGTTTATGAATTTTGTTTATCTTCTCAAAGAACCAGGTTTTAGTTTTATTGATCTTTTCTATAGTTTTCTTCATTTCTTTTTCATTGATTTCTGATCTGATCTTTATGATTTCTTTCCTTCTGCTAACTTTGGGGTTTTTTTTTTGTTCTTCTTTCTCTAGTTGCTTTAGGTGTAAGGTTAGGTTGTTTATTTGAGATTTTTCTTGTTTCTTGAGGTAGGATTGTATTGCTATAAACTTCCTTCTTATAACTGCTTTTGCTACATTCCATAGGTTTTGGGTCGTCCTGTTTTCATTGTCACTTGTTTCTAGGTTTTTTGATTTCCTCTTTGATTTCTGCAGTGATCTCTTGTTTATTTAGTAGTGTATTGTTTAGCCTCCATGTGTTTGTATTTTTTACAGATATTTTTCCTGTAATTGATATCTAGTGTCATAGTGTTGTGGTCAGAAAAGATACTTGATACGATTTCAATTTTCTTAAATTTACGAAGGCTTGATTTTTAACCCAAGATATGATCTATCCTTGAGAATGTTCCATGAGCACTTGAAAAGAAAGTGTGTTCTGTTTTTTTTTTGGATGGACTTTCCTATAAATATCAATTAAGTCCATCTTGTTTAATGTATCATTTAAAGCTTGTGTTTCCTTATTTATTTTCATTTTGGATGATCTGTGCATTGGTGAAAGTGAGGTGTTAAAGTTCCCTACAATGATTTCCCCTTTTATGGCTGTTTACATTTGCCTTACGTATTGAGGTGCTCCTATGTTGGGTGCATGAATATTTACAATTGTTATATCTTCTTCTTGGATTGATCCCTTGATCATTATGTAGTGTCCTTCTTTATCTCTTGTAATAGTCTTTATTTTAAAGTCTATTTTGTCTGATATGAGAATTGCTACTCCAGCTTTTTTTTGATTTCCATTTGCATGGAATATCTTTTTCCATCCCCTCACTTTCAGTCTGTATGTGTCCCTAAGTCTGAAGTGGGTCTCTTGTAGACAGCATATATACACGTCTTGTTTTTGTATCCATTCAGCCAGTCTGTCTCTTTTGGTTGGAGCTTTTAATCCATTTACATTTACATTTAAGGTAATTATAGATATGTATGTTCCTATTACCATTTTCTTAATTGTTTTGGGTTTGTTACTGTAGGTCTTTTCCTTCTCTTGTGTTTCCTACCTAGAAAAGTTCCTTTAGCTTTTGTTGTAAAGCTGGTTTGGTGGTGCTGAATTCTCTTAGCTTTTGTTTGTCTATAAAGGTTTTAATTTTTCTGTCAAATCTGAATGAGATCCTTGCTGGGTAGAGTAATCTTGGCTGTAGGTTTCTCCCTTTTATCAATTTAAATATATCCTGCCGCTCCCTTTTGGCTTGTAGAGTTTCTGCTGAGAGATCAGCTGCTAACCTTACGGGGATTCTTTTGTACGTTATTTGTTGCTTTTCCCTTGCTGCTTTTAATATTTTTTCTTTGTGTTTAATTTTTGATAGTTTGATTAATACGTGTCTTGGCATTTTTCTCCTTGGATTTATCCTGTATGGGACTCTGCACTTCCTGGACTTGATTGACTATTTCCTTTCCTATATTAGGGAAGTTTTCAACTATAATCTCTTCAAATATTTTCTCAGTCCCTTTCTTTTTCTCTTCTTCTTCTGGGACCCCTATAATTTGAATGTTGGTGTGTTTAATATTGTCCCAGTTGTCGCTGAGACTGTCCTCAATTCTTTTCATTCTTTTTTCCTTATTCTGCTCTGTGGTAGTTATTTCCACTATTTTATGTTCCAGGTCACTTATCTGTTCTTCCTCAGTTATTCTGCTATTGATTCCTTCTAGAGAATTTTTAATTTATTTATTGTGTTGTTCATCATTGTTTGGTTGCTCTTTAGTTCTTCTAGGTCCTTGTTAAATGTTTCTTGTGTTTTCTCCATTATATTTCCAACATTTTGGATCATCTTTACTATCATTACTATGAATTCTTTTTCAGCTAGACAGCCTATTTCCTGTTCATTTGTTTGGTCTGGTGGGTTTTTACTTTGCTCCTTCCTCTGCTGTGTTTTTCTCTGTCTACTCATTTTGCTTAACTTACTGTGTTTGGGGTCTCCTTTTCACAGGCTGCAGGTTCGTAGCTCCTGTTATTTTTGGTGTCTGCCCCCAGTGGGTAAGGTTGGTTCAGTGGGTTGTGTAGCTTCCTGGTGGAGGGGACTGGTGCCTGTGTTCTGGTGCATGAGGCTGGATCTTGCCTTTCTGTTCGGTAGGACCGTGTCTGGTGGTGTGTTTTGGGCTGTCTGTGAACTTAGTATGATTTCAGGCAGCCTCTCTGCTAATAGGTAGGGTTGTGTTCCTGTCTTGCTAGTTGTTTGGCATGGGCTATCCAGCACTGGAGCTTGCTGGTCGTTGAGTTGAACTGGGTCTTAACGTTGAGATGGAGATCTCTGGGAGAGCTCTTGCCGATTGATATTACGTGAGGTAGGGAGGTCTCTGGTGGTCCAGTGTGCTGAACTCGGCTCTCCCACCTCAGAGGCTCATTCCTGACAGCCAACCAGAGCACCAAGACATTGTAAGCCACATGGCTCAGAAGGAAAGGGAGAAAAAAAAGAGAGAAAGAAAAATAAATAAATAAATAAATAAATAAAGTTAGTAGAGTAAAAAATAGAAAAATATTATTAAAATAAAAAGGTAATAAAAAAAAGAGAGGCGAGCAACCAAACCAATGAACAAATCCACCAATGACAACAAGAGCTAAAAACTAAGAGAAACATGAAAATCAGAAACTAGTCAGTCACATACAGCAAACCCCACATCTACAGTTGCTCCCAAAGTCCACCACCGCAATTTTGTGATGATTCATTGTATATTCAGGTATTCCACACATGCAGGGTACATCAAGTGGAGATTGTGGAGATTTAATTCACGGTTCCTGAGGCTGCTGGAAGAGATTTCCCTTTCTCTTCTTTGTTCGCACAGCTCCTGGGGTTCAGCTTTGGATTTGGCCCCGCCTCTGTGTGTAGGTCTCATTAGGGCGTCTGTTCTTCGCCCAGACAGGAGGGGTTTAAAGGAGCAGCTGATTAGGGGGCTCTGGCTCACTCAGGCCGGGGGGAGGGAGAGGTACGGAGTGCGGGGCGAGCCTGCGGTGGCAGAGGCCGGTGTGACTTTGCAGCAGCCTGAGGCGCCGTGCGTTCTCCCGGGGAAGTTGTCCCTGGATCACGGGAGCCTGGCAGTGGCAGGCTGCACCGGCTCCCAGGAGCAGAGGTGTGGATAGTGACCTTTGCTTGCACATAGGATTCTTGGTGGCTGCAGCAGCAGCGTTAGCATTTCATGCCCGTCTCTGGTGTCCATGCTGATAGCGGCGGCTCGTGCCCATCTCTGAAGTTCGTTTAGGTGGTGCTCTGAATCTCCTCTCCTCGCGCACCCCGAAACAATAGTCTCTTGCCTCTTAGGCAGTTCCAGACTTTTTCCTGGACTCCTTCCCGGCCAGCTGTGGCACACTAACCCCTTCAGGCTGTGTTCACGCTGCCAACCCCAGTCCTCTCCCTGCGATCCAACCGAAGCCCGAGCCTCAGCTCCCAGCCCCCGCCCGCCCTGGCGGGTGAGCAGACAAGCCTCTCGGGCTGGTGAGTGCTGCTCGGCGCCGAGCCTCCGTGCGGGAATCTCTGTGCTTTGCCCTCCGCACCCCTGTGGCTGCGCTCTCCTCCGTGGCTCCAAAGCTTCCCCCCTCCGCCACCCGCAATCTCCGCCCGCGAAGGGGCTTCCTAGTGTGTGGAAACCTTTCCTCCTTCACAGCTCCCTCCCACTGGTGCAGGGCCCGTCCCTATTCTTTTGTCTCTGTTTTTTCTTTTTTCTTTTTCCCTACCCAGGTATGTGGGGATTTTCTTGCCTTTTGGGAAGTCTGAGGTCTTCATCCAGCGTTCAGTAGGTGTTCTATAGGAGTGGTTCCACATGTAGATGTATTTTTGATGTATTTGTGGGGAGGAAGGTAATCTCCACGTCTTACTCCTCCGCCATCTTGAAGGTCCTTTACTACAGCTCCTTAATCTGTCTTGCTGCTTCTATGCTCACTCCTTCAGTTTTATCCTCTATGTGGTTGCCTGACTGATCTTTCTAAAAATTTATCTATTTCATTTCTGGCTGAAAGCTCTTTAGTAATTCTGTGTATCATTGGCACTTAGTGATGCTTCTCTGTTCCCTAGACTCTGACTTGTGGATGGATTTCTTGCCAAGTTAAAAGTGAAAAGGGATCTTATCTTTGGAATATACATTGTTATTTAATTTAGTAGTAAATCACACATGCTTGTATTTCTATAATATTTAAAATCCAAAGTAAGTTTTATTTTCACCAGTGTGTGTAATATATGTCACAACCCTCTTCAAATATAAGGCTTACTTTTGTCTCAATTAATGTTTTTACTCTGCTGGTCAACAGGTGGTAAAAACTTTGTTATGAGTTTTATAAACAAGGTTCTTTCAGTTCTTTCGTAGAAGGGTATAGTAACCTGTTTACCCAAATCTATTTTTAAAATAGTTTAAGTGAATTACAGAACTATATGCTGAGTATTCAGCTGTTAGCAGACCTTAAAGTTTCTCAAAACATTAATAGTAAATTAGCAAAAAAACAAAAAGATGTAATGCTGATTGAAAAGCAACTTTAAAGACCTCTGATTAGTTAGAATCTCTACTTATAGCTTCAATGTAATTTCTGTCACAGTGTGCTTAGTGACAAACATTAAATGACACACAGTTCATCATTTGACATTATGGTAAGAAATATTTTTTAGGACAGGAAGGGCAATTACATGGATGAAACTCCTCCCACCCCGAACTCTTCTTATTTTAAAAGGTTTGACATTATCTAAAGCAAGGGCTTCAGATTTAAGGTAGGGATTGAGGAGAAAAGCTCTAGCAAAAATGGATTGGAAGAGTATTGGAAGTTCTGCTGAATGTGGAAATTTGAATAATGTGGAATTTGATAGTTGGAAGTTTTTTCAGTGAGAATAAATTGAAAACTATAAAGGATGGTCCCAATTTGGTGTATGCCTAGTAACAGTTCTGCAGGTATTTTCTTAAGAGACAAATAAATGTTTACCTAAGGTAAAAAATCAGGAAGGAATAAAAATCCATGTGTAGGGTAACACAGTCTTTACTGACTGTCCAGACAATTGCATGAATGTAGCTTTGCAAATGGAAGTCCAGCTGCTTCATGTCAAAAGAGTCACAGCCTGCCACCTCCCTGAGGGTGGAGAATCTCTTACACCAAATACACCTATACAAAAGTTTTATTTTTACATTCAATGGTCTCTTAATTTCAAACTGTGTTATATTAGAGTTCATTATAATGGCGTTTAACGTTTGTTAATATCTCCATGTATTTTGATATCATTTATTATTAACTTTTATATGTTGATGTATAAAGGCTAAGGCTTTGGAAGACTTCTTATCAGTGCATAAGCTCTTCAGTAACAATAATACTAGATAAGGAATTACTTTGGGGATGGGAACTATTACAAACCATTTCAAGGCAGCTTTGTGACACATCTCATTTACTGTGACTTTAGTCTCTGTTGATAATGAAGTATCTATTATAAATACCACACCACTGGAAAAAGATTTTTTTAAATAGACAAAACATTAGTGGCTTTGATCTGGAATACAAGGTTAGTACCAGCATAAAGGTTTTTAAAGTAAAATTAAGGTGAAAATCTGAGTGCAATGCCAAGCAGCCAGTTTAAAAAATGACATCCATAAGGTGAACAAAAAATTCAGGAGCAGGTAAGTTGGTTGCGTTTTGAATTGGTTTCAGATTGTAGTTTTTCCTTAATAAACGCATCAATTGTAGTCTTCTTGAATGATTATCTTTAATCATCATCCATTTTTTGCATCAGTAATATATGGAATGGCATGAAGTCTTTTTGTACTTCCAATGATTGTATTAAATTGATTTAAACTTTCAGTAAGATTCTGTGATTTTTTCCTCCTTTAAATTATTCACCTTAAACCATAAAAATTTTTTTTCTCTGTTTGCTTTATCTTTTTACCACATGAGTTCTAATTATTCAAGCAGCATTATTTACCTAAATTAAAAAGTATAATATTCACATTGAGATTTCAACTCATTCTTTTCTAAGTCTGTATTTTTTTTAGGTAGAAAAAAAGTCTAAGGATAAAAAAATGACTTTACCAGAGGATATATTTTACTTGGTTTACCTCCCAAATTCAGACTCTCCCAATATATAATGTGTTTATTGGTAGTGATTTTTATTTGATTATTCAATTTGTAACAGCATATACTGTATCATTTGCAGATCGTATGTAGATTAAATTTATCTTGATGCAATTTATTAAAATAATAACCTCTAATTTTAAAGAACAAGGAGTTAAAAATAAATTTCATACATTTAGCTTGGTATAGAAACTCATTTTATTTTCTTATGACAAAATTTTAGTTTTGTATCATTTAGATGTGGAATTAAAGTAATGTATGAACTGAAATGTTGAAAAAAACACTGGGTTATTTCAGTGCCTGAGTCAAATGAATCTAACTGATTACTGCTGAATGAATTGCTGAGCTATTGATTATCATAATTGCTGATGGAATTGATTATATAGAAAATAGCTGTTCTTTCCGAATGATTGAGTGATGAGAAAGCTCTCATTTGCCAGTCAGCCTTTATGGGATCATCCCTGGAAAGAAATCTTAACTGGCTGTGCACATGCCTATGAAAATAATGAGAAGTAATTGCTAAATAACTTCTTAGACACAAGTCACTTGCCACATGAGCAAAGCTTAATAACACAGGTTTTAAGCAGTGATCATTTCAGTGTTGGAGTGCTCTTTAAGAATTCCTCAGACTGTTCTGACTTGCTTGGGTTTGCTGTTCTGAGGAATATTAAGCAGCCTTTATGTAAGTTTCTTTTTAAGATACAGTAAGAATATGTATGAGATAATAATGTACATATTGAGACATTGCTATATCTACTCTTTAGTAGATGAGATGAAAATAGATGAATGTATTGTGTTTTCCCCTCTTAAAAATTTTCACTTGACTAATTGATTTACGCTCTTGAGGAGGAAAGGGAGAAGATGCCTGGCTTGTGGTGGGATAAACTTTTTGAAATAGTATTGAAAATTTCCCCTGAAATTTCCTTCTTCCCCCTTTGCTTCCACATTCTGTTATTAGGGTTTTCTATGTTTATTGCCTAAGGAAAGAAAAGAATACAGAGAAAAATTAATCTACTCCTGCCCAAGAAAGAATATGGAAGTGTTCATGATGAGTCAGAGAAAGAATTTCTATTCAAAGTCTAGATTGAAAATACTATTGATTATAGGGTGAGAGAAGAGAGATTTGAGGAGCCTTAAAGAAAGAATGGAGTGTTGATGCATCTGCAGGGACCAGGGGCTGAGTGTATGTGTGTATGTATTTTTAACAAGCCTGCTAATCTCTCTTCTGGGCAATGGGCCTAGAAGCCTAGGGACTACATCCTTTACCAGCATAGTTTACCAGCAAGGTTCAGCTTTCACCTTCACCGTTAAGAAACACTAGTGTGAGACTTGGAAGGCAGAAATGAAGCCGAAGCCGTACTATTGCTCCTTTATCTGCAGTAGGCTGTTGTGTGGGGTTTGACAGATGGGAAGTTTTCAGTAGCCTCTGGTTTTCCCCCTGTGAATTACTCTCCTGGGTGCTATAAGCAGCTCAGATCATAGGTTTAGGTTTCCTGAAGTGCTCGACCCTCTAAAAGTCAGAAGTTAACTGGAGAGTTTATGCCACCCTTTTTTTTCAGCTTCACTCCTGAAGCCCTTGCAGGAATTTTATATATAACTAATCCACTGTATGTGATTCCTTCTTGATTGAAAAACCTGGAATGTTTTCTGTTTTCCTGACTACACCTTGATGGACACCTTTACATATATATTCAGTTTTCTCTTACAGTCTCTCTAATGTAAATGGACATATCTGTCCAGAAAATTTTCCTGAACCAACTCTTTCATCAGGTCAATATTTCAAGACAAAGTCCAACAAAATCTGACCCAATTTTGACTTCCCTGTTTATAACCTGCCAGGCCTCAGTCAGGTCCCTGTCCTCAGTAGAGTTTGCCAGATGGGTTTATCTACAGTCACCAAACAGGTTGCTTATCCCAACTAATGCACATTTGTCTCCTCCTGATGGGAACTCTTTTTTTCTAACTATGCACAACCACTTCCACCTCAAGATTCAGCTAAAACTCCCTTTTCCTTACCAAGCTTTCCTTGGTTCATCCTGACTCAGAGTGATTTTATCTACCTTTGAATTTTTACCATCTTTATCACTCTTTTTTATATTTTCTGTTGGTTGTTTACTGTTATTTTTTATATGCATGACTTTAAATTTAATCACAAACTTCCTGATGAGGAAAGACATCATGCATCATTTTATGCTCCATGCCCTGGAGTAAAGCCTTGCTTTTTAAGGTCCATGTCCTAAAGGTAGGCAAGAATCCTTCCACAGTATCTCTGACAGATCACCATTCAACTTCCAGTGATGGAAAGCCAATCACGTAGTTGAATTGATGGAGCTGTTAGGAAGTTCTCTCTTATGGTGTGTATAAATACTGCTACCTGCAACGTGAAGATCTGCTTTCTTTAGCTACCCTGAATGGGTCTGGACATCTCTTTTGTGTTATGCTTTCTAAAATTTAACATCATTTTTAAGGCCCCGCATGATCTTTGTCAGACTTTTTTGATTATGTTCCCCAGAAGAAATCTTTATGTGGTGACCAATTCACACAAACACTAACATGTATATGTGAAGCAGAAACTTCAGAAAACAAAATTTACCTTTACTACATGCATTATTTTATCTTTTATCCAATGTATTCAATTTGCTTAAAGAATTTAAATGTTGACTTGATAATTTGAATTCACCACCAGCTAATGTTGCAAAACACTGATCCAGGACGTCATTTCCATTCCAATCTTATCTTACATAATACTGCTCTGTGTTCTTCCTGTATCAGCAAAACTGGCCTTTTCTCTGTTTTATGAATGGACCAAAGTACTTCCTGTATCAGGGACTTTATACATAGTCTCTTTAATACTGTCACCACTTAACCCTTGCTATTCTGTCTTAGATAATTCTGGATCTGGTTCAATGCCTTCATTTTGTAGATAAGAAAACTGAGACATAGGAGACTAATTAAATAATTCTGTATTTATATATACTAAACAAATATATATCAGAATTTGATTATCTCTGTGATGCTAAGCTAGGGTCTATGGATAATAAGAAAATAGCATCCTCCCCCGACCCTGAACACACACACACACACACACACACACACACACACATACCCTTCCTGGTTATCCTTATGGCTAACTTCTTCAAGTTTCTGCTCAGATGTTGTATTTGAAATAAGACCTATCCTGATCATTCTAAACATTGACACTTCTTCCCCCAGCTCTGGCACTCACCATTTCCTTTGCTCTACTTTTAAATTTTTCCACAGAACTTATCATGGTCTAACGTACTAAATTTACTTATACATTATGTTCACTTTTTGTTTCTGTATCCTCCTGCAAGAGTACAATCTCCATGAGAGCAGGAATATTTGCTTTCATTGATGTATCACAAATTCTCAGAGCTTGGAATGTAGGGAGTAGGTGCTCAGTTAATAATTAGTAAATGAATGAATGAATGCAAACATCCACTTTGTCAAAAATCACAGCTAGGTATTAGAAGGTTAGAAACAAGCTGGATCTGCTGATTCTTATTTCAGATTTTTTCCTTTGAATCCCACTGACATTTTTCAAGCTAAGTGTTTTGTCAATGAAATCAAATGGCATATCAGGTATTGAATAAATATAAATTTCTCCCTAATACAAGTGATACCCAAGATGAAATAAGTATAGGAAAATAATAAACTATTGGAGGTGATATAAATATCTGGATTACTGTAATGAAGCATTATTGGTGTCTCTTTATATGTAAATACTCTAATTTCATATGTTATTTTACCTCACGGATTTGTTCAGTTTTCTTTCAGTTCTCTAAAGCGCTGATGTACTTACTCTGCTTCTAGCTGTCTCCTTGCTACAGGCCCAGGGTAGAGCTAATTGTCCCCACTGCACCCTCCTTCCCACTTTAAACTGTACCCTGAGCATCTGCTGCTGAACCATGCTTTCACTTCTATAGGTGTCCATCTACTTTTCCTACAACATTTAAAGTTGCTGATTCTGAGGTTAATTGGGAAATCACTGATGGAATCATCTTACAAAAAATATCCACTCCTTTCTGCTAACACAGAGTATCTTCCCAAGGATCCTTTCACTTATTTCTCTGAATATTATAAATCTTACAAACACAAGACATGGTAACATTAAATTCATATGCAGCTCCAAACCAAACCAAATGTTACAAACCTCTTCCTGTAATCCCACAATGGCACCACAATATCTAATGGATTATCCAGACTTTTTTCTTGAGTCCCCAAGTATAGTCATATGCCAAGTTTGATAGTCACTATCTGTAATGAATTTGTTTTTACATTTTTGTTCCCGTCCATAATGTACTATTCTACTTGAACTTTTATTATTGCTAGCTTGGGCTAGTTATAGCACCTAAAGGGTCCTGGAACCTCATACCTACCCTATTTTCACTCCATCTTTTATCCTGCTTCCAGATTAGACGAACTAAAGCACTGTTCTGACCATACCACTCCTTGGATCCATATTGTCTACTCATTAAAATAAAACTACAGTGATAATTCTTAAATTTTTCTATCATTATACCTCTGACTACTAAAGAAAGTGAAGAAAAACTCTCAAGAGAATGCAGGTTTGCACCTAAAATGTCTTTGATATTTCATATTTTGTATTAAAATTGATTAAAAATGTCATTGTATTCCAATAACGTTTTAAATTCTTACCATTAACTTGCTTCTCTGGATCCTCCAGGACTATGTTCCAGGGAGTATGTGAACATCCGGCAAATTGCTACATTTCCCCTGGTTTCTCACAAACTCCAGTTTGAGAAACACAGCCTTCCACAATACAGCCCTAACTTACTTTATCAGCCTTGTCTTTCACCATCGCTTTCTGGATTCCATACTCCAGCTGGTGGATGATTTGATGTTCCCTTTTCAATTATTTTGCTCATTCTGTTCTTACTGTTAGCAGTATCCCCTTTTCAATTATTTTGTTCATTCTGTTCTTACTGTTAGCAGTTTCTTCTCCTTGCTATCCTCTTAGCTACTTAGTTTTATCTTCCATTTCCTTTTATCACTTTTAAATATATAGATACCTTTAGTTTCATCAGATTCATAATATTCTTGTTAAATTTGTAAACTTTAAAACTTTCTTAGAAGTTCCGTTTCTCTTCTGTTCATATTTTTGAAAGTGAGTGGAGAGTATTTTTCTCACATTTGATATTATCTTAAATTACGCTAGTCATGTATAAACTTCTCTCTAATCAGTTGTGTTTGTCACAGCATCTGAAACATAAGAGCACTGTTAGAATTTTATAATGTATTTTATTTTATAATTGAACACTTGAGTATGTTTTATTTTATAATTTGCCCCATCTCTATCAAATTATAATTTGTTCATTTTGTTCTAGTTTATTAAATAATTTTTAATTTCTACATCGAGGCTATAGATTGAGCCCATGTGGGACATATCCTTTCTTTCTGAGATTCCATTAAAATTATGATAAGGATATAAGAAGCTTTTAAAGCTTACAGCAATAAAGAGGACAGGAGGAAGGCTATCAGGATATCTCAACACATTTATTACAAATAGAAATCAGATGAATGAGTTTATGTTGATGAGCCAGAGTACAGGAAGCTTACAATGTAAATATTTAGGAAAGTTGTACAGTGAAAGAGGGTTGCAGACTAAGAGACTGCAATACAAATGAATGGCATGGGTCCTAAGTCAGTCATAATGAAATACTTAACTACTGATACAAAAAAGATGGTGACCAATCAGAACAGACACTTAAACATTAGATAATGACACTATCAGTGTAAACAGACTAATTATAGCTCCTGTATGCCTATAAATGTGATAGTTTACTTCACTTACACTGGAGTACAGAATGGCTAGAAGCTTGATGTTTTATCCTGGCAAAAAAAAAAAAGGGAAAATAAAAGACAAAAACATGAAACAAGGACGAAACAAAAGCAGAAACTAACAGCGACTTCTTTTCTACAGAAATGGAATAAGCTGAGTGGTAATAACTAGGGCAGATAATATGACTTTTTCTTCCTAGGAGACATTGGTTGTATGTTGATGATCAACTCAAGAATTATCCCAAGGGGAAATAAAGATATTTCAGGCAATAGAAGATAACTTTAAAAAAAGAGTGTAGTTAAGAACTTCAAAACAGGATGTATGCCCAGGAGTGGGATTGGTGGATCATATGGTAGTTCTATTTTTAGTGTTTTAAGGAACCTCCATACTGTTCTCCATAGTGGCTGTACCAATTTACATTCCTACCAAGAATGCAGGAGGGTTCCCTTTTCTTTACACTGTCTGCAACATTTTTTGTTTGTAGATTTTTTGATGATGACCATTCTGACTGGTGTGAGGTGATACCTCATTGTAGTTTTGATTTGCATTTCTCTAATAATTAGTGATGTTGAGCATCTTTTCATGTGTTTGTTGGCCATCTGTATGTCTTCTTTGGTGAAATGTCTATTTAGGTCTTCTGCCCATTTTTTGATTGAGTTGTTTGTTTTTTTTTTGATATTGAGCTACCATATGACCCAGCAATCCCACTCCTGGGCATATACCTGGAGAAAACCATAATTCAAAAAGATACATGCACCCCTGTGTTCATTGCAGCACTATTTACAATAGCCAGGACATGGAAGCAACCTAAATGTCCATCAACAGAGGAATGGATAAAGAAGATGTGGTACATATATACAATGGAATATTACTCAGCCATAAAAAGGAATGAAATTGTGCCATTTGCAGAGACGTGGATGGACCTAGAGACTGTCATACAGAGTGAAGTAAGTCATAAAGAGAAAAACAAATATCATATAATATCACTCATATGTGGAATCTAGAAAAATGGTACAGATGAACTTATTTGCAAAACAGAAATAGAGATGCAGGTGTAGAGAACAAACGTATGGATACCAAGGGAGGGAGGGAGGGTTGGATGAACTGGAAGATTGGGATTGGCATATATACACTACTATGTATAAAATAGATAACTAATGAGAACCTACTGTATAGCACAGGGAACTCTACTCAATGCTCTGTGGTGACCTAAATGGGGAGGAAATCCAAAAAAGAGGGGATATATGTATATGCATAGCTGATTCACTTTGCTGCTCAGCAGAAACTAACACAACATTGTAAAGCAACTATACTCCAATAAAAATCAATAAAAAAGAAGTGTAGCTAAAAAGCCAATAGAGAAATTAAGAATTCTAAAATTAAAATAATCCAAAAGAAAACAAGAATAGAAAACAGAGAGAAAAACAGAAATCAAATTTGAAATGGTAGATCTAAATCCAGCCATGTCAATAATTATATTAAAGGTAATGAGCTACTAATGTAAGATGTTAGTAATGGGGCAACTATGTATGTAGTTTATGGGAATTCTCTGGATTGTGTTTGCAATTCTTCTGTAATTCTTAAACTGTTTTAAAATACAAACTTTATTTAAAAATAAAAAGAACTTCAAAACAATTGAAAGGATATTACATCCCTAACATAAGAACTGTGTGCAAATATACACATGAAAAAGCTTAGTTAAGTGGAGAGAGTATGTCACAGAGAGAATAAAAAAGGGGGATAGAAAACATGAGAAGGAAGATGAAAGATATAGAATATCAATTCAAGAGTTTCAAAAACCAGAGAAAATCAAGGTAGGTTATAATATATTAAAGACAATATATATTATATTGTAATTCATGAGACTAAGAAGGGACATGTGTTTCTATTTTTTTAAGGCCTGCTAATGCCAAACATAATGAAAAAATGAAAAGAACTAACTCTGGATATATCACTGTGAAATTTTTAAAAAGAAGGATAAAGAGATAATCCTAAATCCTTCAAAAAGTCACCCAATAAGAGGTCAAAATCAGTTGAAATCAGAGCTCGTACCAGTAATGTTGGCTGTTGGAAGATAAGAAGGCAATAATTGCTAAGTTCTAATGGGAAAATATTTTCAACTAAAAACATCTGTACTCACCAAACTGTTTAATAGATATACATATATTTCATGTGATTCAGAAAACTTAATTCTCTGTATCATTTCTTTGATAGGTACTCAGGGACGTGCTTAAATAAAGTGAGGGAGTAAACTAAGAAAGAATGCACATGATCTAGGACTTTAATTTAGATCCAGTTCTGAAGAGCAATGACAGGAAATCCCCAGATGATTTCAGTGAAGCAGAACTAGAGAAGGTTTTACTTGATTCGGACAGGAGAGTGAAGAACTCCAGAAGGTAGCCAAATGGAAACATGCATTGCACGGCTTCAGTAGTATGCTAGACCATGGATACACCTAAGGACATGTCAAAGGCAGAGAATAAAAGAAAACAGTAGAGACAATTAGAGATTCCAAGAAAAGAAAAAAAAAAAAAAAAAAGTGATATAAGAGAGGACAGTAATCACATTCTATGTAAACTTAAGTGAAAATTGTTTATGTAGTTTGAATAATGTGAATGCTGTTTTTTCATATCCAACATATTGACAAAATTGTGGAAGGACACATTATCACCCTTAAAACTTTAAAAAGTTAGAGTATAGATAACATAAATTGAAGGTGGAAGGCAAACAGGAGTGAGGGGATGAACAGGAGTGATAATATCTTCATAAGGATGGAGCTGGGACAGACTACATGCAGTTTGTAGAGTAAACAAGAGAAATGTAAATATAATAGAGGAACTAAAAGTAGAAATATAACTGTACCAGCAGGCTGATATAGGGAATGGAAGGTAGTGGGTGGTGGGAGTATGGTTTGTATAAGAGCTAAAACATTGCTTTGTGTAGTAGTAATTTCATATACAATGCCTCGTGTTGGTAAATAAATATTAGTGTAAATATATTATTTAGAGATACAATGATAATTGAACTACAAATAGAAGCAGTTTGAACATGCTGCCTTTGGAGGAATGGAGTTGGATGAGTAGGACTGGGGTATAAATTGTTTAATGTTTTAATCTCATGCACATATTGCTTTGATAAACACAAAAAACTAAAATGGAAAAAACCAAAAAGAGTCAACCAGGACTTTATTAAGATTTTTGTCTAATCTTGCTGAATATACAGTACATACAATCTATGACAATACCTATATACTGTATTTGAGAAACCTCTTTTGTCTTTGGAATTCGATCTTATATAGAAATAGTGGTCCAACCAATGCAAAATAGATAGCTAGTGGGAAGCAGCCACATAGCACAGGGAGATCAGCTCGGTGCTTTGTGACCACCTAGAGGGGTGGGATAGGGAGGGAGGGAGATGCAAGAGGGAAGAGATATGGGAACATATGTATATGTATAACTGATTCACTTTGTTATGAAGCAGAAACTAACACAGCATTGTAAAGCAATTATACTCCAATGAAGATGTTAAAAAACAAACAAACAAACAAACAAAAGAATGAGGAGTTGCCATCTTTACAGCTGCTGCCATGGGCATGTACTCTCTCCCCTCTAAGACTCACCTATATAGTGGGACTAATAATACTCATGTATAATACCATTACAAATAATAAATGGAATTAAATAGTTCACATGCCTAAAAAAAAAAAAAGTAGTGGTCTTAAGATTTTTACTCCAATTTTGTAACTTCCGGCAAGTTAATGAGTGTTTTAAGACCTCTGTTTACTCAGTAGTAAATTGAGGATATTGGATTAGAGATGGCTATGCATTTTTTGTGTAGGTTTAAAACAATACAGTCTTTATTCTAGTTTTAAAATTGTTTTGTTTTTCTTAATGAGAATCCCTGTGGTGTCTTAATTTTCACCCTCCATCCATTTTTTTTTTCTATTTTCTTATTCCTATCCTATAGTCAATTTTAGGAATTTTTTCAGTACTAAATGTAGGGATTTCCTGTTAATACCCAAAAAGCTGGACGGTAGATATTTGAATATTTTTGTGGTTAAAAGGGATGCCTGACCTGCATTTGAAATACGTCATCCTAACAATAGAAAATATGTCAATACTGAAAAACAGGAAGATAAGAAGTGAAGCCAATAGCTACATTTTTCAACACCATTGTCTTTTTCCATTTGCCACAAATTTTTTGCTGATGTCTATGTTTGTGAGGATATAAGAAAGTTTCCCATCCAAGGTTAGGAGCATTAATGAAATTACTGTGTAGCAGTCTTTGAAAAATGAGAGAAATCCACCTTTGGTTTCCGTAATGAAATCTATATTTGCTTGGTCATGGTCCAAATTGGTTTTGAAAAGTATATATCTAATTGAAGCAGATGAAGTTGTCTAAAACTTAATAAGGATAAAAAAGAAGGAAAATTGAAAGAGAAAATTTCCAGTTAAAGATGAGTGTTGATTACTCAGGTCCAAGAATTAATACTGATGAATATTATAAAATTCGGCAGATCTTGCCAGGGTAAAGAGATATTTGAGTGTAAGCTCAGTATCACAGGAGATGGATAGCTGCTTTGTAACTTGCATTTTATGTCTGCTCTCATCTCCCTAGTCTATACTCTTAGGGTAAAACTTTCCTTCAATCAAAGAGACCTTCCCATTCTAGGGAGATTATTCTTTACAACTTCTTGGTTTTTATCCTTGTCAATCACCTAGAGTAATGCCCAACACTTTTTTTTTTTTTTTTTTCATTTCAGGATTCTGCCTGATGTTCCTTTACCTGAATATTTTCTAGAACTGCTCTTCACAGTAAGTTCCTGTATAGTGCACTGCACACTGAATGTAAGTTTTGGCTGGATTTTAACTGTACGAGGAAACCGAGTATATGTTAGCTACATCAGTGTTATGAGGTGGGACTTGAGGGGGAAGTAGGCAACATCTACTGTTCCATCATCTATATGAATAAAAGTGTAAACGGAAACTTATTTTTATTCTAGTTTATATAGAATGTATTCTTTTGCTCAATTTTTAAAAGGTTTTAAATTGACTAATGATATCTTTAAAAATGGATGTTTAGAAAAACTCACTAAAAAAAGTGCAAGGTATATATTGTGAAGCTCTAAAGAAATACCTATTGCTTTTTAAAATTGTCTAACTTGTTTATTGATGTCATAGTTTTCAGGCAAGTAGGACTGGTCATAAAAATGAACATGAGACATCAGCTAGGGTCTAAAAGAATGATCGGGAAGAGGAATATAATATTTTAAATGGAAAGGATGGAACTTAATATCAATGCCCACTGCCATCAGCTGCATCACTTTAGCATTTAAGGGGGCTAATGAACATTTTGCTGATAGAAACACTTTCTGGATTTCTCGGCTGAGTAGCAAGATAGAGCTATTTAGTGCAGGAAGGGACAACTATAGTAAATGGGATACTATAAAACTTAAAGTAAGAATTAGAACTGAAAGTAACAATATTAATTTCCTTGGCATAAATTTCTGCTTTCTCATCCTGAAGTTTTATTTTGGCATGAAGGTAGCAATAACACTAAGCCCTCCACTGGAATCCAAGCTGAAGATAGATTATTTTGTCTTTAAAAATTTCATTATAAAAGACTAAGTATGGAATAGATTAAAAAGTATTTTAATTTAATGGTAAGAGTGTCCCTTTTGCAGTCAGAGAACCCAGATTGGAGACACAGTTTCATTGTTTGTAGCCTTTTCTTTTATAAAATAGAAATAATAAGATTTATTTCAATGTATGGTTGTAAGAATGAAAGATATGAGAAAGTGTGACTTTCTTAAGCTATAAGCTTTTATACAAAAATCAGATATTAAAAGAACAAAAAGACTGACATTTTGTCTATTTAAAAAATAGTTTCAAAGTATAAATATCCTAGTCTCTCATTGGAGGCACTATGAAATTAGGGGATGTTAAGACAATCTGAGTTTGACTCCTGATTTGAATACATGTTAGCTAAAGGAACCAATCAATTTATTTAATGTCTTTTCTGGTTATCTATTGCTGTGTAAAAAACTATCGAGAAACCAAGCGGCTTAAAACAACAATTTTGTTATATCTCATGATTTTGTGGGTCAGGAATTTGAGTGGGCACAGCTGGTGATTCCTTAGCTCCAGATGGCACTGGCTGTCTCTCAGTGGTATTTGGGTGGTGGATGGGCTGCTATGGGGAGGCCACGATGGCTTCTTGTGTGTATCTGGCACCATATTGGAGATGGCTGGAAGGCTGGGCTCAGCTAGGGCTGTGGAAGAGCATGCCAGTGCCTGACATCTTCACCATGTCAGTCTCAGGGGAGTTGCACTCCTTGCATGGAAGCTAGCTTTTCCCAGAGTGAACATCCCAATGGACCTAGGCAGGAACTGCAAGCCTTCTTGTGACTTAGCCTTAGAAGTTCCAGAACTTCTGTCACTTTCTTTTCATCAGGGGAGACACAAAGTCCAATCAAAATTCAAGAGGAAGGGGAATAGACTCTACCTCTTAATCTATCATGGTGCCTTCCAGCTTCAGCTTTCCCCTTCCATAAAACTTACCCTCAATGAGATTATGTCTTTAAAGTGGCTCTCGTAGAATCTTACCAAAGAAAAGTTCCTTCTCTTTTCTTCTTCATGCATCTGGAGATTATATTTCCCAATGTCATTAGGATACCCAGAAACCACTGAAGTAAACATAGCTGCCTCCTGAGCATTCCAAATAGTAGAAGTGAATTTATGTACTTTAATCACAGAAATACCGAGGCTCAGATCACGTACAGTCTTTAGCTTACCAATTTAAACTCTCCAATTCTCAGAGTTACTTGTTTTTCCAGCCTACAGCAGATTAGAAAGAAAAAATTAAAAGAAAGTTGGACTACAAAAAAAAAAAAAAAACACAATTGAAGAACCTGGAAGCCAAGGGGAAGAAAAAGGATAAAAAACAGAGCACTACAACTCTAGCATTCTGGGACTTTTTAACGGTATAATAGAAGGCTATCAGGACCTCAGTAACTATTGTTTTATACCCCAAGTTACCAATTGCTGTTCCTAATGATTTCAGGAACACAAGTTTAAATTTTGTTTTGTGTCACCTGTAAGTATGAGAGAATGTATAATCTATTTTAGAAAGATTTTAAACTTTGCTAGTTAACATGTGCATCACATGTAAAGTATAACTTTCCAGATTTCCAACTCACAGGGTTTTTCCTTCCCTAATGGTGCTGTGTAATTGATATGTTTCAGTATGATGTTATAACAGGATATGGAAAGTGTCTATCATTTTTTGGCTGCCTAGCAGCTGAACCTTGTTTTGATATTTTTGGAGTTATTTACCTTGAATTTTGGTGAGATTCAGAGAGCACCTTCCAATAAGAAGTTGAAAAGGGCAGATATTCCCTCTCCCAGCCTTCTGGGCAACAAGGGGTATAGCCATGTCATAGGCTTAACTAGTCATAGTTGTTCCACGTGAGGAATCATGATCCAGTGATATAAAGAATCGGGGCAGCAGAGAGGAGGACAGCAGCAGCCTCAAGCTCTCATGGCCAGCTGTCACAGAGCAAGCTGTGATGTACACACCAGACTGGTTTTGTTGCAGGATTTTACCTTAATCCTGACTGATGCCTGCCTTATTATTTGTGCCTTTTCCAAGCCATGTTCTCCAGTGTTCCCTGCAATTCTGTGACTTACTTGAATATCATTTCACTATATATCATTGCTTAAATCAGAGTTGGATTCTATTGCTTGAATTAAGAATCCTGATCATTATGGAACTTACTGTCAAGAGTGTTTGCAGGCCATAGACCCATAGGGATATAGTGGCAGTGGTTCTCGATTCTGGCTCTACACTGGAATCCCCTGGAATGTTTGGAAAATACCAATGCTCAAGCCAACCCAGGTCAATCGCATTGAATGTCCAGGGGTAGGATCCAGCTATTGATACTTAAAAAATATTCAGGTGATTCTAATGTGAGAATTAATATAGAAAAGGGAATTTACTGACTTATGAAGATGGGAATATTGAAGGATGGTAACCTGTCCATCTATCCCCAGATTACGTTCCCTAAGAAGGCCCAGAATATACTTTCACTGAGGCTTTGGGTGACTACAAGTGTTCTTGAAAATCACTTTCGTAACTGTTCTCTCTAAGCCAGAAATAATGGAAACATTGCCACTGAAGTGGATTCTCTGACTTCAGTGGAGGTAACAGGATCCAAGGTAGCAGTTTCCAACTAGCCATATCTAACTTCTAGGATCAAAGGAGGGCACAGTTATTGTCGTAGTCTGCAAGGCCTGCCTGATGATAACAATGATTAGTCCAGCTGGGATCTTTGGTATTGCCAAACTAATCATGGGATCCTTGGACCAAAATGGATGAGAAACCTACAAATTTCGTATTTGATTTGTATAACTGGAAAATTTCCGGGTCTGGTGAACAGAAATCTAACTTGATTCATCTTTTGGCAGTCATAGATCTATGTTCAATTTCCAGACCTAAGTTAGTTCACACACCCAGAGACCTTGAATAAAAAATAGCACCTTTGAGGATAGAACCTTCGATAACATGATAGTACAAACAGAGTCTCTGACTCCTAGCCTTTTTCAGGGGTCCTTGGTCAGTTACCAGGTAGCTCAAAGGTCCTTGGTTGGCACAGGGAAAAGGGCTATACAAAGACTTCAGAAGTTTTTTGTTGTTGTTGTTGTTACTAGATCTGTGTTAATTCTAATTCCTGGGGACCCAGGACACCCTGAGAGTCAGAACACAAATGGAGTCTTGGTTCATCTGCCATATGCCAGGCCCTGTGGGACCTTGACACCACCCTATTTTTCTGCACTCAGGATATGCTTAGCAATAGACAGAATCCACTCTTCTATTTCCTGCCCTAGAGAACAAGAGCTATTATGCTAAAGAGGACTAAGTGGAAACCTCTGGAGCTCCGTCTCCCTAATAAATAGTACATCTAAGGGAAATACAAATATCAGTGCCATTTTTGGTCTTGAAAGAAACAGGGGTAATGAGTTCTTTACATTTCCTTTTAATCTGTCAGCTTGCCTATTGCTTACAGGGGTTGGATATGAACTTTGAGAATGGTAGTGAATTGCTGGAAGCGTAATCAGATGGTTACTCCTATAGCAGCTGCAGTTTCCAGATATGGCCTCTTAATGGGAGCAAATAAATAGAGCACCTAGCTACTAGTATGCAGCTATCAGTCTGGCTAACTTTTCTTCCTCTACCCCAAAAACAGAAAATATAAGATACATTCTGCTTTAGTCTTGAAAAGACACATAAGTAACAGAAGGTAAAGGCAAATCTCAGAGAAAAAAAAAGGGACTTATAAACTTTGTGTTAACAGTACTAGGCCACAGCAGGACATGAAAAACAAATTGTGCAAGTGACTTGGATGTGTCTATTTTGCCGCAATGCCATCCTTCCTTCAATTTCCATCTTTTAGCCTCATGAAGAGTTGCTAGGAAAAGTGGGCCTAGCATTATGGAAGTGTACTGTTGCAGTGTAATAGCTGACTTCACAGTTTGCTTTGAAGGAAAATGGAAAAGAAAATCTTCCCACTGGGCAGAACCTGGAGCAAAACACTCCATGTCCATATGGCCTGGACAGAGAGATGGCCTGATCTGAGTAGCTATACTGTTTCCTGGGCCATGGCTAATAGTTTGGTGGTGAAGTTAAGGAAATTAAAAGAAGAATGAAAAAAGAAGTAAAATGTATAATGAATATGTATTTGGATGTAAGACTATTTTATTCCACACAAAAGCTCATGAGAAGGCCCCCAGTGGAGAAAACTATTGATAAGCATTTGGAAAATATGACCCTAAAGTAGAAATATAATCATAGGTTGATTATTTTAGACACTTCTACTGTGTAGAATAGACAGTTACTCTGCACTGAGATTTGCTTGCCCTGCTTTTCATGCATTTGCCAAACCATGAACTTACTGATTTCCTTTTACAATACCATGAAGTTTGCACACAGTCTTGCTCCTGACCAAGGAACTCAATTTACTGGGCAGTTGCCCATCAGATTCATGGATTTTACCATATACTCCATGATCTACTAGCTGTTGACCTTTAAGGATGGGGGAATGGTTAAATGATTATCATGTCTGCTAAGAGGTCACAGTTGCATATTTAGGATATTGTCCTCTAGGATGCATTGATACTCTTAACCAGCAGCTAATACAGGGTGTCGTGTCGCTCATGAATAGAGGAACTAGTGGATGGAATTGGGAGCCTCATGTTCTCAGTGACATCTGATTATGGCTAGAAATATTTCCTGTCCGTAAAACACTATACTCTACTAGTGCAGAGGTGTTTGTACTCAAGGGAGAAGTGTTTCTGCCAGGGACACAGCAAGTTCTATGTTGAATTAGAAGATAAAACTTCTGCCTAGCCATTTTGGACTCCTCAAGCCACTGAATTATCATTCAAAAAGGAGGGCTATGAAGCTTGCTCTAATGATTGATTTTCACCATCAAGGGTAATAACATACGTGATATACTTTAAAGGATGGGAAGTCTCTGAATAGAACTCACCTGATATTTTGGCTGCTTTCTAGTACTTCCTTGGCAAGTGGTCTAATTTAATGCTATTCCAACAGGGCCTTTTATAAATAGAATTTCGTTAGTCCACTGGGAAAACTAACGAGCTAGCTGATGGGAAAAAATTATAAGAAGGGAGAAAAAGGAAGGGAGTCATAAAAATAAAAACACCTTTATGAATAGCTATAGAGATAAGATTGTAGTTTTCTCCTACATTTTCTTCTTTACCATATTGGGGTGTGTGTGTGTATGTGTGTTATGTATGTGTATATACATGTGTGTTTCCTTTTATTTCCTTTTTCTTTCTGTCACTTTTATGTCAGGTAGTTTGGTGGTGGTTCAATTTACAGTTTAGTACACATGTCACAGAATATTGAAATAGGATCATGGCAGACCTATAGTTGCAAGAGATCCAGGATTTAATGGATGTTGATTAGAATTTGGATCATCCCTCCTTAAATAAGGACTATAGGTGTTTTCAGCATATAGGCGATAGTTATGGTATTGATTATGTGGCAGCATTGTTTAAACCTGAAAAATTTAGAGAAGGTCTTATGTGGATATTGTGCAGTCTAAGGGATGAATTATACTAATTATTTTGGGTTTTTCCCCTGGAAATCACCTCAGTTCTCCTTCTTATATTTGGGAATCTCTTGCCTCATGAGTCTTGGTGGACAACAGAGTGTCATTTCCTCCCTTTACAGAATCTGAGAATCGGATACTTAGTGGTCTAGCCGTTCTTCCAGCTAGAATGGGAACATGTGATGTAGGCTTGGTCTATTGTTTGCAGTCACCATGGGATTGTATGGGTAATTAATTATTTATTTATTTTTTAAAATTCACCCCTTTAAAGTATACACTTCAGTCGTCTCTCCTACAGTCACAGAGTTGTATAACCATTGACAGTAACTAATTCCAGAACATGCCCATCACACCCCAGAAGAAATCTGCACGGGTAATTAATGACTCAAGCGAGTGAAAGGAGTGGAGATTCCATTTGGTAGTGATGAGCTGCAGCAGCAGTAGCAACAAAATCAAGTTTCCAGGAGCATCTGTGGCAGCGCTCCAGGAATGACATCAAGTGTCCAAGGTTGGCATTAAGATTTTAGGGGATTGACTTTTTGACATAATTTTGGCTATAGTTCTGGCTGCTGCTTTACATCTTTTTTTTTTTTTCCATTTTTATTTATTTATTTATTTATTTATTTACCTAACATCTTTATTGGAGCATAATTGCTTTACAATGGTGTGTTAGTTTCTGCTTTATAACAAAGTGAATCAGTTATACATATACATATGTCCCCATATCTCTTCCCTCTTGCGTCTCCCTCCCTCCCACCCTCCCTATCCCACCCTTCTAGGTGGTCACAAAGCACCGAGCTGATCTCCCTGTGCTATGCGGCTGCTTCCCACTAGCTATCTATTTTACGTTTGGTAGTGTATATATGTCCATGCCACTCTCTCACTTTTGCTTTACATCTTTTATTCCTGTTTTTTCCATACCTGCTTTTCCCCCAACCTTTCTAGAGATTCAATATATCTTTCCAGATGTTAAGGGCTGCAACATATGCTTTAAATTTTTTTTTTTTTAATATTTAAGTCAACAAGAGCTTTTTTCTGTAGCATGTAACAAAGACTCTGACTGATAAAGAAGGAATGAAGGGCAAGAAGGAGGAAGGTAAAATGAGCATTCTTTTCCTGGGTGACCCAAGGTAGAGTAACTGGAAAGGGTTCAAAATACAAGAAGTAAAAGGCCAAAGGAATAGAACACATTCAGTACTCAAGGTGGTTTTTCCACTTGGTCAGGAAGAATGGAGTTAATGCACTCTCTTAAGGTAGTGCGTGAAAGGAATGAGGTAAAGGCCGTAGGTAGCCGTAAAGTCATCAAGGAAAAAAATGTCAGGTGCTTTGCTGACAGGTTCTGGGCTGAGAGTATGGTGCTGAGGATGGGTACCGAGACATATGTAGTGGGCACTTGGGGTGTTATGCGTACTTTATTTGTATAGTTTGGGTAAAGCAACTGACTGGAAAGGTGTGTTAGAAGTAGCCCTGCTTTATTTGAATTTTCCCCAGGCTTTACTAGCTACAGGTAGGTTTACAGTAACACTAATAATCCAGTTCCACTGACTTTTGCTTCCTCTTTCCAATGTAAGTCATTGACCTCATATAAAGTGCTCTTCAAATATTTCCAGGAGTTTCTAGGGGGTTCCTCACATTGCGGTGAAGATGAACATGAATTCTTTGTCATGCTTTCCACTGAAAGGTTATTTCCCTTGATTCTAATTTGGTTATGTGACTTGTTTTCAGCAACAGAATGAAGCAGAAGTGATGGTGTATAGTGTCTGAGGTTGGGCCTTAAGAGATCTGCAGTTTCTGCCTTTACCTCTTGGAATGGTCCTTTTTGGGCCCCACTTGCCATGCTTGGAAGAAGCCATTTGGGGGAAAGAGGGACCAGGCCATCCCACGCATCCCAGCCAATAGCTAGAGCTGAGCCCTGCCAGGCACCATCACTGAAGATTGGGGTCTTCATGACACAAAAGTATAAAATAGGTTGTCTTTTTGTAACATGCTTTAGAAAATAGGTTGTCTTTTTGTAACATGCTTTAGAATGGGGGTGGGGGAATCACTGTTGTTTGTTCACCTGTATTTGGAATAATTTAAAATTCCTCATTTTGTAAGTACAAATCATGAGTCATAGTGCACGAGAACATGGGACAGACCCAAGTAACAGAATTCAATGGGCTTAAGATACTCCCTCTCTTCCGATGACCGAGGCTTTTGGCTTTCATTGCTTTTACTTCTTAAAGTAAACTCACTGGCTCCTTCCTTCTTCAGGATTTGTTCTTCTGCAGAAGCCCCCTTAGAGTTCTTTTGTCCTGCTGCTCTATAAGTTCTCCAGAGATGTCCAAGAAAAGGCTGCACCTCACTTAGATTCCAGCTAGGAGAGCTGCCATGCTGGGTGGGTATTCAAGTATAACATGCCAGAATTAGGATTATAGAACAGTAATGAGCTTCCACTCACCTACCCTCTCCATGTCTGAGAGACATATCAAGTGAATGAATTGGTGCAACAGAGTATGACTAGTTCCTAGAGATTCTTTATAGTAACTCACAGAAGATTCCCAATTGTGGAAGGAGACTTTCATATTTTAGACTGTAGATCTTTTCATGCTAAATTCAAAACACCTGGTGATGGAGGCAGGGGAGCTGATACAAATTCAATTCACATTTCTGCTTTAATTTATCAGCTTCAACTAACCTTATGCATTCATTGAGAAGTTACACATATTTGTTCAGTTATTCTTTTTGTTAGTTGTGTATATGGGCCACTAATCAAAAAGATGAGGCTGTCGGCTAGGCCCCTGGAGAGCCTACTATTATTTAATGATACAGATTTTCCTTATAGAAGAGCTAACTTCCTTGTTATTTCATGTCACCAGTTATGGCATCAGTTTTCTCAACCATTACAAAAAGACAGGTTGGTATTATTTTTTAAGCTATGTAGTCTGGTTTAGACACTTTAATCACGAAGTGGCATGGTATTTTTGCTTTTGCGCAGTATGCAATAGTTTATAATATACCTTCAGTCCACTGGCAAGAGATTCTTCATCAATTATTTATTTATACTACCACTTAAATTAATTTCAAGGAAATCAGTTAATCTACATTCATGTCTATAAAGAAACTGTACTTTTGTTTCCAATATATTTTAGCCTATTCCTTATTTTGCAGACTCCTTGGCTGCCACAAAAGCAGTGATTTGTTCAACACTAGAGGGGAACTTTATACTCACTCTGGGAGTGTAGCTCACTCAGCAGAACCCTCTCTATACCATTAGCCCTTCTGAATCCTCAAGGAGGTGTAAGATAGCACATAATCAGGTATCCTTTCACCCAAAACTTTTATTGAGTGTTTCTTTGATGCAGACAAACACCATGCCAGCCAAAGTGAATGAAAAGATGAAGTCTTTGCCCTTAACAGTCTGGTGAGGACATGTGCACATATGATAGCAATGATGATACGTTGAAATAATTGCTATTAGAGATGACTAGAGTGTAAGGGCTCGTGGAAGCCCTGAGGATTGGTGTAAATACCTGTTTTGCAGAGTCATTTAAGGCTTCATAAAGAAGTGATGTCTGACCTAGGTATTGAAGGTATAGTAGGAATTCAATAAATAGATCTGGAAGAAGAGGAGCCCCAGTTGTTTCAGTCATTTCAGGCAAGACCAACAGAGAGCTGGTGACACCCAGCCAATTGCCAGACACGTGAGTGAGACTGTCAGTGCCCAGCTGACAGCAAATATTTGAGTGAATCCTTCTGAGGCTGGCAGAAGATCTTCCATAACCCAGCCCAAATGGCCTCCCAAGGTTTTCTAAGTTAAATAAATGCCATTGTTTTAAGGCACTAAGTTATGGGGTGATGTGTTAGGCAGCAATGCATAACTGATGCAGTCATACTTGCATTAAAGATTCATAGGAGAGTTGTAGAGGATGGATTATAGGAGATGAAGGTGAATAAGAGAGATCATTTAGGAAACAATTCGAAGAGCCCAGGAAAGACCAATTGCTCTTCCTTGGGAGACTTTGTGCCAGAAGCCTGGAACTCAAAGCCTTTTTCTGGGGTCTTGTGCAAATAATCAGGATTCTATCTGACTGCTTTCAGAGTACAGCATCTTCCCTACCATCAAAGGCTGCTGATTTCTTAAATATGAGTGAGAGTCATGTGCAAAATAGTTCTACTGCTAGTTCCCTCTTAGCAGAACTCCCAGCCAGGTCATGGCAGACTTATTCTACAACTCCAGAGAATCTGTTTGCCCTCCTTTCCTTTTTCCACACCCTCACCCATTTCAGTTCCCCTAGGACTTATTCATCTGGAAAACTTGTAGACAGCTAAACTCATGAAATCTTTCTTATATGTCATTCTTTTTTATTCCTCAAAATTTTAATCCCTGATTCATATTCTCCCACAGTGCTATTCCCTTCTGCCTTCTTCCCCCATGACTTAACCTCCCGTTCTGCCCAAACTTTTCCACTCTGCTCTCTATTGTTTCTGATCCACAATAAAGACAAATCCTTCGTTTCTTTATTGCATTTTTCTTTTATTGTCCCAGAGTTGAGGCTCTTCTACTTGGAGAACACTCCTTCTCCTTCAGGTCTCTCAAATACAAGGTGTTTCATCTTCTACACCCCATGGGTCTTAGAATTGGTAGATGAAGGCAGTGTCTTTCTTACCACTTCACTGTAACTGCTCTTGAAAAGTAATCAATGATCTGCTAGTTGAATCCAGTGGATATTTTCAGTGACATTGGACAGTCTTGACCACTCACTGTCTTTGAAATGCTCTTATCCTTTGGATTCCTTAATATTTCCCCTAACTTTCTAACCTTTCCCCTTAAGAATATATATTTTTTTCATCTTCTTCTGTCTATTCCTTAAATTTTGATGTTATTTAGGAGTGCACTCAAAATCTTCTGTTTACATAATTTACAGAACTTTCTTGAGTGATCTAATCTTCTCATGGCTTCAATTACCAAGTGCATATCAGTGCCTTATATGAAGCAGTTTTCTCCTTAGAGCTGACCCATATGGTACCTTCGTGTGGATATTCCAAATTTAAGTGAAAGTCAACATGTCCTTTAACCTATTTCTCTTGCTGTCTCCCACCTGCTCCCTATCTCATTTAGTAGTATCAGCATCCAACACAGTTGCCTAAACTAAGGCCTGCCTCCCACACCTCTCCCTCCACCTAATCACCAAGTCCCATTGAATCTGTCTTCTAAATATCTCTATGATTTGTCCACTTACCTCTATTTTTATTGCCACCATTCTAGTTCAGATCAGTACCGTCTCATTTCTAGATTAATTCAAGATTGGGTCTTTTCTCTTTTGTTTTTTCTTTTGGGATTGAAAGATAGCATCGGATAGACTAAGGGATCCCTAATCAAAGCCAGGTTTTTAAAAAAGAGAAGTTGGAGAGAGGAGTCTGAGGTGAACAACAGGCCCTGGGTCATCATGGAGTGGGGAGAGTTGATCCAGGACACCATCCAGATGCCACCACCCAGCTGAAGTGGGTACTTCTTGGAGAAAAGGATGTGGGTGAATTTAAATGTATCTCCTACTAGAAAGCTGCAGCATTTGGGGCTCAACCAGTTTTGCTGTGCAACACCTCTGAATGAGTGACAGTGAGAGAAGGATCCTTCTCCTTTGTTTGGTAAGGAATCACTGTGGCCTGGTTGAATGAGCAAGTATGTCAACAGAGAGTAGATCCCCAGGGGAAGCCAGGGCAGGAGGCTCCATTTGGCTCACATTTTTCTAGATAGCCAGAGCTTCAGCAGGTAGTGACACTGACACTGACTTCCTGAAAGGTCAGCCAGCAAGGCACTAGGACCCAAAAGGAATGGAAACCTGGTCTGGCTATAGCAGTGCTCCACTCTCAATAGCAATGGTGTAGGAGGTGATGATATCTGGGCCACTTCAGAAGCTGTCATAAAAGTAGAAGCTTTGAGTCAGAGCTTCCCAACCTGCAGCAAGTGTTCACTGACGGGTTATTGAGTGCCTCAGCCCTTGGGATGGCTGGACAGAGACTTGCGCAGCTAGAGCTCTCAGGACTGTCGGATCATTTATTCTAATATTTTTAACAGTGTTATTTTCCTTGGTGCTATGGTGAAATAAATATTGGGAAGTTCTGTGATTTAAGAAACATCTAACCATCCACTAGATTATATGGCAGTTCCATTCCCTTTGTATGACATACGGACTGATGCCTGATGCAAACTAAAGGCTTATAGCTCAGAGGCTCCTCTTGCCACCTTGGTTGTTAGGTTAATGTACACAATATAGTCAGTTGTATCTGTTTCTAGTCCTGTTTCTGCCAATTACATTTTAACCATTCATACAAAAATGAATGAATGAAACTACTCTGGCACATTCCCCCTCAGAATAGATTGATGAGCAAGACTGATGAATTTTGTATCTTCATGTAGCTTATATTTTAGTAGGAGAGAAAAGCAATGAACACATGACTTATAATATGACTTTTATTAAATATCCAATAAAGCAATGAAATATGAATTTTAAAAGGAAGAGAGTTGCTATTATGAAATTAAATTGAATTTGGAAAATTTAGTAAAGGTAAATTGTTTAGAAATTGCTGTTATTCTAGCTTTAAGCAAGAAATCTTACAAAATTAAGAGAAAATTCTCATTCTAATTCTGCATTGGCTTGCTTCACAGGAGTCTTTAAGTTTTCACTCCACTTTAAAGAAATCAAAACCTGAATTCATATACCATGTGTGTTGTGGTTTATACATAGAAGACAACAGGGGAAGAAGACCTTGTGTCTACATTAAAACCTGGGGAGTTAATGTGTACTTACATTATTTTCAATTAAAATACGATGTTTGAAGCACATGCATATTCTATGTTAATGACTTCCAGCTTTAATTAAAATTTTTTATAAATTGACAAAGTACATGATTGCTTTGGATAAGAGGGCATCTATCCCAGTCCATTCAATAAATATTTATTGAGCATAACCTCTTTCAAAGCTCTGTTTAGAGTGTTCTGGGAGATACAGAAATGAGACAAGCATCCCATCCTTACTGGGCTGGTAGTTTGAATGAGACGAATGCAAATAACTCAAAGGTAGAGGGTAATAAGACAGATAACGCCTTTCAATTACTGGTCCCTCCTCAAAAACACTAATTAATGTCCTCAAATATTTGTCAAAAATCTTATTATTAAGACTTTATTCTAAAAGTTATGAGCTTCTGTTATGAATTAGTTTTATCCACCATTTTTCTAATCATAAATCACTCAGTAAAAGTATAAAGCAATCACTAATACTGGAATGTTTCTAAGATGTTAGCAAATACAACTCAAATGGGTCTTATATTTCATGTAATTAACTTGACACTGTGCCTGTATGGGACTGACATTTTTTCCTAACTAATTGACTCATTAAGGAGTGAAGCAGGCTTCTATTGCCACTCAATAGCAGAACAACGCACTCTGAATTCCCCTAGCACTCGTTTCTGCCACTGCTCAAGTATTAATTTTGTGCTTCCTTTCATAGCTTTTCTGTCTTGGGAGAACAGTTAACTATACTTCGGATAAACCTTTAGGACATTACGCTAAATGAAAAAAGCAAATAACAGAAGGACAAATACTGCATGATTCTACTTATAGGAGATAACTAAATTAGTCAAATTCATAGAATCAGAAAGTGGAATGATGGATGCCAGGGGCTGCAGGAGGGTGAAATGGGGAGTTCCTAATCAACCTGTGTAAAGTTTCAGTTATGTAAAATGAATAAACTCTAGATGACTGCTGTACAACATTGTGTCTGTAGTCAACAATAATGTATTTTGCACTTAAAATTTGATAAGATAGATCTCATGATGATGTTCTTAACACAAGAAAATAAAATTAAAACACAGTTGTATGTTCAGCATCTAGAAAAATAAGCATGTCTTACTACTCTTGGTACTTTTTTTCCCTACAGTTTTCAGAATCCTTTCACATACCTCTCTCACTTCAAACTTGTGCCTCTCTCCCATACCCTGGTTCTCCAAGCAAGATGGGAGAGTCAGCTTAGCCTGCTTCACTAACTACAGTCACCAAACCAGGTCAATTTTAACTCCTAAATCTCTCTCTTTATCTCTCTCTTTTGTTTTGTATGCTTTTATTTATTTATTTTTTAATTCCATGACTATTTTTAAAAAACAGCCTTTTTGGAGTGTAATTGACATATGGTAAATGGCATATGTTTAATGTATATGATTTGATAAACTTTGACGTAGTCATCCACTCATGATAGCATCACCACTCTCAAGATAATGAACATATCCATCATGCCCCAAGTTTCCTCACATCCTTTGTAATCCCTTCCTCCCACCCTTGCCCTGCCCAATCCCCCGTCTACTACTGATCTTCTTTCTGTTCCAGATCCCAAGGCTGGGCTGAAAGGTAGTAGGTAAGGACCCATATATGGTTGAGGTCACCCCCTGCTTGCTTACCCCATGAGATTATCAGACTGGTTGGAGGCTGATTCAAGAGTCGGCTTCCTATTTCCAGTCCCAACTTCAGACTGCCCATAGTGTGGTGTTCACAGCGCTGACCATGGGTGTGGCCAGGGAGGTTGCTTATAAAATGATCCAGGCATATACCCTAAGAAGAAGGGTAATGTTGGCTGTATGAAGAGGTAGTGGGGAGGATTTCTGAACGTGTAGGTCAAGCACAAGAAACACAGTTCTAAGCTTTGGAACATGAAATAGAGTTGGTTTAAATTAACAAGTTGCCTTATGAAAACTGCCAAGAACTCAGAGTGGGGGGGGGTTAGGGAGGGTTGCACAATAACAGTGGAGGAAAGAGAACATAAAGTAGTGATGTAAAAAATAGAAATTTATGTAGCTTATAAAATAAGATTTGAGTGTTGGAAGGAACCTCAAGAATCATCTAGTCCATGCTCTTATTTTAGACTCATGAAAATTCAGTCACCCAATTTACTTGTGGCAGACCTGGAGCTAGTATCCAAGCCTCCTCATTCTAAATTTGTAGGAATTTTTCCTCAAAGAATTAATATTGCTATAGAAAATGGCTAAGTACACCAGGATCTGCTAAAATTAACTGCTATGATTGGCAGTGAGATCCAGAAATTTGAAAGTCCTAAGATGGTGGTTGTAGGTTTTTTTCCTTAGTGACCAGGTGAAAAATATTCTCTAGCAGCTCTTGAATAGTCCTAGAACCACTGAAGCAAGAGAAAAAAAAAATCTCTACTTGTAGACCTCTGAAAATAAGAATTGTTTTACATTATGCTGATGATATTATTAGAAGTATAAATTATGGAGCTATGTCTAGTATGAGGTTTTTTCTTGCTTGTGACAGAGACAGACTTAACCTGTATATGGGGTGGAAAATAGAGTAATAATATTGGTCGTGTTCATTCATTTCTTGTGACCATTTGTCTGTTCTCTACATTCTTTTCATTTCCAATCAGACTCATAGATCTGTGAACTGAAACTAGAGGGAGCCAATTCTATCTTTTTTTTTATGTCTCCATCTTCAGCTTAGACTTGTCTCCTTTCCTCACAGTATGTCAAACTGGCTCCTAGAAAACATATGTTGGAAACCATAATGAACCTGTTTATTGTTTGTACCTTCTTGTTTAAAAAAATGTGTATCTCTCTCTATCTATATCTACATATACACAGATATTTAAACATTTTCCTCTCCTGTCCATAGCTAATTACATTTCCTACTTACTTGGTCTGATCAATATTGGAAAGGACCTCTGTGAATATCCTGATAATATAATGGCCTTCTCTTTTAACTATTCATTCATTTTAATCCTATTACATGTAGAAAAACTAAAATTCTGTATTCAAATTGTATATGCTTTTCCACATGTACTCACACTTCATTACAATCACCACCAAGAAAAATAAAGTGCATCTCACATTTGTTTGGAGCCCAAGGAAGATGGCATGATAAATAACCAGTTGTCATTCAGTAACAAATTATAGGGCAAGGATTGCATTTATAAAACATTGAAACTTTTACAAGTTTCCCAAATTCCCTTTTATTTTTTATCCTCACTCACTGGCTACCCTTTTCTGTCTTTGGTGATTCCTCCTTCTCTCAAACTCAGACTTTGAAGTTTCCCAGGTGCTGTCCAGGTCCCTGTCCACATTCTCTGTCAACAGTTTCATCCATTTGCATGGTTTTAAATACCATCTTTAAGAAGATGACTCAAGTCCCTGCTGTACCTAGAATCCTAGACTGATAGAACCAGCTGGTTACTTGACATTTCCATTTAGGTGAAAGAGGCATCTCAAACATAACATGCCCCAAACTCTTTCCTGTTTCCCCAAATCTGCTCCTCACCCCTCTTCCTCATTTCAGTAAATACCATAGTGCATATTTCCCCCAAAAGACTTAAGGCAAAAAGTCAAGTTATTTTTGATTACTCTGCATCTCTCGTAATCACGTATCCAATCCTTTGGACACAACTTCATCACTGGTGTGCCTGCTTTGACTCTTTCAGCATTACCATCCTTTCTCCTTGTATATCTAGAGTGATTATATCACCCTTGTTTTTAACTCTCTAATCACAATTAGAATAAAATCCACCCCTTTCTCTGGTTAATCAATCTCATCTAGATTGTGCCTACCTTTACTCCTCTGACTAATTTCACATGTACCATACTTCAACCATATTAGATTTATTATTATTATTCTTTTACTAATTTCTGCCTTAGAACCATTTCACTGGAATGCTCTTCTTCCTGATATTTATGTCTTTTTCTTGATATTCAGAACTAAGATTAAATGGAAACTTTCGGAGTGGTCTTCTTGACCACCCAGTCTAAAGTAGCACACTCTTTAACATTATCATTTAATTTTAGTAATTGTATACTGCTGGTCAGTAGTTAACTTTTTTTTCACATTTATTGTCCTTGCCTGTCACCTTCCAAACTGTAAATTCCATGAATGTAGATTTTTATCATCAGTGTCACGCACTTAGTAAATGCTCTATTTATCAATCAATCTGTTTATCTATACTAAATAAATGAATGAGTGTGTTACCCCAGGTGAATTATAGCCCTTAAAGAACAACTATCATCTTAAAATAATTACTTTGTTTTAATCTCCATTCATGCAGAATTTAATTTTATGTTGCGTAAAATAACTGCAGAGTTCTAAATGTCTAAACTATTTCTATTGAAATGATCCTATTTTTCCACTGTTTGTTGATTTGTCTTGTTAAAAACCTCCAAACAAAATAATAGATGAGATGCATTCAGAACTACCAGTGGACATACATTCCCTTCAAAATCTTTTCAAATTCTATACTTTCTTAACAGCCACTGGACAAGGGCCATATACTGCATTAAATTCTTGTAAAATATGAGTTTTCTACTAAAGGAGGATAATTAATTTGAGCTGTTTAAATAAAAAATTAGCATATTGTTGTACCATTTTCTGGAAGAAATCTTCTGTGTGCTCAAATCGCTAATTAAAAGGCTGTGCCAAAGTTCAACAACTTAATAACTACCAAAAAACCCAACCAACACATTTCTGCTCATTTTTGGGGGCATTTTAACAGGCTCCATCAATGCCAGAGAAACCTACTGTGTCAATGTGGATGTAGAAGTAATATCACCAAAGATTAGAACACCACTGAAGATAGTCTTACTTAAGAATGAGGGTGGTTTACGAAAGACATGATACATGTAGATTAGAAATAAAACACTATTAAAACTAATGGCTGGATATTTACAAAATGCATTCATCAAATAAATGTACATTTTCTGTCATCTCTCACAGTGAGGGTTCCATTAGAGGCTTATTCATTTACCAAGTTTAAGGCATCTGTCAATTTAAAGTGGTTTCATTATTCACTTTATATTTATCGTTTGATATAAAGCAACACATTCTCTCTCATAGTTATATGTTCATTTAATCATCAGTTTGTGTATGTACAAGTTTACACAGGTCTGTTTGGATGTTTATTTCCATTTCTGTATGAGATTACTGAGATAAGCAATTGGCTTTCCATGTTGAAGATTTCGGACCTCTATGACACCTGATGGAGCAATGCATCAGAGCTAAAGTCTTTCATTCACAAGACTGTGTAGGAGGATGTATCACAGTCAGGGTGGTCTTAAGCAAAATATGAATTAAAGACCTCCTTTAGGAGCTTTTTCAGGTGTTCTTTTCCTCCAGGCACCCACCCTCACTGGATATTGTAGTATAAGGCCTAAAATTGAAGCTCAGTATTGTGTGCTGCCTTGACATTTGGGGACTTCAGGAGGGCTCATTCAGTCTAACTGCAAGTTCCCCACCACCACTCTGCTCCTGTTGGATGAGGTCTCTGAGTCAAACAACCCTCCTCATTAAGGAGACCAGGCACCGTTCCTGCTTATCCCTGAGTGGTAGGTTTCAGTTCCCTGCCAACCTGTAGAATTATTCAAACAAGCCAATTACATCCTCCCATAGGAACTGGAGGGGTGGGAACCTCACTGTCTTGATACTACAAAGCCTGCTTCCCACAGTCCATGGTTGTTCACTCTGTTCCTGGGTGCAATTCTGTGTGACCCTCAATGGCATGCAGTGTCCTCCTCCCTCCTAGCTGTAAGTATATGTGACTAATAAACTGCTATCGATCGCATCTGTCCAGGGTCAGGTGTCATGTGTTTGGCCAATCCCATTCCCATAAGGCTGGAATCCTCCCTCATAAAGGGGGTGAATAAGAGGTGATCAGAAAGGTGATGTGATGCTCCTTTGGTCCCCACCCCATGTGTTCTCTTTGACCCTTCCCCAATATGCTGCTGCCCAACATCCTTAGCCATCTTGATATGTCACTGCTAACCTTGTACTTGGAAATATGCCCCTCTTGTGTCTATCCCCTGAGGGTCAAACATTGCATCCAGCTGATACCGTAAACTCGTCTGGTTCCGTGTGCTCAATGTATTTTAACTATGCCTTTCCAAAAATAAGATAGTTACCTTAGAGCTAAACCATTAGTGGGTTAGAATTTTAAGACTTTTAAAAAATTCTAAGAATTTCAATGGTAAGAATTTTAAGTGTACACTATCGAGAGGGCTGTTGGGAAAGTGATATACCTGAAAGCACACAGTAGAAAGAAATGGGCTGCTTTGCATATAATCAAACCCTTTAAAGATGTTTTCGATATTTGATGATCAAGCCAGTGGAAGAAATGTAGAAAAGAGAAAGTCAATAATGTTCTGAATAAATAACAGTGACTAATATTTACCAAGCCCTTACATGTACCATGATCTAAGACTTTTGCATGCATTTTCTCATTTAGTTCTCACAATAAATTTATGAAGTAGGAACAATATCAGATTAAAAACAAAACAAAAACAACCCCAAGGCATAGAGAGTTAAATAAATTGGCCAGGACTAGAAAGTGGTGGAGATAAGGTAAGAGCCTATAAATCTGTCTAAGTCCAGATCTAGGATCTTAAAAAGCACACTGCCCTGCAGTGAACATCCATGTACATGCATGCCTGGTGAGTCAGACAAATCAAGAATGGCTCACTGGTTTACAGCTCTACCACTCACTGGTGGTTCAGTCTTGAACCAAGTGCCTCATCTCTCTGGACTTGTTTCCTCTTTAATGATAAAAAAAATTAGCAAACTAAAACACCTTAGAGGGTTGTTATAAAGATTTACTGAAATAATCTAAGTTAAATCACCTGGGATGTTTTAGTTGTTAAATGAATGTTTATTCCTAACTTCCTTTTATTCACTTAGTCACACTCACTGAATATTTTCAGAGCCCCTAATATGTGCTAGTTACTTGTTCTGGGTACTTGGAATACATCAGCAAAAAAAAAAAAAAAAAAAGCTAAGAACTCTGCTCTCATTCATTTCTTACACCATTCACCAGATAAATTCCAAATGAATCAGAGTCAAATGTAAAATATAAAACCATGTAGTAACTAGAGGGAAACATAAGTGAACACTTCTATAATCTAAAAGTGTCAAGAAACTTTTCTCACTGCAACTTAATATCTAGAAGCATTAAGAAAATATATTGATAAATTTGATGATTAAAAAAAATGCCTTTTTGCATGGAAAAAAACATCAAAAACAAAGTAAAAGAACAAATAGCAGAATTGAAAAAGCAATTGTAACTTATGTAAAGAACTTTTTTAAAAAGAGGAAAAAGACTAGTAGCCTCATTAAAAAATGAATTAGAGAGTAGAACAGATACTTCACAGGAAAAAATGCAAATGGCTTTCAGCCTAATAAAAATACTATAAACTTTTTTTTTTTGAAAATGAGAGAATTACAAAATAAAACTACACTAGGATTCTGATTTGCTAATATTTTGTTGAGAATTTTTACATCTATGTTCATCAGTGACATTGGCCTGTAAATTTTCTTTTCTTTTCTTTTTTTTTTTTTTTTTTGATGTCTTTGTCTGGTTTTGTTATCAGGGTGATGCTGGCCTCCTAGAAAGAGTTTGGAAGCAATCTTTCCTCTACAATTTTTTGAAATAGTTTGAGAAGGATAGGTGTTAACTCCTCTCTAAATGTTTGGTAGAATTCACCTGTGAAGTTGTCTGGTCCTGGACCCTTGTTTGTTGGGAGTTTTTTTTTTTTTTTTTTTTACTAGTTCAGTTTCATTACTGGTAATTGGTCTTTCCATATTTTCTATTTCTTCCTGATTTGGTCTTGGGAGATTGTACATTTCTAGGAATTTGTCCATTTCTTCTAGGCTGCTTTTTTTAAATTGGTGTATAATTGTCCACAGTAATCTCTTATGATCCTCAGTATTTCGGTGGTGTTAAGTTGTAACTTCTCCTTTTTTTATTTCTAATTTTGTTTATTTGGGCCCTCTCCTTTTTTTTATGAGTCTGGCTAAAGGTTTATCAATTTTATTTATCTCTTCGAAGAACCAGCTCTTAGTTTCATTAATCTTTTTCCTGTAGTTTCTTTGGTCTCTATTTCATTTATTTCCATTCTGATCTTTATTATTTCTTCCCTTCTACTAACTTTGGGTTTATTTGTTCTTCATTTTCTAGTTCCTTTAGGTGTAAGATTAGGTGTTTTTTATATGAGATTTTTCTTGTTTCCTGAGGTAGGCTTGTATTGCTCTAAACTTCTCTCTTAGAACTGCTTTTGCTGCATTCCACAGATTTTGGATCTTGTGTTTTTCATTTTTGTTTTCCTCCAGGTATTTTTTGATTTCCCTTTGATTTCTTTAGTGACCCATTGCTTCTTCAGTAGCATGTTTTTAGCATTTATGTGTTTGTGTTTTTTGCATTTTTTTCTTGTACTTGATTTCTAGTCTCACAGCATTGTGGTCAGAAGAGATGTTTGATATGATTTTAGTCTTCTTAAACTTACTGAAACTTGTTTGTGGCCCAGTATGTGATCCTCATGAAGAATGTTTGTATGGACAAACAAAAGACCCTGTATAACCAAAACAATCTTGAGAAGAAGAGCAAAGCTGGAGGCATCATGCTCCCTCATTTCAAACTATAATGCAAAGCTTTAGTAACATAAACAGTGTGGTACTGGCACAAAGACAGACACATAGATCAATGCAGTGTAACAGAATAGAGAGGCCAGAAAAAACCCACACTTATATGGTCAATTAATCTATAAAAAGGAGGCAAGAATATAAAATGGGAAAACGAAAGCCTCTTCAGTAAATGATGTTGGGAAAACTGAACAGCTATGTACAAAAGAATCAAACTGGACTACTTTCTCATACCATATACAAAAATAAATTCAAAATGGATTAAATACTTAAATGTAAGACCTGAAACCATAAAACTAGAATAAAACATAGGCAGTACACTCTTCGACATCAGTCTTAGCAATAGTTTCTTGGATATCCTCAGACAAGGGAAACAAAAGCAAAAATAAACAAATGGGATGACATCAAGCTAAAAAGTTTTTGCACAGTGAAATAAACTATCAACAAAATGAAAAGGCTGCCTATTTATTAGGAGAAGACATTTGCAAATGATATATCTGGTAAGGAGTTAATACCCCAAATATACAAAGAACTCGTACAGTTCAACATAAAAAAAAACCCAATTAAAAATGTGCCTAGGACCTGAGTAGACATTTTTACAAAGAAGGTACACAAGTGACGAATAAGAATGTGAAAAGATGCTCAATATCACTAATCATCAGGGAAATGCAAATGAAAACCACAAAGAGGTATCACTTTACATCTCTCAGAATGACTATTATCAAAAAGACAACAAATAACAAGTGTTGGCGAGTATGTGGAGAAAAGGGAACCCTAATGCACTGTTTGTGAGCCTGTAAATCGGTGCAGTCACTATGAAAAACAGTATGGAGTTTCCTCAAAAAATTAAAAATAGAACTTCCATTCAATCCAGCAATTTCACTCCTGGGTATTTATTGACGAAAACAAAAGCACTAATTTGAAAAGATATATGCACCCCTGTTCATTGCAGCATTATTTAGTATAGCCAAGATATGGAAACAACCTAACTGCCCATTGATAAATGAATGGATAGAGAAGATGTGGTATATAATACAATGGATGATTACTCAGCCATAAAAAACGATGAAAGCTTGCCATTTGCGACAACATGGATGGACCTAGATGATATTACATTAAGTGAAATAAATCAGACAGAGAAAGACAAATCCCATATGATTTCCCATGTGTGGAATCTAAAAAACAAAACAAAATAGCGAACATAACAAAACAGAAACAGAATCAAAGATACAGAGAACAAACAGGTAGTTACCAGAGGGAGGGGGTAGGGGGATGAGAGAAACAGGTGAGGGCAATTAAGTGGTACAAACTTCCAGTTACAAAACGATTGAGTCATGGGTACGAAAAGCATAGTATGGGGAATATAGTCAATAATAATGTAATATCTTTGTATGGTAACAGATAATAAAAATAAAACAAACAAAAAAACTACTCAAGACAAAGTTCAACGTAAAGAAGAGAATGGTCAGCCTTAAAAGAGAGACTCTGTTACAACTAAAATCTTTTGTAATTGTTTAATAAAATTTTATTGCAAACTACCTATGTTATAATATAACATCTTACATCTTATAGCACTCTAACAAAGATTTTTTTTCATTAAAAAAAACTACACGGGATACTATTTCTCAGTGATTAGTTTGTCAAAATCCAAATGTTTGACAACATATTCTGTTGGTGTGTCAGTGGGGAAAAAGGACATGCTTGTGTATTTGCAGTAGGAATGCAAACTGGTTCAATCTCTATGAAGGCGGAGTTGACAATATCTAGCAAAACTATGTATATGTTTACCCTTTGACCTAGCAATCCTACTTCTAGGAATCTATCCCAATAATATGCTAATAAAAATTTCTTGGTTTTGTTGAGACCTATGGTTTTCATGGGAGAAAGTAAATACAGATTAAGGTTGATAAAAATAAGTAAAAATCCTGTAGTCCTAAAGTATGGACTAAATGTATTGAATTTATGAAGTGTTCTTATTTTAATTTTTATATTCTAGTCCTAAAATGGAGATGGTCTAGAAAGAATTGAAGACCAAAGAGTAATAGCAATGAGCATTTCCAGCACCATATTATGGTCTATAAATATCATTCTCCTCAAAAAGGAACCATGGAGAAGCACTTCTAGAATAGTGGAATAAAACCTCCTAAAAACAGTGAAAACACTGGCATAATTGGTCAGAATCAACTCTTTCAGAATTTGGTAATTAACCAAAGTCTTGTAACAATCAAAGGAACCCTTATTCAAGAAAAATGCCTGAATATTAGTATGAACAGTGAACTTTGTGGTGTTATTTATTTATTTTTGAGATGTAATTAACATATAACATTGTGTAAGCTAAAGGTGCACTACATATTGATTTGATATATTTATATTGCAATATGATTGCCATTGTACCAGTAGCTAACACCTCTATCACATCACGTAATTATCATTTCTTCTAGTGGTGGGATCACTTAAGACCTAGTCTTTAGCAATCTTAATGTTTTTAATACAGCTTTGTTGTCGTCAATGTGTAATAGATCTCTAGGACTTATTTATCCACTAGTTGCAAGTTAGTACCCTTAAACAACAGCTCTTCCTCTCCCCCTCTGCATCCGCCTCCCCAGGCTTTGGTAACCACCATTTCACTCTGTTTTTCTGAATCCAATTTTTTGTTTGTTTGTTTGTTTTTTAGATTCCACATATAAGGGATATCATGCAGTATTTGTCTTTCTCTGTCTGACTTATCTCATTTAGCATAATGTTGGGGTCCATCCATGTTGTTGCAAATGGCAGGATTTCCTTTTTTCTCATGGTTAAATAGTATTCCATTTTGTATATCCATTCGTCTGTTGTTGCTGGACATTTAGATTGTTTCCATATCTTGTCTATTGTAAACAATTCTGCAATAAACATGGGAGTGCATATATCTCTTCAATTACCTGTTTTCATTTCCTTTGTATATATACCCAGAAGTGGGATTGCTGGATCATACAGTAGTCCTATATTTAATTTTTTGAGGAACCTCCATACTGTTCTCCAAAGTGACTGGACGAAACTACAAACCCACCAACCATGCACAAGGGTTCTTTTTTCTTCTCATCAACAGTTATCTTTTGTCTTCTTGATGATAGTCATTCTCATAAGTCTGAGGTAATATCTCATTGTGGTTTTGATTTGCATTTCCCTGATGATTAGTAATGTTGAGCACCAATGTACCTGTTGGTCATTTAGATGCCTTCTTTGGAAAAATGTCTATTTAGTTTCTCTGTCCATTTTTCAGTCAAACATTGTTTGTTAGTTGTTATTGAGTTATATGAGTTCTTTATAAATTTTCAATATTAACCCCTTATCTGATACATGGTTTGCAAATATTCTCTCCCACTCTGTAGATTGTCTTTTTATTTTGTTAATTGTTTCTTTTGCGCTGCAGAAGCTTTTAAGTTTGATGTAGTTTTAATATTTGGGTTTTTTTCTGTTGATGTTTGTGCTTTTGGTGTTAAATCCAAAAAAAAATCATTGCCAAGACCAATGTAAAGGAGCTTCTTCCCTATGTTTTCTTCTAGGAGTTTTACAATATCAGGTCTTGTGTTTAAGTCTTTGATCCATTTCAAGTTAATTTTGTGAGTAGTGTTAAGATATGGGTCTAATTTCATTTCATTTTTCTGCATGTGATTATTCAGTTTTCCTAACACCATTTGTTGAAGAGACTATCCTTTCTCCATTGGATGTTCTTGGCTCCCTTATCAAATATTAGTTAACCATATATATAGGGGTTTAATTCTGGGCTCTCTGTTCTGTTCCATTGATCTGTGTCTATTTTTATACCAGTACCATACTGTTTTGATTATTATATCTTTGTAGTAGTTTGAAATCAGGAAGTGTGGTGCCTGTGGTTTTCTTCTTCATGATTTCTTTGGTTATTCAGGGTCTTTTGTGATTCTATACAAATTTTAGGATCATTTTTTATATTTCTGTGAAAAATGCCTTTGGAATTTTGTTAGAGACTGTGTTGAATCTATAGATGTCTTTGGGTAGCATGGACATTTTAACAATATAAACTCTTCCATGAGCAAAAGATGTCTTTCTATTTGTGTCTTCTTTGATTTCTTTGAACAAAGTCTTGTAGTTTTTATTGTACAGATCTTTCACATCCTTGGTTAAATTTATTCCTAAGTGTTTTATTGTGTTGATACTATTGTAAATGGACAGTTTTCTTTATTTCTTTTTCAGATGTTTCACTGTTAGTGTATAGAAATGTAACTGACTTCTGGGTATTAACTTTATATCCTGCAGTTTTACTGAATTCATTGATTAGTTCCAACAGATTTTAAGTTGAGTCTTTGGGATTTTCAATATATAAGATCATATCACTGCAAATAATGACAGTTTTACTTCTTCCTTTCCAATATGAATGCCTTTTATTTCTTTATCTTGCCTGATTGCTCTAGCTAGGACTTCAGTACTATGTTAGATAAGATTGGCGAGAGTGGGCACCCTTGTCCTGTTCCTGATTCTAGGGGAAAAGCTTTTAATTTTTTGGAATTGAGTATAATTTTAGCTGTGAGTTTGTCATATATGGCCTTTATTATGTTGAAGTATGTTCCTTCTATACCCAGTCTTAGGGTTTTTATTATGAAAGGATATTTTGTAAAATTATTTTTCTACATCTATTAAGATGATCATATGATTTTTATATTTCATCCTACTAATGTGGTTTATCACATTTATTGATTTACATATGTTGAACCATCCCTGCATCCCAGAGATAAATCTTACTTGATCATGGTGTATAATCCTTTTAATGAGTTTTTGTGTTTGGCTTGCTAATATTTGTTGAGACATTTTGCATCTTTTTTCACCAGGAATATTGGCCTGTAGTTTTCTTTTCTTGTGTTGTCCTTATCTGGCTTTGGTATCAGGGTAATACTTGTCTCGTGGAATGGGTTTAGAAGAGTTCCCTCCTCTGCAATTATTTCTGGAAGAGTTTGAGAAAGATTGGCATTAATTCTTCTCTAAGTGTTTGCTAGAATTTGCCATTGAAGCCATCTGGTTTTGGGGTTTTCTGTGTTGGGAGGGTTTTGATTACTGATTCAATCTCCTTACTCTTCCTGTTCAGACATTCTGTTTCTTCTTGGTTCATTCATGGTAGGTTGTATGATTCTAGGAACTTATCCATTTCTTCCAGGTTGTCTAATTTGTTGGTATCCAATTGTTCATAGTAGTCTCTTATTATCCTGTGTATTTCCGTAGTATCGTTTGTCATTTTTCCTTTTACATTTCTGATTTTATTTGAGTCTTCTCTCTTTCTTAGTCTCATTAAAGGTTTGTCAAATTTGTTTATCTTTTTTTAAAAAAAGCATTTAGTTTTATTTATATTTTCTATTGTTTTATGGTTTCTGTTTTATTTATTTCCACTCTGATTTCATTATTTCCTTCCTTCTGCTAACTTTGGGCTTAAGCTGTTTTTCTTTTTCTAGTCCTTTGTGGTGTAAAGTTAGGTTATTTATTTGTGATCTTTCTAATTTCTTAATATATGTACTTATCACCATAAACTTCCCTCTCAGATCTGCTTTTGCAGTGTAGGTTTTGGTATGTTGTGTTTCCATTTTTATTTGTTTTGAGGTAGTCTTTGATTTTTCTTTTGATTTCTTCTTTGACTTGTTGGCTGTTGAGCAGTGTGTTGTTTAGTTTTTACATATTTGTAAATTTTCCAGCTTTCCTTATGTTGTTGATCTCTAGTTTCATACTACTGAGGTCAGAAAATATACTTGGAATAATTTCAATCTTCTTAAATTTATTAAGACTAGTTTTGTGTCCTATCATACGATTTATTCTTGAGAATGTTCTGTGTGCACTTGAGAAGAATGTGTATTTTACTCCTGTTGGATGGAATGTTTTATAGACATCTTTTAGGTCCATTTGGTCTAATGTTTGGTTCAAATCCATCATTTTCTTGTTGATTTTCTGTTTGGATGATCTATTCACTGTTGAAAGTGGGATATTGAAATCCCCTACTATTATTGTACTGTCTAGTTCTCCCTTCATATCTGTTAGTATATTTAAGTGTTCCAATGTTGAGTGCATATTCACTAACAATTGTTATAGCTTCTTGATGGATTGATCCCTTTATCATTATATAATGACCTTCCTTGTCTCTTGTTACCATTTTTGGCTTAAGGTCTATTTTGCCTGAGATAAGTATAGCTCCCCCTGCTTTCTTCTGTTTTCCACCTACGTGGAAAATCTTTTTCCATCCTTTCTCTTTGAGTCTATGTACATCCTTAAGAATCAAGTGGGTCTCTTGTTGGCAACATATAGTTGGGTCCTGTTTTTTGACTCATCCAGGTACTCTGTGCCTTTGATTGGTGAATTCAGTCCATTTACACTTAGAGTAATTAATGATATGTAAGGGCTTACTAATGCCATCTTATTAATTGCTTTCTGATTGTTTTGTATTTACATTATTTCTTTTTCCTTCTCTTTCTGTCTAGCTTTGTAAATTGGTTATTTTGCATGGTGGTATGCTCTGTTTGCCATTTCTTTGCCTTTTGTGGATTTGCTCCAGGTTTGTACTTTGTGGCTTACATAAAATAACTTAAAAATAAAACATTCCATTTCAGGCTGATAGCAATTTAGCTTTGATTGCCTATAAAGGCTCCACCTTTTACTCCTCCTTTTTATATTACTGAAGTTACAATTTATCTCTTTTGATGTTGTGTATTTGTTAACAATTTATAGTAGCTATACTTACTTTTACTATTTTCCTTTAGCCTTTATACTATAGTTGAATTATTAAAGCATCATCCTAATATGAAGTTACAATTTTCTAAGTCTGTCTATATATATTTTCACCTTTATCTGTATGTTATGTACTTGAATATGTTTTCATGTTGCTGATTAGCATCTTATCATTTTGGTTTGAAGAACTCCTTTCAGCACCTTTTCAAGGCAAATCTAGTGGTGGTGAACTCCCTCAGCTGTTCATTGTCTTGGGAAGCCTTTATTTCTCCTGAAGGATAACTTTGCTGGATAAAGTAGTCTTGGCTGGCAACTTTTATCTTTCAACACTTTGATTATGTCATTCCATTCTTTTCTGGTTTGTAGAGTTTCTTGAGAAATCTGCTCATAGCTAATGGTGGTTTCTTTGTAGGCTACATTTCCACCCCCCCACCCCACCCCAGCTGCCTTTAAGATTCTTTCTTTATCATTGATTTTTGACGATGTCATTATAATGTGTTTTGGAGAATGGCTTTTTGCATTAAGAAAATATGGTGCTCTTTTAGCTTCATGGACTTGTATGTAGAAGTCTTTCCCTAGGTTTAAGAAGTTCTCAGCTATTATTATTATTATTATTATTATTATTATTTTTTAAATATTTATTTATTTATTTATTTATGGCTGTGTTGGGTCTTCGTTTCTGCGTGAGGGCTTTCTCTAGTTGTGGCAAGCGGGGGCCACTCTTCATTGCGGTGCGCAGGCCTCTCACTACTGCGGCCTCTCCTGTTGCCGAGCACAGGCTCCAGACGCGCAGGCTCAGTAATTGTGGCTCACAGGCCCAGCCGCTCCGAGGCACGTGGGATCTTCCCAGACCAGGGCCCAAACCCGTGTCCTCTGCACTGGCAGGCAGATTCCCAACCACTGCGCCACCAGGGAAGCCTCAGCTATTATTTTTTTAAGTAAACTCTCTGCTGCCTTCTCCTTCTGGGACCCCAATTTTTCTTATATTTGTCTTTTCTATGGAATTCCATGGCTCACATAGGCTTTCTTCATGCTTTTTAAATCTCTGTTCTTTTGTCTCTTCTGTGTTATTACAAAATTCCTATCCTCCATGTCACTTATTCTTTTTTCCATCTGCTCTTCCATGCTACAGATACTCTCTATTGCATTCTTCATCTCATTCATAAATTCTTTAGCTCCAGAATTTCTGTTTGGTTCTGTTTTATAATTTCAGTATCTTTGGAAAAGAATTCATTTTGTTCATATACTTTATTCCTGATTTTATTGAATTGCCTTTCTAAGGTTTTTTTTGTAACTTATTGCTTTTCTTCATAACTGCAATTTAAAATTCTTTATCAGTTAAATCACAATATTTTACACCTTTAAGCTTGGTTGCTGCAGAATTGTTATTTTCTTTTTGTGATGCCATATTTCCTTGGTTTTCCATACTCCTTGTAGTTATGCACTGGTGCTCTCCCAGTTGAAGTAGCAGGTTCCTCCTTAACTCTGTGCTCATTGCCTTCAGCAGAAGGGGTGTTATGTTCTATGGTATTGTTCTATGGTATCTGAGTTTTGCCTCTGTGTTTGTAAAGGTGAAACTACTCCACTCTTCTTGCTCTCACTTGTGGCTGAATTCGTAAACTTTTATGTCTTGTCTGGTTCTTATAATTCACCAGGCTGGCTATTGGAAATCTATCTTGTGTTTTTGAAGAGGTGGTATTATAGTTCATGTTTGTGGTTTCCTCATTGCTCACTGACTGCTCCCTGTTTTCTGAGTACTCCCTGTCTACCAGAGCTTGCTCTCACAGATACACTTAGGAGCATGCACAAGGAGAGTTGAGGGGAGGTGTGGGCTTAGCACTCAGTGGGTTGAGGGTGCTGTGGATCTGGTAGGAAGATCCCCAGGAGTGGTATTCTCAGAGGCTTATGGGTGGAATTCTGGCTGAGCACAATTCCTTTAACACTGTTTGAAATTCTTACCTGTCTCTTTTCCAATATCCTTCCTCCCCCTAGTAGTAGAACTCCCACCTCAGTACTTCATGGGCTGGTGGAGAGAAATGGATTTCTCCAGCCAGTTCCATGCCTGGCTAGCACAGCTGAGCACTCACTGCTTTCCTTTTCCCCACAGGACAGGTCACCTCTGCCAGATAAGTCAGTCCTGTTTAGTGTTTCCTTGGGGTAGAGGCAGCACCATAAAAGTTTCTTTTACCACCTTCCCTGCCAATAAAACCCATATTTTTCTTCTTCTTTTTTTTTTCTCTAATGGTGTACTAGAGTCTCTCTTCAAGAGGGGTAAACTTCAGCGAGTTTTTCTCTCATTCATGAGTGCCTGCCTGGGTCAGGACTTATCCAATTTTTGCCAGCCAGTAGTGAAAGGGTCTAGGCTATTTTGCTGGCTCTGCTGGTTCTTCAGTCTGTATAAAGGTTTGTCTGTCTCTTATCAGTTGCACTGGTGGGTAGGACTTCTCCTGAGTCCCTTAGAGTAAGGTCCTAGGACCTAAAAGACCTTCCAAGGTGTTTTGTTAATGAATGAATACCTAATTCATTAATTTAGATGGAGGGAGAAAAAGAAGGAACGTCTTATGCCGCCATGTTGCTGATATCACTCAAGGACAGTTAAGTATGGCCCATTCACAGGATGTAAAGAAGTTAATAGAAATGATCTCTGAGAAAATCCAGACGCTGGACTTATTAAACATGGACTTTAAAGTAACTGTCTAAGGTATGCTCAAAGAGCTAAAGGAAATCATAGACAATGAACTGAAGGAAATCAGGATAATTATGTCTCACTATATAGAGATTATCAACAATGAGATAGAAATTATAAGAAGGAGGAACCAAACAGAAATGCTGGAGCTGAGAAGTATAATCATCACAATAAAAAAATTCACTAGAAATTTTTAACAACAGATTTGAGCAGATAGAAAAAAGGATCAATGAACTTGAAGGTAAGTCATTGAGATTTTCCAGTCTCTGCAGCAGAAAGGAAAAAACCATGAAGAAAAATGAAGAGAGCCTAAGAGAACTGTGGGACACTACCAAATGTATCAATATATGCATATTTACAGATGGGAGTTTTTGGGTTGTTTTTAAAAAATATGTTTATTTTTGTTCTGACTCATTGTGGAAAATTTAGAAAATATAAAAAAGAGAAAAGAAAATACAATTCACCCACAATTCTACCTCCTAGACACAATGCTTGTTAACATGTCTGTGTATTTCCCTATGAACACACATACTCTTACAAATGCACATGCTTCCTTTATGTTATGTTAAATCTTTACAAATTATGTTGGAGTCTGGTTTATTGTTCCTTCAAAACTGTACTAATATAGCACTGGTGTAAAAGTTTTAAGTACTTTTAAAATTTGAGATATAATTTTCATAGCATAAGATTCACCCTTTAAAAGTGGACAATTGAGTGTTTTTTAGCAACATCACCACTATTGAATTCTAGCATATTTTCATTGCCCCCAAAAGAAAATCTTTACTCATTAGCTGTCACTCCCCAATGCACCTTCCCACAGCCCCTGACAAGCTGTAATCTACTTTCTATCTCTCTGGATTTGCCTATTCTGGACATTCATATAAATGGAATCATACAAAATGTAGCTTTTTGTGTCTGGCTTATTTCACTTAGCATATTTTCAAGATTCATTAATGTGTATACTCACGCATTTATTAGTACTTCATTCTTTTTGATGGCTGAATAATATTCCATTGTATGGATAGATCACATTTTGTTTACCTGTTCCCAGTTGGTAGTCATTAAGCTGTTTTCACTTTTGGTTATTGTGAATCGTGCTGCTATGAACATTTGTATAGATGTGTTTTCAGATCTCTTGGATATATAACCAGGAATGCAATTGCTGGGTCATATGGTAACTCTATGTACAACTTTTTGAAGAACTGCCAAAATATTTTCCAAAGTGGCTCCACCATCTCACATTCCTACCAGCAGTATAAGAGGGTTCCAATGTCTCTATATCATTATAAACACTTGTTACTGTCTTTTTGATTATAGTTATCCTGGTGGGTGTGAAGTGGTATCTCATTGTGGTTTTGATCTACACTTCCCTAATGACTAATGATGTTGGGAAACTTTTCATGTGCTTATTGGCAATTTGTTTATCTTGTCTGGAGAAGAGTGGAAACTTATAAAAGATGTAAGAGATGAATCAAACAATTTCAATGTATTAACAAAGAAAATCTCTCTGAGCTTTGAGCCCAAGCAAAGGATGTGCCTTCTACATGATCCAGAATCAGGAAGGTAGAGGAGGTTGCAAATTAAGCAGGTAAGGCCAAGTCTTCTTGGAAAATTGGTCAGAATCAGCAGAACAACAGCCTGAGAGTGAACTTTGTGACTGTCTGCAGTTTGTGACTCAGCTACACTATCTGTACTCAATAAAGGGAGCTGGGGTCAACAACTTGCCTCTGCTCAGCCCTGCTGTGAACGAGCAAGCCAAAGAATTTGTTTTAAAAAGACCAATTGCTTTTCCTTATAAGGCTTGTCACCACCCTGTCCTTGCCTTCGGATAGGTGACAGTCTTTTAAGGGGCGGTTGTATATTCCTACACATGAGTAAATCCTAATACTTCAACAAATGGTCTGTGATTATTCTTTGCTACTTATTCTGAAGATCTTGTCCCACAGACCTAGCTTCTTTGTGTTGGATCAAATTTTCCCTGCCTCACCTAGTAGTAAGCAAGCTTAATACTCGCCAGGTGTCTTAGATTCTTTTTTTTTTTTTTAATCAGTCATCAATTTTATACACATCACTGTACACATGTCAATCCCAATCGCCCAATTCTGCACACCACCATCCCCACCCCACTGCAGTTTTCCCCCCTTGGTGTCCATACGTTTGTTCTCTACATCTGTGTCTCAACTTCTGCCCTGCAACCCGGTTCATCTGTACCATTTTTCTAGGTTCCACATACATGCGTTAATATACGATATTTGTTTTTCTCTTTCTGACTTACTTCACTCTGTATGAAGTCTCTAGATCCATCCAAATCTCAACACATGACTCAATTTCGTTCCTTTTTATGGCTGAGTAATATTCCATTGTGTATATGTACCACAACTTCTTTATCCATTCATCTGTCGATGGGCATTTAGGTTGCTTCCATGACCTGGCTATTGTAAATAGTGCTGCAATGAACATTGGCGTGCATGTGTCTTTTTGAATTACGGTTTTCTCTGGGTATATGCCCAGTAGTGGGATTGCTGGATCATATGGTAATTCTATTTTTAGTTTTTTAAGGAACCTCCATACTGTTCTCCATAGTGGCTGTATCAATTTACATTCCCACCAACAGTGCAAGAGGGTTCCCTTTTCTCCATACCCTCTCCAGCATTTGTTGTTTGTAGATTTTCTGATGATGCCCATTCTAACTGGTGTGAGGTGATACCTCATTGTAGTTTTGATTTGCATTTCACTAATAATTAGTGATGTTGAGCATCTTTTCATGTGCTTCATGGCCGTCTGTATGTCTTCTTTGGAGAAATGTCTATTTAGGTCTTCTGCCCATTTTTGGATTGGGTTGTTTGTTTCTTTAATATTGAGCTGCATGAGCTGTTTATATATTTTGGAGATTAATCCTTTGTCCGTTGATTCGTTTGCAAATATTTTCTCCCATTTGGAGGGTTGTCTTTTCGTCTTGTTTATGGTTTCCTTTGCTGTGAAAAAGCTTTGAAGTTTCATTAGTTCCCATTTGTTTATTTTTGTTTTTATTTCCATTACTCTAGGAAGTGGATCAAAAAAGATCTTGCTGTGATTTATGTCAAAGGGTGTTCTTCCTAAGTTTTCCTCTAAGAGTTTTATAGTGTCCAGTCTTACATTTAGGTCTCTAATCCATTTTGAGTTTATTTTTGTGTATGGTGTTAGGGAGTATTCTAATTTCATTCTTTTACATGTTGCTGTCCAGTTTTCCCAGCACCACTTATTGAAGACACTGTCTTTTCTCCATTGTATATCTTTGCCTCCTTTGTCATAGATTAGTTGACCATAGGTGTGTGGGTTTATCTCTGGGCTTTCTATCTTGTTCCATTGATCTATGTTTCTGTTTTTGTGCCAGTACCATATTGTCTTGATTACTGTATCTTTGTAGTATAGTCTGAAGTCAGGGAGTCTGATTCCTCCAGCTCTGTTTTCTTCCCTCAAGACTGCTTTGGCTATTTGGGGTCTTTTGAGTCTCCATACAAATTTTAAGATGATTTGTTCTAGTTCCGTAAAAAATGCCATTGGTAATTTGATGGGATTGCATTGAATCTGTAGATTGCTTTGGGTAGTATAGTCATTTTCACACTATTGATTCTTCCAATCCAAGAACATGGTATATCTCTCCATCTGTTGGTATCATCTTTAATTTCTTTCATCAGTGTCATATAGTTTTCCGCATACAGGTCTTTTGTCTCCCTAGGTAGGTTTATTCCTAGGTATTTTATTCTTTTTGTTGCAATGGTAAATGGGAGTGTTTCCATAATTTCTCTTTCAGATTTTTCATCATTAGTATATAGGAATGCAAGAGATTTCTGTGCATTCAGTTTGTATCCTGCAACTTTACCAAATTCATTAATTAACTCTAGTAGTTTTCTCGTGGCATCTTTAGGATTCCCTATGTATAATATCATGTCATCTGCAAACAGTGACAGTTTTACTTCTTCTTTTCCAATTTGGATTCCTTTTATTTCTTTTTCTTCTCTGATTGCTGTGGCTAGGACTTCCAAAACTATGTTGAACAATAGTGGTGAGAGTGGACATCCTTGTCTCATTCCTGATCTTAGAGGAAATGCTTTCAGTTTTTCACCATTGAGAATGATGTTTGCTGTGGGTTTTTTTATATATGGCCTTTATTATGTTGAGGTAGGTTCCCTCTATGCCCACTTTCTGGAGAGTTTTTATCATAAATGGGTGTTGAATTTTGTCAAAAGCTTTTTCTGCATCTACTGAGATGATCATATGGTTTTTATTCTTCAATGTGTTAATATGGTGTATCACATTGATTTGTGTATATTGAAGAATCCTTGCATCCCTGAGATAAATCCCACTTGACCATGGTGTAAGATCCTTTTAATGTGTTGTTGGATTCTGTTTGCTAGTATTTTGTTGAGGATTTTTGCATCTATATTCATCAGTGATATTGGTCTGTAATTTTCTTTTTTTGTAGTATCTTTGTCTGGTTTTGGTATCAGGGTGATGGTGGCCTCATAGAATGAGTTTGGGAGTGTTCCTTCCTCTGCAATTTTTTGGAAGAATTTGAGAAGGACGGGCGTTAGCTCCTCTCTAAATGTTTGATAGAATTCACCTGTGAAGCCATCTGGTCCTGGACTTTTGTTTGTTGGAAGATTTTTAATCACAGTTTCAATTTCATTACTTCTGATTGGTCTGTTCATATTTTCTATTTCTTCCTGGTTCAGTCTTGGAAGGTTATACCTTTCTAAGAATTTGTCCATTTCTTCCAGGTTGTCCATTTTATTGGCATAGAGTTGCTTGTAGTAGTCTCTTAGGATGCTTTGTATTTCTGCGGTGTCTGTTGTAACTTCTCCTTTTTCATTTCTGATTTTATTGATTTGAGTCCTCTCCCTCTTTTTCTTGATGAGTCTGGCTAATGGTTTATCATTTTTGTTTATCTTCTCAAAGAACCAGCATTTAGTTTTATTGATCTTTGCTATTGTTTTCTTTGTTTCTATTTCATTTATTTCTGCTCTGATCTTTATCATTTCTTTCCTTCTGCTAACTTTGGGTTTTGTTTGTTCTTCTTTCTCTAGTTTCTTTAGGTGTAAGGTTAGATTGTTTACTTGAGATTTTTCTTGTTTCTTGAGGTAGGCTTGTATAGCTATAAACTTCCCTCTTAGAACTGCTTTTGCTGCATCCCATAGGTTATGGGTCATCGTGTTTTCATTGTCATTTGTCTCTAGGTAGTTTCTGATTTCCTCTTTGATTTCTTCAGTGATCTCTTGGTTATTTAGTAACGTATTGTTTAGCCTCCATGTGTTTGTCTTTTTTACGTTTATTTCCCTGTAATTCATTTCTAATCTCATAACGTTGTGGTCAGCAAAGAAGCTTGATATGATTTCAATTTTTCTTAAATTTACTGAGGCTTGATTTGTGACCCAAGATGTGATCTATCCTGGAGAATGTTCCGTGCGCACTTGAGAAGAAAGTGTAATCTGCTGTTTTTGGATGGAATGTCCTATATATATCAATTAAATCTATCTGGTCTATTGTGTCATTTAAAGCTTCTGTTTCCTTATTTAGTTTCATTTTGGATGATCTGTCCATTGGTGTAAGTGAGGTGTTAAAGTCCCCCACTATTATTGTGTTACTGTCGATTTCCTCTTTTATAGCTGTTAGCAGTTGCCTTATGTATTGAGGTGCTCCTATGTTGGGTGCATATATATTTATAATTGTTATATCTTCTTCTTGGATTGATCCTTTGATCATTATGTAGTGTCCTTCCTTGTCTCTTGTAACATTCTTTATTTTAAAGTCTATTTTATCTGATATGAGTATAGCTACTCCAGCTTTCTTTTGATTTCCATTTGCATGGAATATCTTTTTCTATCCTCTCACTTTCAGTTTGTATGTGTCCCTAGGTCTAAAGTGGGTCTCTTGTAGACAACATATATATGGGTCTTGTTTTTGTATCCATTCAGCAAGCCTGTGTCTTTTGGTTGGAGCATTTAATCCATTCACGTTTAAGGTAATTATCGACATGTATGTTCCTATGAACATTTTCTTAATTGTTTTGGGTTTGTTTTTGTAGGTCCTTTTCTACTCTTGTGTTTCCCACTTAGAGAAGTTCCTTTAGCATTTGTTGTAGAGCTGGTTTGGTGGTGCTGAATTCTCTTAGCTTTTGCTTGTCTGTAAAGCTTTTGATTTTTCCATCAAATCTAAATGAGATCCTTGCCAGGTAGAGTAATCTTGGTTGTAGGTTCTTCCCTTTCATCACTTTAAGTATATCATGCCACTCCCTTCTGGCTTGTAGAGTTTCTGCTGAGAAATCAGCTGTTAACCTTATGGGAGTTCCCTATATGTTATTGTCATATTTCCCTTGCTGCTTTCAATAATTTTTCTTTGTCTTTAAGTTTTGCCACTCTGATTACTATGTGTCTTGGCGTGTTTCTCCTTGGGTTTATCCTGTATGGGATTCTCTGCGCTTCCTGGACTTGGGTGGCTATTTTCTTTCCCACGTTAGGGAAGTTTTCGACTATAATCTCTTCAAATATTTTCTCTGGTCCTTTCTCTCTCTCTTCTCCTTCTGGGACCCCTATAATGCGAATGTTGTTGTGTTTAATGTTGTCCCAGAGGTCTCTTAGGCTGTCTTCATTTCTTTTCATTCTTTTTTCTTTAGTCTGTTCCGCAGCAGTGAATTCCACCATTCTGTCTTCCAGGTCACTTATCCGTTCTTCTGCCTGAGTTATTCTGCTATTGATTCCTTCTAGTGTAGTTTTCATTTCAGTTATTGTATTGGTCATCTCTGTTTGTTTGTTCTTTAATTCTTCTAGGTCTTTGTTAATCATTTCTTGCATCTTCTCAATCTTTGCCTCCATTCTTATTCCGAGGTCCTGGATCATCTTCACTATCATTATTCTGAATTCTTTTTCTGGAAGGTTGCCTATCTCCACTTCATTTAGTTGTCTTTCTGGGGTTTTATCTTGTTCCTTCATCTGGTATATAGCCCTCTGCCTTTTCATCTTGTCCATCTTTCTGTGAATGTGGTTTTTGTTCCACAGGCTGCAGGATTGTAGTTTTTCTTGCTTCTGCTGTCTGCCCTCTGGTGGTTGAGGCTATCTAAGAGGCTTGATGGGAGGCTCTGGTGTTGGGTAGAGCTGACTGTTGCTGTGGTGGTCAGAGCTCAGTAAAAGTTTAATCCACTTGACTGTTGATAGGTGGGGCTGGGTTCCCTCCCTGTTGACTGTTTTGCCTGAGGCAACCCAACACTGGAGCCTACCTGGGCTCTTTGGTGGGGCTAATGGCAGACTCTGGGAGGGCTCACGCCAAGAAGTACTTCCCAGAACCTCCGCTGCCAGTGTCCTTGTCCCCACGGTGAAACAGAGCCACCCCCTGCCTCTGCAGGAGACCTTCCAACACTAGCAGGTAGGTCTGGTTCAGTCTCCCCCAGGGTCACTGCTCCTTCCCCTGGTTCCCGATGTGCACACTATTTTGTGTGCACCCTCCAAGAGTGGGGTCTCTGTTTCCCCCAGACCTGTCGAAGTCCTGCAAGCAGTTCCCACTAGGCTTCAAAATCTGATTCTCTATGAATTCCTCCTCCTGTTGCCGGACCCCCAGGTTGGGAAGCCTGACGTGGGGCTCAGAAGCTTCACTTCAGTGGGTCGACTTCTGTGGTATAAGTGTTTGCCAGTCTGTGAGTCACCCACCCACCAGTTATGGGATTTGATTTTACTCTGATTGTGCCCCTCCTACCGTCTCATTGTGGCTTCTCCTTTGTCTTTGGATGTGGGGTATCTTTTTTGGTGAGTTCCAGTGTCTTCCTGTCGATGATTGTCTAGCAGCTAGTTGTGATTCTGGTCGTCTTAGATTCTTATATGTAAGTTTTTTTTAGTGAAGATACTTATTTGGATCTTCATTCAAACATTTGTAAAAAATATGTGACACAAGTGAATTTAGAACACTGATTAGATAGTTGATGGAATTAAGATATTACTGTTAATTTTGTTTGGATGCGAGAGTACCATTACAATTTCATATTTTACACAGTCTCTGTCTTATAGAGGTACATGCTAAACTATTTACAGATGAAATGATAGGTAGTCCAAGATTTATTTCAAAATAATCCAGAGTATACATAGAATATATGGGTATAGATGTAAAAAGATGTCCATGAGTTGATAATAAAGTTGGTAATGAGTACTTGAGGGAGGAGGTACATTATACTATTTTGCCTACTTTTCCATGTGTTTAAATTTTCATATAGTAAAAGAGTTTTAAAAGAAGATCCCACCCTGCATGATCATATTTTGTAGTGGAAGTTAGCCAATAAACGATTAACATACTAAGTATAATTGTATACTTACTATTTTAGTAGGGAATAAGTGCTATTGCAAAGGGGGTATAAAGTATGGGGAATGCAGTATTTCCTAAGAGGGTCAATAATATATGCAATTTACACATCAAAATATACTCTCACATATCATCTCTTATATAGATACATATGTACATATATATGTACTTATATGCATATATTATAACATTTTCATAAAACTCTATTTGGAAATTACTTTAATGTTTTCATCCTTAGTAATGACAATACTATGGATTCATTGTAGACTTTTAGAACTGTGTAATTCTTCTAGCCCCCTAAATTTGAATTGGGATGTATTTATTTTTTATCTAAATAATTTAGGCCCCATTTAGTAGTTTTATTTTGTTTACTTCTTCCATGGGGTGCCAAATTTAGCCACGTGAGATATATATACTAAGATATTTGAAATATATTTATTAAACAAACTTGTTTTATATCTTATTGGAATTTCTTCACTATTAATTGCTGTATATTCCACAGAAATAATTTCTATAAAAAAGGAGAGTTTTCTTAATGATAAAAAAGAAAACAATGGTGAGTTTATTTTAATAAAATCCTACCACATAAAACATATTAATAAAATAATTTTTACTTTAACAAAATTAGATCTCTTATTAAATCTCACTAAAAACCTGACAGAGGACAGATTTTTTTTTAGACATGCACCATTACTTTATGGAATTGCTTTCAGTTTATTGCTCTGTTATTCCAATATTATATTGACATTTTCTATGGCAAGCCTTATTAATTTGCAAGAGTTATTCCTTCTGGCAGCATATATTCAGAAAGCATGGTATTAGAAGGGGCTAGGGGTGGGCTAGAGAAGAATGGAAGTGAATTGAATAATTTAACATATTAAAAAAGAAAATGTTATGCAACAGCACCAGAGGAAATTCCATGAATTTGAACAATAGATATAATAGATGGTGAAGCTTCCTCAGAATATTAGCATGTCTGTAATAGAGCTTGAGGCTTAGAAAGGACCCTAACAGATCATCTGGCATTGCCTCACCTTCAACAGAGCCTCAACTAAAGAAGCTTAGGCAGAAGTAAAAATCCATTAAAAATCCTCTGCAGGAGGGCATTCATCAAACTCTCCCTATGGGCCACTTATCTTTGGGGAAATCATATTTGGATACATTTCTGATAATACAGAAATGGTGTGATGTTCCTGGAGTGTGACTGATGAATGCCTGGAAGTTGCAAGGCAAAAAATATATGCATCATGTCGAGTAATAAATGAAACTCTAGTATTTGTGTGTGTGTGTGTGTGTGTGTGTGTATGTGATCCTAATAGAGCCTGTATTTCTATGATAAAGATCTCTTTAACCAAACATATTTTGGAAAGCCAAGGAGTTTCTTTCTACACAAAGATTTTCACGGCAGCAAGGAACTAGAATAGAGAGGAAATTGGTAGCTGTGTCTTAATCTGTATTTTTTTCCAGCTTTGGGTTCTTTTTTATGTGATCATGTCTATGATGGGTAGTAAATAACCCAGATATTTACTTAAATTCCTTTAACTTCAGTTTCCTCATTTGTAAAGTGGCAATAATAACAGTATCTTTGTCAGAGGATTATTTTAACAGTTAAATGTTTATTATAAGATTCTTAATACCATGCCTGGCACATATAAAGCACTCAATAAATGTTAGTTATTATTATTTTTTAATTATCCCCAGTGCTCACTGTCATCCACACAGATCACTGGTAAGACTGATCCCATCTTCTCTTCACCTTTGTGCATAACTAGAGCAGCTTTTAATAGTGAAATGGTATTATAACAGCCTGAGTTTTTTCTATACTTTAAATAGGGTATAGAGTGAATCTATGTGGATGAAAAGCATTTTAGAAAGTCCAGGAGCTGAGGGGTGACAAGAGAGATTCTTGGGGACTTACAGTCTACCTTGAAGTAAAAATGAAATCATTCATTCATTCAACATTCAGTGGAGCATAGCATAAGGAGCCATACTGTGTTGGCTGTAGTAACAGGCATTAACCAATCTGTTTGAAAAAAATCTGTTCTTCAGATTAGCTGAGGAAAGCACAAAATCAAATTGTAAAAAGATATGTGATATTATCTAAATACTCCAGTTTGGCAAGTGCTTTTTGCATTATGTGGGGTAGATAGATAAGGCTTCATTCCCAAAGAAGCTTGGTTCCCAAAGAAGAGTGTTATTTATCCGTTATTTACATACTTATTGAATCCTTTCAAATATTGAAACACTTTGAAGTGTTTTTTTTAATTGTTGTTTTTGGTCTGCCATGTCTGGACTCCTATTTATTTTGTTAACAAGTCTTAGCCAGCTTGGGCTGCCATAAGAAAATACGATAGAATGAGTGCCTTACATTATAAAAATTTATTTTCTCACAGTTATGGAGGCAGAAATTTGAGATCAGGGTGCCAGCATTGTCAACTGCTGGTGGCATCTCACATATCCACCTTCTCTCTGTGTGCTCATATGCTGGGGTCAGCTCTCTTGTGTCTCTTCTTGTAAGGGCACTAATTTCATCAGACCAAGGCCCTGCCATCCTGACCCAAGTACCTCCCAAGGTCCCATCTCCAGATACCAATACACTGGGGGTGAGGGCTTCAATATATGAATTTTGAGAGGACACAGGCATTCAGTCCATAACATTATTTTAATATCTTAAAATAATGATATAGCAACATTTGCGTCATAGATAGGCAATACTACAGATTATTTGAGTTATTCCAATATAAGTCTATTCTTATAACTTTAGTATAGATCACAATTTATAACCCTTTTATTTAATGTAACAATAAATTAGAATGTTGAAAATGCTACTATGTTGACTTTGGGTAAACAGCTGAATTTTCACATAGGGAAAATTTACCTTGAGTAACAATTTATTCAGTGATTTCATCCTATAATTAATATATTTAATATTTGATCTTTTCATCATCTTCATTGTAAAAATTTTCTTAGATTCTGTTTCTTTAAGAATGATGAAAGTCATATCACTATAGGTCCTACCTCATTACTGGATATGCCTCCTAGCAGTTTTTCATTTTTTGTATAGATAACAGCAAGAGCCTTGAAGATGGTCTCTCTGTCTCCAGTCTGGTTGATATCCAGCTTATTAGCAACACAGTAGCGAAATCTCCCTCCTTCCTTCCTTCCTTCTTTTCTTTTTTCCCTTATTTTCTCCCTTATTTTTTCTTTTATTCTTCCATCATTTAAAAAATTACCCTTTATTTTTCTTAAAAATTGCACATGATATTATTTTACTATTGTTCCTAATTGTTTTCCTAACCTTCCCTGAAAACAGATTAAATAACCCTGCCTCACTGACTTTATCTGTGGTCATTGCTTTCGCCATTGAAGTATAAGAGAATGGGATATATTCCAGGCCTATGCAGAAGCCTATATTTTAGGTAGCTGATATTTTTTCAGCTTATTTTCTGAAATGTAGAACAGAACCATAGTGAACCCAGCATAACTGAGTTAGAAATGAAGATGTACTACTATTGTGTATCGATAATTTGAGATTCTTTGTAACCTCAGCATCACCTAGAGAAAGCTGACTAATACTTATGTAATCCATGTTTTATTTGTATAAGAGGCAAGCATGTAGACACTTGAAACAAAATATGAAAGCCCTTTGAATACACTCACTTATGGACACCTCTCTATAGGTATCTACTGCCAACTGTTTGATCTCTGTTATTTCTGGTCTCCTTTCCATGCCTGTGTGTACACACTGATACACAATTATATAGCTAGAATAGTCCACTTCTGCTTTATTTAGGATGCTTTGCTATAAGTAACAGCAAATGTCTTCTGAGACCTTAAAGTTCATATGGATTAAAGAACTAAACATTAGAAATTATGAAGTAATTAGAAGAAAATACACATATGCACATATAATTCACCATTTGTCTCTTTCATTTCTGCATATCTTATTTAAGCTTTTATTCTGGAAAATATGGGAAGTTTGTATAACAACCAGTATTTCCTTGAGGTAGAAAACAGATAAGTTTACTGTCCAGGTTAATAAAAATAATATGTCCTTCCAAGACAAAGATTGGGCAAGTTTGCTTGTAGCCCCCTTTATAAGATTGGGGCTTTATAAGAATGCAGGTACTTAGGGCTACTCAGCTACAACACAAACTGACTTTATGTGTAGCATTCACCTAGGCAATGCACCAGTAGGAACCCCTGTGAACCTGAAGTTCATGTTGCCTCCTGTGCTGTGAATAATAAAGTCCTTTTTTTCTGATCTAGGAGTCTTGTATCTTCTGCAGCATTAATAAAACTGTCAGGATAAATTAGTTTGCAAAGATGTTAAAATCTCAGACTCCTCACAGTTCTTGAACATATCTATATCTACTACTATATCATCTATATCGATTATATATCTATTTATGTATTTATTTAATGTGTCTATCTATCTATAGAGATAGATCTGAGGCTTTGGCAACGGGAATAAGCTTTTTAAGCAAGACACGTATTTTCAAACATTGATGAATAAGTCTATATGGAGGAAGAGGGCATATAATGCTCTCAAGTGTATATATATATATATATATATATATATATATATATATATATATACACACACACACACATACACACACATACCCATACATCTATGTTCTTCCACATAAATCCTTCAGTGGTCCTCTAGCAACTTCATGATCAAGTCCTTTTACTGTTCTTTTTTAATCTAGATATCCAGTTGTTTCTTTTCCTGATCTTGCTGTTTTTATATTTAGATGATCTCTTCTTCCACTGTCATCTTATGGATCTCTTGGATACTGTTGATAAACAGTGGTGATTTCACTTTATAATCTACCCCGTGAGGGGTGGAGGTGGTTTGGTGAAGCTGACACCCCGCTTCTGTAGTTGTGCCTCTAAGTCTATCATCACTTCCTTAGGCCATCTTGCCTTGCTCATTTCCTTCAGAATAAACACACTAGACTACAATATAAGTAATATAGATCCTGCAGCCAGAGGGCCACATTGCTCTCAGAATGTTAGTGCATGAGTTGAGGAGCAAAGACAGACACAGTATAGACTTAGTAGTCTTCTGTATTACGAAAGTGAAAACCTTTTCAGACTAAGGCCAGTAGTCCCTTTTACCTTTCCTTCCCTCATCAGCTATCCATTTAAATCCATTGTGCTGGGGTTTTTATTCCTTCCCTCAAAGTACTTCCCCTGTCTCACAAGCGGAGGAGATTTCATCCAAGTCTTGCAAAATTGGATGACACTCTAAGATTCTGCCAAATGCTAATGGAGCTCTCCTCTGATCATGCCATAAGGGGTCTAGGATGGTGTCTTAGTCCCTTCAGGCTGATATGAAAAAACTTTAGGTTGGATGGCTTATAAACAACAGACATTTATTTCTTACAGTTCTGGAGGCTGAGAAACCCAAGACCAAGGTACTACTGATTCAGTATATAGTGAAAGCCTGCTTCCTGGTTCATAGATGACCATCTTTTTGCTATGTCCTCACATGGCAGAAGGGAGCAAGGGAGTTCTCTGGAGTCTCTTTTGTAACAGCACTAATCCCATTCAAGAGGCTCTGCCCTCATGACCTAATCACCTTCCAAAGGCCCCACCTTCTAATACCATCACACTGTGGGTTAGGATTTCAACACAAGAATTTGGGGGGGGGGGGACACAAACATTCAGTCTATAGGAGATGGGAAGTGGCATTAATTCCAGTTCTATCTTCCACTAGAGAGTGTTAGCCTTTATCAAGTTACCGAAGATGTGAACATATCAATCACATCAAGAGGAAAGTTCACATGGAAAAAAATTAAGTTAAGAAAAATGTGTGTTTTCTTACTAGCCTGGCCTTGATCTTGTTCTGTTTAGAACAATAGATTTTATCATTATTGTGAGTAAGAAGAATTTTGCTTTTTGTTGACACACCCAACCTGTGCTTGCGTTATAAGAGAAACCATACCTAGTGTTAAGTAAATGGCTCTCTCTCTTTTTGTTTTCCCACTGAGGTGTGATGGTGCCAGTTTTGATTAGAGTCTTTTATCCTTATATAAGAGGAACGTTCCATCTCATCCTGTTATACTTAGGTTCTCATTTAATCAAGTTTACAATTTGTTCTTTGCCAATCCTGTTAATGTTATACCAGTTTCACACATGCCCTCTCAGTTCTGGCTATTTCAAACTCCTAACAGTTCCTTATTACAAGCTCTTGATCTTTTTTATTTTCATGAAACTTCACTGAAATACAATGTTAGATAAAACTCAAAAAATAGACAAAAACAGAGTTGCTTTTGCGGAAGCAAGGAGTGACCCCCAGCACTCCGCCCGGTTATCTTCTTCCATCTCCAACGCATAGACTGTCATGTTCCTACTGAGTTCTGTCTACCTGTCTCCTACTCCTTCATCTAGCCAGTTCCTTCTCTCACATCAGGGTTTTCATTCTTGGAAGTCTTTTCTAACTTGAAATCATCTCTGAGAAGTCACAGCAGTCCAGTCTACCTCTATCATAGTATATCGTGCTGCTCCATTAGAGTGGGTTCTCTCTTCCTAACATAGGATCAGATACTGTTTGAGAACAGGTAAGACTCACTTATTTTTGTCTTCCTTGTGCCTAGTATTGTCTTCCTTGTGCCTAGTATAGTATTCAAGACATGGTTGGCATTCACTAAGTATTTGCTGAACGAATGAATGGATGGATAAGTGTTTCTAAAATACCATCACTGCCTTAAAGCATATTTTCTTTGTATATTAGTTTACTCACACAAATACAATCAACTCTTGAGTTTCTCCATATTATGGAAGAAGAGGAATTAAAAGCACAATATTAAAATATTTTGATTTGAAATTAGGATTCACTTCTATTTTTATTCAGTAATTATCTTTGATTTTCTGGGCAGTCTCAATGTTTTATTCAAAATAGTTGAGCACCATTATAAAGTTGACTCAGAAAGAACTTGTACACTGTCTGAGCTCACTGTTGATATCCTCTCACAAAACACTTCCCATGTACCACACATCCTGGGGCTGGGGAGCATCACGTCTTAGATGAATGCTAATCTCTACCCTAAAAGAATCCACCTCTGAGTGTTTTATCTGGACCTTGACACTTTCCCCAGGGAAACAATTATTTTGTTACAAGTTACATTTTCACTTAGTAGTTTATCCTGTGTTTTTTTTTTTTTTAAATGAGTACTCAGTTCTTTTTTTTTTTTTTTTTTTTTAAATTTTATTTATTTATTTTTTTATTTATGGCTGTGTTGGGTCTTCATTTCTGTGCGAGGGCTTTCTCCAGTTGTGGCAAGTGGGGGCCACTCTTCATCGCAGTGCGCAGGCCTCTCACCATCGTGGCCCCTCTTGTTGCAGAGCAGAGGCTCCAGACGCGCAGGCTCAGTAATTGTGGCTCACGGGCCCAGCTGCTCCGTGGCATGTGGGACCTTCCCAGACCAGGGCTCGAACCCGTGTCCCCCGCATTGGCAGGCGGATTCTTAACCACTGCGCCACCAGGGAAGCCCTATCCTGTGTTTGTGTGCAAGTATGTGTGTGAGTGCGCGCACGCACGCCTATACGTGCTGGGGTAGAAAGTGTGTAAAGTGTGAGCTATGTAGAGTAGACTGTTTACAGAGTAAGTTTATAGAGAAGCAGATACCCTCAATTAAAAAGCTGCATATTACACATATATACATATACGTTCCTATATGTATGAATATGTTTAATATGTGTATGTGTGTGTATATACATATACGTGTACATATACATACATACACACATATATACATATACATATATATAATGTTTCAGCAGTTTTTGTCATTAGGAACTGCTATTGACTAAATTGTGTCTTTCCCAAATTCATGTATTGAAGCCCTAGACCCCGGTGATTTGGAGGTGGAGCCTTTGAGAGGTGATTAGGTTTAGAAGAGGTCCTGATAGTGGAGCCCTGATGATGGGATTAACATCTTTATAAGAAGAGACACCAGAGAGCTTGCTTCCTCTCTCTCTGCCATGTGAGGATCCAGCAAGAAGACAGCCGTCTATCTACAAGGCAGGAAGAAGGCCCTCACCAGAACCAGACCATGCTGCCACCCTAATCTCGAGCTTCTCAGCCTCCAGAACTGTGAGAAATAAATGTCTGTTGTTTAAGCCACCCAGTCTAGTACTTTGTTATAGCAACCAGAGCTAAGACAAGCACATTTTATAATCTCTCTCAGTGTGATAATCCAGTTAGATGTGCCTAATTTGAAGTCCACATGCTACTTACTGTGAGATACAGAAAAATAGATTTTTTTTTTTGCTTACCTCATTTTACATCCGTATTACACTAAATTATCAGTTTTTGTAACACAGCAAGATTTTGTGCTTAATATCTCTAACTAGTACCAAAGATGAATGATAGATGTCAGATGTTTTGGGTATTCTGAGTAGCCCCAAATCTTCCTCTAATATCCACTTAAAATAGCTCATGTATAGTGTGAAACCAGCACTGTCTTCATTATTGCTGAGAATTCTCGAGGAATTTATATTGTTCAGACACTTTTAATTCTGAATTCCTTCTCCTACTATATTCTTATTTATTTATCTATCATTGCTTCTGCAATTGCTCTTTTCTCTCTACCCGACTTTTTCTTCATTACGCCCCTTCTACAAAGAAATCAACTAAAACCAGCTATTATTATTAGCATTTTGTAAATGAAAGATTCAGGATAATGGATAAGAATTACAACACACCAACAATATCAACCGGAATATATTAAATATCTTATGTTTTCTCACGTCTCCCTACCTAGAGCATTTTTCAACAAGTGCCTTTCTCTAGTAATCCACCTAATCCTCAAGATCTTTCTTCCTAACTTCTCTCAAATTACCTTTCTCAAACCCCCAAATTTTTATTCTGCAGGACAATTTTGCTTTCAACCTGTTGTGTACTAGGCCCTGGGACTAACTTTGTAAATCTAAAGTGGTCTGTTACTAACTTTCCAAAATAAAGTCGTCATCCACCTCTGAAATAAATGCTGCCTTTGCCTGAAATGTGTTAAGCACATTTCATTTTTAAAAATGACAGTAATAATATGCAGGTGTGTGTGTGTGTGTGTGTGTGTGTGTGTATGTGTGTATTCCTTTCTTGTATATCTGGAAGTGCTGGCCTTTCTAGGAGAAATGGCTCATTCAGGTAGTCATTTCTTTACCATTATGACTTGTGTGTATGCACATCTAGCTCTATTACACACACATGTATAAAGATACACAGTGTATATTTTTATGTTTATCTACAGCAAAAACATTTCTTTGCTAAACAAAAGTCTCAAAAACTCAATTTGTCTCTGGGAATTTAAACAGAAAAACGCTGAGAAAAATCATTTTGTTTGAAAAATTACACTCAAATTAAAAGATGTATTGTCAGGCTCATTTTTGCCTTTCTTATGAAGAAGGATTTTGTTACAAAACTTCATCATTAAAATAGATTATTTTCCCATATGTACCACAATTTACATTCTAAATCATCTTTTTCTTTTATATAATAGTTTCAGAATTATAAGCAACTGAAATGTGTCCCTTATTCTAATTTCCACTGAAAAATACCCACTCATTTAATTTTTCCATATCTATATATATGTTTAGAATTTAATTACATATAAGCCTAAATTAGAGAAATGCTTTGAGTCATCTTTAACTTAAAATTTGGAACCTTAAAAAAACTTTCATTAATGTAATACCTTATTATTTTTATAGTAATTACATTATTTTCCTGAAGTAAAATTGGATCATCGTGTTAGAATTACCCTCCCCCCATGTTTTTTGGTCAGTTAAAATATGACAACTCTTCCTGTTTTCATATTTATAGTCATATTGATGGAGATTCATTTTATTTACAGAATTACATTGATTTTGAAAGTTCCTAAAAGGCCCTTGGAGAGAATGGTAATGGAATGGATGGATGCATTACCTTGTAGATCAATCAGTGAGAATTTCATGGATTGTAGAGTGAGGACAAATGTACCAAGGTCAGCATTTTTGTTCTTGCTGCTCTTTCTGGAACTGCAGCCAGTAACTTATTAGTACTAGTTACATACTTTCTGGAATGGCAAGTGAACGAGAGCACAATATGGCAGAGTTTCTTGGCAGGGAGCTGCATTCTCTTAACTGCTTTAATTCTGGTGATTGCATTAGGTGCAGTTCGTCTCTGATGAAATGCTCTCAGCCAAGACCTAGGAATATATCAAATAGGAGCTGATGCCTCATTTCTTTGAGCAGGGCTCTCAGTTGCAGATATAGGCATAGATGGACTTAAGTGCAGTTGCAGTAGAAATGAAAAAGCTAACAAATAGTTTCTGTAATTGTTTATTTTGTTTCCTTTATTGTTATTTTATGGAAGATAATAATGCTACAATCAGGCTGGGGTGTGTGTGTGTATGTGTGTGTGTGTGCAAACCTATGAATAAATATGTGAATCTGTGTATATGTGCATGTGTTTATACCCAAATAAAAACTAAAGCACCGTGATGAAGAGTGGCCCCCGCTCGCCACAACTAGAGAAAGCCCTCGCACAGAAACGAAGACCCAACACAGCCCCCCCAAAATTAATTAATTAATTAAAAAAAAACCAAACTATGTCTATTACCATCATTTGACAGTTATCTCTCATATAAACATAGTTGAATCTGATATTCACTAGTGCAGGTAGGAATTTTTATTCTCTCTGGAAATTAAAAGCATAGTAAGACTGTGATATAGGGGTAGGATATAAAGAAGGTCATCAATGGAGGACTGACTGAGTAGGGTGAAGAGCCTTTGGAGAACTTATAGAAAGGGAAATTGATTCTATTTCCACCTCTCCAAAAAAAGATAGAAAATGAGAAAACAAATGGCAGTTATCAATAAAAGTGATACAGCTCCTCTGCTTTGGCGTGATGTCATGGAGTTATGTGGTGTAAAATTTACTACTGGAATTTGAAACATGAAAGTTCACAGCCCAAGTGATCTGGAAGCAGAACCTGAGCCAATGACTGTGACCTCTTGGCTGCATCCAGGATTCCCTGTGTGCAGTGGAATCCTGGGAAAGTTGGGAACGGCATTCTGGTGCCCTGAAGTTTTGTAGGTCCGTTTAGAAAACTAAATAAAACATCAATGGTTAGAGATAATGGTAATGAATTTTGTAGCTAAAACCATCTAAGAAATTTCAATGTGTATTCCAGGCTGTACGTTTAATGTTTGCTGTATATAGTATGTAGTATTTTCTGTTAATAATATTTATTACCTAACTTTTTAAAGAATATTATACTTGAATGTCAGGAATTGATAGGAAAAAAGGTGGGGATGAAGCTGGGAAACTATACCAATGTTTAATGACTCTAAATACTTGGGAGAAATGAGGAACTATCCCATGGATTATGGTGCTAAAAAGGGCTCAGTTATCTAACTGAATTATTTGTCCCAATCTCTTTCCTGCTCTTTATCTCATTGCACTATTCCATCTTCTGCCACTTAAATTCACAGAAACAAAGTGTGAGTAACTGTCTCCCTTTTCCCTGAGTTCCCAGACAAATTTAATAAAAATGGCTAGATTTCAAGGAAGAAAGCATCTTTCTGGAGTCCACTGTCTCAGAACACTCTTCTAGCATCTGAGGGTAAATGGAGAGATTAAAAAGGAATTGAAGAATTTGAAGACATGGATAATTAGCTCCTTGACTTTTGGACAATTTATATAACCTCTTTAAACCTCAATCACTTTCTTACAAAATGGGAGGGTAAACTTGATAATCCCCAAAGTTTAAAAGTCCTATAACATTTATAGAGGGGACAGTGGTAAACTCAGGACTGCTGCCCTTTCTATATGCTTATAATTTTATATGTGGCAAAATATAACTTTTCTAAAGCACCATTGTTTACTGTTTGACTTTGCCAGTAAGTCCTTTTCCTGATGGCGCATACAATTATGTGAATAGTCCCTGTAGACCCGTTCCATACAAGTGGAGGGGAAGCTATAAAGCATGAAAGCTGAATATTACTTTAAGGTTCTTTCCACAATGGCCCACTGCTTGTTCTGGGATCTGAAAATTCCCAAGTACAGGAAAAGCAGAAAAAAATAGAGGAAGCAAACGGGACCAGGTAAGACTCTGCTTGGATAGTACAAAAACAGTTGACCCTTGAATAACACGGGTTTGAAATGCACAGGTACACTTATACCTGGATTTTTTTCAAAAAATATAAAGTAGGCCCTCTGTATCTGTGGGTTCCACATTCACGGATTCAACCAACTGCGGATTGCAAACTCCGCACGGGATCTGAGGTTGGTTGAATATGTGATGCCGAACCAGTGGTCACGGAGGGCCCACTATAAGACTTGAGCATACATGGATTTTTGTATCTACGTGGGTCCTGGAACCAATCCCCCCCACAGATACCAAGGGAGGACTGTAATTCATATTCTTTCTGTCCTTTAATAATGTGGAAAATTTAATAATGTGGGAAGATGATGAATTTATGTTGAAGATTGAAAGTTGGAGGTAGCGTGATCCATGTGACGTAGATATTTTGAAATGCTGAGAGAAGTTAGTGCTTGAAATAGAGATTTGTAGGTCACCTGCTGGGGTGTGGTGGCGATAGAATTGAAGGAGATTCCTCTTGAGAAACGGTAGAAAGAAGAATGAAGATGGTAATGTGATGTTGGGGAAATTCATGTGTTTTTAGATCATCAGGAGAAATATAAGCCAGAGAAACAAACACATTGAGGATGAGAAGAAAGAAGCATTTTAAGAAACTACGTTGACTCAGACTGGCCTTTGTGGATTCTTTGATGGCATTAACCCAGGTATTATTGATCTACTGTGAATTGACCTGGGCTTTACTTAAAACTTGAATTATTCAACCTTATATTAATATTTTGATCAGACCATATAATGGAGAAGGTGCCTCTAAAGAACTTGGAGAAACATGTTTGCTCTTTGAGAATAAAACAAAATAAAACAAAAATCTACTGAGAATAGAAATCACATTCTCTAGACCTACTTAGAAAACTGTAGTTAAAGGAAAAATGGATTGGCTTGTACAGAGAAGCTCCTTGAAGAGAAGCAAATTTTGGACTTTCAGATTAAGCATTATCCAGGAAGAGAGATATGACATTTGGGGGACTCAGTTCATTCATGAGCAAAGTGTTTTTTGCTGTGGGCAAACATATATTTTTTAGACCTCATCATGGCTCCAGTAAAATATTCACCATGTCAGCCCTTGGGCTTTGCCTTAATTCTGTGCCATCAATCACCTACTGATCCAATCATTTGGCTCAAAATATTGGAGGAAATGTGGAAATCAATAAGTTGATATTCTTAATTATACATATTTTTGGTGAGAATTTAGCTAGAGTAATTTTATCACTTATTTCTGAATACAGTATTATGTCCCAGTTTCTGGCCTTGGGAGATTGAAGACCAGACTCCAGATTATGGTCAATCCACCTAGGTCATGTCATGCTGTGAGGCCATTGTGTGTCCACTTCCTTCTCTTCCTACTCAACTTTCCACCATCTATTTTTTATACCAAGAATTTCCAAATCTGGTGTTCTCTGGTGTTCAGTGGTCTTTTCTTATTAAATGTGTATGCAGATCTGCTAGGAGAATCATCAGGTGTTATACGATTTTCTGAGAAATATATGCAGATGATAGCTGGCTGAATGCCTAGATCGGTATGTGGTAAACGCAGCTGGCTGATTGACTGGGATCTACTTTGCATGTGATGGTTGCAGAATACTTAAGTGCTTCGTGTATATCTATGTTAGGGTTACTCAGATATAGAAATTCCTGAGGTTTTAGATACCAGGTAGAAATATATTTCAGAACAGGAGAAATATAACTGAGCTGTAGTTAATATTCCACTAAAACAAGAGAATTCAGCAATTCTGATATTCCAATTAATTTACCCATTTTTCTCTTTCATATTTTTGTTCTCTTCCAGAGACTAAAATTGATTGACTTCTAGTAAACCCTAGGGAAAAACACTTTATAAATGAATTGATAGTTACATAAATATATTTGTCAAGGCACTAAGTGTTCAGAGCACATTCTCCAGGTTAAGTACACCTAAGGTACCGCATACATATTGAATTATCAAGAGAGAGGATGCTAAAGCCATGTATATATTCAGCTGAAATATTTGTGTTAATTGATCTTCTTTACTTTTCTCCAATATGCAATATTTCTCCAACATCTGTTTGTGTAACACCTTAGACATAACAAAGTAATAGAAAACTCTCATAATTTCAATTATTGTGGCTAGTAGTCCTTTTTATATAAAGAAATATATTCCCTTATCGATTTCTTTCAATAGGTACTGTTGCAAATGAATTGTCTTAAAAGTTTTACAGTAAAGGGCATGAATTCTGGAGCAAGAAGGCCTGAGTTTGAATCATAGTTTCCCCAAATATTGGCTGTGTGACTTTTGGTAAATTACTTAAACTCAGTTTCTTTATCTATAAGATGGGAATTATAATAGCTTCTACTACCTAGGGTTGTTTTGAGATACTATGATTTAAAATATGTAAATCACTTACTGTAGTGTCTGGAACATGTTAAATGCTATATAATAGTTGGCTATTGTTATTATTCAATGTGTATTTATTTGGTTATTCAGGCAACTTAAAATTTTTTGTGAATAATGACATCCTAATTTATGAAAAATTACTTTCTTCCTATGGATATTAATTAGGCTAGCCTTTTACAAAATCATATATTCAACATTAATTCAATATAAGTAATATTTCCTCCTCTCCTCTCTTTTTATATTGTGGTACTTTAATACTATTAACTTTTCTAACAAAACCTAAATGATTATATTGAGACAACAACATAACCAAGATTGTCAGAACTTGCAGACTTGGTCCAGTAATTCAATAGCTGTCGAGATTTCTCTAAAAGATATTTGCTTATAGTTATTATAGTTGGAATAGTTAGGTCTGGTCAATAATATTGTCTCTGACTGAACAAAAGTGCCTGCGGCTAGGTATATATGTTTCTATATAAAGCTTTTTTAATTTTAAATTCATATGATTGTTTACAGTAAAATGAGTCACACCAGATTGATATCTGAGAAGATAGTTCTTCATATTTGATGATTGTTATATTGCACTGCATCACTTACAGAAATTTTTTCTGTAAACCTCTTAGCTTAATGAACTGAAATGTTATGTAGAATATTGTATTAATATAAAGCAATAGAGGAATTTTGTTTCACCATTAGGAGAACTAGTGTAGTTTGTTCCAGTTATCACTCTTTATTTCACATACACAACTAACCTTAAGGCCACTTTTACATGGAAGTTTTATCACTTTGAACCTGTGTCTGTGTCACTTGCAATGTTTCCTAGTCCCCATCAGATAAAGCAATTTCAGTAAGTGCTTAACTTAAAATGATTTACAATCACACATAGACCACAGGGATCCCACCTATATATGCCATTGTATAACAAGCTTCCATAACTATTTGCTACAGAGCACATTCTAGATACCTGCATCAGGTTACGTAGTTTAAAATGTTTAATTTTCTTCTCACCTCTTCCTTTTCGGGAGGTTAGGAAGAAAATGTAACTTTTTTTCCTCCAGTGTATGATGTGTTTTTATTTTTCTTTCTATAGTATTATTGAATTTAAGGGGGCAGGGCAAGCAAATTTAGAAAGAGGTAAATACTGAGGACTTCTGTAATAGAAAAGATAAAAAGCCTTAAAGAAAGGTTACATTAAGTCACAGTAACAAAGTAAACGTTCAAAACACTATTTTTTAAATGAAAAAAGTAACTGAAGCTTTGAAGATAAATTATTTGCAAGTTAATTATAAATGACTAATTTCATTTAAATTCAGTTGTTGTTTGCAATAACAAAAACTTAGAAAAGTGATCTTTATCTTGTTAAAAACCTACTTTTATTTACTATAAATACATTTTGTGGGTAAGGGAAAATATTTAACTCAATGAAATAGAACCCTTCTGTAATACTGTTGATTAGAAATCAGCATTCAATATGATGTTGAGATCTTAAACCTACAGGTGAAAAAATTGAGTGACAGACATCCAAAAGTTAGTTTTTCTTAAAGCTTTGTTCTGTAGCACAGAATAGAAGGGAATTGTTATAATGAGGCGATAAACTATTTCATTCAGAGTTGATGTGTTCAAGAAAGCAAGCCTGGGGTTCAGCCAAGTTTCATGAAATGTGTAATTGTGTTTCTAAGACTTCATAAAGAATCTCAGAAGCTTTCAGTTTGGAGACTGAGAATCTGGTTTGAGAGTGTTTATTGATCAAAGAAACCAGATGGTGGTTAATTTTTCTTTCACATCATGGTGATTTCATTGATGATTGAGAAATATTGTTACATCCATGCACACATACACACACATGTGCACTAACTCTCTCATGCCTCTAACCCAATCCTCAGAACTGTGTCTATATGAGTCAAAGTGACTATGCACATCAAGAAAGAATCCTGTGCACATCAGGAAAAGTTTAAAAGATGGGGATGGAGTTTCATTCGTTCACTGTACCTACACATTGTTTGCTTATATCTCTGTTCTCTTTTATGTCAGAAGCAGCAGCTAACCTAAGCTTTTCTCTTATTATCCTCTTCTGTCAAATACTGTGAAGAAGAAAGTTTTGGAATCCACTCTTTTTATTGGCTCTATCAAAATTATTTGCAGCTCGTTGGCTTTTTTTAGCATTTCTGACTCATGTCATTTTGATCAAACCTGAAATGTCTACCTCTTCCTCTCCAACTGCCAGTGTTTGGGGATCTTGCAAGAGGGAGAAAAGTGACTCATCATTTTTTCCAATCCTTTTCTGATTCTTTTAGCTTCACCTTCTTGGCATACATAAGAGTACCTTATGTACTCTATTTGGCAAAGGGAAAGGAACTTCATGTTCTGACCATTGGAAAACAGTTTTAATATGTTACTATCCAATAGGGCAATCTTGCTAGACAGGTTTTAATGTTTGTTTGAGTTCCACACCTGTATTTGGGCTTAAAAATCCCTTGGAAGAATACACTTAGAGTAATGTTTTGGTTTGGTTATGAGGGTACAGAGAAGAGGCATGGGCTACTGTGCAGATTCATCACGTTCTTCTCCGGAAAACTCGGTCATTTTGGAAGTAGCTAGAGTTTTCCACATTCCACATTCCCCTCTCCTCTCCAAATGCTGGTTGTGCTACCTGTTTTCTAGGTTTTCTCTATTCCAATTGCATTCCCAAGCCTCATCTCTATTCGATAAGTAACAGCTGGCTAAATATGCTAAATAAAAAGATTTTAAAGCAGTAAGTTGTCTTTCTTTCTGTGGGTAGCTTATAGACATCTTCTCAATGATTTCTTTATCATAATTATAGTAGGTAGTTCTAGAATGTTTTGGTCTTTGTCCTGTAAATTATGGAAGACACTTGATTACCTTATCTCAGGGACTGACAAACTTTTTCTTCAGAGGGCCAGGTAAGAAATAGTTTAGGTTTTGTATCCACATGGTCCTGTCACATCTACTTAATTGTGCTGTTGTGTGAAAGGAGCCATAGACAATGCACAAACAAATGAGTGTGTCTGTAGTTTGCTAATACCAGGCCTATCCAATAGCTTCTCCCTTCATGCTCCCTGTCCGAAGCCCAGTTTTTTTCAGTATTAAGTTGGTGAGCACATGCTCAGGGAAGTAGGTGCCTCCCCCAGCTTCAGGTGATGAGTCATGCTTGATTTAAACCAGCAAGGCACTCCTTTTACCAATGATTGGTTTAGGGATAGGTCTCTATCCTCTGTCTGAACATTGACACAAAGGGAAATCTGTTGGGGCCTTCTGGTAACTACTTTGTAGGAGAAGGTCACACAAGAAAAGCCAGTTCCTGAGGCAACTACACCATGAGGATGTGACTCTATCACATCTGTTATCACACGATGATGATTTTCTTTTCTTTTTTATTGAAGTGTAGTTGATTTACAATGTTGTGTTAGTTTCTGGTGCACAGCAAAGTGATTCAGTTTTGTACATATATATACATTTATATTCTTTTTCATATTCTTTTCCATTATGGTTTATGACAGAATACTGAATATAGTTCTCTGTGCTATACAATAGGACCTTGTTGTGTATCCATTCTATATATAATGGTTTGTAACATGATGATGATAACAGTGATGATTTCTGCTAACTTCAGGTAACTCATCAGAACATTCCCAAATCTGTGACACGCATTGGCACCACTATTTTTGGTAGAGATTTTAATATTTATGAATGGATATTTTTAATTTGTTTCATAAGCAACCAAATCTCTCAACAAAGATAAACTTTATGTCTCTGGAAACCTAGTTAAAAACCTCATGAGAAGCATAAGTACCTTAAAAAGCTATCTTTTTCAAAGATCATTGCAAAATGATATCGCGAAATAATACTTCTTTTAACATTTCTTAGGGAATGTAGCACTGCCACTTAATGGAATTTTTATACATATAGGAAAATATTTTCTAAGGTTTAAGAGAAATGATAGAATAAAATTTAATTAAAAAGTTGAAGATTTTTGTGGAGAATTTATAGATTTTACAGAGGTTTATTGTACTTATGCACATGCATACAGTATTCGTTAATTGGGAAATGGGTACAGTGCATCTCATATTGAGTCATTTATGGGGTGTGAGGCCACATAAGCCAGCCTCCAAATATTCGTATTTATGTGAATTTCCTTTCTCACAATTCCTTCCTTGTCCAAGCAGTATTACTTTATACTATACACACATTTCATTATGTCTTAAAACCCCACACAATTAAGCGGTTTAGTTGCTGACACTGGAAAACTCTCTATTAATTGAGAAATAGCTTTGTCTTTCCACTTATTAACATTCAAATGGAAATGTATTTCAAATATACTCCAGTTTAAATCTTAGCTCAAAATCTTGGTGGTCAAAGGAAAAAAGTTCAGATGGAGCCCCTTTTCCCACCTGTTAATCATGGAAGAAAGACGCCAATTTATTTTAAAAGCAGGCTCTTTTGCTTGGAGTGAGTAGTTTTGCCCTTAGTAACTGGCCTTCCTGCGTTCTAATTAGAGAATTTACTTTTTTCCTTGCTGAACATTCTGTTTGAATTTGTTTCCCTGTCCTGTTTAATTTCTTCCCGATTTGTAAAAGTAAACCATAACTCTGAGAGTCAGATTTTGGATTCAGCTTTAATGACATTTGAAGGGAAAAACAAGAAAAGGAAAGCCGTGCTTTTTCAGATGAGTGTTCTCTTGTCTTCTTTTATTGTTATTCCATCTGGCAATAATTGGCTGTCACGGTCAGTCTCAGGGAAAGGAGTCTCGCAGTAAATAGACCATCCTCATATATATACTCCCAAAGCTGAACACTGATGGAAAACTGTCCTTGAGATGCACACACAGTTGCTCTTGTGGCACCAGTATTCAAACCAATAGATGTTATAGTGCTCAGAAACATATCTATCAAGCATTTACAGAGAAAGAGTTTCATGGGTCTGTCTACATGAAGATGCTCCTTTTGCTTATGGACAACACCTAAGCTCTAGTCTTACAACTATCCTGAGCTGTTTTAATCCTACAAATTCTAAATAGACAAACTTCTCTGTGGCAATTTTCATCTCAAAGAGAATATCAAATCAGTTACACATAGTCAAAAATTTAAAGTTCCTGGAGGAGAATTGCAACTGTCTTGTACAAGTTAATACCACTAAGTGTCCGAAGTGGCTCTCCAATAAGTTAAGTTGTCCTCGATAGGACGGTGGCTCCCTGGGATGAGACAATATGGTATGTAATTGTGTGTGTGTCTCTATGTGTGTGTGTATGTGAACGTGTATGTATAACTTATCAGTATCACAGTGTAGTAAATCTTTTGATGAAGTTTGATAAAATCAGTTGTAGAATGGTTTGGAATACATGAATAATCCATTTGACAAGGTAGCAGTTGTGTAATACATGGAAGCACAAAATCAAAAGCTGGCTTTTAATCCCAACTCTATAGTTTAGCAGCAATTTTGCCTTTGTAGGTGGTTATCCTCTATAACACTGTCTATGAAATGATAGGCTTGGGTTAAATGAGCAGAACTATATTAGTTTTATATTGTTGCATAATGAATTGCCCACACAAACTTCACAGCTTAAAACATACCTATTTATTATCACTCAGTTCTGAGTTATGAAGTCTGAGCACTGCTCTAGTGAGTCCTCTCCTCAGGGTCTCACCGGACTGAAGTCAACATATAGGCCATAGCTGGATTCTCACTTGGAGCTTGGGGTTCTTTTCCAAGCTCACTGAGGTTGTTGGGAGAATTCTGTTCCTTGCAATGGGGAAATCCCTATTTAATTGTTGGCCATAGATCAGTGGTTGCTGTCAGTTCATGGAATCCTCCCTCAGGTCCTAGCCATGTAGCCCTTTTAAAACATGGCAGCTTATTCTTTAAAGCCAGCAGGAAAATCCCACTCTAGTCTGCTATGATGGATCTTACATGCCTTAAAAGAATCAAGGGAGCAACTATCCCATCATATTCATAGGTGCCACCTACATTCAAGAGGAGGTTACGTACACAGGGGGGCAAAGATTTTGGGTACAATCTTAGAATTCTGCCTAACATATTGAACGTATTCATATTCAAGTTGCTACGATAATTATGAGACTCCTCTTCTGACAAGAAGTTAAGATGGTAAATAGCCAGTGCCATCAGCAAGGATGATAAACCCTGGTTTGGAACTATATCATGGTCTTGACATTCCTTGGAGATTTCTATATTTATCTTGTTAAGTGTCCCCTTGAATGTAGCAGCCTACACAGAACTGATTCATTATTATCCTGGTTAATAACCTCTGTATGGGTTTTCTATCACTGCCATAACAAATTACCACAAATTAGCAGCTTTAAAAAACCCACCGACTTATTATCTAATAGTTCAGTAGACCAGAAGTCCAGGCACAGCTTGGCTCAGCTGGTTCTCTGCTCTGGGTTTCACAAGGCCAAAATTAAGGTGTCAGCAGGGTGACTTCCTTTTTGGAGGTTCTGGGGATAAATCCTCTTCCAAGCTCATTTAAAGCTTGGCACAATTCTGTTCCACGTGACAGCAGGAGTGAGGCCCCCATTTCCTTGTTGGCTGTTGACTGGGGTCATTCTCAGCTTCTACGAGTTGCAAAATTCTTTGGCTCATGGCCACCTTCCTCCATCTTCAACTCACAATGACAGGTTGAGTCATTCTCACGCTTCAGGTCTCTTTAACCTCCCTTTTGGCCTCATATCTCTTCTCTCCCCATTTTCTGCTATATATCTCTGACTGACTCTTTGGCCTTCTTTGTCAGCTTTTAAGGGCTCATGTGACTATATTGGGTCCACCTGGGTAAATCCAAGATAATTTCCCTATTTTAAAGTTAGCCAGTTAGTAACCTTAATTCCATCTACAAAGTCCCTTCATACCAATAGTTAGGTTAGTATTTGAATGAATAACCAGGAGACAGGGAACTTGGAGAGACATCTTTAGAATTCTGCCTACCACATCCTTCATACCTAAAATTAATTAACAAGTGTTTATGGTGTGCCTCCCATGTTTAATATTCTGCTTTAAATATGGGGGCCACAAAAATGAGAATGATGTGTTTACTGCTCTCTAATTGCTTTAAGTTGATAGGAGAAAAAGTCAAGTCTGTATAAGAGATGGTGTGATGGAAATATGCAGAGATTGTATTTGGGAAAGATGTAAGAAGCAGACTACAATGATAATGGTGGGCAGACACACAGCCATCACCATATAGGGCATAGCTGTGACCTGAAGGACAATGTGAATTAATGCTAAGGAATGTGGGAATTGAGAGAATCTGGCAAATCTGTATGATGAATTTTCCTGTAATAGAGAATCGGACTGACATATTTATTCATCCTATTGACGGTAGAGGGGATTAGTTATAATATCCCTGTTCCCTACCAGAATTTGGAACCAAAGGAGAGGATAAAAGTCAGGTTGGAAAGAATAAAATATCACTGATAAAAGAGACAGACTCATAAGTCAGAGTTACCCAGTCAAAGTTCCCAAGTTTGCCAAGTCTTCAGTCTTCCCTTAGGAGTACTTGTCCTTGTAAATCCACTAGCATGGAGGAACTTAGAATTTATGCACCTTGTGGATACACTGACTACCCACCAACCTTAGTCCCAACAAAGTTTCTCCCATATTCCCCTCTGGAGAGGAGGGAGTGATAGAATAGGGCAAGAGACCGGGAGTGTTATTCTAGTTGAACTTCTTGCTCTGTGAAACGTGAATCAGAAGAGAAAATGTTCTTCCCCATCAATTCTGCAAACTTTTGTCCTTAACTGGAGGTAATGGTATCCACTCTCAAGATATCCTCTAGGAATAATTTAAATATGATAAAACACAAGGGAGGCTCTTTGAGGTTTTAGAGAAACCTCGTGGTATAAATACAAGCCCACTGAGTTTAGCTAAACCCTGTTACCCATGGAACACTTGAGTCAGGAAGTTAGTTATTAAGTAGTTTTCTGCAATCAGCTCTCACTCAGGTTATCAGCACTAGGAAGGTGGCCATGGAAACAATGATCTTGACTAGAATTGTTCTTTCAAACTGAGCTTTTAGGCTTCAATACAGTATTTCAGCCTTGGAGGAGGCTACTGATTCACTTCTAGTCCTTTTTTTTTTTGTTTTTTTTGGCTGCATTGGGTCTTCATGGCTGCACACGGGCTTTAGTTGTGGCGAGTGGGGGCTGCTCTTGGTTGCAGTGCACGGGCTTCTCATTGTGGTGGTTTCTCTTGTTGCAGAACATGGGCTCTAGGCACGTGGGCTTCAGTAGTTGTGGCACGTGGGCTCAGTAGTTGTGGCGCACGGGCTTAGTTGCTCTGTGGCATGTGGGATCTTCCCGGACCGGGGCTCGAACCTGTGTCCCCTGCATTGGCAGCAGGTTCTTAACCACTGCGCCACCAGGGAAGCCCTCACTTCTAGTCCTTTTGAGCCCAGCTTAAATTGCTAAGCAATGCCAGATTCAGGCCACTTATACTAAATAGCTTTAGAGTCTCAGGGTCATCAGTCCACTAAAAGGAAATCCTGGAACCAAGTAATTTACAGGCATTATGAACATGGAATACTTTTACAGTATTTAGAGGCCAAGTGCTACTACTGCTAAACTGTCTGTAGGGTTAGATTCTCAGAGAGCATCTGGGAGATTCTCTGTTGAAATATGGCTTAACGTGTTTCTTTTGACCTTGGATGCTTGGAGGGAAACCCAAGTGATTTACTCTACCTAGAAGATTTGGTGAAAACTTTGTTCAAGTAAAAAGACACTCTAAAGGCAACTGACTTTCAATTAACTTATCTTTGAGAGAAAAAAATAGCTGCAATTAAAAATTAGCATTGGCCTACGGATTTAGGCTTTAACTTTTTTTGTTGTTTATTAAAAATAATGTTAATAAAATAAAAATTAGCACCCATGTAACTGGCAAAGCAAAATTTGTAGGGACCTGATTTTAAAGTCTACTTTTTGGGTCAAGGTAGTATCAATAAACTTTAATACTACCCATGGATTTGTTGTGTGTTGTTGTTAAATTTAATACGAAGATCGTATTAAAATATGTTTGCTTCTGGTTAGCCCATTTGTTCCAGTGACTATTGCTGTGCAACAAACCAGCCCAAACTTTGTGGTGTAAAGTAAGCTTTCAGGTGCTCATGGCTTCTGTGGGTCAGGAATTTCTAGAAGGCACAGTGGGGATGACCTGTCTCTGCTCCGCAATGTCTGGGGCCTCAGCTGGAAGACTCAGCAGCTGGGAGAGGGGTTTCACTTGATGCCTGGGGCCTAGTATCATATGATGGCTTGTTCACTCACATGTTGCCCTTGGGCTGGCAGGACCCCAAATCTAGGACGGCCGACAGGTGTGCCTATCCTTGGCCTCTCTGCGTGGCTTGACTTCCTCACACCCATGGCAGCTTACATGCAAGTTCAAGGTTCCAAGTGCAAGTGTTTCAGTGAACAAGGTGGAAGCTGCCTTAGAAACCACGTGGTGCCAGTCCCATCTCTGCCACCACTTCTGTTGGTTACAAGTGAGTCACATACCTACTCACATTCAAGGGGAGTGAACACAGGTATGATCTCTCAGTTGGAGGAGAGCCAAGGTCATACTGTAAAAGCAAGGGTGTGTCAGCTGGAAGGGTGCAGCTGTTTTTGAAAGTGCAGTCTGTCACAATGTTTATGGTGTGGTGTGCATATTAATTATCCAGTTGAGAGGCTCTTCCTGGCTACAGTCTGTCTTGCTTACCTGCCGTTATGCATTTGGGAACTATTCAGAAAAATAATCTTTATTTGTGGCCCAAAAAAGAAATGAAATTCTAATAATAGTGATGAAAATAACAAATGTTAACTTGAACAATACAATGATACTTTTACTATTCAGTTTACTAGTAACATTATAAATATATTCCATTAAAATTCCATTTATACACATATCTATGAAGACTTTATTTCTCTTTATTCAGGCTGGTTGTCAGACAAACAGCAGATGGCCTGCCCATAATGCATTTGGGCAGATGTTCTCATTTGGGCCATAACATGTGAATAAAAAATGTCATATTCCAAACTATCTCATCATCTGCAGTAATTACTGGATAAAGTCCAATGTGCACACAGGTCTTTTATAGCTGTGTGCTATATTGGCTAGACCTAGTACTGGAGACTTGGTTTATAGTAACACTATTTTGCTAAGTTTCAGAATGTATTATTTCACTCTATTCAATTTGGTATTTACCAAACAGTCAGAATATATATACTTTTTTGTATATAGAATTTAGGCATGAAGTTAATAAAATTATTTTATTAATTCCAACTTTCTGGTTTTATCATTTTTAAAGATCATATTGCCAAAATAAATGCATATAATTATTGTATCTTGTAGTAGATTAGAAAACTGAAAATAAATCTATTCCAGAAAAGAAGTGGAAAACAAAAAAAGAAAAGCCAACAATAAATCGGGCAATTAGTAGAAACATTAAGATGGTTTTACATTGTGTTTTATTTGAGGATTTATTTCAATCACATAAGACTCCAAGAGTTTTTGGTTTTTGTTGTTTTCGAAAATTCAGGTGTTTTTCGTTAGTGGAACTTCTAGAGATACTAGAAGTAAGCTCTTTTTGAGTGGTGGGAGTGAAAATGGAAGACAATTACTCCATTTCATGAAAGAGGAAAACATTCAGGCTCTGATGTACAATAGGTTTTGTGTAGGACATTTTCTTTCTTTCAGTCTTGAATACCATTCAATCACTCGTACTTTCTTTATCCAGCCTCCACTGTTTCATGAAGATGGCCCCTTTTAGCATCTGCCTGAAACTTTAAAAGGGGTAACAGAAGGTGCTGTGTATAAAAAGTCCTTATTGGTGTTGCTTCCTTCAGTGTAAGACAGAAGTACAGATTATTCAAAAGACTTAAATAGGAGACAGGCTCTCTTGTGTTACTTTGCACCTGCATCTTCCATTTACATTTTCTAATTCACTTCACCTACATACTCAGGCAATATTGCTGAGAAAATGACATTTTAAGAAAAGCAAGCATCAGAAGATGTATTTACTCTTCAATCTTATTAGTGTATTATGCATCTAGGCAAATGAAATGTAGCATATATCACAAGTAGGTTCATTTTTTACAAATATTTTGGCAGTGTGTTCCGGCTTTTGTTTTTGGTGCTATTTCTGAAATGTGACTCCATTAACCAGAGAGTTTATATATTTTAGTTCAGAGCAGTGGTTCTCAACCGCAGGCAATTTTGACCCCTGGGGGACAGTTGACAGTGTCTGGAGATAGCTTTGTCTCAACTGGGGGTGGGGGCAGGGGATGGGGTGGGAGTGCTACTGGCATCTAGTGGGTAGAAGAAGGGAGGCTGCTACACATATATGCCAGTTAATTCTCTGCCAGACATTCGGGTTGAAACATGCTCTAAAAGTTTCCTTGCCCTACACCAGCGTTTCTCAACCATGGCACTATTGACACTTTGTACTGGATAATTCTTTGTTGGTGTTGAGGGGAGGGGCGCTTTCCCATCCTATACAAGACTGACATTTGAGGTTGGAAATGGTGATGATTTAATATGGGAACTAGTTTGTTCCCCTCTACCACCATTTAAGGTGGTCTGCTGTATTTAGATTTTTTTTTTCAAAAGAAGCTTTATTAGATGTTGAAAACCCTTAGTTTTGTAGGAAAACTTCAAATATTATTGGAGTAAATTTTCCATACCAATGACTTCATTGTTAACTGGGACTTGATTGTTCAAAAACAGGACTTATACAGCGTTGTGCATCGTTTATATCTCAATAAAACTGGTAAAAATAAAAACATTAAAAATTTAAATGTAAGATGACAGTTTTTGATAGCTTCATTTATTTGGGCGTTCTGTTCAGTATTATGATAGGTGTATGGACCCCACGAGGTCCATGTCAGAATTCTCTAAACCCATGAATCTGTTCCTTTAAATGTTAAAAGGGGCTTTGCACATGTGATTGAGATTAAGGACCTTGAGCTGGGGGTTATCCAGGTGGGTCCAATCTAATCACGCGAGTCCTTAAAAAGGGAGCACCTGTTCCAGGTGTAGTTAGAAGACTAGGTGGATGGCAAGGTGAGAAGGGCTTGTCTTGCTGTGTCTGGCTTTGAAGATGGAAGTAAGGAGCCATGAGCCAAGGAACACAGACAGCTGCTAGAAGCTGGACAAGGTAAGGAAATGGATTCTTCCCTAGAGTCTCCAGAAAGGAAAACATCCCTGCCCATACCCTGCTTTTAGCCCAGGGGGACCCTCTGCAGACTTTGTACCTACAGACCTGTAAGGTAAAAAAAACTTGGCGTTTATTTAAGCGATTAACTTTGTGGTAACCTGTTCTGGTAGCAATAGGGAACTAAGACAAGTATTTTATTTGTCTATCTCATTTAACGCTTTCAGCAACCCTAGGAGAAAGGAGTTATTCTTTTCTCCAACTCACAGATGGGGAAATGAACGTCTGGAGAGATCCACACAAGGCCAACTGCTAGCAGGTCAGAGGACAAGGTCTCAAAGGCAGGTGCAGTTAACTTTAAAACTAATGCTCTTAGAACTGACCTCTACATTATTTTCTAGGTGAAAGTTGATCACTCTTTTTCAAAAGTATAAAGCCCACACCCTATCTTTGGTCCTTATTCTCTTTGTAAAGTATGAACCCTGTGATTAGCTGGAACAAAGTTATTTTCTGGAATTTACAGAGTTCAGTGCCACCTGGCAAAAGGGAGGGCATATTTTCATCAATTTATATTAGTTTTTTTAAATATTTGAACAAATAAAACTTAAAACTCTCTGATTTCCAATTAAGTCCTATTCATGCCTCCGTAGCTTTTCAGCCTCTTGCAAAGCCCTCCATTTCACAGCTGTTGCTCATTTCTCCATGTGTTTTCCCCACACCTTCCACTCTGTGCTTCAGCCAGTGAAACTTTTAGTTCCTTACATGAGTCATGCTCTCTCCTACCTATTTTTGCTTTTACTTTTTTCCCTCATTATTTGACAAGCTGTTTGCTCTGACTGGAACATATTTTGCACTCCTTCATCTTACAGTTTGTACTCATTGCTCAAGTCCCAGCTACCTTCATCGATTCCTCTGGGAACCCTATCCCTTGTAGCCCCCTGCCCTCAAGACTGAGCGTGCTTCTACTGCACTTGTACTGACCCATTCCTCAGAAGTTATTTTCCCACAGTACTTTCTTTTTGTCTTGTCTTCATCTCCAAGGATAGGAAAGTTCCTCAAGGATAGGACCGTGTTTACTGGTAAATATTTTTAAAATCATATTTGTTGAAACAGCTCACAACTGAAAAGTGCACAAATCCTAAGTGTACAGCTGGTTGAGCTTTAATATAATGACATACACGTGTAACCAGTAACTACCATTCAGATGAAGATACTGTCAGCTCCCCAGAAGCACACCACTACCCTCCCAGCTCATCCTCTCTGAAATCGCTATCCCTTCCCCAGCCCTACTCTCCCAGAGACAGTCACTCTTCTGACTTCTAATGCCATGAATTGGATTTGCCTGTTGTATTAGTTTGCTAGGGCTGCCATAACAAAGTACCACAAACTGGGTGACTTAAACAACAGAAATGTGTTGGCTCATAGTTTTGGAGGCTAGGGGTTCAAGATCAACGTGTCTGCAGAGTTGGTTCCTTGTGAAGGCGGTGAGGAAGAATCTGTCCATGCCTCTCCCCTAGTTTCTGGTGGTTTGCTGGCAATCTTTGGCATTTTTTTTGCTTGTAGCTGCATCACCCCAATCTCTGGCATTCCTCCTGTGTGTATGTCTCTTGCGTCCAAATTGCCCCTTTTATAAGGACACTAGTCCTATTGGATTAGGGGCCCAGGCTACTCCAGTATGACTTAATCTTAATTACATCTGCAACGACCCTATTGACAAAGTCACATTCTGAGATGCCGGAGGTTAGTACTTCAACATTATGAATGGGGGCGGGGGCACAATTCAACCCACGACACCTGTTTTTGGACTTTAATAAAATTGTACACTACGTGTTCTATGTCTTTGACTCAATATTATGTTCATGTGATTTGTCTATATTGTCATGTGTATCAGTGATTCATTTTCATTGCTATTCTGTGTTTCATTGACTGCCTACGCCAAATATATTTATCCATTCTACTGTTGTCAGATATTGAGTGTTTATGGTTTGGGGCCATTAAAAATAGTGCTGCTATGAAAATTTTTGTATATGACTTTTGGTACATGTAAGTAAATATTGAATAGATGAATTATTATGAGGCAGCTAAATTACTTTCTTCTCACTTTAATAGATTTACTACATAAACAGATGTCAAAGTTTGGGAGGGAAGAATCAAGTGTTTCTCCAAACATGTTTCTTGGAATACTAGTTCTGCAGGATCTTAATGGGTGTCACTTTTTAAGAGTTCCATGGCTTGGAAATATTAGATTGAACAAAGTAAGACACTTTGTTTGTTCTTCTTATTGCAAGTTATATTGCAGGATTTTTTCAGAGCTTTAAAACGCTAATGTGAATTGTGTCTCTCCTGGAGAGTGAATATGAAAGGCAGTATTTCTCAAATTTGCTTGACAGGCCAACATTTTTTTGTTCTGAGCAGGATATAGCTAGGAACCAAAGTTCCATTAGGCTCTATATTTCCTTACTAAATAGGTACTGGATTATTATTTTTTATTCAAATGGGATATATTATGAGCTCTTTCAGTAAATTATTTAAACCTAAGAGTCTCAGGAGGATAAAAATATGGTTTGGACCCTGGTTCATCTGCTAACTTTGAGCCTCATGCCGAGTTTTTGTTTGGGGAGATAGCTTAAATTTCTTGAAATATCATTTATACTTCAATGATAGACAGTTTTTTTTATAGGGGCTTCTCTGTATTCACAGGTTTTCTGTGATAAAAGAGCTCTCTCTCTGAGAGAGAAGGCTCAAAACTTGGCAAGAATGGTGATCAATCAGCCAGGGCAAAGCACATGCTACAGTTTTACTGATCAGGGTGTGATTAATGCTTAAAAAGGAGAAGCAACCCCATTTCAATTCCCTTTTCAACTTTATCCTTAGCAGCACAATGGATTAAAAGCTTGCAGAAGGAGTTGTTTCTATTGTATATCTTTAAAGAATTAAATTTTAATTACCAAATGCATTAAACCTGTATATTAATTAAGTGGTTTTGGGTTGCAGTGGTTTAGGCATCAGCACTTTTCCTGATGTCTCATTTTTGCTGACTACAGTCTAAAGGGAAGCTTGTCTCAGACAGGCAACAGGACCAGGGGTGCCAAACAGCATGGGGGCCAAACAAAAGGGCTTGCACCCCAATTAAGTTAAAAGTCTTTGAGCTCCTCCTTCATTCCAGATGACAAGTAAATTCAAATCTACAGGAGAGATTTAATTAAGATACTTTGAATTCCTGGCTTCATGCTTGCAATCAATCTGAAACAAGCACAAAAAAATGCTGTGGCACTTAAAAATGACTGCAGTAGAAGTAGGATCTAGACCACAGTCAAAAGTCAGGAAGCTGATACCCAATAATACTCTTCATTCTGTACTTTTGAAATCTAGACAACTTAGAAGTCTGATTCTTTTGGCTGGTATAGTCACTTCAGTTTTTTGTTCTTGGTGGTTAAAAGCAAAGGCTTTTGCATTAGACAAATCTGGTTTCAGATCTGTTAGTGATCGCCAAAAAGCCAGGGATTGTTCCTCCCTTTCCATGTTCTTGCATAAGCAGTTCTGTTAATTCTACCTCTGACATATACTGTTGGCCCTCCATATTCCCAGGTTTCACATCCGTGCATGTGGAGGGCACACCATACTAAGCTATTTTATATAAGTGACTTGAGCATCCTTGGATTTTGGTATCCTGGTGGGGGGATGTGGGCAATCACCTGAGGACACTGGGTGTTGACTATACCTTAAAGGTGCCCATTCCTTTCCATTGCTATTCACTAGCCTAGTGTTTCCTCTGTCTTGGTACTGTTGATATCTTGGACCAAATAATTCTTTATTTTGGAGATTGTCCTGTTCATTTAAAGATGTTTAACAGGATCCCTGGCCTCTACCCACAAGATGCGAGTAGCACTCCCCCAGTTATGAACCCCAAATGTCTCCAGACATTAACAATTGTCCTCTGTGTGTAGGGGTGAGGTTGGGGGGAGATCAACCCCTGTTAAGAACTGCTTCACTCGTACAAGTCATTATTACCTCTTGACACATAAAATTAATTACCACAAAGCCCACTTGAAGTATTCTGATTTTATTTTAGTTGATTCATTTAGATTTTTTGTTATATTTGAAATGGTGAATTACATTATTTAACTTTACCTCCTCTCAATCTTTAAAAATTATTGTCTTTTGGTCTGGTATCTATTGCTACTTAAAAAAAACCCACAATTTAATTTAAAAAAGCAATAACATTTATTTTGCTCACACATCTGCAGTTTGGGTAGTAGTTGGCAAGGATACCTCATCTCTGCTTTAGTCGTGGCAACAGAAGTGACTAGAAGTCTGGGCAATAGGCCTCTCTGCAACATGATGGCCAGCTTCCAAGAAATATCCCGAGAGGGAGAGAACCAGGTGAAAGCCAAGCTGCCTTTTAGGACTGAGGAATGGAATATTTCCTGCCATCTCGTTAAACAAAGGATGTCACAGTCGTCAGCAAATGCAGCCACCACGAATGTGATCTGGTGAGCCCTTCGGGAACTCAGGAAGGAGAAGAATACCTGCCATCTAGCAGCCATCAGACTGCAGCCACTCCCTAGGGTGAGCCCTGAGGAAACTCAGGATGTGAAAACACAGGATACTGGCCCCAGATAGCTGAGGTGCATGTCAAAGGAATGATTTCAGTGAGCCCAGACTCTCGCATCTTCCCATACATAGAAAAGCGCTAAATTCCTTAACTTGGGATATCTGGATTTATTTAATAATAATCTTTTGATGTTCCTGGGTACCTGCCCTTTGTTACAAAATGTCTATATAACCTGGTTCCCCCACTTCGCCTCCTCGGAGCAGTTCTCTCAGGGTTACTTGAGATTCTGCCTCCCGGGTTTAAGTCCTAAAAATTTCCACCGAATAAAACATAACTCTCAACTTTTAGGTTGCGGGTATATTTTCAGTCAACAGGACCCAACCTCAGAATTCATACAGTGTCACTTCTGCGGTATTCACCAGGAGAATCACAAAAATCTACCAAGTTTCAAGGACAGGAAAAATCTCCACCTTGTGATGAAGGAATGACAAAATCCTAGAAGTGTATGTGGGATTAAAATTACTACAGCGACCATTTTTCGGAGAATACTACCTACCACACTATTTCAAGATGAATATTAACTTGGGAGTTAAGTTGGAAGTTTTTGTTTCACTTAACTTTAATAAGAATGTGTATTGGTTTTCTATTTTGTATTACAAGTTATCACAGACTTAAGGCTTAAAGCAACAAAAAGTCATTTTGCAGTTTCTGTGGATCAGAAATCTGGACACAGCTTAGCTGGATTCTCTGCTCAGAATTTTACAAGGCTGAAATTAAGTTATTAGCCAGGCTGCATCCTTCCTGGAACTTTGAAGTCCTCTTTAGATCATATGATTGTTGGTAGAAATCAGTTTCTGGTGGTTACAGGACTGAGGACTCCTGTTCTCTTTCTGGTTGTTAGCTGGTGGCAGCTCCCAGATCCTAGGGGCCACCCACAGTTCCTGCCTGGAGATCCCCTCCCCTACCCACATACCCTCTTATGCTTCAGATGGATTTTTTTTCCTTTTTTTTTTTTACCCCATTCTATAGCATTTATTCTATACAGGTGTAACAGACATAAGTAACCTGAAGAGTATAGACAATAGTAAAATAATTAGGAAGTGATGGGTTTTTAGTACTTATTACCTTTGTTTTTCATTTATTTATTTATTTATTTATTCCAGGAAGGTTCTAGGTGCTGTTAAGGGGTTCACATGATCAGGACAAGTCCACTTGAATAATCTCCCTTTCTGTGAGCTCAGAATCAACTGATAGGTAACTGTAATTATTCATGCAAAATCCCTTTTGTATGTAACAAAATATAATCAGGGAATGACATCCCATCATGTTATTTTTTTTTTGAATTTTATTTATTTTTTTTATACAGCAGGTTCTTATTAGTTATCCATTTTATACATATTAGTGTATCCATCATGTTATATTTACAGGTTCTGCCCATATTCAATGAAAGAATTATGCAAGGTATATACATTAAGGGAGCAGAAATCCTAAGGTCCATCTTATAATGCTGCCTACCATAGAATGTTTGTAATTCTTCATTAAACGTGATGCTGACTCTGATTCTGAGATGTGTAGGTCTGTATAAGGGCAATCTAGATCTGTCTCATAATAGGCCTTTTCCTCCAAATTAGTATTATGTTAAGTTATATTAATAGTCGTTCAAATATTTTATCCTGATATTTCCAAAATGACCTCACTTGGTGTTACTGAACTCTATTTACTATAATTTTATTTAGGAATTTGCATCATTATTTATTGATAAGATTGATTCTATAGATCTTTTATTGTACTATTAGTGTTGGGATTAATTCCATGCGGGTACTGTAAAGAATTTCTTATCTTACATTTTGAGTGGTTTAAACAACAGTGGAATTTCCTAATCCATGAAAGGTTGGTAAAGTGTGCCTATGAAAAGATTTTTTTTTTTTTTAAAGAAATTCACGTTCTTTTATTTATTTATTTATTTATTTATTTATGACTGTGTTGAGTCTTCGTTTCTGTGCGAGGGCTTTCTCTAGTTGCGGCAAGTGGGGGCCACTCCTCATCGCGGTGTGCAGGCCTCTCATTACCGCGGCATCTCTTGTTGCGGAGCACAGGCTCCAGATGCGCAGGCTCAGTAATTGTGGCTCACGGGCCCAGCCGCTCCACGGCATGTGGGATCCTCCCAGACCAGGGCTCGAACCCGTGTCCCCTGCATTGGCAGGCAGATTCTCAACCACTGCGCCACCAGGGAAGCCCTGAAAAGATTTAAGCCTAGTAATTTCAGTTTTTTTTTTTAGTGGGGGGTGCTGTGTTCCTTTCTAAAATGTTTTAGTTTATTTTTTCCCCCCAGTTTCCTTTCTGGTAAAACAACATGTTTAGTTTTTGTTATTCCAGGGTCAGTTTGGTAATTCATTTTATCAGCTTTTCAAATGTAGTTGTACACAGGTAAGACAAGATCAATATTAGAATTCTTTACATTTTTTTTATAAAGTGTTATGTTACCATTCTCATTTCTAATTTCATGTTTTGTGTTTCTTTTTTAGGGGAGATAGAGAAAATTTTTTGTGAGGTGTTTTTATTAAGACTTTTAAAGTATTATATACTTCTACTACTTTAAAACTTTTTTGTCTGTTTATTCTTTCTTTTTATACTTATTATTTGAATTAACCTTAAAACAAGTCTATAAGGTATAACTAACATTTTTCCAATGTGAACTGAGGCATAGGGAGGCTGAACCACTAGTCTACGGTCATAGTTAGTGGATGACAACACTTGCATTTGAATCCAAGCATTCTTGCTCCAGAGTTTGAGTTGTCAGCACTGGTAATCATCTATATTTTTATTTTAACCATTCTAATGTGGTGAAAGAGTATCTCATTGCAGTTGTGGTTTGCATTTCCCTAATGACTTATGATAGTAAACATCTTTTCATGTGCTTATCAGCCATTTGTGTGTTGTCTTTGGAGAAATGTCTAATTAAATCATTTGTCCATTTTAAAGTTAGGTTATTTGTTTTATTGTTGAACTATAAGAGTTCTTTATATATTCTGAATACCACTTCCTTATCATATGAGAATTGCAAATATGTCCTTGATTCCATGGATTGTCTTTTTAATTTTTTGATGATACCCTTTGAATCACGGTGCTTTTTAATATTGATGAAGTCCAGTTTATCTGTGTGTTTGCTTTTGTGTCATGTTTAAGAAACATTAATCCAAGAACACAAAGATTGACTCATATTTTATTCAAAGAGTTCTATAGTTTTGGGTCTTACATTTAGCTCTGATCCATTTTGAAGTAACTTTTTATATGGTGTAAGGTTGGGGTCCAACTTTATTTTGTTTGCAGATATCCAGTTGTTCAAGCACCACTTGTTAAAAAGATTATTCCTTTCCCGTTGTGTTAAGAAGCTATATTCTGATTTCATATAATGAATCAACCTTGCATTCTTGGGATAAATCTCACTTGGTCATTTTTATAATTCTTTTTATTTGTTGCTGGATTCAGTTTTCTAGTATTTTGAGAATTTGTGTCTATATTCATAAGGGATATTAGTGTGTAGTTTTCTTATGATGTCTTTGACTGATATTGGAATTCTGGGAAGACTGGCCTCATGAAGTAAGTTGGGAAATGTTCCATCTTCAATTTTTTCACAAGAGTTTGTGAACAACTGTTACTACTTTAAATGTTTGACAGGATTTATCAATGAAACCATCAAGGCCTGTCTTTGTGAGAATGTTTTGATTACTAATTTAGTGTCTTGTTATAGGTCAATTCAGATGTTTCTTTTTGAGTCAGTTTTAGTACTTTATGTCTTTCTAAATATTTGTCCATTTCATCAAGTTATTTAATTTGTTGACAGGATTGTGAATGATTAATATTCCCTTAATCCTTATTTCTATAAGGTAGTGAGTAATGTCTTCTATTTTCATTCCTGTTTTAGTAATTTGTCTCACTTTCTCAACTAGTCTAGCTAAAGATTTTTGTTATTTTATTTTTTCTATTACATTGAATATGTATCTGTTCTTAAGCCAGAACTACACTGTCCTGATTACTGTAGCTTTGTAGTAAATTTTGAAGCCAGGAAGTATGAGTTCTGGAGCCATGTGATTCAATGGATAACTTCTGGTTTTGGTTGTTTCTATTGTTTTTCTTTTCTCTATTTCATTTATTTCTGTTCTAATCTTTATTTTCTTTTGTGAACTTTTAATTTTTTTCAACTCTAGAATATCTATTTGGTTATTTTTTTATAATTTCTGTTTAATGATAGTCTTTTTCATTCTCATACGTTCCTTTGTTCTTTAGACATGGTTTCCTTTAGTTCTTTCAACATATTTATAATAACTGTTTAAAAATCTTTGCTTTGTAACTCCAGTGTCTGGGTTTCCTCAGGGACAGGTTCTACTGATTCCCCCCCCCCCCCCCCCGCCCCGTTATATAGCCATGCAACCTGATTTTTGCCTGTCTTGAAATTTGTTTGAAAATAAGACATTTTAAATAAGACATTTAAAAGAATCGTTCCCCCCACCATGTTCTCTCCTGTGTTTGTTGCTGCCGGACTGTATTCTTTGTCATGTGTGGCCACTGATTTCTCTGCCCAGGTAGCTTAGTGGCCAGCTAATAAATTGGACAGAGATTTCCTTAAAGGTCTTGAAAGGATAAGTCTCCCACCCTTTTCTAAGGGACTCTGGGAGTACTGGGGTGCAACTTCAATTGCTCCAGCAGCTTACAACTCATTGTAGCCATCACTTCCTGCTTGTGGAGATCCTGGAGGTGAGCTACAGATGGGAGATTAAGGGCCTCTCGGGCCTTTACTTATCACCACATTTTCAAGAATTTCTAGGTTCCCAGGAATACGTCAGTTTTTAAAATTTCCCTACAGGCGTCTAATCCTACAGTTTTTCCTTTTAAATCCTCCCTCCATCCCCCATTTTAAGCTTCTTGTATGCTGCCATTGTTATTCTTGCCTCAAGCAGGTATAGTGTTAGACAATTACAACTGCTTTTTTTTTTCCCTGACAAAAAACGTAGGAGAAAATTTGTTTGCCCTGAGAGAGTTCTAAATCAGGCCAAATAAAATAGGTCCTATGAGTGTAGGTTTTCAGGGAGTAACCACATAGGTCAAATAATGACAGTTCTCTGGGAATGGGGCTTTCAGTTCAAAACCATTCTAAACCTCTTTTTTCCCATCCAGTGGTTGCTAGTCTAGCAATTTTCATAGCTATCTTGGTTTTAAGACTGACTTTTTCAAGGCCAGAGCAGAGGTGGGGAGAAGGTGACGGGATAATGTAGGTTAAAACATGACTGGGCCAGCTGTTCTTAACAAGATTCAACTCTTTTCCTGGAGTAAACAATACTCAGATTGTCTTTTTTTTTCTCTCAGAGTTCTGAAAGTTGATCTTGAGAATCTTTGTTAGTGTTTTTATTGTACTTATGGAGGAGTAGATTTTCAGATGTACTTACTCCCCCATTCTAGCAGTCCTCTCTCCTAGTATATTTTCTATGCTGCATAACAACCAGAGCTTTCATAGCTTAAAACATACCCATTTATCATGTCACTGTTTTGTAGATCTGAAGTCTGAGCGCTGATCAACAGGGTCCTCTGCTTAGTCTCACAAGACTGAAATCAAGATGTCATATTGGGCTGGCTTCTCATCTAGAGCTTATGGTCCTCTCACAAACTTATTGTTGACAGAATTGAATTCCTTATATTTGTAAGACTGTGATTCTCATCTCCTAGCAGCTACCTCTCTCCATAGGCAGTTCACAACATGGTGGTTTGCTTCTTTGACACCAGGAAGAGTATCTCTTTGACTTGTTATGGCTCTAAACTCTAGACCCACTGTTAAAAAGCTTGCTTGTTTATGCAGTCCCACTGAGGATAATTTCCTCTTTTCCCCTTTGACTTAAACTCAATTGATTAGGGACCTTCATTACATCTGCCAAATTCCTTCATCTTTGTCATATAAAATAACATAATTACAGGAGTGATTTCCCACCACCTTTGCCATATTCTGTTTAGAATCAAGTTAAAGGTCCTGTGTACACTCATGAGGAGGATGTTATTCAAAGATCATCATAGGATGGTCTACCACAAACAGTAAACTCTAAAAGTTCTCATTCCATTAATTGGTTTGGTAATTTTCAATTCATATTTTTGTTTTCATAATGTCCTAGTAACTTCAAGCATTATTATAGGGTGAAAGTAGACTGAGTGGATCCCATCTAATTAATATAGTCAAAATCTAATGCCCAATGTAACAAGAGCAAGTTTTGATAAGCAAGCCTTGTAAGGACAATACTCTATGTTGGGGACTTACTATAACTTACACAACTGTGTTGCCACTCTCATGCTACTCTCAGTACCCTAATCTATACTCATAACTGTGTCCTGGCATTCTTCTGGTAGAAACACTTTTCTTGACAAAAGAGACTGAGAAAGCATAAATACAGCTAATACCACACTTCCCATGAGTGGGTAATTTTCTCAGGGTATGTTATATGGGGAATAATGGTGAGCTTTATACCATGATGGTATCCTTTTTAGACCTAAGTAAAGGCTTTAAATTTAAACTTATGTAACTGAATGACAATTGAAATGTACATGTTTAGCCCTACTTTGACTTGCTTGCAAGATACGTATAATTACTGCTCTTTATCCCTGATAAAGTAGAAATCATAAAGGAAACCATCAATTGCTTATAAAATGGAATGCCTAATACCATCTGTAGTGTTTCTAAACAGTTTTCCTTAAGACAAATACAGGATGTATTTGCTAAGCCTTTCAGAATAGTGATGTTTATTTTCATTCACATTTTGAAAAGGAAATTCTTAAAAAAAAAAACAAAACAGTGCAATACTGTATATGGTAATTGTACTTGAAAATTAGATGTAGGTAACACACAAAGGATTTATTTCTTGGAATTCAGTTTTTTATACCAAGTAAAGTGCTATTCCAAGAATTGGATTCAATATCTACTAGTTTTCCTTGAATCTTAATGCTAAAGTTCTAATTAAATGAATTTTATGGCATGAATAATTCTAGAATTCTTAAAGGACTACATTGGATTAGGAAACACAGTTGCTCTTGGCCATTAACTTTCGTATGTAAGGCCAAGTTTATAAGCTCTTGTCATTTTTTGAAGATACAATTTTTGCTGACAGGGCTTTTGGAGATAACTAATGGATGAATGTATGATTGTGCAAAACTGTTAAATGATGAAATGGCTTTTCCTAATTAGAAAGGGCTGGACCAAACAGGTTCCACTTAAGTCAATGAGGGAAAAAATATACCAATGTTCTAACCTGGCAGAGCTTGTTAGGCCTAGATAGGGATACAGTTATACTTTATACCAAAGATATAGTCCTGAGGGCTTACTTGCACTTTGCTTTTTTTTTTTTTTGCAAATGAAACTACATTTAAAAAAAGCTAAGAGAGATGCCTAGATATAAAGGTATTTTGGCAAAACTATTGTGGTTTAGCTAGCATGCAGACTCTGAAGCCAGACTGCCTGCACTCAAATCCTGGATTTTCTACTTTTAACCATGTGACTTTGGGCAAGACACAGACTTGCCCCTCAGTTTCTTTATTTAATGTGTGTATGATATTAGTTGGTACCCTACCAGTTTGTAAAGAGGATTAAGTAGTTAATATCTGTAAATCACTTAACTTTCATACAATATTCACTTCGGTTTATCTTGTGTTAACCCAAATACTTTGTAATGTGACTTTTTTTTATATACTGAGGTTTACTAAATACAGTGCAGATGCAATTTAAAAGTGGCTGGTAGGGATTCCCTGGTGGCGCAGTGGTTGAGAATCTGCCTGCCAATGCAGGGTACATGGGTTTGAGCCCTGGTCTGGGAGGATCCCACATGCCATGGAGCGGCTGGGCCCGTGAGCCACAATTACTGAGCCTGCGCATCTGGAGCCTGTGCTCCGCAACAAGAGATGCCGCGGTAATGAGAGGCCTGCACACCGCGATGAGGAGTGGCCCCCACTTGCCGCAACTAGAGAAAGCCCTCGCACAGAAACGAAGACCCAACACAGCCATAGATTAAAAAAAAAAAAAAAAAAAAAAGTGGCTGGTAAAGGCATTCTCACTTACAGTGATATCTTACATAGTCTTTCAGTGCTGGTTTTTTTTTTTTTTTTCCTTTTGCACCTGTTTATTCACTTAGCAAATGTTTTCAGAGATACTGCTGTGTACCGGGTACTATGCAAGACTCTGGAGCTAGATTGGTGAACAAGAAAGATATAGTCCTTTCCCTCACAGAGTTTATAATTGGATAAAGGAGACAGATAAAAAGCAACTGATGGCTTATCTCTGGGCTTTCTATCCTGTACCACTGATCTATATTTCTGTTTTTGTGCCAGTACCATACTATCTTGATTACTGTAGCTTTGTGGTATAGTTTGAAGTTGGGGAGCCTGATTCCTCCAGCTCTGTTTTTCTTCCTCAAGATTGCTTTGGCTATTCGGGGTCTTTCGTGTTTCCATATGAATTGTAAAATTTTTTGTTCTAATCCTGTGAAGAATGCCATTGGTAGTTTGATAGGGATTGCATTGAATCTGTAGATTGCTTTGGGCAGTTTAGTCATTTTCACAATGTTGATTCTTCCAATCCAAGAACATGGTATATTTCTTAATCTGTTTATGTCATCTTTGATTTCTTTCATCAGTGTTTTATAGTTTTCTGAGTACAAGTATTTCACCTCCTTAGGTAAGTTTATTCCTAGGTATTTTATTCTTTTTGTTGCAATGGTAAATGGGATTGTTTCCTTAATTTCTCTTTCTGATATTTCATTGTTAGTGTATAGGAATGCCAGAGATTTCTGTGTATTAATTTTGTATCCTGCAACCTTACCAAATTCATTGATAAGTTCTAGTAGTGTTCTGGTGGCATCTTTAGGATTTTCTATATATAGTATCTTGTCATCTGCAAACAGTGACAGTTTTATCTCTTCTTTTCCAATTTGTATTCCCCTTATTTCTTTTTCTTCTCTGATTGCCATAGCTAGGACTTCCAAAACTATGTTGAATGAATAATAGTGGTGAGAGTGGACATCCTTGTCTTGTTCCTGATCTTAGTGGAAATGCTTTCAGTTTTTCACCATTGAGTATGGTGTTTGCTGTGGGTTTGTCATATATGGCATATACCCTGAGAAAACCATAATTCAAAAAGAGACGTGTACCACAGTGTTCATTGCAGCACTATTTACAATAGCCAGGACATGGAAGCAACCTAAATGTCCGTTGACAGATGAATGGATAAAGATGTGACACATAAGTACAATGGAATATTACTCAGCCATAAAAAGAAACGAAATTGAGTTATTTGTAGTGAGGTGGATGGACCTAGAGTCTGTCATACAGAGCGAAGTAAGTCAGAGAAAAACAAATACCATATGCTAACACATATATATGTTAAAAAAAAAAAAAAGTACTGATGAAACCTAGTGGCAGGGCAGGAATAAAGACGTAGGCATAGAGAATAGACTTGAGGACACAGGGAGGGGTGGAGGGGGGGAAGCTGGGACAAACTGAGAGTAGCATCGACACATAAACACTACCAAATGTAAAATAGCTAGTGGGAAGCAGCAACATAGAACAGGGAGATCAGCTCTGCTTTGCGATGACCTGGAGATGTGGGATAGGGAGGGGATATGGGGACATATGTATGCATATGACTGATTCACTTTGTTGTACAATAGAAACTAACACAGTATGGTGAAGCAACTATACTCCAATAAAGAAAGATCTATTAAAAAAGAAGCAACTGATGAAATGAAATATTTAAAACTTGTAACAAATTCTGTGAAAGAGTACCCAGAGACACATTTCAGAGATGAAGCTATATCATTATACTGAGTAATCAGGAAAGATCTCTTTGAGGAGGTGACATTAAAACTAACCTTGAATTTTAAGAAAGAACCAGAGAATAGCTGGCACTGCACTGTAGACATGTGGAAGATCATTAAGGCATGAAAGACCCTGGCTTGTTTAAAAAAAAAAAAAAAAATGCTGAAGAGGATATCAAAGTGGTAGTGGGAGAAACAACTTTTTGGTGGTGAAGGTGGGAATCAAAAGTTCAGTTTTGGATATGTTAATTTTGTTAAATTTTTTAGACTTCCATACAGAGATGTCTAGTAGGTAGTTGAATATATGTATTTCAAGCTCAGAAGAGTTTGAGCATAAAGAAAAAAATTGGGAAATAACTATATGGGTTATATTTAAACTCATGCAAATGAATGAACTCACCTAGAAAGAGAGTATATAAAGAGAGGGTCAAGGACTGAAATGGGAGGAACAAAAGTGTTTGGAGGGTGTGAGGTCAGCTGTTCTAGGACTATTATTAAGGGGTAATGCTAAGAACATAATATGGTCTATCAGTTATAGCCTTCTCCCAAAAATCAAACACTGGAGTCTGTTAAAACAGAGTGGAATTTCATGGTCATTGTGTATGTCTATATTATGGCTGAATTGTTTCTGGCAACAGGAGATTAAAAAATATGTACATAAACTTTCATTATTTACCCTTTTTCTAAGGCAGGTATAATGGAATGGACCATCACCTCCTTTGTGCTGGCAAATATAATTCCTTCAACGTAGCTTAAATTTTTGTTTGAATTTTTTGAGACCTCTTTATCTGATGCCATCTCTTGTCTTTGAAATGAAGAAAATCAGTATTCTTTCCTAAGATTAATAAGGATTGCAGAAAAGTGTGCTTGAAACAAATGTTTTTAAAACAAGGCTAAATAGATGAATCTTTATTGGCCATTGGGAGCCAGAAAGGGTTTACTGAAATGGAGGAATGTTATGTTAAGAGTTGTGATGTAGGGAAATTACTTTTGGGCAGGAAGAAAGAGGGAAAGGAGAAAAGAAAGGAGAAGAGAGATTGGAGGCAGGAATAATTAGAAGAGTGGTCAAGACGTGATGAGAGTGTGACCTACAAGACAAGCAACACAGGGAAGGTGAAAGGAGGGAAATGGATGCATCATTCATTGCAGAAAGAAAATAAAACTATCTTAGTTATAGTTTATGAGGGAATAATGGATTAGAAGGAATCAGTTATTTCCAGAGAGTCTTGAGCTGTGTAATGGGTAATAACTCACAGACACAGTAGGGGAAATAGGTTTGGGGAATGAAGTTAGAAGTTGGGTTCCACTAAGTCAAATAAGATATGTATCCATCAGAGGTTCTGGGAACTATTCATAGAAGGGCATTAACTTCCCAACAGGAAGCTAGAGTCAATTCTTACCACCCTAACATCTGTGACTAAACCATAAGGTGGCATCCATTTAGTTTGAGGAACAAGTGTATATTGAATCACAATCCCTTAATTGTTTTTTCCTGTTTATTCCTTTCTGAGTTCATTTCACATTGAGTAGATTGCAGAATTTTGCTATTTTTTATGGTATCTCTTGTGATTTTCAGCTTCATCTTTCTAATTATTAGAACATTTTTAAAGTAACTTCATTTTCATGTGTCATGTAGTTAATGTTATCAGAAAAAAAGCTATAACTGTAACTCTGATATAATCTCTTGGCATCCTGAACCTCTCCATAGCATACCATGGTAACACGTGTATTCCAAGCTAGACTCGAAGTCCCCAAAGTATAGACATTGTTTCCTTTGTCTCCACTGAGCTTAACACAGAGCGTTGGGAGCACAGTAGCAAACTTTTTTTTTTTTTTTTGCCATGCCGCAGGCATGTGGGATCCTAGTTCCCCGACCAGGGATTGAACACACTGCCCCCCCTTAATTGGAAGGGTGGAGTCTTAACCACTGGACTACCACAGAACTTATTTTCTAATTAATGGGAAAAATATAACTAATATGTAAAGACATTGTTAAAATATGTGCATGTTAATATTACAGGGTACATATGATAAAAGGGTATTGAAGTAGTTTAAAGAAAGGCTATTATTTGGCAAGCCCAGAAGAAGTAGTCAAGATCGGAAAAAGATTCAGTACCTAGTTACTAGGGAGAATAAGAGACTTTAGATGTTAATAACAAAATATATTAAAATTAGATTGAGAAACAATTTAAATGAAAAATACAATTTCTAGTCAAGAGTTCACAGTATGATAATTACACAAATATTAGCAAGAACAAATTTATATAGCTTTCACTGTATGCTAAGTACCATGCTAAGGGAGTTATACATATTATTGTAAATACTCTTAGCAACCCAACAAGGCAGGTGTTATTAAACCTATTTTTCAGTTGAATAAACTGAGGTTGAAAAAGATTGTGTAAATTGTATAAAATTCTGAAGCAGCAAAAAAGTTGGAGAGCTGAGACAAATCTAGGTCCTTCTTTCTTCACAGTCTAGCTCTTTCTACGATGCAGATGTTTATCATTTGCTTCTTTTGCTTTTCCTGTGTGTATTTCAGCATGATTCTTGACATGCAAAATTTACAAAATCATATTTTGACCTTATCTCAATGGAATCCATGACAATTTAGTATTAACCTACTTCACAAAAAGAATTATATTTGACTCAAAACTGAAATGCTCAGACATGGCATGGATGCCTCATAAAGCCAGAAAATGTGCCCAATATACGTAAACAAAATGATGCCAGTATAGTCAATAAGTTGTTTCCATAGATATAACTAATTACCAAAGTTTTGCCGATTTTAAAGCTTATTTAATATTGTATCAGTTATCTAATTTACAATATAAGTAAATTGTTTAACTGTTTATTCAACTGGTTTAGTGTGCCACATCAACAGTAAGTTATTTATAATACACTTCTAGGAAAAGTTCATTGTGTTTATTCAACTGACTTAGGACATCACTTTATAAACAAATTTGCTAATCTTTGAAAAAGCTACTTACTTGGGTCCAAATGAAAAAAATATTTATTTTCAACAAGAGCAGTGGAGTGATTTTTTTAAAAAAAACCTTCATTCCCTATTCAATTCACAGAATTGATGTAAGCCTTGAGAAATTGGCTAGGGGTAAGTCTTGGTCATCAGGCTTATGGTTGGTAATAATTAGCTTAGAGATCTTCTAGCTAGTTGTCTACTGTAAAGCCACAAATTAATAACTTATATAATTTAAATTATTGTTTGTGATATAAATGTTATGACTGTATCCTGGATACAAGTTATTTTCACAAGGCTATTGGATAATATATTCGCTACAGTATTTCCTTCAAATTATCTGTGTTTTAGTGACGTGAAGAGGTAGTGATGATAAATACAGGTATTACTTTATGCTTTACAATAGTTTGCTTAATCTTTTATCTTTTTTTCCTCTTTCACATACAAAAATTTCATGAGCTTTAATTTCAGATTATCACCAATTTATCATACTCATAGTTTTGTAAGGCATGTTAGAAGGTATTGTGGTTATCTTAATTAATTTTGTTACTGTTGAATTTCAGCTTTAAGTTACATACTGTATTAGTTTACTGTGGAATTACACCAGTTTGGGGACAATAATGTCTTCTGGAAGCTTGTCTCACTTCTTGCCAATGTTCCAAAACCTTACCTTCTGTTAAGCTGTCTTTTAAAAAATATCCAATTCTTATCACCACCAAACACATAGACGTATCCTTAGATACTGCTTTTGAACAATTGACACCTCAACAAACTCAAGGTCTTGAGTTGAAAACCCCCATTTGTTTTGAGGTTGTGCAGAAACACCCAGCTGCTTGGCAAAACTCTTAGCCAGGCATCTGCTTTGCCCTCCTTTTCATCCTGCTGTCTCTTTGACCCATTTTAGCCTGTTTTCTGCCTCTAGTCCTGTCTCTTGGGTTTTTGAACTCTGTTCATTGATTCCTGTCTTAATTACTTTGGGTTTCAGAATACCACCTTGAAGTCATTTCTGCTATTATACTCACCATTCTGAAAGGATTCAGTTTTGCCTCTTGCTTTATGGTTTCAGACTTGTACGGACAAAGCCAAGCCAGTTTTATGGCTGTTACTTCAGAATTTCTCAGTGGCCTACTCCAGACTGGTAGAAACTTGTCATTGTCCCCCCTTATTCCTACCAGTGTAGAGTTAGGGCAGTTTCACCCTTAAATTTAACCTAAGAATAGCTTTTGGGGATTAATAAATCAAGAGGCCTTCATTTTATCTTGACTCTCCTGTTCTCATTACTATGTAGAGATCAATTGTGTGTGATGATAGCATTTCTTTTCCCTCTACTCTACTTTTCCTTCTACTTGACAAAGGACTTATGAGAGTACTAAAAGCAAACTCTTTATACTAGCAATATAAGAAAATACTTAGATATGTATTTTACAAATGAATCAAAATGTCTGAAAATATTCTGTATAGATGGCATCCTCTCTTCTTCCCCCTCCTCAATTTTAACAGCAATCTGCATGACTGGGGCTGCATTCTGAACTAACATAATAAATGCATTTTGAACTAATATAACGTGTTTGTCAATGCCATAAACTCGTGGGCTGATATAGGATATACATGAAGAATACATGCCCCATCTAAAGGCATTCAAACGTAAGTTTTTATTTAAACATTGACATGATAAAAGTCTCAGTGGGCCCCCAGCTACTCAGTTAGTGAAATTTGAAATATAAAGGTCTATTAATTTAACACTAACCCTTAATTTTTGTAATCATTGATTGAATGTAGAACAAGTTTTAAAAAACAAAAACACACTGAAATTTTTAATTGGTTTCTTAGACATTATAGAACCTTCTTGTATATGGATTTTTATGGTGACATTGTTTAAGGATTTTTATTTACTGAAATTGATTTTTAAGCATTTGGAGTCACTGTAGAGTAATTGTTAAGAGGTTATAGGCTTTAAGCTAGGCTGCCTGATATCCTGGTTCTACTTCCCTCTACCCCATATTCCATATCTGTAAAAAGAAGGTAATGATAGTACCTAGTTTGTAGTATTGTTAGATTAAATTAAAAGAGACTATACATGTGAAAAACCAATACCTAGGTTATAGTTAGCATTTTGGTGAACGTTAACTTTTATTATTGGGAACATTTTAAAAGTAAAGCTCTACTTGTTAACAAAATTTTAAGAAATCCACTGTGCAAGATAGAAGTAACCTCATATGCCCTTCTGACAGTGCATTAATAGATAATCGTTTGCCTACACAATATTATCTTGGAAGGACTCTTGCCACTGTTGCTGAGGCATGTTGCATTGGCTCAGGATCCCAGTGGTAACCCAGCTGATGATGAAGGAAATTCTGTTATGGATGCATAATTAGACTTCATTATTATCCTGGTGAAGGGGTGCTGTTGAGCCTGTTGATGTGGAACTGGTTTGTACAAATCAATCAGTAATTAAGAGTATGCCCATCATTGCAATATCTAACTCAGAAGGGAGTTAATATTCTCTCAGGGTATCTTGGAGGTACTGAGAATTTACAGAAAGAAACAATATTGTCCAGTCTAGTTTATGTAATGAATTTAGCTAAAATTTGGGGGGAAATTATAAATGTATGATTAAATGAGATGTTCTAAAACTACTTACATATATCCATCAGGGCCCTGAAGGGGAGGCTGCATATTGTTGAAGAGTTTGACATATGGAATCAGCTAGAATTGGGTTTATCTGCTCTACTATTTACTAGGCTTACAAATTAGGACAATAATCAACACTTTCAGAGCCCCAGCTTTTAAGTACTCTTAATCCATTTTACATATCTTTCACATGATTATTAAGGATATTTAATTTATAAATACAAAATGCTTAGCCCAGTGCCTAGTGCATAGTATAATTCATAGCTATTTTTATGAATAGTATTATTAGTTAACATTACTAATGTTATTTAAGGTATTTAAATAGTACTTAGAGTATTTATTATTTTATTCCTATTCCTATTTATTCTAAGCTACGATGAGGTGCTATGACTAGAAATATGAAGGGAAAGTTTATACTTATCCTGGCATGAATGAATTATAAATTGATACATATTTCACCCATTATCACTTTTTTTTTTTTTTTTTTTTTTTAATTATTAGCACCTTTAATTATTATTTATTTATTTATTTGGCTGTGTTGGGTCTTCGTTTCTGTGCGAGGGCTTCCTCTAGCTGCGGCAAGCGGGGGCCACTCTTCATCGCGGTGCGCGGGCCTCTCACTATCGTGGCCACTCTTGTTGCGGAGCACAGGCTCCAGACGCGCAGGCTCAGTAGCTGTGGCTCACAGGCCTAGTTGCTCCGCGGCATGTGGGATCTTCCCAGACCAGGGCTCGAACCCGTGTCTCCCGCATTGGCAGGCAGACTCTCAACCACTGCACCACCAGGGAAGCCCCCATTATCACTTTTTAAAAGAATTTTACTGAAATAAAATTTGTGTAACATAAAACCCAGTTAAAGTATGCCATTTAATGTTTTTTTTAATATAGTCAGTTATACAGTAATTGCCACAATGTAATTTTAGGACATTTCATCACATCAGAAAGAAACCCTGTACCTATTAATTGTTATTTCTCATTCTCCCCAGCCCTAGGCAACCACTAATCTACATTCTGTCTATAGATTTGCCTACTGTGAACATTTCATATAAATAGAATCATACAACATATGGTCTTTTGTGACTGGCTTATTTCGCTTAGGGTAGTATTGTCAAGGCTTAGCCATGTATCAGTGCTTTATTCCTTTTTATTGCCGAGTAATATTTCATTGTGTGACTGTCACATTGTTTATCCATTCATCAGCTGATGGATATATAGGTTGTTTCCGTTTTTTGACTCTTAATAACGCTGCTATGAACATTCAGACATACATCTTTTGTAGGAGTATGTTTTCAGTTCTCTTGGGTATATATCCTAGGAGTAGAATTGCTGGGTCATATGTTAACTCTACACTTAACCTTTGGATAAGTTGCCAGACTGTTTTCTAAAGCAGCTGCACCATTTTGCATTCCTCTTAGCAATGTGCAATTATCAATTTTAATTCACATGAACACCACTTTGAGCACTACTTTTGAAATTCATGATGAATAAAGAATTGACATTCAGGTAATTTAAGGATATTACCCATGGCTGTCCCAAAGGATAAGGTGAGGGCAGATGTCAGGATTCAAACCCAGGTCTAACTGGCTCCAAGGCCTGTCCTTTCCCCAGAACCATAACAAGTCCTTAGGGGACACTGAGTGGTTGAGTTTCATTAAGAATCTATTGGTCCTGAATTTTCTGCTTCAAGTATACCTTGTTTTCCATGATTTATGTTCCACATCTTAATAGAGCCTAGGGAAAAATACACTCATGGAAAGGCTTAAGTAGAAAATGGAAATTCACACCCTTTTAATCAATTTTGTATAAGCTGATTTCAAAGTAAAAGCAAGTACATCAGTCATTCCTAGGGCTGCATTATCCACTATTTAAAACCCCTGGTCACCCTATGGTCATTTTATTCTATGGACCTAGTGAAGTTGAAGTTTTCTGGGCCCTACCTTGCCTGCTACCCACTCTGTCCACATTTGTGTCACAAGTGTTAGTTTGAGCCAAGGTATATGGAGGTAAACCAAGAGGATATCTTTGGCTACTACAGTTCTGAGGGCTAAAAACCTTTATCAGACATGATCTAAGTGCAGAAAAGATGAAATTGTCATATTGATTACATATAAAAGCCATTCTCCGAAGGCTTTTGAAAAAGAGGATAACCTGTCATATTGCTTTCTAAATACATTTTTAAAAAAAATTTTTTTAATGCTATTCTTGTCTGCTTACATTCTTTTTATTTATGTATGTATGTATGTATGTATGTATGGCTTTGTTGGGTCTTCGTTTCTGTGCAAGGGCTTTCTCTAGTTGTGGCAAGCGGGGGCCACTCTTCATCGCGGTGCGGGGGCCACTCTTCATCGCGGTGCGCGGGCCTCTCACTATCGCGGCCCCTCTCGTTGCCGAGCACAGGCTCCAGACGCACAGGCTCAGTAATTGTGGCTCACGGGCCCAGTTGCTCCACGGCATGTGGGATCTTCCCAGACCAGGGCCCGAACCCACGTCCCCTGCATTGGCAGGCAGATTCTCAACCACTGTGCCACCAGGGAAGCCCCTCTAAATACATTTTAAAGGTATTTTGAACAGATATATTTTGGGGTCCCTTTCTCTGAGAATGCATGCCATCTTTCTCCATATTTGGCCATAAGGTTTCTTGAGGTGTTTCCTAAAATACCTGTTTATATTATATCTATGTTTCTATTATCTTATTATCTTGTGATGATAGGAGATTGGACCAGGGGTTGACCCAAACTGTGTCAAATCATGTCCCTTTCCCAGGAATTCAAAACTGGATCCCAGGGATTCCAGCTGTAATTTGGGATAAACTTGGGATAAATTTTACCAATTAGGAATTGTGGCATAACCATCTTCTTCCATGTTGTCTCTGTACAGGAAAAAAAAAGATATAAAGTAAAATATCTGGAAAGAGGGAAGGAGGGAGGGAGGGAGATGGAGATTCTAGTTCTTCTCGAAGCCAACTCTGATGTCTGCCTTTGATGTCCAAGAGACATTTCTGACTTTATTTCCTTCCTATTTTTTCCCCTAAGCTAGACTGAGTTCCTATTACTTGCAATAAAAAAAAAAACCCACTAATGATTCAAGCTCCTTAGAGCCACAAAAAGAAGGAGGCGATGCTTTTCTCCCTCTTCCCTCCATTCGCTGATAGGAATTGTATTTATATACAGAAGATGTCATAATTCTATATACACTAATGTAACAAAGAGAAATCCTTTAAGAAGGATGTGTCTTTGATGGTTTATATGTTACGCTAACTAGGGGAACTGGCTACAGAATAAGCCAGGAAATCTGTATTCAACATTAGGCATTTTAAAAAAGCAACTTATCTGGATGTTGTGATTTTTGTCATCTGAATGAATTTTCTTTTGCAACAGCAAAGTCCTAGCTTTTTGAAAGCCCGTTTCACTTTTACACAGAGAAACATTTCCCATGACCTAACAAAAAAACAAAAAATTTCTTGAGAAACATAATATTAGAGGTTTACTTTTCCAAAGCTACTGTTTTCACTTTGGGCTCAAATGATATTTAACTATGTGAATTATTCATATTTGAGATTCATTTACACTTTCTAATAATGCACGTTCTATAGTTTTACATACTTTTTTCTTATTTTTTGCTAAAAATATCACAAAAGGAAACCTCAAAAACTCAGCAGTTTGATTTTTGAGGGAAGAGGGGTTAAAGCAACTGTAAGTTTTCTGCAGATGTAACTAATTATAGTGATTGAAAGTTTCTTCTACATAAATATATATCTGCTAAATTTGAAATATGGATGACTTACTTTTTGTAATTGAAGTATAACTGACTTACAATATTATATTAGTTTCAGGTGTACAACATAGTGATTCGATATTTTTATACATTACATGATCACAGTAAGTCTAATTACCATCTGTCACCATACAAAGTTATTACAGTATTATTGACTATATTGCCTATGCTGTACATTACCTCCCTGTGACTTCTATAACTGGAAGTTTGCACCTCTTAATCCCCTTCACCTATTTTGCTCATCCCCCACCCCCATCCTCTCTGGAAACCACCAGTTTGTTCTCTGTATCTGTTTCTGTTTTTGTTATGTTTGTTCATTTGTTTTTTAGATTCCACGTAAGTCAGACAGAGAAAGACAATTACCATATGATTTCACTTATTTCACTTACCACAGTACCCTCTAGGTCCAACCATATTGTTGCAAATGGGAAGATTTTATTCTTATTTATGGCTGAGGAATATTCCATTGTATATATGTTTACCACATCTTTTTAATCTATTTATCAATGGGCATGTAGGTTGCTTCCATATCCTGGCCATTGTAAATAACGCTCCAATGAACATAAGGGTGCCTACATCTTTTTGAATCGGTGTTTTTGTTTTCTTTAGAAAAATACCCAGAAGTAGAATTGCTGGATTATATGGTAGTTCTATTTTTAATTTTTTGAAGAACCTCCCTACTATTTTCCATAGTGGCTGCACCAATCTACATTCCCTCCAACAGTGCATGAAAGTTCCCTTTTTTCCACATCATCATCATATTTCTTATCTTTTTGATGACAGCCATTTGGACACGTGGAGGTGATATCTCATTATGGTTTTGATTTGCATTTCCCTAAAGAATTAGTGATGTTGATCACTTTTTCACATGTCTGTTGCTCATATGTATGTTTTCTTTGGAAATTCAGGTCCTTAGCCCATTTTTTCATTGGATTGTTTAGGGTTTTTTTGATAGTTGTATGAGTTCTTTATATATTTTGGATATTAACCTCTTATCAGACATATCATTTGCAAATATCTTCCCCCATTCATTAGATCACACTTTCATTTTGTTGATGGTTTCCTTTGCTGTGCAAAAGTTCTTTAGTTTTGTGTAGTCCCATTTGTTTGTTTATGCTTTTGTTGCTCTTGCCTGAGGAAACAGACCCCTCCCCCAAAATTAGATCTATAAATAAAAACTCTAAGACTGTCAAAGAGCTTACTCTCTGTTTTTCTTCTAGGAGTTCTATGGTTTCGGGTCTTATGATTAAGTCTTCAATTCATTTTGAGTTTGTTTTTGTATACGGTATAAGAAAGTGGTCTAGTTTTATTCTTTTGCATGTAGCTGTCCAGTTTTCCCAACACTGTTTATTGAAGAGACTGTCTTTTCCTCACTGTATATTCTTGCCTCCTTTGTCATATATTAATTGACAATATAAGCACAGGTTTATTTCTGAGCTCTCTATTCAGTTCCATTGAGCTACATGTCCATTTTTGTACTGGTCCATATAGTTCAATTACTATATCTTTGTAATAGTTTGAAATCAGGGAATGTGATACCTCCAGCTTAGTTCTTCCTCAAGAATCCTTTGGCTATTTGGGGTCTTTTGTAGAGACATAAGAATTTTAGGATTATTTGTTCTAGTTTTGTGAAAAAATGCTATGGGTATTTTGATCGACATTGCACTGAATCTGTAGATTTCTTTGGTAGTATGGATATCTTAACAATATCCTTCCAATCCATGAGCATGGTTTATCTTTCCATTTATTTGCGTCATCTTAATTTTCTTTCATCAGTGTGTTAGCTTCAGGATATAGGTCCTTCACCTCCTTGGTTAAATTTATTCCTAGGTATTCTTTTTGATGCAATGGTAAATGGAATTTTTTTCTCAATTTCTTTCTGATAGTTTATTATTAGTGTATAGAAATGCAGCAGATTTCTGTATATTGATTTGTACCCTGCAACTTTACTGATTTAATTTATTAGTTCTAATGGGTTTTTTTGTGTGGAGTCTTTAGGTTTTCTATATATAATATCATGTCATCCGCAAATAGCGAAAGGTTTATTTCTTCCTTTCCAATGTGGATGCCTTTTATCTGTTTTTCTTGTCTGATTGCTATGGCTAGGACTTCTAATATTATGTTGAATAAAAGTGTGAGTGGGCATTTGTTCCTGATCTTAAAGAAAAAGCTTTCAGCTTTTCACTATTGAGTATAATGTTACCTATGGGCTTGTCATATATGGTCTTCATTATGTTGAGGTATGTTCCCTCCATACCCGCTAAAGAGAGATTTTATCATAAATGGATGTCGAATTTTGTCAAATGCTTTTTTGTCATCTATTAATGATCATATGATTTTTATTTATTTTGTTAACATGGTTACTACACTGACTAATTTGTGGATGTTGATTCATTCTTGCATCCCTGGAATTAATTCCATTTAATCATGGCATATGATCCTTTTAATGTCTTGTTTAATTTGGTTTACTAATATTTTGAGGATTTTTACATTTATGTTCATCAGAAATTGACCTGTAATTTTCTTTTTTGTAGTATTTTTATCTGATTTTGGTATCAAGGTAATGCTGGCCTCATTGAATGAGTTTGGAATTGTTTCTTCCTCTTCACTTTTTTTGGGAATAGTTTGAGACTAGGTATTAACTTTTAAATGTTTCACAGAATCCCCCTGTGAAGCCACTGATCCTGGACTTCTGTTTGTTGGGAGTTTTTTGATTACTGATTGCATATCATTACTGGTAAATGATCTGTTCAGATTTTCTATTTCTCCCTGATTCAGTCTTGGAAGAAAGTGTTTCTAGGGAATTTGTCCATTTCTTCTAGGTTATCCAATTTGTTGGCATATAATTGTTTGTAGTAATCTCTTATGATTGTATTTCTGTGGTGTCTGTTGTACCTTCTTCCTTTTGAGTCTAACCAAAGGCTTATCAATATTATCTTTGCAGAAAAACAGCTCTTAGTTTCATGGATCTTTTCTATTTTTTTGTCTCTATTTCATCTATTTCTTGTTGGATCTTTATTTCCTTTTTCTACTAAATTTGGGCTTTTCTCTCTAGTTCCTTTAGGTGTCATGTTACATTATTTGAGGGTTTTCTTATGTTTTTGAGGTAAGCCTGTAATGCTATGTAACTCCCTGTTAGAACTGCTTTTGCTGTGTCCTGTAGAGTTTGGAAAGTTGTTTTCATTTTTATTTGTTTCATGGTTTCTTTGACCCATTGTTTAGTAATATGTTGTTTAGTCTCCATGTGTTTGTGTTTTCTCTAGTTTTCTTCCTGTAATTTATTTCTAGTTAAATACCTTTGTGGTCAGACAAGATGCTTGATATGACTTCAGTCTTCTTAAATTTGTTGACTGACTTTGTGGCCTAGCGCATGGTCTATCCTGGAGAATGTTCCATGTGCACTTGAAAAGAATGTGTATTCTGCAGTTTGGGGATGAAATGTTTTGTATAAAGTCTAGCTGGTCAGATGTGTCATTGAAGGCCAGTGTTTCCTTATTGATTTTCTGTCTGGATGATATGTACATTGATATGAGTGGGGTATTGAAGTCCTTTCCCATTATTGTTTTACTCTGAATTTTTCCCTTTATAACTTTAATATTTCCTTTCTATATTAGGTGCTCATATGTTGGGTTCATAAATATTCACAAATGTTACATCATCTTTTTTGGATTGACCCCTTTGTCATTATGTAATATCCTTCTTTATCTTTTGTTACAGTCTTTGTTTCAAAGTCTATTTTGTCTGAGTGTTGCTACCCCAACTTTCTTTTTGTTTCCATTTTCATGGAATATTTTTCCATTGCTTCACTTTGTCTGTGTGTGTTTTTATATCTGAAGTGGGTCTCTTCTAGGCAGTGTATAGATGGGCCTTTGAGTTTTTTTTTTTTTTAATTCATTCAGCCACTCTTTTTTTTTGATTGGAGTATTTAGTCCATTGACATTAAAATGATTTGTGATAGGTATGTACTTATTGCAATTTTTAAAATTGTTTTGGGGTCGCTTTTTGTCATTCTTCTCCCTTCCCTTTCTTCTTCCCTTGGTCTTCCTCCTTTGTGGCTTGATTTTTTTTTTTTTTTTTGGTGGTTACCACGAGATAGATATATCTATTGATAGATATAGTAGTTTGTTTTAAGCTAATAGTCACTTAAGTTTGAATGCGTTATAAAAGCACTACCTTTTTACTCTCCCCAGCATGTTTTGTTTTTGATGTTGTATTTTACAACTTTTTATTTTGTGTATTCCTTAACTACTTATTATGTTATAGTTGATTTTACTACATTTGTCTTAACTTTTATACTAGCTTTTTAAGTGGATGGTCCACTGCCTTTACTGTATAGTTGCCTTCACCAGTGAGAATTTTTTCTTTCATATATTTTCTTAATTCTAGTTATAGCCTTTTTTTTTTTTTTTTTTTTTTGCTTAAAGAAGACCCTTTAACATTTCTTATAATGCTGATTTAGTGGTGATGAACTCCTTTAGTTTTTTCTTGCCTAGGGAAGTCTTTATCTCTCCTTCAATCCTGAATGATAACCTTGCCAAGTAGAGTGTTCTAGGTTGTAAGATTTTTTTTTTTTTTTAATGTATTCATCACTTTAAATATGTTCTGATACCCTTCTGGCCTGCAAAGTTTCTGCTGAAATATCAGTTGATAGTCTTATGGGGTTTCCCTATGTGATTGTTTTTCTTTTGCTGTCTTTAAAATTCTCTTTAACTTTTGCCATTTTAATTATACCATGTCTTGGTGTGTATCTCTTTGGGTTCACTTTTTTTTTTTTTATAAATTTATTTTCAGCTGCATTGGGTCTTCTTTGCTGTGCATGGACTTTCTCTAGTTACAGTGAGCGGGGTTACTCTTCGTTGCAGTGCACGGACTTCTCATTGCAGTGGCTTCTCTTGTAGTGGAGCACAGGCTCTAGGTGTGCAGGCTTCAGTAGTTGTGGCTTGCGGGCTCTAGAGCGCAGGCTCAGTAGTTGTGGCACATGGGCTTAGTCGCTCCGAAGCATGTGGGATCTTCCCGGACCAGGGCTCAAACCTGTGTCCCCTGCATTGGCAGGTGGATTCTTAACGACTGCACCACCAGGGAAGCCCTTTGGGTTCACTTTTGTTTGGAAGTTTCTGCTTCCTGACCTGGATCTACTTCTGTCTCCAGGTTGGTTTTCAGCCATTATTTCTTCAAATAAGTTTGTTGCCCCTTTCTCTTTCTCCTTCTGGGACCCATATGATGGGAATATTGGTACACTTGATGTTGTCCCAGAAGTCCCTTAAACTATCCTCATTTTTTAAAGTTCTGTTTTTTCCTTACTGACTGGGTGATCTCCTCTACTCTGTCTTCTAGATCACTGATCTAGTTCTTCTGCATCATCTAATCTACTGTTGATTTCTCTAGTGTGTTTTTTCATTTTAGTTATTGTATTCTTCCGATCTGATTAGTTCTTCTTTATAGTTTCTCTTTGTTGACATTTTCATTGTATTCCTCCTTTTTCCTCGTGAGTTCAATTAGCATCTTTGTAACTATTACTGTATTACTTTGAACTCTTTTAGCAGGTTATTTACTTATCTCCATTTCATTAGGGTTTTTTTTTGTTCCCCTGAGGTTTTTATCTTGTTCTTTTATTTGGAACATATTCTTATATTTCCTCATTTTGTTTGAGTTTTCGTGTTTGTTTCTATTAATTAAGCAAAACAGCTACCTCTCCTGGTCTTGAAGGTGTGGTCTTGTGTAGGAGTGTCCCCTGTGTTAGACTGTGTGCTGGCTGGCTGGAGCTGAAGCAGATGGAAGGCAGGGGGTCCCAGGGTGTACCACACCAGGGCCATCCTGGTGGAATGACTGGAGCTGGAGTGGGCCTAGCATGCCAAGGCTGCTGTGGGAAGACAGCTGTTGTTGATGGGGACCAGGGACCTGGGGTGCTTTTGTTGCCAGAAACAATTTAGCTATAATATATAGACATACGCAATGACCATGAAATTCCACTCTGTTTTAACAGACTCCACTGTTTGATTTTGGGAGAAGGATATAACTGATAAACCATATTTTGTTCTTAGCATTACCCCTAATAGTGGTCCTAGAGCAGCTGACCTCACACCCTCCAAACACTTTTGTTCCTCCCATTTCAGTCCTTGACCCTCTCTTTATATACTCTTTTTCTAGATGAGTTCATTCATTTGCATGAGTTTAAATATAACCCATATACTGTTATTTCCCAATTCTTTTCTTTATGCTCAAACTCTTCTGAGCTAGAAATGCATATATTCAACTACCTACCAGACATCTCTGTATGGAAGTCTAAAAAAATTTAACAAAATTAACATATCCAAAACTGAACTTCTGATTCCCACCTCCACCACCAAAAAGTTGTTTCTCCCACCACTTTGATATCCTCTTCAGCAATTTTTTTTTTTTTTTTTTTAAAAAGCCAGGGTCTTTCATGCCTTAATGATCTTTCACATGTCTACAGTGCAGTGCCAGCTATTCTCTGGTTCTTTCTTAAAATTCAAGGTTAGTTTTAATGTCACCTCCTCAAAGAGATCTTTCCTGATTACTCAGTATAATGACATAGCTTTATCTCTGAATGTCTCTATCTCGGTACTCTGTTTCACAGAATTTGTTACAAGTTTTAAATATTACATCAGTTGCTTTTTTAAAAATAGATCTTTATTGGAGTATAATTGCTTCACAATACTGTGTTAATTTCTGTTGTACAACAAAGTGAATCGGTCATATGCATACACGTGTCCACATACCCCCTGCCTCTTGGCAGGCCAGTCAGAGTGCCTAGACTGTGTCCCTACCTGTACTATTAAGGTGGAGGGGGAGCACAAAAAAAATGGGGCTCTCTGGTGCCTCCAGCTCTGGAGAGAGTTCCAGAAGTTCCCTGCCCATTTGGCAGATGTATGGGGTTAGTAAATGGAGTTCCTTCATGTATAGTCTAGGTGTCCTTTAAGCTGCTGGGTTTTTTTTTTGTTTTTTTGGGTTTTTGGTAGTTTTTGTTTGTTTGTTTATTTTGTGAGCCCCAGAGCAGGTAAGTCTGCACACAAACCACTCAGAAATATCCTTCCCTAATGCAGCTTGCTGTGTCAGGGGTGGGTTTTTGTGGCAACCATGTCTCCATCTCTATGTGGTTCCTCTATCATTTGTTGTGCAGAAATTGTTCCATCATCCCTCAGTTCTTTTTTCAGGAGGAAGTGCTCTATCTGTAGGTTTAGAGTCAGCATGTCTTTGGGAGGAGGTGAGTTCAGGGTCTTCCTATACTGCTATCTTGGACCAGAACTTTTGCCTTTTATTTTTGAAACACAGAACATATAGACTGTCAGTATAATACTAAGTAAAATTCAGACTGAGAAATTTAATTGGGAAAAATCAAGTTAGAATGCTTATTATTTATTAAAAGCACATTTTGAGGAATTAAAAGAAGATGTAGGAATAAACACATTTAATTTCACTTTCACAAAGTTCCAATCAGGCATTGGTTTAGAAAATATGTATTTGGTATGAATTTTCTCCATAATACTCAAGTGTATAAACTAATAAAACTAAAAAAAAAAACTGTTTTAAATTGAACTGAATCTGACTCCAAGTTCCAAGTCATCAGGGGTGTGCACTGCCTAATATCAAATACTATATGGGGAGAAACTTGTACAGAGTTTGTAAGTCCCCAAATTAAGAGTCTGATTTTCAGTACACTGGGGGCAGGGGTGAATTACCGTCCTTCTGTGCAAATGGTGAACAAGGACTTTTCACCAAGATTTCTAAAGCCCAGTGGATAGTGTCCAGATTCCTTAGGCACATCTTGGAAGCAGTTTACATCTAGAGAGTTGTGGGTAAATGGGAACCATTTGTTGTCACTTACAGAAAATTTCAAGCCCCCATTATCATTCTAGACTGGAAAATACTCACAAGCTTTCTCCTTGGTTGGGTCACTTTTATTTGGAGAACTGCCAGAAGTAGTGTCTCTTTCTCAATGTGTCTCCAACTTCCAAATAATCCTGGTGGTGGCTTGTATCAGTCAGGCTTATTCAGTTGTAAGACACAAGAACCCAAACTCATTGAAGCACATAAAGGGAGTTTATTGCCTTAAAAAATGGGAAATCCCTAGGAACCACTGCTGCCCTTACACCCTTGTTTTCTCCCTCTGTTTTCATTTCCATCAGCCTATAAATATTTGCTATCCTGTATCTTAAAGATACCTCCTTGACTTGAAGTCTTGTTTTCTCCATTTCCTTAACATACAGCCTCCAATTAGTGGAGTGACCTCAACCCTACACTGAGATTGCTCCTGTCAGGTTTCCTGTGCTTCTAAATCTATCATACTTCTCTTTCTTGGTGTTTAGCAGCATTGGTTAAAATGGGACCATTGTCTCCTTTTGGGGCAGATTTTTCTCTTGGATTTTATAATAATATCCTAAATTGACTTTCTCACTGGCCACTGCATTTAAGTTTATTTTAATTGTTCTTTTATTTCATCTTTATAATATTGTAATACTGCAGGCTTAATTCTTGGACTTCATTTTCCTATGTTATTTCATTCATACTCATGTTCATAAATATACATAAATATATATTTAGATCCTGAATATATGTATACTTAACACTGACTTACACTGCAACTCCAGGCTTGCTAATCATATTTGATTCCCTATTTGATATCTCTACATGGTTGTTTAATAGGCACTTCAAACTTAACCAGAACAAAATTTTATTTCCTTTTGCATTATCACAAATGACTAAGTTGTCAATATGATTCAAAGAAAATATAAATCTTAATCATCAATAAAGGTTGGTTTTGAGTAAGAATGTATAGAAGAATGAAGCAGTACTAGATGCTGCACTGATATCTGGGGTGCCTCACAACGTCATAGGCATTTTCCTAAATATTCTTTTCCAAGTTGGATATATTTTGATATTTTGGTTTTGTAGAGACTGAGCACTGCTCCATAATTTACAAGCCATTTAGGGGAGCCACTGAGTTATGGAGACTCAGTATCTATACTTGCCGGTATGACTAACTTTCATTCCTCATTGTAGCTGTGCTCCGTAAATCCAGAAATTTCAGGTTTATAGATTTTTTTAAAATAACAACTGAGACCTTTGATTCTTAACTAGGATTCCACAGAACCTTGGGATTACACAAGAAAGTGAGATTTAAAAAATCATTTGAGTTGAACATGTCATGTGATATCAACACACATGGTGATGGACATGAGCAAGTTTATTAGTGGTCTTTCTGTACCGTATGACAGTGCACAGTAGCACATTCTCATTTAATCTAGTCTAGTCTCATTCTTTTGACACAAGATTGGGGAGGCCATTCATGATTGGTGAGCACTGAATTGCATGGAGGTGATGAGCTGATATCAGCCTATCACTCACAAATTACTTCACAGAGTCTACCCTTATGTACTGCAGACAGACTAAAAGAAGTAAACAAACTTTTGGCTGTAATAGAAAATTGGAGGGACATTCTAAAGAAGGAATTTTTTGCTTCATGACTTATTACCTGCCCCCCCCCCCACTTTCTGTTAGAAATATTGTGTTTAAAAAAAAAATCAACTGAGTAAATATAAAGATCTAATTGTCTTTTTTCAATGATTCATGAATTGGGCAGTATCCCATCTAGTAAATAGGTTTCTGAGGAGCTGTACAAAATGGAAGGCTTTTATTGAAACAAGGCAGGACTAGATGATTATTAGCAAAAGACAGGATTGTCGCAGGCAAGGTTACCTCGCTAGTGCTGACCCCCACTCTGGGGAGAGGTTGAAACTGCAATTAAGTCTTGTTTTGCTGTGCTAGGGGCAAGTGATTCCTCTTGGGTCTAGTTTCTTTTTTCTTCTTTTTAAAAAAATCCCTTCTTTTGATCAAAATTTCAGCCTGAGAGATATGATAAATTTAAGGCATTAGCACCATTCTTAGCTATTACTCAGTACTTTCCTCAGCTTTCTTGATCTTTGTTGTTGCATTCACGGAGCATGACGTTTTTCCTTAAGCCCTGTGACATTCACAGGTGAAAGTTTCAGGTTCATAATCCTTAAGTCTGTCATTCTCTTTGCTTCTTTTCTGATATCCCAGTCTTAGGGAGATCATTTGTTTGGTGGTTAGCAGCTGAGGACATGCGTTTTTATAGCTTTTTAGCGAATACAATGCACCAGGGAGATTATAAGGAGAATAATTCCCAATGTTTAGAGTGCACTTTGGAGTCATGGTTACCTAGACCCATCAAAGCCCACACTGAAGGAGTCACCATTTTAAGCCAAGTGGCTTGCTCAGTGATTTTACATAACTGAATTTCAATTTTCCTAGAAGTGTTGATTCAGGTACACAGTGGGGGGTTGGCCACAGTGCAGACACCTACTTGCCCAACTGAAAAATAATCAAGGGCTATCCTATTATCAAGTACAACCTTGGCCAGAGAGTCTAAGGATCTTTGCTGGGCAGCTAATGTCTTAGCAATGGAATCTGCAAATATCTAAGGGTTATGGAAAGGTTTCTGATCATATTCTCATTTGTATTGACATTTACTTCTAAGTAGGAAATGGATCATTTCACAGGGATTGCTGCATTTACCCATTCAGGTCAAGGGTCAGTTATGTTTTTAGTGCATGTGCAAAGAGAATCTCCTATCCTGAAACAGTCATTCTAAATGCCTTGCAAAGATGGGTACTGCTGGTGAGATTGCTTGGGGGGTGGGGAGTCTGTTCCAGATGGTTAGATCGGAATCTTTGATAAATCCAGCAGTCTAAAAGTTTACCCCCATAGCAATGGCCTAGAAGATACAGATGAGGGTGTTATCTTTCCAGGCCAATGCCAGAGTAAAGGAAAGTAAAAGGAGGAGAAAGGGTTTCATGTTTAAGGTATGACATCTGAATTCATTGTCTAGGGTGGAAGCAGTCTACCTTGATGTCAGCTACTTCCCCTTTAATTTGATTCAGAAGTCTCCAGCATTTGTATAGGACCAGGTGTCAGCTGGGCTCTTCTTCAGTTGTGAGATGTATATCCAAGGTTCCAGTCCCTCAAATTTGATTGCCATTTGGGTAGTGAGAAGAATGTGGTATGGTCTCTACCAAGGAGATTTAAGGGCAGTCTGTGTTCTTAGTGATTCCAAATCAGAAGGGTGAGAGAAAATTGAAAGTGTTAGTGAGTTGTAGCCAGGTATTTGAGTGAACTGGAAGAATTCAGGATCCTTTTTTTCCATTAATTCTCTTGACCTTCCCAGATTGAGGGTGATAGGAACAGTGATAATTCCAGGAAGTTTGCAAGGTTTTCATTAAGGCTCATAGGATGTGCTCAGTGAAGTGGGTGGCTAGATCACTGGTTATTGTGAAAGATATACCTCAAATGGGAAACACATTTTCTAACAGTTTCTTTGCCACTGTGAGGGAATCAGCCTTGTGATAGGGGAAGACTTCAACCCATCCAGAAGACATATATACAGTAACAAGAGCATATTGGTAACTCATACTAAGTGGCAGTTGAATGAAATGTTTAAAGGGTCCAGAGGGGGGAGGTCTGAGGCCTCTGGGGACAAAAATACATTTTCTTAGATGCACTATGGTGTGTAAAGGTATGTGAAGACTGAAAATGAGGTTTCTCAGGGAGCTGGGAAAGACCAAGTGGCTGTGTTGGGGTTCCTATAATTTATATATAATTTAGAATATATATAATTTAGTCATCGTTTATCCATCTTAACTTCTGATTCAGGAACAGACTGTTGCCATGTTACATGGACATCAGGATGGCAAAAATATGGCAATGAGGGGTTATTTTTAGCAGAAGCAGAATGGAACTAATCCAAATGTGCCACAGTCTTTGTAGATTCTGTTGCTGCTGCCTTTGCATGAAAGTCATTTAGGGCTGATATTCAGGTTCAGTCGTTTTGATGTGAACCTTAGTTTTGATGACAGCAGTTTCAGGTGACATAGTTTTGAGGAAAACTTAGCTTTTTAAATGTCAAGCGTACCAGTTTAAGTCATCAAAAACCTAATAAACATGGACAATTATTTTGGCAAAACACAGAATTCTTGTTTTCTAAGCATACTACTTTAAAGAGCAAAGAAAATCTTTCATAATCTCGTACCAAGAGCAGACCAATAGTCCAATAAAGCATCGTTCTTTTAGCAGATGAAAGAAAATTGTTTGTTTTATGTAAGTACACTATTGATATTAAAGCTCATTCTTAAAACTCCCACAATAACAATTCAATTTTAGCCAACTTGATTATACAGGATTTCTTTTTTTCTTCCCAGCTTTCTTGGTCCATAGTTTATCCCTTATTTTCTTCTTTCCTATTCTGAAATAATCAAAAGTTTTAGTTCAGATAAAATTACTCTCATGTCCTTTAATAAGAACTCATCTCCATACCTCATACCTTTTCTTAGCCAAAAAACACATCCTACCTTTCTTGTATACAGAGTTGTTTACCTTATTTCTAGCGGCTTTAATACATATATTAACTAGAATTCCTAAACCTTACAAACATTAATGTCTAGTGAAAACTAAGAAATAACTACTGTGAACTATACGTCATACAAGCTTTTTTTTTTTTTTAGACTGGCAAATTTATTTCTAGGAACATGCTTTTTCACAGTACAATTATTCAATATTACATAAAACATGTCTACTAATAGACAATTTATTTTTATTTTCTTTGCAATAAATAGCCAAAAGTAGTTAAATCTATGATCAATAATTAATATTTCACCATAGTTTATTTGGAAATGATCTAGATATTTAATAAATTTCTATCATATAATTTAACTTAGTAACTAGAATGAACTAGTTACTTTGGTAACTAAATTTTGTTACAAAAAGACTTTGGAAGCAGTTTTTGAGTATACATACCATTAAGTATAATTGTTGCCAAAAAGTTTATCTCTAAACTCTTATCTCACTTACATCTAAATTATTGGCTCCCAACAATTATATTTAGATTATCCCCAAACTTCATGAGACAGTAGACAAAATTAGCCATTATTCTAAGCTGTTATTTGATGACAAATTTCACAACAGAGATAATCATAAATTTGACTCGTAAACCAAGGCAGAATAAAAGTTTATCTGCATTATATTTAATGTCGATAACTTTAAACACATGACTATTTTAACTAAACCAATAAACTTAAATTACTGAAGATTATCCCAGATCACATGAACTTGAAAAGCATTTGGGTTAATTTCTGTTGTATTTCTGAGAACTTTAGAATGATCAATCCTTACAAAAGCTTGCCTTCAAAACCAACTAAACATAGAGCTTTTTTTTTTTACAAATTAATTTTGGCAATACCATCTGGAAATAGAAAAACGTTCATCTACAACATACGTGTATTTATACGGACACATACAAACATATAGACACAGAGACATTATAAGTACTAATATTTGTGGAGATTTGTAAGATTTCTCACTAGCCTAATTTCTAAATACCTCTTTTTCTTCTGTTGAGAACCTTCTCCCCAAAGTTTGCATTTCAAAGAATTGCCATTAGGTTCTAGAGAAGATGGGGTTGGGAAATCTACATCACAAAGGCACAGGTTAAGTTCAGGACAATTCTGTTTTCTGTCTTGATCTTTTCAAGCACTATGAGGGAAATAGGTGAAGTTTGATGTACTGGCAAAAAAAGGGAGAAGTGCAGGTGGACTTGGAACTTCTACAATCGATCTGCAGATTTGCAAGACAGTTTCCAATTCCTCAAGTAATCTGGTTTAGCTTTTGTTTTAGATACATTTTATCTTTTTAACTTTTTGTTAGCCTTCTAAAATCTTTCAGTGATGCATTTTGGAGGCTTCTGTGTACTAATTAAAATAGGTATTCCGTTCTATTTGTTTGTATTCTGTTTGTTTGATTTGGGAGCTCTTGCTTTTAAGTGCACTTCTTAATTCTTAACTATTTGGAATGGTCCCCATGATGGTCATTGTAATTTCCCCTGAGGGCTCGCAGCAGTTTGGTAGGTCCCTAGCTGCAAATGGAGTTCAACCCATCTAGCCACATCTAGCCGCAAATGGGGTGCCACTTACATTTCTGTTCGTCCATATTTTAGAGCCTCCAACCTGACAGCTACCAAGCTAGGCTCTCAGGACACAAAGCAAGCTTACTAAGATAATGCCATTTTTGTAAGCATCTACAGCTTCTGGGATCAGAGTTCTCAGGCATAAAATAAACAGATGTGTAGGAAGGTGGCATCTTTATACACTTTGGATATAAAGGGTTCCGTTTAAACAAAATCTTATTCACCTAAGGCCTCTCACTGGACGCAGTTCAGCCTAAATCAGACCCGGTCTGGTTTTTAAATTGGACCTAATCCAATTCCAGATCCAGTCCCATTCTTAAGTCAGACCCAATCCCACTCCAGCTTTTAGCCATCAACAATTCCCAGCATGGAATCTGGGGAAGGTTCCAAACAAATGGGAAACTACAGGGGAAACTGCAGACTAAACTACTAGCAGTTCCCAGTGTGAAACCTGGGGACAGAACCAAGAGCTGGGGTTTCCCACTCAAAAACCTGGAAATTGCATTTTGACAGGCTAGTTTGCTGTCCTGGGGTTAAGTAGTTCCTCCTTGGTCCTGTAGTTTCTTTCTTTCTTTCTTCTTCTTCTTTCTTTATTTTTTTTAAATTGCAAAACCTGGATTATGCAAGTTACAAAATTATTTGTTATAAAGTTTTATTTTGTATTTGGTTTTCTCATTTACTTATTATGCCTGTCTTATATTATTGGCTTTTTATTTTACACATACGTCTGGTGACCCAATGTGGTGGTTTTAAAGATGAGATATGAAATGAGAGAAGAAGATTCTAGTTTTAGGTGTACATACAATCTTATGAATCACATTCACTGCACTAGTGCAACAAGGGGTACAACACAAGTCCTTTATGACGAAAACTACTTATCAATAGGGTGTTTATTGTCTGGTCATCCAAACTGTCTATTCCATTGCGCTTTGTATAAAGTGCAAATCTATCAATGGCTTCTGCAAAACTGAGGAGACACTTTATTACAAATCCCAGTCATTCAACAAGTAAAGGTGCTGATTATTTTAAATGGTTATTGGAATCTCAAAACAGAGTAAAGCTTTTGTTTAAAAAAAAGTCTCAGTGAAAAGGCTCAGGAAGCATGGTGTTTAGTAGCAGAAATGGAACTTATTTCTCAGAAAAGGAAAAGTCATGCTGTTGGTGATAATCTGCTTAACGGTAGTTGTAAAATTATAAGTGAAATGCTAGGGAAAGATGTGGTATAAGAAATTGAGAAGATTCCACTCTTAGCTAGTATGTTATGTCAAGTCACAAAAGGCTAAGGAGATTTCATGTAATAAACTGATAAAAGATGGGTTTTATAGTCAGTTTGGGTCAGCAGGTTTTACCAATAATTATCATGTTGTAGCATTTGTAAGATTTATAATGATAGTGAAATTCAAGAATTTTCTGCTGAAGAAACTTGCCTGATATTAGCAAACTAAGATTTACTTAATTTTGTCTTATCTGGAAACAAAAGGCCTGTTTTGAAGAATGGTGGCCCATCAGTACTGGCTCCTTGGAAGATTTGCCTCTATAGTAAAGAAAATTCAACACAATCATAACACCCTGTTTTCTTCAGAGAGTGCTCATTTGTTACCTCTTAGAGATAAACGAGTTCTAGATGATAGTACAAAATTGTTAACTTTATTAAGTGGTTAGCTTTATTAATTTTATTATCACTCAAGAGTGAGTTAAAAACTGGAGACCTGCACTAGTACACATAAATGTCCTGGTGCTACAGGAATTCATTGTCTTAGTAGAGGCAGATCTCTGACGGTAAATTGTAGGAACACTTTCAAAAAAAGGCCAGATTTTGCAGAGTTCTTTGAAGATGAAAGATGGCTCTACAAACCAACCGACTTAGCAAACACTTCTCATCATATGAACCAGTTGCCAAATCTCTTCAAGGCCCCGGGGAAATGTTTTGACCTCAAGTGGCAAGGTTCTTCCACTTTAAAGAAAACTGACAATAGCCATAGGAACAAGTGTGAGACATTATCTTATTGTGGTTTTGATTCATATTTCTCTGCCTAGTGAGGTTTAGCATCTTTCCATATACCTATTGGCCATTTGTATGTTTTCCTTAGTGAAATGTCTATTTAAGTCTAGCTCATTTTTAAGTCAGGTTTTACTAGCTTTTTAAGTTGTAAGAGTTCCTAAGTGAAGTAAACCAATCACAAAAGAAATGCTGCATGATTCTACTTATATGATGTATCTAAAATAGTTAAACTCATAGAATCAGGGTAGAATTATGGTTGCCAGGAGCTGGGGGAAGGAGGAAATAGGGAGATATTAATTAACAGGCATAAAGTCTCAATTATGCAAGATGAGTAATTTCTAGACATCTGCTGAACAACATAGAATCTATAGTCAACAATATTGTATTGTTAAAACAAAAATTAAGAGGTTAAAAAAATAAATTGAAACTGTGAAAATCATGATGCAAATAAATCTTGATGTTTTCAATGCTGCTTGGATTTGAGCGAGGGGAAGGCAAGATTTGAGAAAAGGCAAATGTCAAGTGTCATTGAAACTACCTGGGAGAACTGCTTAACATTGAACATTACTTTCAACACAGGTTTATCTGTGGGCTTTCTATCTTGTTCCATTGATCTATGTTTCTGTTTTTGTGCCAGTACCATATTGTCTTGATTACTGTAGCTTTGTAGTATAGTCTGAAGTCAGGGAGTCTGATTCCTCCGGCTCTGTTTTTTTCCCTCAAGACTGCTTTGGCTATTCGGGGTCTTTTGTGTCTCTATACAAATTTTAAGATGATTTGTTCTAGTTCCGTAAAAAATGCCATTGGTAATTTGATAGGGATTGCATTGAATCTGTAGATTGCTTTGGGTAGTATAGTCATTTTCACAATATTGATTCTTCCAATCCAAGAACATGGTATATCTCTCCATCTGTTGGTATCATCTTTAATTTCTTTCATCAGTGTCTTATAGTTTTCTGCATACAGGTCTTTTGTCTCCCTAGGTAGGTTTATTCCTAGGTATTTTATTCTTTTTGTTGCTGTGGTAAATGGGAATGTTTCCCTAATTTCTCTTTCAGATTTTTCATCATTAGTGTATAGGAATGCAAGAGATTTCTGTGCATTAATTTTGTATCCTGCAACTTTACCAAACTCATTGATTAGCTCTAGTAGTTTTCTGGTGGCATTTTTAGGATTCTCTATGTATAGTATCATGTCATTTGCAAACAGTGACAGTTTTACTTCTTTTCCAATTTGTATTCCTTTTATTTCTTTTTCTTCTCTGATTGCCACGGCTAGGACTTCCAAAACTATGTTGAATAATAGTGGTGAGAGTGGACATCCTTGTCTCATTCCTGATCTTACAGGAAATGCTTTCAGTTTTTCATCATTGAGAATGATGTTTGCTGTGGGTTTGTCGTATATGGCGTTTATTATGTTGAGGTAGGTTCTCTCTATGCCCACTTTCTGGAGAGTTTTTATCATAAATGGGTGTTGAATTTTGTCAAAAGCTTTTTCTGTATCTATTGAGATGATCGTATGGTTTTTATTCTTCAATTTGTTAATAAGGTGTATCACATTGATTGATTTGCATATATTGAAGAATCCTTGCATCCATGGGATAAATCCTACTTGATCATGGTGTATGATCCTTTTAATGTGTTGTTGGATTCTGTTTGCTAGTATTTTGTTGAGGATTTTTGCATCTATATTCATCAGTGATATTGGTCTGTAATTTTCATTTTTTGTAGTATCTTTGTCTGGTTTTGGTGTCAGGGTGATGGAGGCCTCATAGAATGAGTTTGGGAGTGTTCCTTCCTCTGCAATTTTTTGGAAGAGTTTGAGAAGAATGGGTGTTAGCTCTTCTCTAAATATTTGATAGAATTCACCTGTGAAGCCATCTGGTCCTGGACTTTTGTTTGTTGGAAGATTTTTAATCACAGTTTCAATTTCATTACTTCTGATTGGTCTGTTCATATTTTCTATTTCTTCCTGGTTCAGTCTTGGAAGGTTATACCTTTCTAAGAATTTGTCCATTTCTTCCAGGTTGTCCATTTTATTGGCATAGAGTTGCTTGTAGTAGTCTCTTAGGATGCGTTGTATTTCTGCCATGTCTGTTGTAACTTTTCCTTTTTCATTTCTAATTTTATTGATTTGAGTTCTCTCCCTCTTTTTCTTGATGAGTCTGGTTTATCAATTTTGTTTATCTTCTCAAAGAACCAGCATTTAGTTTTATTGATCTTTGCTATTGTTTTCTTTGTTTCTATTTCTTTTATTTCTGCTCTGATCTTTATGATTTCTTTCCTTCTGCTAACTTTGGGTTTTGTTTGTTCTTCTTTCTCTAGTTCCTTTAGGTGTAAGTTTAGATTGTTTATTTGCAATTTTTCTTGTTTCTTGAGGTAGGCTTATATAGTTATAAACTTCCCTCTTAGAACTGCTTTAGCTGCATCCCATAGGTTTTGGATCATTGTGTTTTCATTGTCATTTGTCTCTAGGTATTTTTTGATTTCCTCTTTGATTTCTTCAGTGATCTCTTAGTTATTTAGTTACGTATTGTTTAGCCTCCATGTGTTTGAATTTTTTACATTTTTTCCCCAGTAATTCATTTCTAATCTCATAGCGTTGTGGTCAGAAAAGATGCTTGATATGAGTTCAATTTTCTTAAATTTACTGAGGCTTGATTTGTGACCCAAGATGTGATCTATCCTGGAGAATGTTCCGTGCGCACTTGAGAAGAAAGTGTAATCTGCTGTTTTTGGATGGAATGCCCTATAAATATCAATTAAATCTATCTGGTCTATTGTGTCATTTAAAGCTTCTGTTTCCTTATTTAGTTTCATTTTGGATGATCTGTCCATTGGTGTAAGTGAGGTGTTAAAGTCCCCCACTATTATTGTGTTACTGTCGATTTCCTCTTTTATAGCTGTTAGCAGTTGCCTTATGTATTGAGGTGCTCCTATGTTGAGTGCATATATATTTATAATTGTTATATCTTCTTCTTGGATTGATCCCTTGATCATTATGAGGTGTCTTTCCTTGTCTCTTGTAACATTCTTTATTTTAAAGTCTATTTTATCTGATATGAGTATAAGTACTCCAGCTTTCTTTTGATTTCCATTTGCATGGAATATCTTTTTCCATCCCCTCACTTTCAGTCTGTATGTGTCCCTAGGTCTGAAGTGGGTCTCTTGTAGACAGCATATATATGGGTGTTGTTTTTGTATCCATTCAGCAAGCCTGTGTCTTTTGGTTGGAGCATTGAATCCATTCACGTTTAAGGTAATTATTGATATGTATGTTCCTATGACCGTTTTCCTAATTGTTTTGGGTTTTATCCCTCTGCCTTTTCATCTTGTCTATCTTTCTGTGAATGTGGTTTTTGTTCCACAGGCTGCAGGATTGTAGTTCTTCTTGCTTCTGCTGTCTGCCCTCCCTGAGATTTTCTAATCAGCTCAAATTATATTCCCTTATAAGGTTTATTACAAACTATATCTCAAACAACTCATGCTATTACGAGTTGTTTCATGTTAAAATATTAAAATTTTCAACATGAAACTTTTATTAAAATGAAAGAGATAACATTTCTTTTTTAAAATTATTTTAGAACTTCTGATATTTTATCAACTCAATAGGTTTATCTTTTTAAAATTTTATTTATTTTTGGCTGTGTTGCGTCTTCATTGCTGTGTGTGGGCTTTCTTTAGTTGCAGTGAGTGGGGGCTGCCCTTCATTGTGGTGCACGGGCTTCTCATTGCAGTGGCTTCTCTTTTTGTGGAACATGGACTCTAGGCATGCGGGCTTCAGTAGTTGTGGCTTGCAGGCTCAGTAGTTGTGGCACACAGACTCTTGAGTGCAGGCTCAATAGTTGTGGCACACAGGCTTAGTTGCTGTGCGGCATGTGGGATCTTCCCAGACCAAGGCTCGAACCCATATTTCCTGCATTGGCAGGCAGATTCTTAACCACTGCACTACCAGGGAAGCCCTGAAAAAGATAACATTTCTAAATACTCAGAAAAATTTCCTCATTTATTGAGGTGGGAGATTTTCAAATATTATGTCTTCAACTGGAAATGTTTATTTCCATTTCCTACAGTATTGCTGTGTTAACTGTAAGTGGTCACTGGCATGTGTAACTGATAAATATTATTTTGATGGAGGGGAGAAGCTTTCACAAAATCATTATGAATCCATTTGGGAAAGCAGAATTGTTTAGAGAAGTATAAATATCTTCACTCAGTTTTTGCCCATTTACTGAAAACTGTGAAACTAAAATTGAACAATCAGTGTTCTTCTAAACATCTGTCTATTAAAAGTTGTGTCATATAAAAACATGGTTTTATGGCTCTTATCACAAATACTTTCTTCCTATGCAAGGATCCCTTAAAGGAAATTCATAAAATTCCCTAGCATCTTAAAGATATTCTTTTAACGTGTCAAATATATACTATTAACTATTTCTTAATATCAAAATAGATATTAAATTTTAATCAAAGTATCTGGAGTTTTTGTACTTTATTATTCTGAGAAAAGTAAAGGCTGATATTGAACAATGATACTTTATATCAGCTGATTTATGAAGCTAGTCAGCAAAGCAAACGAATCTCCCAGTAATGTCCACCATATTAACAGAAAGCCAAATATTGATTTCTACACAACAATAAAACTAATCATTTTAGCACTTTCATAATTTCTTCCAAAGATTTGTTTTTCCTTTATGTTCAGAACCTAGTTTGCTTTTACCACTTCAGTTATCACCAACATTCGTGTGGCTAAAACCTATGCCTGGAATCAAAAGCTCAATTCTATATTGCCAAATCTCTACCAAAACTTTCCCTTGGGAATTCCAGTACTGCTTTAATTTCAATATATAACTGAAATAATTTTCAGTCCCCAAGTCAGCTTCCATTGTCAATGTCCCTGTTCCTGGCAGTGATATTACTTTCCTCTTAGTCTTCAATATTTTTAGGAAATATAGGTTGAGGACTCACTGTATATTAAGACCTGCACCAAACACTGGGAATATAACAAGGATAAGGTCCTGAAATGATGTTTGTAACTAGTGAAAAGTTCACACCCTCACTGTTAAATGCATTAATCCATTACAGTTCAAAGTAGTAAAAGACAAAGAGGGCTAAGTGCCAGGTATTGTAGAACACATAGAAAGAACACCTAGCCTGGTGTTGAGATGTCAGAGAAAACTTCCTGAAGAAAGCCTATCTAATTAGAACTATAGAATATTAGTAGAAGTAATTAGGTAAAGGTAGAAGTAGAGGTGTCGGAGTAGAATTTCAACTTGTATAATCTTGTGCAAAGGTTTCGATGCAAAAGAACACTTCATATGTAGGAAACATTCAGTATGGTTGAATGAATATGAAAGGGCATACGATAGAAGATGTGTCTGAAAAGGTTTATAAGGAACTGAGGTTTTACTTATTGACTGATTTTGAGCAGAGGACTAGCATGATTATATTTTAGAAGTGTCCACAATGCCGTGTGAATAGCCTATTTAAGATTGTCAAGAAATGAGGCAATTAGTCCAGTGGATGGTGATCTAGAAGATCATGACAACCTCAGCAAGTTTAGGAACAGGGAGGAGAGAATTGAATGGATTTAACTGGTATTATGGAAATTCTGTCAATGAGATTTGATGATTACATGTGAGTTTCAGTGAGACTTGAGTAAAATTCACTCTTGTTTGGATATGATGGTGGGTGGTGGAACATTTACTGAGCTACAGAATACAGGAGGACTTTCTTAAAAAACATTGAATTGTTGGACATATTGAGCATTTAATGGAGATGTTCATCAGAAGCTGGATATGTGGGGTGATATTCAAAAGTGGTAACAGCTAGAGATTACAGATTTGTAGTTATCAGAATATAGAGGTAATTGAGGGACCTCCCAGTGGAGGAAGTAACCAGGAAATATGAATAAAGTGAGAAGAAAAGTAGCCTAATGAATACATTGAGTTTAAGGCTCTTTCTGCTCATTCCCTAAGGGAGATTAATTAAATGTATCTAGAAAGGTAGGAGGAAAACCACAAGGTGTAGTAGCATCATGGAGACAGGGAAGTGGAGTACTTCAAAAATTTTTGAGGTAGTTCATTTTTCCTCATTAAAATTTTTTTGTGTATAGTATATCATATAGCCTACTTTTCCCAATATTTCTAATTTTTAACAGTTTAGCATATGTATTTCTCTGTATTTTGAATATTTAATTTTATAAACTTGTTTATGTTCCATTTCTGAATTTTACAGGAAATTATCTTTAGTATATTTTGGGGGTGTCTCATTTTTGTAATGATCAGATGGAAGTAATAACTAATTTTTTAATAGGGATCTGAGAAAAAATATTAAAAGCAGCAAGGGAAAAACAAAAAATAACATATAAAGGAATCCCCATAAGGTTATCAGGGGATTTTTCAGCAGAAACTGTGTGGGCCTGAAGGGAGTGGCAGAATATACTTAAAGTGATGAACGAGAAAGACCTACAACCAAGATTACTCTACTCAGCAAGGATCTCATTCAGATTTGACGGAGAAATCAAAAGCTTTTCAGACAAGCAAAAGCTAAGAATATTCAGCACCACCAAACCAGCTTTACGACAAATGCTAAAGGAACTTCTCTAGGCGGGAAACACAAGAGAAGAAAAAGACCCACAAAAACAAACCCCCAAAATTAAGAAAATGGTAATAGGAACATACATATCGATAATAACCTTGAATATAAGTGGATTCAATGCCCCAACCAAAAGACACAGACTGGCTGAATGGATACAAAAACAACACCCATATATATGCTGTCTACAAGAGACCCACTTCAGACCTAAGGACACATACAGACTGAAAGTGAAGGGATGGAAAAAGATATTCCATGCAAATGGAAATCAAAAGAAAGCTGCAGTAACAATACTCGTATCCAATAAAATATACTTTAAAATAAAGACTATGACAAGAGACAAAGAAAGTCACTACATAATGATCAAAGGATCAATCCAAGAAGAAGATATAACAATTATAAATGTTTATGCACCCAACATAGGAGCATCTCAATACATAAAGCAAATGCTAACAACCATGAAAGGAGAAATTGACAGTAACACAATAATAGTAGAGGACTTTAACACACCACTTATACCAATGGACAGGTCATCCAAGCAGAAAATATGGAAACACAAGCTTTAAATGACACAATAGACCAGATAGATTTAATTGATATTTATTGAACATTCCACCCAAAACTGGCAGAATACACTTTCTTCTCATGTGTACATGGAACATTCTCCAGGATAGATCACATCTTGGGTCACAAATCAAGCCTCAGAAAATTTAAGAGAATTGAAATTGTATCAAGCATCTTTTCTGACCACAATGCTATGAGATTGGAAATCAGTTACAGGAAATAAACTGTAAAAAACACAAATACATGGAGGCTAAACAGTGACCTACTAAATAACCAAGAGATCTCTGAAAAAAACAAAGAAGAAAAAAAATACATAGAAACAAATGACAACAAAAACGTGAAGACCCAAAACCTGTGGGACACAGCAAAAGCAGTTCTAAGAGGCAAGTTTATAGCAATTCAATCTCACCTCAAGAAACAAATCTCAAACAATCTAACCCTACACTGAAAACAACTAGAGAAAGAAGAACAAAGAAAACCCAAAGTCAGTAGAAGGAAAGAAATCATAAAATCAGAGCAGAATTAAATGAAATAGAAATGAAGAAAACAATAGCAAAGATCAATAAAACTAAAAGCTGGTTCTTTGAGAAGATAAACAAAACTGATAAACCCTTAGCCAGACTCATCAAGAAAAAAAGGGAGAGGATGCAAATCAATAAAATTAGAAATGAAAAATGAGAAATCACAACTGACCCCACAGAAATACAAAGGATTATAAGAGACTATTACAAAAAACTATATGCCAATAAAATGGACAGCCACGAAGAAATGGACAAATTCTTGGAAAGGTACAGTTTTCTAATACTGAACCAGGAAGAATTAGAAAATATAAACAGACCTATCACAAGTAATGAAATTGAAACCATAATTAAAAATTTTCCAAGAAACAAAAGTCCAGGACCAGAAGGCTTCACAGGCAAATTCTATCAAACATTTAGAGAAGAGCTAACACTGATCCTTCTCAAACTCTTCCAAAAAGTTGCAGAGGGAGAAACACTCCCAAATTCATTCTATGAAGCCACCATCATCCTGATACCAAAACCAGAGAAAGATATCACAAAAATGAAAATTATAGACCAATATCACTGATGAACATAGATGCAAAAATCCTAAAAAAATACTAGCAAACAGAATCCAACAACACACTAAAAGGATCATGCACCATTATCAAGTGGGATTTACACAGGGATGCAAGGATTCTTCTATATATGCAAATCAATCAATGGGATACACCACATATACAAATTAAGGAATAAAAAGCATATGATCATCTCAATAGATGCAGAAAAAGCTTTTGACAAAATTCAACACCCATTTATGATAAAAACTCTACAGAAAATGGGCATAGAGGCAACCTACATCAACATAATATAGGCCATATAGGATAAACCCACAGCAAGCATCATACTCAATGGTGAAAAACTGAAAGCATTTCCACCAAGATCAGGAACAAGACAAGGAAGTCCACTCTTGCCACTCTTATTCAACATAGCTTTGGAAGTCCTAGCCACGGCAATCAGAGAAGAAAATGAAATAAAACTAGTATAAATTGGAAAAAAAACTGTCACTGTTTGCAGATGACATGATACTATACATAGAAAATCCTAAAGATGCCATCAGAAAACTACTAGAACTAATCAATGAACTTGGTAATGTTGCAGGATACAAAATTAATGCACAGAAATCTCTGGCATTCCTATACACCAACAATGAAAAATCAGAAAGAGAATTTAAGGAAACACTCCCATTCACCATTGCAACAAAAAGAATAAAATACCTAGGAATAAAGCTACCTAAGGAGACAAAAGACCTGTATGCAGAAAACTATAAGACACTGATGAAAGAAATTAAAGATGATACAAACAGATGGAGAGATATACCATGTTCTTGGATTGGAAGAATCAATATTGTGAAAATGACTATACTACCCAAAGCAATCTACAGATTCAATGCAAGCCCTATCAAATTGCCAATGGCATTTTTCACAGAACTAGAACAAAAAATTTCACAATTTGTATGGAAACACAAAAGACCCTGAATAGCCAAAGCAATCTTGAGAAAGAAAAACGGAGCTGGAAGAATCAGGCTCCCCGACTTCAAACTATACCACAAAGCTACAGTAATCAAGACAGTATGGTACTGGCACAAAGACAGAAATATAGATCAATGGTACAGAATAGAATGCCCAGAGATAAACCCATGCACATATGGTCACCTAATTTATGACAAGAGAGGCAAGAACATACAATGGAGAAAGGACATCCTTTTTAATAAGTGGTGCTGGAAAAACTGGACAGCTGCATGTAAAAGAATGAAATTAGAACACTCCCTAACACCACACACAAAAATAAACTCCAAATGGATTAAAGACCTAAATGTAAGACCAAACAGTATAAAACTCATAGAGGAAAACATAGGAAAAACACTCTTTAACATAAACCACAGCAAGATCTTTTTTGATCCACCTCCTAGAGTAATGGAAATAAAAACAAAAATAAATGGGACCTAATGAAACGTCAAAGCTTTTGCACAGCAAAGGAAACCATAAACAAGACAAAATGGCAACCCTTAGAATGGGAGAAAACATTTGCAAATGAAACAACAGACAAAGGATTAATCTCTAAAATATACAAACAGCTCATGGAGCTCAATATCAAAAATACAATCCAATTAAGATATGGGCAGAAGACCTAAATAGACATTTCACCACGGAAGATGTACAGATGGCCAAGAGGCACATGAAAAGAGCTCAGCATCACTAATTATTAGAGAAATGCCAATCAAAACTACAATTCAGGTATCACCTCATGCTGGTCAGAATGGCCATCGTCAAAAAATCTAGAAACAATAAATGCTGGAAAGGGTGTGGTGAAAAGGGAACCCTCTTGCACTGTTGGTGGGAATGTAAATTGATACAACCGCTATGGAAAACAGTATGGGGGTTCCTTACAAAACTAAAAATAGAACTACCATATGACCCAGCAATCCCATTATTGGGCATATACCCCGAGAAAACCATAATTCAAAAAGAGACATGTACCACAATGTTCATTGCAGCACTGTTTACAGTAGCCAGGACATGGAAGCAACCTGAATGTCCATTGACAGATGAATGGATAGAGAAGTTGTGGCACATATATACAATGGAATATTACTCAGCCATAAAAAGAAACAAAATTGAGTTACTTGTAGTGAGGTGGATGGACCTAGAGTCTGTCATACAGAGTGAAGTAAGTCAGAAAAAGAAAAGTACTGTATTCTAACGCATATAGGTGGAATCTAAAAAAAAAAAAAAAATAGTACTGATGAACCTAGTTGCCAGGCAGGAATAAAAATGTAGACATAGAGAATGGAATTGAGGACACAGGGTGGAAGGGGGAAGCTGGGAGAAGTGAGAGTAGCATCGACATATATATACTCCCGAATGTAAAATAGCTAGTGGGAAGCAGCAGCATAGCACAGAGAGATCAGCTCGGTGCTTTGTGACCACCTAGAGGGGTGGGATGGGGAGGATGGGAGGGATGCTCAAGAGGGAGGGGATTTGGGGACATATGTATGCAGATGGTTGATTCACTTTGGTGTACAATAGAAACTAACAGTATTGTGAAGCAATTATACTCCAATAAAGATCTATTAAAAAAAAAAAGGTTCTGATATCTGAATCTCTAAATGAAAAATGAACCATTGTTTATCATTTATCTCTTTTTTTATTTTATTTTAGCTGTTTTAAAAAAGAACTATTGAAGTATAGCTGATTTACAGTATTAATTTCTGCTCTACAGTAAAGTGATTCAGTTCTACGTATATATTTACATTATTTTTCATATTCTTTTCCATTATGGTTTATCACAGGATATTGAATATAGTTCCCTGAATGTACCATTGTTAAAGTCTGTAGTTTGTTTGCATCATACACCAATAATTCAATTTTACCAATAATCATAAAAGTGATTATTTCTGTTTAAATTCTGTAATTCCAAAGGAGTCATACTGGGAACTGAAAGCAATTGAGAACTTATGCATGAAGCTCCAACTAGCAAGTTTATTTTAAATTAGTACTGTGTGTGTGTGGGCGTGCATGCGTGTGCTAACGTATTATTTGAGAAGTGCTTTCTAGAAGGTGAAGCATTTTAACACCAATCTATTTCTGAAAATCAGATGTTTGGGGTGACAGTGCTAAATAGGAGCTTATTCCTGGTTCCATTTTTTTAAAATGGGAAAACCATATACCTATATATGTGTAACACACACATATATATGTACAGATATATGTGTACGTACAGGTGTGAAATACTTAGAGCATCATTGTATGCTCATTAGATAATTTAAAAATTGCTTTCTGTGCATTAACATGTAAAGTTTATAGCATCGCAAATACTGCATCTACAACATGGTAAGTAATGCCTGACATTAAATAAATTTATCTTTAAAAGCAGACAAATGTATACAATAAAACAACTGGAAAATGTCACATAATGAATGTTTTCAACCAAGTAAAGTTGAAAATTGATGCTTGAAGAAAATTAAGAAATAAGTTGGATCGTTGAAAATGTCATTTTTTGTGATAGAAGTCCATGAAGATGGACAATATGGGTGAAGAGGGTCAACTGTATGGTGATGGATGGTAACTAGACTTATGATGGCGGTCAGTCACTCTATAGTGTTCACAGATATTGAGCTATAATTCTATATACCTGAAACTTATATAATAATAATAATAAAAGATTTCCCACAAACACTGCCACACAGACTTGCATTTACATTTCATTGGCCAGGTCTAGGTTATGTGGCTGCCCGTTGCTGTAAAAGAAAAACAAAAAAAAAGTGATGATATGGTTGGGCTGGGATGAAAAGCAACAACATCAAACAAATACCAAAGCAGGAAACAGTTTTTTAAAACACTTTTGGAGGTGATGCTATAGATTTCCCTGCCCTTGATGGCTTTTTCATACTTTCAGTGGAGGTGGTCAATGAATAAGAATGAAAAAACTGCAAAATGGACTTTCCCTTTTTCTGTGATTATGTTTCATAAAGAAACAAGAAACTTTCAAAAAGAGTAGCTCTTCATCATATCACTGTCACTTTCGAGGATGTCTATTCTAGCATCTTTGTGACCTCTTAGGCATTGATGCCTCCTTCAGCTCTAGCGATATCTCAGACAAACCTGCCCAGTATTAATATTCGGCATCCTTAAAATGTCTATACATAATTCTGATGATGTCCTCTTAATCGCATCTGGGTTGTGATCCAAGACTTTCCCTGCATATCATCTTGTTTGAGTTTTGGAGACAGAGTTGTAAACTACTCTTGTGTAAACATCAGCTAATCAACATTGTATTGAGAAAAATGTACATTCTATGAAATTTGAATGTTAAAATAGACATTCATCAGGAAAACATTGCCCAGAGAGGTGATGATATGTGAGGTATGATTCCTATGCTGATTTGTGGTAGTGTTGGTTAGCAATAGTCATACGTTTTGGGGGAATAAATTCATAATTACTCCAATTAAAATACAACTGTTCAGAGATGTGTTTCCAGATACTAGACTGAGCACAGTGTTAGGATCTTTGAGGTTATCAAACACTGTGTTTTTTCCTCAGTGGTATCTAAAAAAATGATAAATCCAAAAAAAAAAAAAGAGTAAGGAAAATGTAAAGCAGAAACATCAACTTTATTGCTACTAGAAGTTGGAGTATGTAGCTTAATGTAACCACCAAATGGGCCTGGGAAATGAAACCTAGAATTAGACAGATGTACCTATTCAATTATGGCAAAACAGGACTAGAAGAAGGCTCTTACTGTTAAGTCAAAATCTTGCTGTAGAAACAGAGAAGGTCTCCATCCTACAGGCAAAAAGCAGCTCCTGAGAGAAAACAAGAGCTCAGCAAGCCCATTATATCCTTATCACATTTGCAATTAGAAAAGTCACTGCATCTCCCTTTGGGCAGAGTGAGTAAAGGGCATGGAGACAGGCTGGGAATATTATGCTTTCTGATCAATTTCCACGTGGAAGGAAACGGTCATTTTCTCTCAAAATTTTCCAAAACCTGTTCTCTGTTAAACTTTGAAAGAAGAGAGCATTTTTTCGTCCAGCGCCCTCCTCTTGTAGAGGAGCTAATACCCCACCTATACATACTATCCAGAGATGGTAGGTCCACAGTGCCAAAATTATCTTGTCTGTCATGTGTGGATATAGCCCTCAGAGAGATAAGCCAAATCTGAGTCTCCAGCTGTCACCTTCACGTGGTCACTCCCCTGATCCTAGCCGCTGCATCTGAGTATCTTTCTGGGAACAAAAGACTCTTAAAATGGTCAGAATGGAACAATAATGATACTGAATTCATGATCGCTATGCAACTAACACTGAAAATTCATTCTTTTATTTACCTAAAACTTTATCCAGTTGCATCAGAAGTTCTTTATACTTCAATAAATATAACATAAAGATGTTTCAAGAAAAATGTTCATAGTTCAGTAACAAAATGTTAGCAACATCGGAATATAAATTTGAATATGGCTACCTCATCAATTTTATGGGAAAATTAATATTCAAATATTCCCTTTGCAAGTTAAAGTACAGTGGACAAATGATTGAAATCCAAAATTCTTCCCTCCTTTGTGAGTGACAAGTCCAAAGGCTTCTCTCCTGTCTTTCTCCAAGTCTCAATTAGAGATGTTCTCAATGCATAGAGAGCTGGGCTGCATCAGCACCCTCAGTGGGATCTGTGTCTGTCTGGAGTAGGCTCAGTGACCCAGTAGCTTCCATATTCTCAAAACCAACTTTGACATGCTTGACCTTTTTTTTTTTTTTCATTAATAGCTACTTTATTTATTTATTTATTTATTTATAGCTGTGTTGGGTCTTCGTTTCGTGCGAGGGCAAGCGGGGGCCACTCTTCATCGAGGTGCGTGGGCCTCTCACTATCGCGGCCCCTCCCGTTGCGGGGCACAGGCTCCAGACGCGCAGGCTCAGCAGTTGTGGCTCACGGGCCTAGTTGCTCCACGGTATGTGGGGGTCTTCCCAGACCAGGGCCCGAACCCATGTCCCCTGCATTAGCAGGCAGACTCTCAACCACTGCGCCACCAGGGAAGCCCTTGACCTTTTTTTAATTGAAGTATAGTTGACTTACAATGTTGTGTTAATTTCTGCCATACAGCAAAGTGATTCATATATATACATTTATCCATTCTGTATACACTAGTTTACATCTGCTAACTCCAAACTCCACTCCATCCCTCCCCCAACCCCTCCCCCTTGGCAACCACAGGTCTGTTCTCTATGTCTTTGAGTCTGTTTCTGTTCTGTGGATAAGTTCACTTGTGTCAGATTTTAGATTCCACATATAAGTGATATCATATGGTGTTTTTCTCTTTCTGACTTATTGATACTTAGTATGATAATCTCTAGGTCCATCCATGTTGCTGCAAATGGCATTATTTCATTTTTTTTTATGGCTGAATAGTATTCTATTGTAGGTATGTACCACAGCTTCTTTATTCATTCATCTGTCGATGGATATTTACGTTGTTTCCATGTCTTAGCTGTTGTGAATAGTGCTGCTATGCACATAGGGGTGCATGTATCTTTTTGAATTATAGTTTTGTCTGGATATATGCCCAGGAGTGGGATTGCAGGATCATATGGAAACTCTATTTTTAGTTTTTTGAGGGACCTTAGTACTGTTTTCCACAGTGGCTGCACAAACTTACATTTCCACCAGTGGTGTAGGAGGATTCCCTTTTCTCCACACCCTCTCCAGCATTTGTTATTTGTAGACTTAAATGATGGCCATTCTGACTGGTGTGAGGTGGTATGTCATTGTAGTTTTGATTTGCATTTCTCTAATAATTAGCGATATTGAGCATCTTTTCATGTGCCTGTTGGCCATCTGTATGTCTTCTTTGGAGAAATGTCTATTTAGATCTTCTGCCCATTTTTTTGGGGTTGTTTTTTTGTTGTTGAGTTGTGTGAGCTGTTTGTATATTTTGGAAATTAATCCCTTGTTGGTCTCATTGTTTGCCAATATTTTCTCCCATTCTGTAGGTCGTCTTTTCATTTTGTTTATGGTTTCCTTTGCTGTGCAAAAGCTTGAAGGTTTGATTAGCTCCCATCTGTTTATTTTTGTTTCTATTTCTATTGCCTTGGGAGAGGAACCTAAGAAAACATTGGTATGATTTATGACATGCTTGACTTTTTAAGGAGACCAAAGACTTAATAAGACGTAGACTATCACAGCACTTGCCTCAGTCACACTAAGTTAAAAACAACAAGCAAATTTCCATCTTCCTGAGCAGTTACCTCAGGCCAATTTATGCTTCCAGAACCCAGTATCTTTTGCCAAGGAGCGTAGCAGGGACTCGGTAGTACTGAGGATATCATCTCAGTGTTTTCGCCAGGATAGCAATTGCTGCCAATTGTCCTTACCTGAACGTTGAAAATGAACTGGAACCCTACTGGGACGAGTTAATTTTGGCCCTGTGGATCTACCATATTTGGATTATGGCCATTGCCCACCTGTGAATATTACCTTCTCTCTGAGAAAAGGGTGTTTGGAAAAAATGTGGTCTTCTTGCCAAGTTTTAAATGTACAGTACTGGAAACCCCAAAACAGGTCTTACTTGAGGTTCCTTTGTTTCTCATTTAGTATGTTAAAAAAAAGCCTCGTAATTTAAGTTATTGCTTAAAAACTTTGTTTCTGGCACCCCAGTACTGACCTGAGTGTGGGTTGTATCTAAGACTAAAGCTTTGGCCACCTCTTACAAGCAGACATTTTTAGTCCTGTGTACACTGGCTGTTTCTAGTACCTCTTTCCAAGGAATCACTTAAGTCTGATAAGGCTGCATCCTTGGGAAGTCTACTTTCTCATATATACTAAGACTATTTAGAGACAAAGTGAGACCATGTGGTGTAGTGATCTTTGAGCTTATGGACAAACAATAGGAATCCAAATTTAGCTCCTCCAAAGTTCATTCCTTGGCCTCAAAGACAGATAGATCAAGACAACATAAGAAGTAGCTTAGTTGGGGAAGTGTATTTGTTTCCTATCTAACCATAACACTAATAATTTCCTGTAACCTATTTCCTTTTCTTTATAATCTTTGCTTCAGCCATGCCTGCTTAGCACAACTAGACCTATGTTGTTTAAGGCTGCAGCAGCCTACACCCTGGGGCCACTGGCGCTTGCTGACAGTTCATGCCCTTGCCAAAGAGTCTTGGGAAAATACCCAACTTTATAACACACTGGATGCCATATAGAATTGCCATGATACGAGTCCTGAGGAAGCCAAGAAAATGGTGATGGAGGCAAAAGGCACCTGGGCAGAGGACCATCAAATGGGAGGAAGGAAAAGCAAACATAGAAGCTTTGTCTACTTCACAATTATTCACATGAGTACTGTATAATTTGCAAATGCAACCAAGTAAATATTTCATGATATTTTAAACTTACCTAAGCATTTTGGGTCCCCATTAAGGAGAGAGGCACACAGTTGAGTTGACAATCACAGGGCGTTTAGTTAATGAAAAGCCATTGTTATTAGTGGACTTTATTACTTATTTGAAAATAGTAAGCTGAAAGTTATCTACAGGTCAGCAAATAACACAGACAATTGAACGCACGTAGATTCCTCTACCATGTACATTAATTAGATTTTTCAGTTCAATGCTATGTAGTACATTATACAAAGAACTCCCATATTCCCTAGGTGGATATAATAGTTTATGGAGGCTGTACATTCAAATAATCTTGGGGAAATGGGAAATCAAAAGCAAATTGTATGCTTCATTCTACAGAAGATAACATAAGTGTTCAAACAAGGTTAAAATAGACTATTTCAATGAACTATTTGCACTATTTCCCCCTTTATAACTCAAATTCTACCATATACTTTATAAAGTTTTATTATAAAATGATGTTTAAACTAAAAGCAGAAGGCAGTATTATAGTTATTTAAAATAATATAACTTCATAGAAACCATAATAAGTTTAGTGAATATGATTTGACATTGTTGTTTGGCATAATTTGTCCCCATACAAAAGAAAACAAAATCTCCAAACTCCAAAGAGCAGATTTTCTCCATGTTTTACACTTTAAAAATTTTGGTGTTTGTGGTAAAACAACATACTTTTGAAGAGAGAATTCTTTATTTTTATGTGTGACTCCAAGATGTGCTCCTTATATTAATGTCATGTATTATTACACAGATATGGAAAACTTCAAATAAGGGCAGTAATAATAGCACCAAAAGGGAAAAGGTACATTCTGTGGCATTGGATAGCTCTGCCCCAATGGATGCCCAAAGAGACAGAGGAAATGAAAAAATTAAGCATGTATTAGAATATTGGCGCTGTCATTTAACACATACAATTGTTCTTGGAATATAAAATATTATAAAATTAATAGGAAATGGCATTTAAAAAAAAAAAAGAAAATTTCAGCCCCTGTCTAATACCATTTTAAAGATTTTGAGAGAGATCCTACAGGCCAAAAAATTAAAATAAATTGATTAAGTAATTTCCTGCTGGATAGAAAATCTAAAATGCTAATAAGTTTACATTTAGAGATTTAGTTCTCAAATACAGATTTGATTTATTTCTTGGCTTTTAAACAGTATTGTAACAGAGCTCCAGAAAATATACAAAAGAGGAAAATAGAGTGATTGCTCATAAACCAGGCATCATGGGTCAGGAGGGTAATCCTACATAACTCTCAAGGGCTGCATTGTTTCAATCAAACTTGATTTAGGATAAGAAGAAACATAATTTTTTATTAATAAACTTTAATTTTTAAAACAGTTATAGATTTTCAGAAAATACAGTACAGAGAGTTTCTTTCCCATATACTCCCTCTCCCCACAGTTTCGCATATTAACATCTTGATGAGTGTGGTACATTTCTTACAATTAATAAACTAATATTGATACATTATTAACTAAATTATATTTCTTACATTAGGGTTCACTCTGTATTTGTAGTTCTATGGTTTTTGACAAATGTATAATGTGTACTCACCATTACGGTATTATACAGTGTAGTTTCATTGACTTAAACCCTCTGTGCTCTACCTATTCATTCTCCTACCCTGAACCTCTGGTAATCACTGATTTTTTTTTTTTTATACTGTCAACATAGTTTTGCCTTTTCTGCAGTGTCATATATTTGGAATCATAGTATGTAGGTAGCCCTTTCAGGTTTTTTTTCTTAGCAGTATCTTTTTTTTCCTCTATGTCTTTTCATGACTTGATAGCTCATGTCTTTTTATTGCAGAAAAATATACCATTGTATGGATGTACCACAGTTTACCCATTCACTTTTTTTTTTTTTACCCATTCACTTTTTTTTTCCATTTTATTATTCATTTTCTATTTGATTCCTCTGATTATCATTTCTCTGTTTCTCTTTTCTTGACTTCCTGTGAGTTTCTTAAACATTTTTTAGAATTTCATCTTGATTTATTTATAGTGTTTTTGAGTGTATCTCTTCGTATAGTTTTCTTAGTGCTTGCTGTCGCTGTTACATTATGCATATGTGACTTTACCACTTCAAGTAAAGTGTGGAAACCTTACTTTCATTTAGGTCCCTTTACTTTCCCTGTTTTTAAATACCATGTACATGGGTATCAGATAGTGTCTTATATTTGTTTCAATCATCAAATATCCTTCTAAACGTCATGAGGAGAATATTCTATTGTATGTAACCATATATCTGTTTTACCCATTCTTCCTTCTTTCCTGATGCTCCAAGATTCCTTCTTTTATCATTTCATTTCTACTTGAAGAGCATCCTATAGCAGTCTTTAAGGGTAGGTCTGCCAATGTCAAATTCTTTTAGCTTTTCTTTGACTGAGGATGACTTTATTTCCCCTTTATTCATGAAGGATAATTTTGCTGGGCATAGAATTCACTGTTGACAGCTTTTCTTTTAGCACTTGAAAAAATGTGAGGCAATTTTCAGCTGGCATCTGTGGATTCCAATGAGAAATTTGTCATTCAAGTTGGTGTTCCCCTATAGGTAATGTGTTGTTCCTCCCTGGCTGCATTCAAAATTTTGTGTTTGTCTTTAGTTCTTAAAAGTTTAATTGTCATGTGTCTTAGCGTAGAATTCTTTAGATTTATCTTCTAGATTTACTCAGCTTCTTGAATCTGTAGGTTGTTTCTATAAAATTTGGAAAATTTTTGTTTTCAGCTATTATTTTTTTGGATACTCTTTTAACTCCTCTCTTTCTGGGACTCCAGTGATTAATGTTGGCTTTTTTGTTATTATCCAACCAGAACCTGAGGCTCTGTTCATTTTTTTTTTCCTGTATGTTTTTTCTCTGTTCAACTGCTTAAATTCTTTTGGTCTGTCCTCAAGTTCACTGATTCTATCCTGTCATCTCCTCTCTAATATTTTTGTTTTGTTTTGTTTGTTTGTTTGTTTGTACTGCAGGTTCTTATGAGTCATCAGTTTTATACACATCACTGCATACATGTCAATCCCAGTTGCCCAATTCAGCACACCACCATCCCCACTCCACCACGGTTTTCCCCCCTTGGTGTCCATACGTTTGTTCTCTACATCTGTGTCTCAACTTCTGCCCTGAAAACCGGTTCATCTGTACCATTTTTCTAGGTTCCACATACATGCGTTAATATACGATATTTGTTTTTCTCTTTCTGACTTACTTCACTCTGTATGATAGTCTCTAGATCCATCCACGTCTCAACAAATGACTCAATTTCGTTCCTTTTTATGGCTGAGTAATATTCCATTGTATATATATACCACAACTTCTTTATCCATTCGTCTGTTGATGGGCATTTAGGTTGCTTCCATGAACTGGCTATTGTAAATAGTGCTGCAATGAACATTGGGGTGCATGTATCTTTTTGAATTACGGTTTTCTCTGGGTATATGCCCAGTAGTGGGATTGCTGGGTCATATGGTAATTCTATTTTTAGTTTTTTAAGGAACCTCCATACTGTTCTCCATAGTGGCTGTATCAATTTACATTCGCCCCAACAGTGCAAGAGGGTTCCCTTTTCTCCACACCCTCTCCAGCATTTGTTGTTTGTAGATTTTCTGATGATGCCCATTCTAACTGGTGTGAGGTGATACCTCATTGTAGTTTTGATTTGCATTTCTCTAATAATTAGTGATGTTGAGCATATTTTCATGTGCTTCTCGGCCATCTGTATGTCTTCTTTGGCGAAATATCTATTTAGGTCTTCTGCCCATTTTTGGATTGGGTTGTTTGTTTCTTTAATATTGAGCTGAATGAGCTGTTTATATATTTTGGAGTTTAATCCTTTGTCCATTGATTCGTTAGCAAATATTTTCTCCCATTCTGAGGGTTGTCTTTTCATCTTGTTTATGGTTTCCTTTGCTGTGCAAAAGCTTTGAAGTTTCATTAGGTGCCATTTGTTTATTTTTGTTTTTATTTTCATTGCTCTAGGAGGTGGATCAAAAAAGATCTTGCTGTGATTTATGTCAAAGAGTGTTCTTCCTATGTTTTCCTCTAAGAGTTTTATAGTGTCTGGTCTTAAATTTAGGTCTTGAATTCATTTTGAGTTTATTTTTGTGTATGGTGTTAGGGAATATTCTAATTTAATTCTTTTACATGTAGCTGTCCAGTTTTCCCAGCACCACTTATGGAAGAGACTGCCTTTTCTCCATTGTATATCTTTGCCTCCTTTGTCATAGATTAATTGACCATAGGTGCGTGGGTTTATCTCTGGGCTTTCTATCTTGTTCCATTGATCTATGTTTCTGTTTTTGTGCCAGTACCATATTGTCTTGATTACTGTAGCTTTGTAGTATAGTCTGAAGTCAGGGAGTCTGATTCCTTCAGCTCCGTTTTTTTCCCTCAAGACTGCTTTGGCTATTCGGGGTCTTTTGTGTCTCCATACAAATTTTAAGATGATTTGATCTAGTTCCATAAAAAATGCCATTGGTAATTTGATAGGGATTGCATTGAATCTGTAGATTGCTTTGGGTAGTATAGTCATTTTCACAATATTGATTCTTCCAATCCAAGAACATGGTATATCTCTCCATCTGTTGGTATCATCTTTAATTTCTTTCATCAGTGTCTTATAGTTTTCTGCATACAGGTCTTTTGTCTCCCTAGATAGGTTTATTCCTAGATATTTTATTCTTTTTGTTGCTATGGTAAATGGGAGTGTTTCCATAATTTCTCTTTCAGATTTTTCATCATTAGTGTATAGGAATGCAAGAGATTTCTGTGCATTCATTTTGTATCCTGCAACTTTACCAAATTCATTGATTAGCTCTAGTAGTTTTCTGGTGACATTTTTAGGATTCTCTATGTGTAGTATCATGTCATCTGCAAACAGTGACAGTTTTACTTCTTCTTTTCCAATTTGTATTCCTTTTATTTCTTTTTCTTTTCTGATTGCCGTGGCTAGGACTTCCAAATCTATGTTGAATAATAGTGGTGAGAGTGGACATCCTTGTCTCGTTCCCGATCTTAGAGGAAATGCTTTCAGTTTTTCACCGTTGAGAATGATGTTTGCTGTGGGTTTGTCATATATGGCCTTTATTATGTTGAGGTAGGTTCCCTCTATGCCCACTTTCTGGAGAGTTTTTATCAGAAATGGGTGTTGAATTTTGTCAAAAGCTTTTTCTGCATCTATTGAGATGATCGTATGGTTTTTATTCTTCAATTTGTTAATATGGTGTATCACATTGATTGATTTGCGTATATTGAAGGATCCTTGCATCCCTGGGATAAATCCCATTTGATCATGGTGTACAATCCTTTTATGTGTTGTTGGATTCTGTTTGCTAGTGTTTTGTTGAGGATTTTTGCATCTATAGTCGTCAGTGATATTGGTCTGTAATTTTCTTTTTTTGTATTATCTTTGTCTGGTTTTGGTATCAGGGTGATGGAGGCCTCATAGAATGAGTTTGGGAGTGTTCCTTCCTCTGCAATTTTTTGGAAGAGTTTGAGAAGGATGGGTGTTAGCTCTTCTCTAAATGTTTGATAGAATTCACCTGTGAAGCCATCTGGTCCTGGACTTTTGTTTGTTGGAAGATTTTTAATCACAGTTTCAATTTCATTACTTGTGATTGGTCGGTTCATATTTTCTATTTCTTCCTGCTTCCGTCTTGGAAGGTTGTGCATTTCTAAGAATTTGTCCATTTCTTCCAGGTTGTCCATTTTATTGGCATAAAGTTGCTTGTAGTAGTTTCTTAGGATGCTTTGTATTTCTGTGGTGTCTGTTGTAACTTCTCCTTTTTCATTTCTAATTTTATTAATTTGAGTCCTGTCCCTTTTTTCTTGAGGAGTCTGGCTAATGGCTTATCAATTTTGTTTATCTTCTCAAAGAACCAACTTTTAGTTTTATTGATCTTTGCTATTGTTTTCTTTGTTTCTATTTCTTTTATTTCTGCTCTGATCTTTATGATTTCTTTCCTTCTGCTAACTTGGTTTTGTTTGTTCTTCTTTCTCTAGTTCCTTTAGGTGTAAGGTTAGATTATTTACTTGAGATTTCTCTTGTTTCTTTAGGTAGGCTTGTATAGCTATAAACTTCCGTCTTAGAACTGCTTTTGCTGCATCCCATAGATTTTGGATCATCGTGTTTTCATTGTCATTTGTCTCTAGGAATTTTTTGATTTCCTCTTTGATTTCTTCAGTGATCTCTTGGTTATTTAGTAACATATTGTTTAGCCTCCATGTGTTTGTGTTTCTTACGTTTTTTTCCCTGTAATTGATTTCTAATCTCATAGCGTTGTGGTCAGAAAAGGTGCTTGATATGGTTTCAATTTTCTTAAATTTGTTGAGGCTTGATTTGTGATCCAAGATATGATCTATCCTGGAGAATGTTCTGTGCGCACTTGAGAAGAAAGTGTAATCTGCTGTTTTTGGATGGAATGTCCTATATATATCAATTAAATCTATCTGGTCTATTGTGTCATTTAAAGCTTCTGTTTCCTTATTTAGTTTCATTTTGGATGATCTGTCCATTGGTGTAAGTGAGGTGTTAAAGTCCCCCACTATTATTGTGTTACTGTCGATTTCCTCTTTTATAGCTGTTAGCAGTTGCCTTATGTATTGAGGTGCTTCTATGTTGGGTGCATATATATTTATAATTGTTATATCTTCTTCTTGGATTGATCCCTTGATCATTATGAGGTGTCCTTCCTTGTCTCTTGTAACATTCTTTATTTTAAAGTCTATTTTATCTGATATGAGTATAGCTACTCCAGCTTTCTTTTGATTTCCATTTGCATGGAATATCTTTTTCCATCCCCTCACTTTCAGTCTGTATGTGTCCCTAGGTCTAAAGTGGGTCTCTTGTAGACAGCATATATGTGGGTCTTGTTTTTGTATCCATTCAGCAAGCCTGTGTCTTTTGGTTGGAGCATTGAATCTATTCACGTTTAAGGTAATTATCGATATGTATGTTCCTATGACCATTTTCTTAATTGTTTTGGGTTTGTTTTTGTAGGTCCTTTTCTTCTCTTGTGTTTCCCACTTAGAGAAGTTCCTTTAGCATTTGTTGTAGAGCTGGTTTGGTGGTGCTGAATTCTCTTAGCTTTTGCTTGTCTGTAAAGCTTTTGATTTCTCAGTCGAATCTGAATAAGATCCTTGCTGGGTAGAGTAATCTTTGTTGTAGGTTCTTCCCTTTCATCACTTTAAGTATATCATGCCAGTCCCTTCTGGCTTGTAGAGTTTCTGCTGAGAAATCAGCCGTTAACCTTATGGGAGTTCCCTTGTATGTTATTTGTCATTTTTCCCTTGCTGTTTTCAATAATTTTTCTTTGTCTTTAATTTTTGCCAATTTGATTACTATGTGTTGGTGTGTTTCTCCTTGGGCTTATCCTGTATGGGACTTACTGTGCTTCCTGGACTTGGGTGGCTATTTCCTTTCCCATGTCAGGGAAATTTTTGACTATAATCTCTTCAAATATTTTCTCTGGTTCTTTCTCTCTCTCTTCTCCTTCTGGGACCCCTATAATGCAAATGTTGTTGCACTTAATGTTGTCCCAGAGGTCTCTTAGGCTGTCTTCATTTCTTTTCATTCTTTTTCTTTATTCTGTTCTGTAGCAGTGAATTCCACCATTTTGTCTTCCAGGTCACTTATCCGTTCTTCTGCCTCTGTTATTCTGCTATTGATTCCTTCTAGTGTAATTTTCATTGCAGTTATTGTATTGTTCATCTCTGTTTGTTTGTTCTTTAATTCTTCTAGGATTTTGGTAAACATTTCTTGCATATTCTCGATCTTTGCCTCCATTCTTATTCCGAGGTCCTGGATCATCTTCACTATCATTATTCTGAATTCTCTTTCTGGAAGGTTGCCTATCTCCACTTCATTAAGTTGTTTTTCTGGGGTTTTATCTTGTTCCTTCATCTGGTATATAGCCCTCTGCCTTTTCATCTTGTCTATCTTTCTGTGAATGTGGTTTTTGTTCCACAGGCTGCAGGATTGTAGTTTTTCTTGCTTCTGCTGTCTGCCCTCTGGTGGTTGATGCTATCTAAGAGGCTTGATGGGAGGCTCTGGTGGTGGGTAGACCCATTCACTTTTAAAGGATATCTTGGTTGCTTCCAGTTTTGGGCAATTATGAACAAAGCTTCTATAACTCATACACAGATTTTTGTGTGGATGTAAGTCTTCAGCTTCTTTGGGTAAGTATGTAGGAGCTAGATTTCTGGATCTTATGATAAAATTCTTGTAAGAAACTGCCAAACTGTTTTGCAAAGTGGCTGTACAATTTTGCATTCCCACCAGCAATGAACGACAGTTCCTCTTGCTCTGCATTCTTGCTAGCATTTGGTACTGCCAGCTTTTGGGATTTTAGCCATTAGAGATTTTGGCTTAGTATTGATTGAGAACATCTGAAAAAAATCTTTTCAATACTCATAATCATAATACCATTAAGGCAATAAAATTCATATAACAAAAAATGGTAGATATAATTGTATCTAAAGAATTACACTGAGAAAATGTATAAAATTAGGATATAAATTATTTCAATAGTCTATTAAATTGAACTTCCAAGTAAGCTGTTTATCTTAAGGTAATACCCTTAACACAGAATATTTCTACCTGCTCTTCTTGTTTCATGAGGAATGTACTTTTATCCATGGGGGTCAGACACTTTTTCTTTTTATCCTATTAGAAATACTTTCTGAAATTAGTTGTAAGATGATCATAAGATAACTAGTTTTCCTCTTTATATCCCCCATCTCATTTCTCACATACCTTAGGCATTTGATGTATTTAGCAAAATCTTAACATTTCTTAGAATAGAAAAGGGATTGAATCAAATCAATATTTGTAGTCTAACCACTTAGAGGCTGCAGTCCATTGAATTGTAACCTAAAAAGATATGTTCAAATTCTAACTCCTATTATCTGTAAATATGATTGTATTTGAAAAGTGTCTTTGTAGATTTAATTAAGGACCTTGAGGTGGGCCCTAAATCCAATGACTAGTGTTCTTATAAGAATAGGAGAGGACACACGCACACACACAGACGGGGAGAAAGCCATGCGAAGACAGAGGCAGTGCTTGGAGTGATGCAGCTACAAGCCAAAGAATGCCAGGGATGGCTGGGAGTCATCAGAAGCTATGAAGAAACAAGCAAGACTTCTTCCTAGAGCCTTCAGAGGGAACATGGTCCTGCCAAAATTTTGATCTCAGGATTCTAGTCTCTAGAACTGTGAGAGGATAAATTGCTATTGCTTTAAGTCACATAATATGTGGTAGTTTAAGGCAGCCCTAGCAAACAAATGCAGAGTATTTTTATTACCTGAGTAATATCTGGTTAATATCTCATTCTCAGTAACACAATGATATAAAGAACCAGGCTATCCGTTTAATGAAGCTGAATTTAGACCTTAACTATAGATAAGGTCACTGATCTTTTTGTGTTGGCAATCATTCTTTATTTCACTACTGTAAGCATGTTAATGCTTAAAAATTGCAATGCTTGGATTTAATAAATAGGGAATTGCTAAAATGTTCACATACATTTTTATTTCAGTAAACTCTTATGGTACAAAATCATTTACTTGATTTAGGAAAGGCAATCAGAATTTGCCTTACTGTATTTGAACCCAGGTGCCAAAGGGTAATTTGATTATTAATTTGTTGCTAATTTAATAACAGAGAAATCTTCTAATTTGAAGGCCAGAAGATAAGCTGACTTAGCGAACTTCCTTGGCTAAGGATATGAACAATCAAGCATTTCATAGACACTTATTTTGAAAAGTGTTTTCTTTCCTTGACGTGTTAAATAGGACAGGAACCATTTCTAATTCAATAATGAACAACTAATATAATAAATTGTTTGACTTAATCCATTTCCTAAAAGCTCCATCCTTTAAATGCACAAAATCATTTGGAATTTAGAGAGTGTGCCCATTCCCAAGTTTTTCATTTAAGGGTATTTTTTTATAACCACTCTGTTAAATTATCTGTTGCTTCTTTCTTTTTTAAAATGTTTTTGATGTATAGTTGATTTACAGTATCATGTAAGTATCAGGTGTATAGCACAGCAATTCTGTTATACATATATACATATAGGAATGTATATATTTTATATATATGTGTGTATATATATATACATATTCTTTCCATTATAGGTTATTAAATAATATTGAGTATAGTTCCCTGTGCTATACAATAGGTCCTTGTTGGTTATCTATTTTATACACAGTAGTATGTATAAGTTAGCCCCAGCCTCTTAATTTATCCCTCCCCCCACCCCCCTTTCCCTTTTGTTAACCATACGTTTGTTTTCTATGTCTGTGAGTCTCTTTCTGTTTTTGGAAATAACTTCATTTGTCTTTTCTTTTTTTCTTTTAGATTCCACATATAAGCGATATCATATGATATTTGTCTTTCTCTGGCTTACTTAGTATGATAATCTCTAGGTCCATCTATGTTGCTGCAAATGGCATTATTTCATTCTTTTTTATGGCTGAGCAATATTCCATTGTGTATATGCACCACATCTTCTTTTTCCATTCATCTGTCTATGGACATTTAGGTTGCTTCTATGTCTTGGCCATTGTAAATAGTGCTGCAATGAACATTAGGGTGCATATATCTTTACGAATTATGGTTGTCTCTGGATATATGCCCAGGAGTGAGATTGTAGGATCGTGTGGTAGCTCTATTTTTAGTTTTTTAAGGAACCTCCATACTGTTCTACATAGTGGCTGCACCAATTTATGTTCCCACCAACAGAGTAGGAGGGTTCTCTTTTCTCCACACCCTCTCCAACATTTATTATTTGTAGACTTTTTGATGATGTCCATTCTGACTGGTGTGAAGTGATATCTCATTGTAGTTTTGGTTTGTATTTCTCTAATAATTAGCAATGTTGAGCATCTTTTCGTATACCTTTTGGCCATCTGTATGTCTTCTTTGGAGAAATGCCTATTCAATTCTTATGCCAATTTTTTGATTGGGTTGTTTTTTGATACTGAGCTATATGAGCTGTTTGTATATTTTGTGAATTAATCAATCCCTTGCCGGTCACATTGCATCCAAATATTTTCTCCCACCTCCTTTCATATATACGAGAGAGAAGTAAAAGCACATTTTGGTGCAGTTTATATTTTATAAACAATTTTTATTAAAGTTTGTAAAGCTTTTTAATTGTTAAAAAGTTACTTTCTAATAATTTCTGAGAAAGTAGAAGGTTAGATTATAAAATAGTTTTATTTAATACATTTTAAGTTGAAATGATTCACTGATAATGTAGATGAAAAATGGAAAGCATACAACCACAGAATTAGTCCTTAATTGAATGTTCCATGTTTCTTAGTAATTTTATGTAAATCTTCTCACGTTTGACAAAATGGACTGATGCTAATAGAAAAGTCACTAGGTTTTCAACAGAATGAGACCAGATTTTCATCTTTGTCCATCTCGGTCCTTAAAAGTATAATATCCTGCACAATTTAACATAGGCAGTAAATACTCTGCATGTATCTACATCTGCTAATGCTAGCTTATCATTCAATGTCAGTGATTAACTTGAATAATTTAAAAGGAAAGTTCATCTTGAAAAATCATTGTTAGAGAATGTCAGCCAATATAAATCAAATATAACATTTTAGATGGTAAAGATTAATCCAATCGGGGCTTCCCTGGTGGCGCAGCAGTTGAGAATCTGCCTGCCAATGCAGGGGACACGGGTTCGAGCCCTGGTCTGGGAAGATCCCACATGCCGCGGAGCAACTGGGCCCGTGAGCCACAACTACTGAGCCTGCGCGTCTGGAGCCTGTGCTCCGCAGCAAAGAGAGGCCGCGACAGTGAGAGGCCCGCGCACCGCGATGAAGAGTGGCTCCCGCTTGCCGCAACTAGAGAAAGCCCTCGCACAGAAACGAAGACCCAACACAGCCAAAAATAAATATAAATAAAATAAAAAAAATTAAGAGCTTTAAAAAAAAAAAAAAAAGATTAATCCAATCATTAAACTCTGAGTTTTAAATTCAGTGGGTTTTGGATATGCAGATCAAATCAGTTTTAAAACTATCAAAAGTATTCAATTATATTATTTGGTGATCTTTGGGTTCACAAGAATTTTGTTTTGCTCAAATCTGAGAGGATCTTCACTGAGCTATATTTGTGATCATGAGGGAAAGAATGGAGATAGAAGCAAAGTTTACGAGCCATCTGAGTATCCATTAGCTTTTGACATATGAGGGAAATGTCAGCTGAGACAGCTGATATATCTTTCTTTTCAAATTTTGAATGAAGTGCTGCAATATTCTCAAGTGATTTCCTAACAATTTATAAGTAAAAATGTACACATACATAAGAACAAGCATACAGTTTGCTTTAAAATTTCAAATACTCTTCCTTCTAAGCTGCATTTAAATTGGCAGATCATTATGGATTTATAATTTCAAGTTTCATTTCTAGATAACATTGTACTTCTTGTTATAAGTGAAATTATAAAGAAATTTTCAATTATATTAATTTGCGGTCTTTAATCATGGCTTCTTAAAACTCTACCATTCCCAAGTTTTTCATTTAAGGGTCTTTTTTTCTTTTTTTTTTAAGGGTCTTTTTAAATTACTTTCTCTCTCTAAGACAAATATCATATGATATCACTTATATGTGGAATCTAAAAAATATGGTACAAATGAACTTATTTACAAAACAGAAATAGAGTCACAGACGTAGAAAGCAAACTTATGGTTACCAGGGGGGAAAGTAGGGGAGAGGGGAAGGGGGAGGGGAGTAGGGGTAAATTGGGAGATTGGGATTAACATATACACACTACTATATATAAAATAGATAACTAATAAGGACTTACTATATAGCACACGGAACTCTTCTCAATACTCTGTAATGACCTATATGGAAAACATTCTTAAAAAATGTGGATATATGTATAACTGATTCACTTTGTTGTATAGCAGAAACTAACACAACATTGTAAATCAACTATACTCCAATAAAAATTTTAAAAATTACTTTCTCTCATCTATCACATATTTTGGAAGGTTTTGATCACCAAATAGTATTTAGAAAATAATACATAACTAATTTTATGTTGACAGAAGGCATGTATTACCGTGCTCTGCTCAGCATGAGATATTCAGTTTAGCCAGTAAGTTGATATAATTTCAGTTAAAGACAGTCTAGTATTTTAGATAACCTGGGTAGTTTGATCAACAGTAAAGGTATGACTGTGATTGATACTTATGAAATATTAATTTGTGGACACCATTCTTATCTTCATAGATTCCCTCATGGAAAAATACCATCTTGAAGACAACTGATATAAATCTTAGAGTTCTATTTGCATGCAATGTATGCCAAAATTGAATGGTGTTATTTAATATCCTATTTTCACTCAAAAGCATTATAGGATTTGAGAAATGGACTCAATAGAAATGTTTCAATTCAAAGTAACAAATTAATCAAAGTCTACTCTTACACATTTTTTATTGAGGTATAGTTGATTCACAATGTTGTGTTAGTTTCAGGTGTACAGAAAACTGATTCAGTTATACATATATACGTATTCTTTTTCAGATTACACTATTACGCATTTTTTTCTTTAACATATTTATTGGAGTATAATTGCTTCACAATGTTGTGTTAGTTTCTGCTGTATAACAAAGTGAATCAGCTATATGTATACATATATCCCCATATCCCCTCCCTCTTGCATCTCCCTCATAACCTCCCTAACCCAACCCCCTAGGTGGTCACAAAGCAACGAGCTGATCTCCCTGTGCAATGCAGCTGCTTCCCACTAGCTATCTATTTTACATTTAGTAGTGTATATATGTCAATGCTACTCTCTCACTTCATACCAGCTTACCCTTCCCCCTCCCTGTGTCCTCAAGTGCATTCTCTACATCTGCGTCTTTATTCCTGTCCTGCCTCTAGGTTCATCAGAACCATTTTTTTCTTTTTTAGATTCCATATATATGTGTTAGCATGCGGTATTTGTATTTCTCTTTCTGACTTACTTCACTCTGTATGAAAGACTCTAGGTCCATCCACCTAACTACAAATAACTCAATTTCATTCCTTTTTGTGGCTGAGTAATATTCCATTATATATATGCACCACATCTTCTTTATCCATTCATCTGTTGATGGACACTTAGGTTGTTTCCATGTCCTGGCTATTGTAAACAGTGCTGCAATGAACATTGTGGTACATGACTCTTTTTGAATTATGGTTTTCTCAGGGTATATGCCGAGTAGTGGGATTGCTGGGTCGTATGGTAGTTCTATTTTGTTTTTTAAGGAACCTCCATACTGTTCTCCATAGTGGCTGTATCAATTTACAGTCCCCCCAACAGTGCAAGAGGGTTCCCTTTTCTCCACATCCCCTTCAGCATTTATTGTTTGTAGATTTTTTGATGATGGCCATTCTGACTGGTGTGAGGTGATACCTCATTGTAGTTTTGATTTGCGTTTCTCTAATGATTAGTGATGTTGAGCATCCTTTCATGTTTTTGTTGGCAATCTGTATATCTTCTTTGGAGAAATGTCTATTTAGATCTTCTGCCCATTTTTGGATTGGGTTTTTTTTTGATATTGAGCTGAATGAGCTGCTTGTATATTTTGGAGATTAATCCTTTGTCAGTTGCTTCATTTGCAAATATTTTCTCCCATTCTGAGGGTTGTCTTTTCATCTTGTTTATGGTTTCCTTTGCTGTGCAAAAGCTTTTAAGTTTCATTAGGTCCCATTTGTTTATTTTTGTTTTTATTTCCATTTCTCTAGAAGGTGGGTCAAAAAGGATCTTGCAGTGATTTATGTCATAGAGTGTTGTGCCTATGTTTTCCTCTAAGAGTTTTATAGTGTCTGGCTTACATTTAGGTCTTTATTCCATTTTGAGTTTATTTTTGTTTATGGTGTTAAGAAGTGTTCTAACTGCCCAAAGCAATCTACAGATTCACTCCCATTTACCACTGCAACAAAATACCTAGGAATAAACCTACCTAAGGAAACAAATGACCTGTATGTAGAAAACTGTAAGACACTGATGAAATAAATTAAAGACAATACAAACAGATGGAGAGATATAACATGTTCTTGAGTTGGAAGAATCAACATTGTGAAAATGACTATACTACCCAAAGCAATCTAAAGATTCAGTGCAATCCCTGTCAAACTACCAATGGCATTTTTCACAGCACTAGAACAAAAAATTTCACAATTTATATGGAAACACAAAAGACCCCGAATAGCCAAAACAATCTTGAGAAAAAAAAAACGGAGCTGGAGGAGTTAGGCTTCCTGGCTTCATACTATACTACAAAGCTACAGTAATCAAGAGAGTATGGTACTGGCACAAAAACAGAAATATAGATCAATGGAACAAGATAGATAAACCCACGCACATATGGTCAACTTATCTTTCATAAAGGAGGCAAGAATATACAATGGAGAAAAGGCAGCCTCTTCAATAAGTGGTGCTGGGAAAACTGGACAGCTACATGTAAAAGAATGAAATTATTATGCATTTTTAATACTCTTTAGAGTGGTAACTATGGGAGAAGTCAGTGACTGAAAAAATAATCCTAAAAAATATCAGCTCATTGAAAAAAATTAAACTTTGCCTCTTTTTTGTGCTCTGTTTAGAAAATTTTAGAACTTTAGGATAAAAATCTCAAGGCATCTCTGCAGTTTACCAATTAAGATTCTATGCACTTTAAAAAATGTTGTAGCTATTGAAATGGAAGAGAAACTCATAGAAACTGGAATCTTACCAGAAACTATTAAGACATCATTATGGTTTCTGGATTCTAAATCATACCATGGTCCTATAAGATTGTTTTAAAATGAGTACTATGGTTATCTGGGGAATAGGTAAATAAATGATGGTAATAATACTCATACTTCCAGACATATTGCAACTACGTTAAAGGTCAGATTCTTCCATTCCGTGACGTTTAGTTTATTTTTTAACATAAAACATAGGGTATTTTTTCCCATTGCAGTTTATTATTTCTGAGACACAGTACCTGAAAAAACACTCAGCATCCCTGAGTAAATTTCAAAACATGAACCATTAGAGTTTAGACTGCTTTATATAATAACAGTGATAGCCTTTCCTTTTAACAAAGTATATAGAACTATTGAAATATTTTCCTTCCTCCCTTTCCTGATGGGTACAAACAAAGCAACTCTTGGAAACGATTTTTCTGTGGTCACAATGAGACTATAACCTCTAGAAAGAGAACAATCTGCTCACCCCTATTTATACCTTCACAAAACACCCCTGAGTTAAGATCTCTATTGAGAATAGCAAATTGCTTAACTGCAGTGAAACTTAAATTTTCTAGCAAGGGTCTAGTTTACTTAATAGGTGTCACTTGGGTTTCTTTTTTTTTTTAATACACTTCCAAAAGAATTTCTTCAGGCTACAGATGATAGGTCCAAAGAGTAGAGTCCGTTAGTAATGTATAATTCTGAACTTTCTAGAAGCTCAATAAGCATATGGGGGAGAAGAATAAAATAAAGAACAAGAAACAAGTTTGCTCTCTTCTCTTAGTACCCTCTCCCAGTTTTATTGTGATATAATTGACATATAATATTGTGTTAGTTTATATAACATAATGATTTATGGACATGGAGCAAAATGATTATCACAATAAATTAAGATACATCACCTCATGTAGTTACAAATTGTCTTCTTGTGGTGAGAACTTCTAAGATCTAGTGTCTTGGCAACTTTCAAACACATAATACAGTATTGTTAACTATAGTCTGAAATTTTCTTAATTGTCCCACATATCACAGGTGGAGATAGTAGTAACACTTCAGTTTTTGGAATGGTAAGGGTACATGTCCCAGAATAGATTTTCCAAATTACTGAAAGTTAAAAAATTTTACTAATGTTTATATGCAAACCTTTATAGTAGAACACTTTTAAAAATGTAATTCAGATTTTTCCTTTAAATGAACATATATTTTAAACATTAGGCAATGTTTTTCCTCTCTGAGGAATTCAGGGTCATCATTATGATCTTCACCTATTGTACTCTGACACTCCCAGTGTCAATAAGCAACATCAGTTTCTCTTTTTCTTGCCCTTAGGATTCATGGCTTTTCTAGGAGATGCCTTTCACCTCACCTTCATCATGGACACTTCTGCATTTGCTGCAAACATTTGTATCCCTCTCTGCTCTTGGTAGTCTTCCATGATGTCTCTGGGTTTCACACAGAGTTTAGATGTTGATGAGTCCCAAATTTATATCTGTAGTTCCACACTTTTCTTTAGACTCTACAGTTTTTAAAATCTCTGACTACACACAGATGTCTAAGAAACATCTCAAATCAACCAAATTCAGAATTTAGCACCCAATTTTCTCTTCCCAAATCCCTACTTTCCAGTTGCCTTCATTTCAGTAAGTACCACTCCGGTCATTCAGTTATTCAGGTTAAACATCTTGACTCCTCTTTCTCACATCTACAGTAGATGCATCCAGTCCATCCAATGGTACAGCCTTAGATGTACCTTAAAACCGTATCTAGAAATTGATCACTTCTCACCGCCTCAGTAGCTATCACCTTGGTTCAAGCTACCCTCATTTCTTACCTGAGCAACTGCAAAGTCTCTTAATTCTGAGCTCCTGAACCTGATTTCTTTGCTTTTTCTCTTGACCCCTTGCAGTCTTAACACAGTAGTCAGAGTGGCAGACTAACCCTATAAAAGGTTAATGTTACTTCTCCAAAATTTTTCCATATCATTCAGAGTAAAAGTTAAAGTCCTTAAAATAGTCTTCAAAGTCTACACTCTTTAGCCCTTATTACCTCTCTGATCTGCCTCCTACTGCTCTTCTATTGCATTCTGTTCCAGCTACACAGTTCTCTTGCTCTACCTCAAAGATTCCCATCCCCCACCCCTGTTCTTACCCCTTGACTGAAATACTCTTTCTTTAAATAATCACATGGCCTGCTGCCTTGCATCCTAAACACACACACACACACACTTTCCCTATTCTTGCTTGATTTTGTTCCATAGCACTTGTCATCCACTAGCACATGATGTCTTTTAATTGTGTTGTTTGTTTATGTCCTGTATTGCCCTACTCCAAGCTCTAGGAAGCAAAGATTTTGGTCAGCTTTGTTCAGATCTGTACCCCAGTGCCTGGGACACTAAACAGCATGTAGGGCGATACCCAGTAACTATTGAATGAATGAATTACTTAAGTTAGAGGAGAGTAAGTCAAATTAAAAGCAATCAGTGGCCAAACAATGAGTCCAAAGGGAAGGTTATCATCAGAGTCTAAACAAGTCCCAGGAAATTTTGGTGGCATGGCACATGGTTTTGGTGCATTGTGAGTTTGCCTATTACATTCTGGAAATTCATGTCTGAGACCTGTATGTTTCAAGATGAATGAACACTGATAATATTCACTGCTTTTTTAGTAGCCAACTCTATTGGCCATCACCCTCTTTTGCATTTAATTTCCTTTTTTCTGTCTGTTCATCTGCTTCAGTTGATTTTGGCTCTGGGGCTCAGTAAATAATCTTGACAGCAAAAGGCAACAATTTTGGAGTCTTTAGATCTGGTTGTGGAATATCTTCTCACTTTTTGTTTAGCAATTCTGTGTTTTTTGGTCTTTATCAATGAAAACTTGACTATGACATCTGTCTCATAGCTATAAGGAAATCTATAGTTGAATTCCCATTTCAGCTCTTGGATTTCCTGACAGTTATGGAAGAAAATTATCTATACTTTTGGAAGATTGCCAAAGTTTATTCCTTAAAGAACATCTAGAAATGTGCTGTCCAGCACAATAACCGCTAACTGTATATCTCTTTATATTTTAATTTAACTTTAAAGCAAAATAAAATGTAAAATTCAGTGGTAGCCACATATCAGGTGTGTGATGGTCACATGTGCTTAGTGGTTCCTGTATTGAATAGCATTCACCTAGAACATTTCAGTTGTCACCCAACACCTTATTGGTCATGCCTCTCTAGACTTATTGTTGATGATTGAAATTTATCTATCATAAGTTCATTCATTTGAAAATATTAATTCAATGATGAATATCTGAGAGCCTTCCAATTAAGTGGGCCACTGGAATTTAAAGAACTTAGAATTCATGTACAAAAGTAAACAATAAATACTATGCAGTAAATGTTCCACTAGAGGCATATACAGAGTGCTATAGGGACATAAATAAAGCAGTAATTTTGTCTCAGGTATGGGAATGGTCATGCAACACATGTTTGGAATCTCTTTTTGCTAGTTCCATAACTGTCAGAAAAGAAATAGTTGAACACTGGTGTCTAGCAAGTTTATATTTATTGTCGAAAAAAACCAATCAATCTCAGTTTGAACGTTAACTAATAGCATGGCTTTGCCACTGCCCAAACAATACTGTAATTAATAGCAATTTTAATGTCTGAAACCACCATAATTGCCCTCAGAAGTCAGTAGATCAATAAGAGAGTCTTTTTGGTTTTAGATATGAGTATTGAGCAATACATCACATTTTGAAAAGGTTGCTTTTGATCATGACACTCTAGACACATTTAAAATTAGTTTGAGGAGGGGATATGGGGATATATGTATACATATAGCTGATTCACTTTGTTATACAGCAGAAACTAACACAACATTGTAAAGCAATTATACTCCAATAAAGATGTTTTAAAAAATTAGTTTGAAACCTAGATAGAAATGAGAGAATTTTTATTTTTAAGATCTGTAAATTTACACTTAAAGCAGTGCAAACAGGCAGTTACAGTTTTATTATTTAAATTTAATGAGTCTTTGCATGTTTTTATTGGAAATAAGTATTAAACTAAAAGAATTCATAAAGCCAGAGCTAAATAATCATGTTCTAAATAAATTTAAAACTTACATAAACTATAGTTAAAATAGTAAATTATTAAAATATACTAAGATAAATATTTTGGACTTTAATAAAAAACTTGATCAAGAAACAAATTTATAGAAAGATTTCTGTAAGTATTGAAATGAGAATAGTTTTCATTCATTCCTTTATTCTTTATTTATACATAAATTATATGTTGAGATTCTCTTATGACAGTATCGCATTTTAAAATATTTATCTCCAAAGGGAAATTGCTAATGATCCTGCAGTGAGATGTGTAAATACCATGTTTATCTTAGCTAGACATGCAAACTAAGATGGAAGCAAAAGGCCTAAGACCATCACATTATTTAGAAGAAGTGATGGTGCTCTCATTTAAAGAGCAATCACTTATATTGATTGCATTCATCATTCAGGAAACACTAACAGAGATACAATGATTTGTTTGTTTTCTAAGTTGTTAGGTGATGTCAAGCAAATTACCTGGGTCCAATTTCTGATACATGAAAAAATTTTCTTTTGGCATGTGTTACTGCAATTGTGAGTAATGTTCTAATCGAAGGTACATCTTTTGAGACTCTCTTATAATTTAGCTACAAATAGCCAGCTTTAGATTGCTATTTGTACATTTTCAGCCTTTAATATCTGTAAGGCTTGTAACAGGACAGACTACTTATTTTTTATGAAATGATTATTAGCATGACCAAAATGCCTGTAACTTCTACAGAGGCAGAAAGCAATATTTTCTGATCTAGGATTCAAACAAAATGTCCACAGTGATTGATCATTTTGTCTTATTTAGTATACACCAGTCAAACAACAAATGCTATTATTGTCCAGTTCTCATTTTTGCCTGTGTTGGGACACAGAGAGCATTTCTCTGTTATTCCAACCAACAGAGTTTAGATATCCTAGCGTGGTACCAGTCATTTGGTGGACTGAACCTAGAGGTAGAAGAAATTAGTAGGATTATAGAAGAAATGAAAATGCTAGAGGTAGACCTTGGGTGTGAAGTGAGCCCAGCTGAGACTAAGTATAAGTTTGAACAGGGGTAAGGTAAACAAGACTAGAGGCTAAGAAGCTGGGGGCATCTGATCTAATTCTGGGTGTGCACCTTAAAAGCCACTTAGCATAGGCCAATGCAGATTTCAATTAACTATGCCACTATAAGGATTTTTATCTGTAAAACTGAGGCACTGGAACAAGAACCGAGCTCAGCCAATGGGTTAGGTCAAAATGAGTTTATTCAACAGTTGTCAGGGTTTAGGCAGGGCAGTATTCTCACCACTGTAAACAGTGAACTAGATTGAGAAAGCTGAGTGGAGAGATCCTTGGTTACTGAATTAGCTAGTTTATTCTTGCTCTACTGGAGGGGTTCAAGCTAGAAATTCTAAAATAAATGGGGAACGATGACAAGTTTCTCCTCAAAAATTTCAATGAGGCTACGGTCTCTGAAATTATTTTTTCCTATCCATGGACTCTAATAAATTTGTAATGCTAACTTTATCACTACCTATAGTTTATCACTTCGGATATCCAATTTCCTTCAACTTTCACTGGTTTAAGTTATGACTTGTATTATTACATTAGCCCAGCATTCTCCCTTCTTTACCTTTTAAAGTCTTATCCAGTAAGGGAAAGTTAAGTCACCTCATTTTTAAATCTTTACCAGGTCTATTCATCATAATGAATCACACCTTCCTCTGGACTTCCTGCTTCTTTAAATCCAAGTAGTACTTTTTTCATGCTATGGTTCAGATTCTATATTTTTCTAATTAGATTGTATGCTTAGGATGGATAGGAATAACATCTTAATTATCTATCTCCCTATCACCTAGCAAAGTGGTTTGCATATAGCAATCATTAATTAACATCTGTTCAATCAAGTTACATGATATTTACACAAATTCTAAGCCTGACTCAATGAATCACTTATTGTTCTCAGGTTACTTAGCCTATCTTGCCCTCAGTTCTTCATTTGTAAATTGAAGGGGGACAATTTATTCTCACTGTAGATTAATTTTATAGTTAAGGAATCCAAATAAGGATGAAATGGGGAAGACAGTCATTGACTCAGTACATATTTATTGAACATCTAAAATTTGCCAGGCACTCTTTTGAGCATCATTATTTGCTAGAGGAATCTCTCTTGGGCCAGCTCAGTGCAGACAGTATTTGAACTTCAGCCAGTATCACACATGAGACAGCTACCTGACATCCCTGATTTACAGCATAGCTCAACCTCACATCTGCCCCTGCTATGATGTTTGGCTGATACTTTTAAAAAAGAAGAGTATGGAAATAACAAGAATGTAAAATTAGCAACATATGAACAATAAGAGGTAAAAAGTAGAGTCCAAAAGGGTAAAGGTGGTAAATTAAAATACTAAACAGGAAAATATAAGCAAAGATAGTCATGATAAAACAACCACGATCATCCTAAAACATTAAACATAATTTTGGTAAAGAAGGTCCTATGGTTTGAGGTTGCTGTCCATGATCTGGAGGCATCTTGCCTCATTCTCTCCAGGCTTAGGCTCTTGCTAGGTAATTCACTAATGGGAGAGAGAGCTCAGGCTTATATCTTTTAATTTCCACCATTGTGAGGAAGAATATTGTTCTCTGAGTCACCTCCAATGGGAAATTCCTATCATTCCAAAATAAACTTGCTCAGCTGGGGTGGGAGTAACCCTCCTATCCACCAACCCCACCTTGGGAGATTGGGTAATTGATCTTCTAAGAACACCATAAATACAGGGATGCAAAGAGCCTCACTGCCAGTAAAGTTCTATATTATTGATATGAAACTATTATAATATTTCATGTGAAGAGGAATTGAATAGAAAAAAATATTAAAAAGTAAAAAGAGCCAATGACTAGAAGGTTTTTAATCACATAAGTGGGAGAAATGATCAGAAATTGAAGAGTGATAATCAGTAAAATTCATGGAAATTGAGAACCAAAACTATTCGTCCAAAGAGCTCAATCAGTATATTTTCTAGAATATTTTATCTCCAATATCTATAAAGTGCTGTCACTGGCACCAAGAGAAAATCATAGGAATTGTTTCCTTGAGTTACAAAATTAATTCAAATTACATTAATACATTTTTTTAAAAAGAGGTTCATATCCACACTGGGATATTACAGCATTCCCTACAAGAAATACAATTTGTATAAGGGTCTTGGAAGCCTCCCTGGAGAAATGGCCAATGAAATGTGAGACTCACAATTGACCAAACAGAATGCCAGGATCAATAATCCAGAACAAGGAAAGGCAACAGGAATGTCTCCAACTTTTGAAAGAGTAAGCTGTGTGTGGTGGGCACATAGGGCTCACTAGATACCACGTGTGCCGCTCTGTTACTCAGACTCCTCTGCAGTTAGGACTTTACAGGCTGAGGCAGTTCTCAGTAGGTGTGCTTCTGCCATTTTTCTATCAGTTTTCCATCACAATCACCAGTGCTAGATGGCATAACTAAAAAATAAAATCTACCCACATGGGATTCCATGATCACAAAATAAACTTTTGTTGTCTAAAGCCATTGAAATATACATATCAACATATATGTATATTTTTAACACAAGAAGTCAGGGAATTTTCTTCTCAAGAAAGAATATATCTGTGAGCCTTATGATACCTCCATGGGAAGGATCATAAAACTAAAAGAAACCTATCATTACCAAGAGGCCAGTGTTAGAGGCTAACTGAGAGAATACCATCTGCTGGAGGAAAATCGCCTCAATTTTGGAGACCCTCTAAACTATTACCAGGGAGTCCCAGTGGAATGGGCGATGAGAACCCTGACACTGACCATGCTAAATCCCCTTGGGACTCTGAATACTGAGTTGGACTCCAGTTTCCTGAGTTCCTGTGCCTGGAGTCCTATTGTACTCTGCTGCCTGACTAACTGAGCTCCCTCATATGCTCCACTACTTCTTGCCAAGCTGACTCTTAGAACCCTCCGACTTCTGTCAGAGACTTGTTGTGAGCCCCTCCTGTAGTGGAAATCAGACTGCCTGGCTTTAAAATACTGCCTCCATCACTTCCAAGCTGGATGACCCATTCCAAATAGTTTTTATCACTTTAGTCCCTCTCTACCTTACTTAGCTCATCTTTAAAATAGGGATAATACTTGTACTTACCTTATAAAGTTGATATGAAGATTAAATGAGGTAATCCTATAAAGTATCTAGAAGAGCTTATGTCATGGCAAAATAGTCATGGTTAGCCCTCCTTATTGTCAATTGTTGGAATTAACAGTTAACTAGTTGTAATTGCCCGATGTTCAAAAGATGCTGAGAGCTGGTACTCACTAGAAGCCCTGACACTTTCTGGTTCTCCGTCTTGGAGATTTAGATCTAATCTCTGAGATTTAAATTCCAGACACAAATTAGTATGGAATTTGTTATATTGCCTTGGGATTGAGAACTTGGACTATTGTGCCCTTCTTGAATATGCCCCATTCTTCAAACCTTCACATTCCTGTGATTTCAAGCATGAACTATATTTATAGCATTTTGAAGAAAAGCTGAAAGGGTAGGAGGTTATAGATTTCCTATATATAGAGAGAGTGCAGTATTTGAGTTAATAGTTTCAGAATTTTAATAATTTTTCTTCAACTTCTCATAAAAGGTACTTGTTCTTTCTTCAGTCAAGATAGTACCTCTGGCTGTTCTTTTCATGCGAGCATCTTCAGGGTGCTGGTAAATATTCCATTTCTTTATTAGGATGCTTGTTATACAGGTATGTTCCCTTTCTGAAAATTTGTAGACTGGACATTTATGATTTGTGTAATTTTTTGAACGCATGTTATACTTTGTGAATTCTACATTTAAAAAGGCTTGAATGGAAGTGCAGTTTAGTGTTCTTTACATTACAGGGATGATTTTTCTGCTAGACTGGAAAAGTTTTATACACCCACACACATGTTAATTTTATGATTTGTGGTATTACATAAAATAGTTGTTACTTAGGTAATAATCCTAAGTATGCAATTATTAAGAGGTGGTGTATTTCATTTGAGTTAAACATACATATGTTCACTTAAAATATTGTCATTCTTAAAAAGGTAACTTGCTCTTTTGTTTACTCCTGAGTGTGTATCTACTGTGTTTGGTCTTGTATTTAAGGGCAATTGCTTATTACCTGTAGATGTCACCTTATAGACTCAATTTGCCCACAGGTGGAAAAAATTCTGTTAAACGAATTATACAACTTGATTAGGTATTATTCTTTTTTAAAATTGAAGTGTAGTTGATTTACAATATGGTGTTAGTTTCAGGTATACAGCAAAGTGATTCAGTTGTACATATATGTATATATCTATATTCTTTTTTGATTTTATTCCATTATAGTTTATTACAAGATATAGTTCCCTGTGCTATACAGTTCCCTTGCTGTTTATTTTATATATGGTAGTATGCATCTGTTAATCCCCAATTTATCCCTTCCCCCCTTCCCCTTTGGTAACCATAAGTTAGTTTTCTGTGTCTGTGAGTCTATATCTGTGTTGTAGATAAGTTCATTTGTATCATTTTTCTAGATTCCACATTTAAGTGATATATTTGTCTTTGACTTACTTCACTTAGTATGATAATCTGTAGGTCCATCCATGTTGCTACAAATGGCATTATTTCATTCTTTCTTATGGCTAATGTTCCATTGTGTGTATGTATATTATGTATGTATGCGTGTGTGTGTGTGTGTATATATACACACACACACACACATATATATATATATATATATATATATATATATCTTCTTTATCCATTCTTCTGCTGATGGATACTTAGGTTGATTCTATGTTTTGCTTATTATAAATACTACCACTATGAACATTGGGTGTATACATCTTTTCAAATGAGCTTTCGTCTTCCAGATATATGCCCAGGAGTAGGATTGCTGGATCATGTGGTAATTCCATTTTCAGTTTCTTAAGAAACCTCCATACTGTTTTCCAGAGTGGCCGCATTAATTTACATTTCCATCAACATTGTAGGAGGGTTCCCTTTTCTCCACAACCCTCTCCAGCATTTATTACTTGTAGACTTTTTGATGATGGCCATTTTGACTGGTGTGCAGTGATACCTCATTGTAGTTTTGAGTTGCGTTTCTCTGATTAGGTATTATTCTGTTTAACATTTAAACTGCTTTTAGAGACATACAGGCCTTCTTATAGTGTTAATATAAATGGAGCATATTTTAACAATTTAAAAGAAGAATCTCTTATGTAGTTGAATGCAAAATCTTCAAAATATATTGTGAATTTTAAAAAAAGGCAACATAAACATTTGTATGTTATTCAATTATTTGAGTAAAAAATTATAGTGGGAAAGAAGACAGACTATATATTTTTTTCATATATGCTTAAAATATAGGTGAAAGAACACTTGCGACTAATATAAGTGACTTTTCTTGGTGGAATGAATGGAAACCAGGAAAACTGGGAAAATAATTGAAACAAGAAGACACTTTACAGTAAATATCTTTGATTTCAAGTTAATGAAAAAATATAGATTGCACACTGAAAATTAACCTATAAGCATACAATAACTGTCTTAAGATAGTAATTCTTTAGATTTTAGGGGCACTTATCCTCAAGACCCATATAATATAAAGGGACACACACAGACAATAAACTCCATCTGGAGGGATGATACGGTTAGCAAGAGGCTCTAGCACATCGGAAGAAAAGGCAGGAAGGGAAGAGATATGGGAACATATGTATATGTATAACTGATTCACTTTGTTATAAAGCAGAAACTAACACACCATTGTAAAGCAATTATACTTCAATAAAGATGTTTAAAAAAAAAAAAAGAAAAGGCAGGAAGAGAGGGGAGGGAAGAGGGATCTAAAAGAGACGTGGGACAGGAGCCAAAGGTAAACGCTGCTGCCTTGTAAGTATCTCTTTTAATGACTGTGTGGGCTGCCAACTTTGGGGAAAAACTGAGGTACATCATTTTCACAAGGGTTCTTCCCCTTCACGCTTGGGAAATGAATTGCTTATTTCTCCCAGAGTTTCAAGGGATGGATTCATTATTTTACGTTATAGATAAAATGAGTTGTGATCGAAAGAAAATATTTTGCATTTTCTGTCCTAGATAGAAGATACTCTTCCTGTCTCTTAGCAATACTCATTGAAGTGCTGCTATAATATCTTGTTTTTTATATAAATTGATTTTTTATTATAGTCCTCTGGAACTTTTCATGTTTCCTGTCATTTATAATAAAATAAATATATAGATTCATATATTTAAAGTAGTTGTTCAAAGTCTATTTTAAAGCAGTAAAAGTTGTTTTTAATTTTTTTTCTGGGGGCAGAGAGAGAGAGAGAAAAACAAATAATAGTTACATCCCAGAGAAAAGGTTCAGCCCTTGTAGCCTTACAGCTTCTAAAATCTTAGGTTAGCCAATTTTAGTTTTCTGCATCTTCTAGCCAAACAGAATGTAAGGAAAATAATTGTCCTAAATAATATAAAAATTTCTAATGGTGGTAAGTGCCAAATAATTTTGCTATGAAATTAAGGTTCTTAACGTGAAAATTGTCAGGATTTCCCATGTCTATTTACATTTAAAAATATTGTTTAAAATTTTACAGCATACTTGTAGGTATGTAGTGGGTATTTAACTTTTGTCAATGCAATACTCATATGAAGAGGGAAAACATGTTAATTTAACTAGTAAATAGAAAAACCTGTTCACTTATTGGAGATTCAACTTGATTTGGATTTAGAAAATCTAGGTTCAAGTCTGAACTCTTCTAATTACCTGTTCTGTGATGGGGCAGGAGGACGGGGCCATGTCTCTCTCCCATGCTCATGAGTCTCATGGTTAAATGCAGATGATAGTAACTAACATACTGGGTGGTTAATGGAATCAAAAAAACAAGCATATCTTGCTTTATTGTGCTTCACAGATACTGTGTTTTTACAAATTGAGGGCTCGTGGTAACACTGTTGAGCAAGTCTATCAGCACCATTTTTCCAACAGCATTTGCTCACTTCATGTCTCTGTGTCACATTTTGGTAGTTCTCACAATATTTCAAACTTTTTCATTATTGTGTTTGTTATGGTGATCTGTTGTCAGTGACCTTTGTTAATACTATGACTTGCTGAAAGCTCAGATGATGGTTAGCATTTTTTAATTTTAGCAACAAAGTATTTTCAAATTAGGGTATGTACATTGGTTTTTGAGACATAATACTGTTGCACACTTAATAGACTACAGTGTAGTATAAATATAATTTTTATATGCACAGGGAAACCAAAAGATTAATGTGACTTGCTTTATTGCGATATTCGCTTTATTGTGGTGGTCTGGAAACAAACCTGCAATATCTCTGAGGTATGCCGGTAAAATTGTATAAAAACATTTTCTAAATCTTAATGATCCATAAAATGTTATTATTCACTTGCTTATAGCATAGATTAACTGGAAAATTTACAAGTCTCCACAATGCTTTTTTGGGTAGATACATTTGCAAAACAAAAGACAGTGAGTGACAATATCTGAATTAAAATATTGCTTTCCAATAAAGAGTTCTGGCTTTCTAAAAAACCAAGACTTTCGTGTTGACGTCACTGTTATGAGTATTACTACTATATAAGCACTCAGAATAATAAGTTGGCTATGGTTGGACTACTGATTTTTCAGTTTTGCATCTTTTCATTTGATAGGAACAAACTTAGCCATTCTGTATGACAATGCCATTTGTTCACAATTTTTAAAAACTAGTAATATTAACCTGACTGACTTTTCTCAAGGCTTCTTACATCTTACATTTTATCCTCATAAATTAATTAATCTGACAGTTTATTGCAGCCAGTAGTTTAATTTTTCAACCTGCTGTGGTCACATACATACTGTGTGGATGGTGCAACATAAGATAGTGCTGTAATAGACAGTTTCAAATTTAGGGATGTGTGTAGTCATTAGGGCGTATCTACACACCAGAAACCTCCCCATGTAAGTTGCTTTTCGTGCCATGTTTTTTTCTTAATGCTCATCTGTAGTGACAAAATGGTGGGTGAATAAACCAACAGATGGTTTTATCTCAATGGCTGAATCATGGAATGCATCATTAGTTTCATATCTGTGCTGCACAAGGAATGCTGGCTTTTCTGTGGGCATCTGGCTGGCAGTTCCTCGAGGGTTTGTCACACACATAATCTAAGCATCCCAGCTGTGTTTTCAGTTCCCTGGTGTCTACTTTGGCATGAGAAGGTGCTCATGAGCCAACATAATCCTCTTGTTAATTCTGCGGGCAGCTAGAAGAGGACTCAAATCCTAAAACCCTAATATCTACCCTGGTGTACTTCTTTCATTTGAATTGGCTGGTTTGTCAAAGATTTTTTTCTCTTTAGTTTTGATCAGTGAGATTTAGGATTATTATAAAACAGAAGATGCTTCATTTCAACTAAAAACATTGATATAATGAGATAAAACATATATAGGGTAGTAATTAATGAGGTTACCATTAGATGCGTCACAAAGATTTTGTTGTTGTGTTTTAGCCCACCAAATGAAAGTAGTGTCTAATGCAACACTTTCCTAATTTATCATAAAAAGACAAATCCTCTCAGATTAAGGGTCTATAAAGTTTATTTGGAGGAATAGCAAGGTTGACCTCATGAGCTTAACAATTTGTGAATCTCCTAAAGTCCCTTGGATGTTCTAGGGAAGTATGGGTTAAAACAACAAACACCTACAAAAGTGTGCTTTTGTATGACGATGAAACAGAACTACAAATAAAACTGTAAAAATTACACATATAAAATATATGAAAATGGGAGAAGGCAAGATCAGGTGAAATATCACTTTTGTTTTCTCATGTGTATAGATTACTGACCCATTATTGTGAAAGTGTATATTAGTCAGATTTTCTGTGATAATGTCACATAACACCAATACTTCCATGGATTGTATCAAAAAATATTAATTCCTTGCTCATAGGTCTGCTAGATGGCTGAGGCATCTCTTCTGTAGGCTCCAGGCACATTTAGGTGTGTTCAATATATCTGTCATTCTGAGATGCAGGTTGAATAAACATTAGCTAACTAGGGCATATTCTTCTCATGGCAGAAAGGAAGAGATAAGAGGCCAAACCAAAACACATAAGCGCCTTTAAAGCCTCTGTCTGAGTAGGTTGTATGTCATATCCTATCATATTCCTTTGGTCAAGGCAAACTACATAGTCAAGGCAAACATCAATAGCGTGGAAACACGTACTTCTTCAGCGATTGGGTAGGGAGAACAAATATTTGTGGTATAATTATTCAATCTACTCATAATTTGTTCTTTGGATGACAAATAATAACTTTCCTTTCTTCCAGCCACAAAAAATATTCACCCCTATGCCAGTAAAGACCCCTTCCTCCCCTCAAAGTTTTATGCTCTTATGGCATCAGACTTGAAGTTCAGAGTCTTGTGATAATCTCTACAGCACAGCTGCCCCTCCCCCGACCCCCCACGCAACATTCGGTGGTGGAACAGGACAGGATAATCTCTAAAAATGTGTAGTTTCCTGCCACCCACATCTGGCCCCAAAGCCAATGTCATTAATTTTATGTTTTCCTTCAGGCATCCCGCTTCTGGTTTCAAGTTCTGTATTAGTTTGTTTTTGTTGTACTAATGGTACATAACAATGGATTGAAGCATGCCAGTAACTTACAATAACATACAATTAATTTCCAAAAATGGTCCTGTGGGTTGGCTGCGGAGGCTGCGCTCTAAGCTGTCACTGAGGATCGCCTTGGTGTCACATGTCCGTCATCCTGCAGCCCAGGCTGAAGGAGCAGTTGCCACCTGGGAGGGCTCTTTCCTTGTGGAAAGATCTAAAGTGCAAAAGAACAAGAGAAATCACCCACGCACATTTTAAGTGTTTGCTTGGATATGGCTTATGTCACATCCTTACGTTCTGTTGGCCAAAGTCAGTCACGTGGCCAAAATCAATCAACTGAATAGGAATTTTACTCCTCCCGTAAAAGGTGTGAGTGGGGAGTAAAATATTTGTGAAAGTAGTACAGCCTATCTCAAATGATTAAGTGGGTAGTAGCCAAATAAAATATAGTTTTGGACTTTAGGGGGAAAAAGTTTCTAAACTTGCCCTGAGAGGAAGCTATCCTCCTTTGTTTCCTTGGGCAATTTTCTCAATGCCATTCAGAGTCTTCACCGTTCTAGTTCCACACAAAACTCGCTTTGCTAGAACATTCCTTGTAGAGAAAAGAGCTGGGAAGAAGTAGAACCATACAAAAACAGCAAAACAAAAGTCACTCAAATTGTAGGCCACAGATGTTTTTTTCTTACCTTGAAAAGATTGTTTTCAATGAGGGAATCATGCATTTCAGGGTTACAAAATTGACACTATTAGTTCCTTGTGAAATGTGACCTTTTAAATGAAATAGCTTTACATTGCTGTCATCACTAGAAAAGGAAAAGGGAAATAAAAACTAAATAGAATTTCAAGTATTTAGGCTTGAAATTACTTGAATTTCATTATCTCTAATGCTCATTGACTCCATATAATATGGCTTTATCATTTATTATAAAATATTAAAGGACAGACAAAGTGGGTTAAATACAAATGCCAAGTAATTAACATAATAGAAAGTTTATATCTAGTATCATTTTATAAATAAAAAGTTTCATTAAAGAGGATTGTCTGGAGTTACAAGGTGGGTTAATGTGCCTCTTAATAGCAGCATTATGCATTAAAATACCAATGAAAAAGGTAAAATAGGACTATGAATCATTGAGTAGCAAAGTTATAATTTTAGCATAATTTATGTCATAATTGACCAAAATTATTTTTATGATAATGACTTTCTCAAAAGATAGCTTTAAAAGAAGATAAATATAAACTGCTAGAGGTACAAATGCTTTTTTATTTTATGATTTTTCTTTCCCTTACACTTAGAGGAGCTTCATTTATTCCTGCACAGGTGTTTCAACTTTTATAATGTGTTGGATTCAATTCAACAAACCTTATGTCCCCAACCATGGGCAAGACGCTGTGGGGATATAAAGACAAAAATGGCCCTTTAGTTGGTGATATTATAGTTCACTGGGGAGAATGTCTGTTGTAGTTTGTCTTTGCAGAAACAAATTTGCTCAGCTTTTAAAATTTAAGAAAAAGTACTAATCAGTGTTACAATGAAGAAGCAGGACTTCTAATAAAGATTTCGATGAGGTAACTCTCAGCTCCTCTCCCTGCCAGTACACTGAAGTGCTCAGTATTTTTGGTTCCAATATCATGAAATGACACTGCTTGAAAAGTTCCACGCAGTTGCCTATTTATTTTATAACCTGTTTAGCAGAAATTGTTTCCATGGCTTCCGGCCATTGGGCGTATCCTAGCTCTGTGACTTGGCATAGCAGCGCTTCCTTCCATCTGACTTAATTTAAGCATCTTCTTCAGCTCTACCTTCCAGCCAGTACCCGAGCCTTTCCAAAAAGGGTGCTAGAAAGAGCACGGAACTGGCCATTTGAATATCCATGTTGTAGGTCTGGGTGCATGACCATTTGTCTCTGCCTTACTTTAATTTTTAACCTATTAAAAAAAGAGGATTTGAAATATATCTTTTCAAGGTCTCTTTCAACTTCATTTCATCCTCTATGTATTGCTTCCCTTCTTCGGTCTCTACTGCTCAGTACAGTAGAAGTCCTCCAGCTTCAGAATCAAAGAGCCTGGTGTACACTCTGCTTGCTCTGTGGGTTTTGGTGTCCGTATCTATAAAAGAGGGACAACGATGTCTTCAGCTCAGTTATTTGGAAGAGTAAACTAGCTAGTCGGTACAGTGCTTAAGACACCACTCAGCACAGAGCAGGTGTTTCCCTTTGTGTTCTCCCAAGTGTCACACAATTCCCTTTTCCTTTCCATCTCTTTTCGTGTTTACCCTTGTTTGCTGCTTGGGCCTCTGCAAAGGGCCTGGCTAGGTGTTCTGAGAATAAAAGAGACATGAGCCTTGCTGGCTTCTAAATAGGCTTCTCTTTGGAAAGACCAGAACTGAATAATGGGTATGACTGCCTTAGTGGCCCTGGGTGTTTGTGACAGGAGAAAGCTTCTAGTTGTATATAAGGAAATGGTGGCAAAGGAGACACAGCTACAATAATCCTGCCTGAGTTTAACTGAGATACTCCAGGACTGGTTTATCTGGAAATCGAGCTCTCAGAAAAAAGCACTGCTGAGGTTAATGGTCAGCAAATTTCTATTGGTCACATGCCATCTTCAATATTTCTGCCCCATTTGTCCTATTATTTGCTTAATATTTTTTCTTGAAAGTGATCCAAATTAGTCACTCAGTATAGTTCAAGCAGTAATATCTGTAAGATCATGTTTTTGATGTGCTAATTATGTTGATTTCTTAATACACATAAGAGTAAATATATAACTATTAACATTTTAAAAATATTTCACCTAAAACCCTCTAGATCATCTCTGGGAAACACTGACTTACTTTTGATTAGAATTGGCAAATGGCTGTGTGATGGTTGGAGGATTAGGTATGTGGAATGGGAAAAAGTCTGTCCTGGGAAACAGTGGCTAGTGGAGGCTCCAGTCTTTCCCTGTCTATTGCTCAGGAGGGCTTCCTCTTGAGAGGTGGTTTGATATTGTGTTAAGAGCACAGATTCTAGAGCCTGACTGCCTGGGTTCAAATCCCAACTATCATCTTTTAGCCATGTGTAGCCTTGGGCAAGTTACTTAGCATCCTTGTGCTTCAGTTTATCTTTAGAAATGGGGATAACAGGAGTGTCATAAGAATTTTATGAGGATGCAGTGGGTTAACATATGCAAACCTTTCAGAATAGTGCCTGTTCTGAATGTAACTATAAACTGATATTATTATTACTATTCCTCTCCTAAGAAAGAAAGACTCATAGTCTCCAATAACATGATATGGTCTGAAGACCTGAATTTAGCTTTAACAGCCCAGCTAATATTTTACTAAAACACCAAACCAAATATTTTGGAATATACATATATATATTTTTTTTACTAAGATAATTTGGCCTTAGTTCATAATTGTTAGGCTACTTCTGGTAAGACTTTATGCATTCCCTTTTCTGCTCTTCTAAAGTGCCAATGAAAAGATTTCGTATTCAAAATTGTATTATTTATTAATTTACACTGTGACTTAGACTTTTAAACCTTGATAGATTATTTTAAGTCCATAAAATACTGTCTGTAGTCTGACCACAACTTTCAAAAAACACATAATACAGAATGCATGATATTTTAATTCTTTAGTGATATATCGAGGAATGACATTCCGAATTGTATTATTCATACAATGAATCAATAAAGCTTAACTCTTAAAAATGCTAAGATAAAGAAATTTTCCATGCCCAAGGCTCTTGGTTAACTGTGCACATTAACATAAGTGCAAGAAAGCAAATCACATTTTATTATTTTTAACTTTGATGACAATAAATAAGCTACTTTGTGTGAAAACTAATATATCCTCTTTCAAATGCTCTACTTTTACTCTCTGATTGCTGTCAGAGTTGCCCTGTGAGTGGAAAGTGGGTGTTAGCCAGATGACTGTAGACTATTCTCCATGGGGGGATAGTTGCTTAGATGATCATGTTTCTGAAAGGATATCAGGTGACTTCCTTATGTGTGTAGGAAAAGGAAAGAAGAGTACAGAATATTTTATTTTTCCTGTCTTGTCATGAAACCTGGCTTAACTACCTGGCTGGTAGTTAAGCAGAAAAGAAACACCACTGTTTCTGATATTGCTTCCTAGCTCTTAACCTATTTTTACAGCTTTCCTTATGTATCGATACGTTTTGAGTGTATGCTAAGGTCCCCTTTGATAGGTAACTCATGAAGTAAATGGTTGTTTGTAACAGTCATGCAATATCTGGGATAAAAGAAGATAATGCAATTAAAAGAAGAGAGAGGGAACAATACATCCCTTCGCCTTTAATCCCCAACACTGTTCCCATATGTCTGATAATATATGGGTGCAAAGTGAGTTATCAAAGTTCATCACTGGAAGGCAGGAAGGATCTGGAACACCACTTCTACTCTGAAGGCTCTTCTATTAAATAAAATAGACAACACTGTTGCTGGGTTGGAAAAAAAGACACACCAAACATGGTTCTGTTTCTGAACTAACTTACCTTCCATTTGAGAAGGTAAAATACATGCATGTAAGCAGCTAAGTAACTTGTGAAAATTGATAGTCCAAAACATTCTACAAGGTAGATTTTATTCAAGGACAAAATAAGTGTTCTATCCATTTGAGAAAGGTGAGTGATCTGAGATGACTTTTTTTGAGAAAAGAGGAGCCAATGTTTATGATAGGCATAGTGAAAGAGACAGACATGGAAAGGTGGGGAAAATTGTAGCAGTGTGCATCGTGGTGAGAAAACATAAAGAAAGACTGTCAGACACCTGGTTGATGGTGCTGGCTGATTTATGAAAGCAGGAAATGGAAATAAATCTAGAAAGGTAAAGAGGGTCAAATTTTGGAGGGCTTTGGATGCAGGATGAAGGAATTCAAATTTTAATCTATCAGCCAGAATGCAATTGAAAGCTTTTGAGCAATAAAATACGTGAAAATCTTGTGTGTGTGTGTGTTTCAATAGGAGCTTTTGGTGGTGGCATTATGCATAAATTTTCCTTCTAAAATATTTGTCTTATGATTTCTATAAGTATATTTATGTTGACAGCAGGAGCAAATTAAGAAATTCAAATAATGAATATATGAGAAATCTGTATTTCAGGCAAACTACGTGTTGATGGTGTGTAGGATAATTGGATGTACTGGGGTTGGGGGAAGCTAAAACCTAAATCTCAGTCAGCTCTTTGGAGTGACTACAGGTATGTATGCACTGAAGTTATTCCCGTTATTGTCAATGAACTGTAAGAGTTATTTTATGTCATAAAAATTTAAGAAGCAGTAGTCATCAGGAATAATACAATCAAATAATTCTTTAAAAAAATTTAAAAATCTGTCATACATGCAACCAGATGAATATATTTCACTTATGCTAAATTAGGTGTGCTACACAGGTTTTCTACCAAAACTTGTTGAAAATAGCATTTTGTTGCTATGACAACCTATAACAGCAATTGGAAACTAGAACATTAAAGGTGAGACAGAAAAGACAGACAAATAGTTCATATTTAGCTAAATGGTATTCCTTTTTGATTTTTATAAATCCAGGGAGAAATTTGAAATTCTCAAGTGTTCAAAAATGAATAGTTTCCCCCCTTAAAAGCATATAGATTTAGAATGTCCAGTTATATTTGCATATTCTGCTGGTTATTAAATGACTCAACTATCCTTTATTTTCTTCTGAATCTCAAAAACTTTTTTCATCTATTTGAGCTTTGATTGCTTTTGGTAGATTCTGAACATTTTGATCCTTAGCTCAGGATATGATAGCTATTTATTGATTGAAACTCTGGTTTTCAAAATGTGTTTTATGAATCCTAAGTGTTCCACAAAATATATCTAAGGTTTGTTTGGAAGGAGGCATGGTCATTATGGCCACTTGGTTTAGGTGCTTGCTGTTTCTTTTAGATCTTACCTCAGTGCCACACTAGGAATTGCAGTTGTGGGACTCAGCAAAAGAGTAGGTAGTTTCATAATTCAAAATGTTTGCAGCAATCTGATAAAAATACAATATTTTGCATCCTAATAATTTTGGCATGAATTTCAGATAACCATTTGAACAATAAATGCACATTTTCTGTTTATAGTTATAAGATATCCTCAGTATCTTACATTCAGATAGCAAACATGATATAAGAATACATACAGGTAGTGAAATTTTATATTAACGTTCAGATAGGTAAAACTTTATGTGTAATTTCTATTTGTAGGATTTTTTTTTTTAATGGGCTTATTTATTTATTTATTTATTTTTGGCTATGCTGGGTCTTCGTTTCTGTGCGAGGGCTTCCTCTAGTTGTGGCGAGCAGGGACCACTCTTCATCGCGGTGCGCGGGCCTCTCACTATCGTGGACTCTCTTGTTGCGGAGCACAGGCTCCAGACGCGCAGGCTCAGTAGTTGTGGCTCACGGGCCCAGTTGCTCCGCGGCGTGTGGGATCTTCCCAGACCAGGGCTCGAACCCGTGTCCCCTGCATTGGCAGGCAGATTCTCAACCACTGCGCCACCAGGGAAGCCCCTATTTGTAGGATTTTGAAAACACTTAATTGAAGTCAACATTTATGAATTCCTAGGCACTGGGATACAGGATATTTATGACATGATATTATTTAATCTGCCCTAAAGGAAATTGACGTGTTTACATAAAGAGACGTAATATACCTAACTATTGGAGAAGAAGTATAGTATACCATTTTAAAAAATCAGAGCAGGAAAATATTTTTTTTCTGGAAATTAAAAAATAAGCTTCATATAGGAAGTAATAGTCCATCAAAAAGTTGCGGACAGGCATTGTTCTGCACAAAGTAGAACTTTGCCAGGCAAATCAGGATGTATGGTCACCATATTCATGGAAGACATTACTGATGCAAGTATGTAGCTTTGTGGAGATAGAAAAACAAGATTTAGAGTCTCTAACATTATCATCAAGGAATGCACATTGGAATCTTGGATTCATGTTCATTCTCTTTTACAAAAAATACCTTTAGCTAAAATGTGGGTGACTCTGCAATTTCTGCAGAATAGGAAGGAAAGGTTTAAACTAAGATTCTTGAATGCAAGTGATGTGAATTATTCTTGAAAACCTCTCCCTTTGCAAGCTTAACATCTGTCAGTATCAGTAAAGAAAAGGAAGGTTTTGGAGGGTTCTTCAGACTTGTGGAAGCCTCCTTTCATCCCTGCCAGGGGATGGAGGAAATGTGGAGGAGAGGAGACTGCCCTTCCTGTGCTGGATGCCGTATCCAAGGTCCCTCCCACAGCCCCCCCCCCCCACTCATTCCTGTAAGCAGAAAAGGAAAAGGGAGAAGTGCCAAAATCTGGCTTCAGGTGAAGGTGAAAAACTTAATTCAGAGACTCGTTCATTCTTACACTTATTTACTTGATAAATATTTATCAGGCACCTACTGGTGGAAAATAAAACCAGCTCAAAATTTATAATCTAGGGGGGACAGACAAACGTTAAACAACCGAACAAGTATACCCTCAATTTTAACAGAAAAAAAGTACAATATGTGCTCCTTCAATGTTTGTTGAATGAGTAACAGATGCAGTCATAGAAATAAACTGGGAGAGAGATAAGCAGGGGTGGACTTGGATTATGTAGTCAGGGAAGGTCTTTCTGCAGATCTAGGCAGAAAGAGAAGGACGGTGTCTTCATTTCCTTTATGAGCAATCGTAAAGAGCTTCTTAGCACCCTGAACTCTGAAGTTGGGTTAGAGAAATCAATGTACAGTCTGGGAGAAGACCCCAGCCTTCTAGTGGCCCTCAACATGTGAGAGTAAGCCGGGTGAAGTAATCTGTTTAGGAGGGGTTGATGTAGATGGGTTGGGGAATGAGTTGGGGATGAAGATATCCAGGCCTACCTCTGTCCCCCATTTTGTTCCCAATATGTATTATTTTTTTCAAAAATCATTAGGTTACATGCTAATGAGCCCCAGTGGAAATGAACCTGAATCCACAATGATCATCCCAGTTTTGCATTAAGAACTTTATATCTTTTTGCAACTGTTGTATTATTAGACTTCACAAATATTTAAAAATATAAACCATTCTTTTTGTTTAGTATCAGAGTAAATGACTCCTACCCGTTAGAAAAGATAGGAGGTACTTAGCTAATAGATTCATGATGATTTCTTGCCTCTCTGTTCTTGAAAGCTCTTGAAAATTAGGGCTGTCTTATGAATCTTATGTGTCCACTCTTTGGAGAGAAATATTATAGCATCAACTCCTTATATAACATTGTCAGTTTATTTTTTCTGATATAAGAGATTTGACAATAGAAATGTACTAACTTTTGCTGTTTTTTTCCCCTTTGATTTCAGGTTTATTTTAAAAGGGCTTCTTTACAATGCAGAATATTTAGACTTTATTACACATAAATGATAACTTGTATATTTTGTTTTAAAAGCATAGTCTAGAGGATAGAGACTTGTATGGATGCCAGTAGCTACCAGTTACCTGACAGTTGTGTTCCTTGCTTTTTCTAAAATTTCCATTTTGCTGTGCTGCAGTGTACACACCCATTTGGCACATAAGCCTTTACCCTGAGAAATAGTGTATGAACAAATACTGAAGTGACAGATGTACCTCCAGAAGGATATTTAAATTGATTTTTTTGTCCTAAAACCTTTGTTTTTTTCCCCCAAATTCTCTAACTTTAAATGTCATTCCACATAACCCATTTTATTGCTATTATGGCTGCTCTGACACCATTGTTTTCTAGTCACTTTGATATATTTGGAGAAACACTGAATATTTGTGCATACAACAAAGGCATATTTTATGTTTTCTAGGTCTTTAGCTATTCCTCTTCATATACAATTTCCTTCTGAATAAAATGGAGCACTTTTATAGGAGGAAATATGGGTTCATCAAATATTTATTTATAGGTTTATGGTCTCTTAGTTGTATTTTCTTTCACTCAACCTGGCACTCAGTTTTATTTTGCTTTGTTTGGATTTTACATTTATGTGGCATCTGCGATATATCGATCTGTTACTCAAAGGATGATAGGAAAATTTTCCAGGACGCCTATTTTCTGATTAACTTGGAAATCAAATAAGGGAGTGGACCCATTAGTTATAAATTGACACTGTCTGTTTTCAAAGGAAGAAGGAGAGAGAAGGAGGGAGGGAAGGAGAAAGAAAAGAAAAAAATGAAGGAAGGAAAAAAAGTGTTAGATTTTCCTAACTTTAGAGTGAGAGAATTATAAAGCTGAAAAGGACTTTAGAAATAATCTACTTTAGTGATTCCCTACCTCTTTGACTATGATGCTCTATTTTTAACAAACGTATTTTTCCATGACCCCACATAATAACGATTGTTCTTTCAGTAAATGTTGATAAAAAATATGTGGAAAAAGTTTTATGAATTTATTGACATTTAAAAATTAAACTTGCATCTGTATACATCTGGAAAATTAGTGTATGTATTTATATTATATATATAATGACATCCTGGCTGGGGATGATTCTTAGTGCACATAAAGATTAAGATTTGAAAAATTTGTGAAATATTTCTGGGGCCAAATGCCATTCAGTCAGGAAGCACAGAACTTCTTCAGCTCCTTCTTTTTTTATATTTTAAAAATGAAAACCAAAAGAAGTGAAGAAACTTGCCCAAGATCATATTAACTAAAAATTTGGATTAATGATTCTGCTAGCCAAATAATTTTTCCATATTACAATACTCAATAAGGAATTTGTCAACTACATACCTAGGTAATTCAGGCCGGACACTTGAAGTAGGGATGACTTTATTAGCTTATAGTGTTTTTTTTTGGTTTGATTACCTCAATTTTGCTTGTTTGTATTAATGTATGTTAAGATCCGATTTAGTATTTCAGCCAAGATTAGAATAAAAAGTATTGGCCCATGGTAAATTGATAACAGTGGTACTGATTGCATTGCTTTCAGTTAATAAAGAAGCACTAAAAGGAAATTTTAATTTACTGATTTGATATTTAATTACACATTCACATAAATTCATATGATTCTTCAGATCCGATAACATACACTTCTAGTAATTGAGTTCCGCAAATATTTTTAACCCATCACCTGAATGGTCAAAACATGTAACAGACTCAATAGTTCCTAAATTTAAACTTTTAAATGATAGGAAGGTAGGTTTTTGTAGTGTATATAATTCTTCATTAAATTTCAAACAGCATTATGAAGAGTGACGCTCCCTAAGATAGCCCTATAAAGACTAAGTCTTCTCCTGGGATTATGAGGAAGAGTAGAACTGGCTGTTGAATGAGGCAGGTCATGTATTCCATAGCACAGACATGTTTTGAAAAGAACAAGTAAATCTGTGGGGAATTTGACCAACTGCTCATCCTTGCATTCAAGGCAGTCACAGGACTGCACAAATGCCAAGGTGTCACCTCTGAAGAATTGGGAGGAGAAACCTTGGATTCAATGGTCTCTTCCTGGAAGTGACAGCTAACCATTATTTAGAAAAAAAGAAACAGTTTTTGCCTACTGCTGAAGTGGTTATATGGTAATAGGTTTATTTTTCACTTTCAAATATTTATTATGTCTTGGCAGTGTTATTGATAGTGCTCAGGAGAATCATTTACCATCTTTAAAGTGTAATAGAATGAATAAACTACTTACTATTGGATTCCAATAACATTTCAAATATATTAATATAAAGTTGTAATAATTTTAAGTATAACAAATCCCCTTTGTAGCCCATTACAATGGACTGAATGTTTGTATCCCCCTCCATACTCTCATGTCGAAATCCTACCGCCCAATGTGATAGCATTAGGAGGTGGGGCCTTTGGGCAGTAATTAGGTCATGAGAGTGGAGCGCTCATAAATGTGACTAGTGCCCTTATAAAAGAGACCCCAGAGAGCTCTTTAGCTGTCTTTCCTGCATGTGAAGACCTAACCAGAAGTTGGCAGTCTGAAACCCAGAAGAGTGCCCTCTTTAGAACCCAACCGTGCCAGTACCATGGTCTCCAATTTCCAGCCTCAAGAACTGTGAGAAACAAATTTCTGTTGTTTGTAGGCTACCCGTCTATGGTACTTTGTTACAGCAGCCCGAACTGAGTAAGACAACCACATTTGTCACTTTTTGCTCTGGAACACATATGAGTGAACCCAGCTGTGGCTGAGGCTGAAGACACTGTACAGAGTTGCCCAAGTGAGAAGCCCCTGAGTGCAAATCAGTACCTGTAATTCAGACTGTCTGTTCCTGAGGCTTATTAATGGACACACAAAACAGATGCTCACTGAGAATTGCAGACGTTTGAAAAGGAATAGGGAGAATGAAGGAGGAGGTTGTATATTTGGGGCATACAGATTCCATAGTGTTTTATTAAGGGCCCTGATGTCACTTTTCAAGACTTTGGATTCCAGATATTGTTGCCCAATTGATGTTTCAGAGATTCTGGAGATGCAGTGGTTGACTCTGCCTGAGATTTCTTTGGGATCACTCTTGTTGAGATCACCTTTCTATTCTGGGCCTTGAAGAGTAATGTTTTAGGTTGTTGAGTCAATGTTGAACTCCTTAGCCTAATCAGTTTGAAGTTCTCATTTTAATTTTTTTTTTTTTTAAACTGGGCAAAGAATCTTGACTTGCAACAGACCTCTCTCCTGATTTGCCAGTCACCAGTCACATGGTCTTGTCGCACCTTGGTTTCATGGACTCTGAAAGCCTAGCTCTACACGTGCACAAACATTCTTCACATAACTTCAGGTTCTCTTGGTTACTTCTGTGGGAGTCCTCATCTCCTGATTGATCCAAAAGCAGTTAAACTTCTGGGACTAAAATATGTTTGCTATGAGAAAGTCATTTGTCTCCTGTGATACCTTGTGCATATTCACAGGAAAAAACAAAGTCATTTGTTTAAAAAATTAACATTTGTTGCTTTCCCCTAACTTTCCATAACTTTGTATTTTTGAAAAGGAATTTTGCTGACAATTTTAAGTTTGTCTCCTATTATATGCTATATTAAAAAAAAATTAAGATAGACACCCTCTGCCCCATGCTCTTCAAAGAGAATAGCAAGTACCACTAATATTCTATATTTATGACTACCCAAAGTGTGCTCTATGAATTTAATGATGATCCATCCAGATGTTTTCTAGTGATGGAGAGACAAATAAAGAACCTGGTCTTGTCAGCTGGTCTCCTTAAAAGCATCATATCTGAAAACAGCCTTTAATGATTTGTTGTTCCGATAAGTCATACAGCTACCAGAATAACTGCTAAGTAGCCCTAATTAAGGGGTGTGGCCACCCTGAACTGATAAATGAATCATAGCCTAAAGATAAGAAACTATACTAGGAAGCCTGTGCAACCATATTGAGGGTATAGTTATTAATATAATTTGGATTTTCTGAAGTACGAAAACCATGGGGCTCCCCCTTGCCAATAATGGCTTCAAGGACTTGCCAGGTTTTTAGGCATTAGAGACATTTGGGGGTTTATCCATATGTGGAAAATTACACCCAGTGCTTCTATTGTAATCCACTGGCATTCCTTCCCAAACAGGGACCTTTCCATGATAGCTCTGAGCCACATGATTATCTGGGAGTAGGATGGCATGAAAGGAGCTCCCATTCAGAACCCTACCTAGTTCTTCAGGCACCTGGAGCCATCATTCAGGTCATCAGCCAATGAGGATCATCACACTCAACCTGAAGGTGGCTAGAGAATTCCTGCAAAAATCCCTCATTCCTCATTCCTCCAGGCTAACCACCATACTCATTCCCACTTCTTCCACTATAGCCTTTATACACACAGTCATTATTACATTTCTTCCTCCACACTGGACTCCGAAGGCACCTGGAACAACTTTCTGACCACAGTCATACCCAGTGACACTCTCTGACATGGTTTACAGGGCTGAGCTTACATATACCTCCAATTGCTTTGAGGACTTACGTTTTTCATTTTCCATTCAAGATCCCAGCAATACCTGTTTCTTTTGGACCTTTAGCTAGTGGAGAAACTCACAAAATCCATATCCTGTACATGATTTACCAATTGCCCATGGCCCTGGAATAAATTACCTTTAATAGTTGTATAAGGAAAATAAAGTAATAGGCAATATTATAATTATTTTGGAATTCTTTCTTGAGCAGGGTGGATTTAATAATCCTTAAGATCTTTCCAAGTGTTAAAATTTCTTATTCTATATGACTTGTCTTTACTATAGAAAGATTGACTTTTTTTCCCTAAGAAAACAGTCCAACAAGTGTTGAGTGTACTTGTGGCTTATGAAAACAAAAGACAGGGAGGTGCTGTAAGAACCGAAGGATTTCAAAATCATTAAAACCAAAGGATTTCATTTAACAAATCCTGGTGCATTTAAAGCAACGTAATGGCAAAATACCAGTTCTACTGAAGCCCATTATGAGAGCATTCTCAGGGTTCCTATCATGGACTAGATATAGATAAAACTCTCATGAACTGTTGTTTTTCAATACTCCAGGAAAACGCAGCATCCTTGCGTGGACTGTTATTACAATAAAGAGCAAGTCATGTTATGGAAAAGTGCCTTTGTAGGTTTTAGAATGGTTTACTTCTGATGTAGACCCCAGGTCACTGATAGATGATTACAAAGAAATACATACCTTTATGTCCAGGAAATGCCCAAGTATTCAGAAAATTTATTTTATGTTGATGGTTTTCCCTAGAGCTACAAAGACTGAGATTGAAATCAGTTGGGAAAACTGTTGCAAATATTCTCTTTAATTTACTCCTTGGCAACTTAGTCAAACAGCCTGCTTGGAAGTAATCTACTTGCAGAACCTAGGTGGAGAAAAACCTGCCACGCTGTATAATTCACGGAGCATGTTTTGGCTCCCACTCCACCAATTCATTTTAAATAGTGGCTAGTGCCCTGCATCTAGCAATACATATGAGCAAGCAATTTAGCACAGAAAAAAAAAAAAAAGGCCCCACAACTTGGCATCCCCGTGGACATTAATCTTTGAGAAAATCAAATGGATCCAACTTTCGCCAGAGTTTAATAGCAAAGCTGTCACATTTTACACAAATGAGTATCCAGTCGGCTAGCGAATGGAAACAGGAAACCGGGACGAGCGGAGGACAGGAGGTGGGGCCGCTGACCGGACTGTTTGCAAAGTGGCTCCAGTTTTTAGGGGAGGGGCCAGGATGCTCAGCATGACAGGAGAGACGAAGTAGTTAAAAATTATTACTCGCGAGGGGCTGGAACCTCGGGATGTGGGTATATAAGACGGCGCCTCCAGCGCAGAGCTGCTGCTTTGCTGCTGCGGGAGCCGCGACCAGAGGGGCGCATGGGCCCAGCCCCTCACTTGCCAGAGGCCGAGGAGAGGAGCCAAGGGCGCGGTGGGGTCCAAATCGGGGCTCCTGCCTCACCTCTGGGATAGACACGGGACCCCCTAACTTCTGTTGCCTCTCCCGAGACGCGCACCCGCAGGGTCGTGCGCTCTAGCCCGGCACACTCGCGCGCGGCACCAGCGCGCCCGGCGCCAGGTCTGGCCAGAGGCGATGCGTGCAGGGGGCCGGGCAGCCGGGTTCGGGCGGCCGGAGTAGGGCCCCGCGGGGAGGCAGGGAGGCAGCGGGGTTAGAGCCCCGGCTGCGCGGCGGGCAGAGGTCCCTTCGCTCCACGCCACACCTGCCGCCGCCGCCGCCGCGCCGCGATGAGCCGCGTGGTCTCGCTGTTGCTGGGCGCCGCACTGCTCTGCGGCCACGGCGCCTTCTGCCGCCGGGTGGTCAGCGGTGAGTCCGGGGCCGTCCGCCGAGCGCACGAGCCGGGAGAGGGGGCGGCGGGGCGCGAGGGCGGTGAGGGCCGGCCTGTCCTGGGGTGGAGGCTCTCCGAGGGGTTGGAAACCCGTGCGGGGTAGGTAGGGGGCCGGAGGAGGCAGGGGGAAATTGATTGTATTCTGCTTTCTCCCCAGCCTCCCTAAACACAGAGAAAAGTTTAATTGTTTTGGAAGCGCCAGGTTCAGTAGCTGCGAAGCGAGCCCCGCTTCATCCTGAGCAGTACAGCGTTGTCTAGGACTAATGTCGACTTTCTTTATAAGAGAGTTGGCCGCAGGGCAGGGCTGGTACCTGTAGAAGGGGTGGGGTACGGCGTAGGCAGAGGGAGCCCAGAGACAGAGGAACCGCTGCAGAAATGCCACCCCCTGTCGACCTGGCTCGACTTCGGTCCTCGCCCGCATGGGGTTCCCTCCGATGATTTCCGAGACCAGACCTGTTCGCTGTGTGGGGCTCACGGACCCAGGGGCATGCAGCCTTTTTTCTCAGGAGGGCTGACAAAGACCAGAGGACTGGTCGTTGTGTGAGGACGCCCTTACACACCTCATTCCAAGCTGGGGACTTCTCAGAACATGAAGTCTGCTCGAGTTGGGTTGAGGTGTACATGGTCATCGATGCAGGTTTGTGCACACAGTAGGTGCCCAATTAGGTCGGTCGAGTCAGTGCAAGGGAAATGGATCGGAATTGGCAAGCTTCCCGGAGTTGGCTTTGATCTTTCTTTTCCTTCCACTTTCATTGTCCTATTGTTGAGCAATTCATGTCGCATTCATTCTCCCTTACTTTTGGGGAAGGTCTCTTAAAAAACCTAAAGATTCTCAAAAGCCTAAGATGAATGAATAGGGCCTTACAGGAAAATTGAGCATAGCTATCCTTATTGAAATCTCTTGTGATGCTAATTAAAGTGTTGCAATAAATATTTGTTGAATGTATGTGGGCATGTGTTTTAAGTGTGGGAAGTTTTTTAACGTAAAAAGCACGAGCTCCTTTTCACATTCAGTGCATCTGTGTAACAGGTGTCACTAGAAGTAGAGGTAGATGACAGGTAGCAGCAACTTAATCAGTTGTGAAACTAGACCTTTAGAAACTGGCATATTAAGCTTAATCGTTACTGATCTTCCCTCAGCAATGTGATGTTCTACTGAATATAATCCTTCAATGTCTGGTTATCAATCACTCTCCACTAACTTTTTGGCCCTCAGGAGACACTGGAATTAAATACATTGTGAAATGTCACTTGGAAGTGCGTGTTGCTTACATTTTTTTCAGGCTGTTATTAATATTCATTTACAAAATGAAAACTTTACGGTATCAAACAAGGAGGCTACAAAAGCCATAGCATTAGATCCCATTCCCCCTATTTTAGCTTAATAATAAGTTCACCATAAAACTCATCTGAATGTGTAAATTACATATCTGACTGCCCTTGTCTCTGTCAGATTTATTCTTGCAAATGAATTAACAGCAGAGATCAGGCTTTGAGCATAAGGTGTTTCTTAAACACATAGAAACACTTCGTTGACTTAAATAGTATCCACTAAGTATATTCTTATTGTATGCCTTAAACTTTGCAAAGGGATAAAAAGAATACATAAAGTTAAAAGAAAAGAAAAAGAACTTGAAAAAATTGTTGATGAAAAGTTTATTTTGTGTTCTATTATTGCATAAATTGCTGCAAACCTTTTGCTCTGTTTTCCTATTAAGTATTTATAGGCATCTTGTAGGTGCCATCTGGAAAATTTCTAATTAACTGAACATGATCTATTTGATTTAACATAAATGATGATGTTTACTTGATATTAAAACAGTTATGTTTTTCTTATGAATAATTTAATTGTCTTTGGCCTTACAAACTCACATTGAAATCTAACCATTAGAGATTGATTTGTGATTTTATCCTTTGAAGACTAATTTTTTACAATATGTATTTCAGCCATAATGGCATGAGTACAGAGGAGTCTAAAGCCTGACATTTTGGAAAAAGTAGGTCTAATGTCTCCCTGGTTGATGTTAAGCTTTGAGAAGTACATAAACTTTTTCATGCCGTTAGGGACCATTTACCAGAATTCTACTCAGCTGTCTGTCAAGTGAAAAGCTCTTTGGGGCCATTATTAGGAACATACTTACAATATATGGAATACATTTTCTAATTATTGAATATCAGCACAACCATTTATAATTTCTATTCAGTGTACCAAAATAATTACTGCAGAAAACAAGACAGGAACTCACAAAATAATGCTTTATCGAAATTCTCATTTTAGTACTTTATTCAATAAGATACTTTCTGATACTTTTAAATACACCACCCTTTTTAAAGTCAAGAGCATTATTTATAAATGAAGTGAAAATATTTAAATGAGAAATAACATTTCAAAAATCATCATAATCTGTCCCATAAGATTTAATAGCAGCTAGCAGTAGTAGAAAAGTGTTTGTGTAGATTACTGGCTATGCTTATTTTGATTCATGGATATGCAATAAAAATATAAACGATAAGGATAATGATCAAAGATTTTTTAGTGAATTTGTGATTCTAACTTGAGAACTACTTTTAAGGTCTGGGACCTGTACTGATTTGTTGTACACACAGATGTGTAGAGGATATCTCTGGGGTCTGCCATCATTTAAATCTGTGACGTGACTGGTGGGTAATGACACCTTTAGAACAAAGGTAAGAGGATTTTACTTTTGGGGATAAGGATACATATGAAAAAGAAGAGTTCAAAATTCAGGTCTCTGAGATGGGAGGATATGTTTGAAGAGCACATGCATATTCTTAAGCATTTGAAGTGTTTTGAAGTAATGTGTGCATGTTTGTTTTTACTTTCTCTTTTTAGTGTACACAGCAGTGATCCATCAACCTGTTTATGCTGCAGAAAGCATTAAGTGTATTTCATGGTACCTCCACATTTCTGCAGAACACTTTAATATGTATTAATTTGAACATATTTAAATTGGCAAACATTTTATTTAGAAGACTGGGAGATTTAGACACTTCCGTTTTGATCATGCAAGTGCCACAGAATATTGCAAAATCATGGGTGGTGACCAGTAACCTATAGATCAATATAATAGCAAGGGAGATACAAAAACTTTTTAAAATTAAAAAGAAAAAACTGCTGAGCGTATCCCAGCCTATGGTACTATTTTCCATGACATCATCAAAAGCATAAAGTGATGACAGTGCAGTTTTCAGAGATGCAATTACTTTAAGTATCTCTTGGGCAAGAAAGGAACAAATTAATCTTATTACCAGTCATGTAATAAACTACACATTCACCATAGCCATTAATCCTTAATGGCTGTTTTTCATCATTTTATGGTTTTGTTTTTGTAATTCTTTTTCTGGAAGATGGCAATATCTGTTACATTAACATTAGAAAGGTGTTGTATAAAGGTGTCCAAAGTGGAAATTCAGGTGATGGTCTCACTAGCAGTTTTACTTTCTCCAACCCTCTCTCTTCTGTTAAGTACTTTGCACACAGGTGGACGGATGGACGCAAGATTGTTTCTTTCACTGTTTTAACATATTACTGATAATGTAACACAGCCTGACAATTTGACTAAACTTATACTCCTTGTAATTGGGAAAAAGTTCAGTTTGGACCTTGTTTGTTTTACTTGGAAACTAGAAGGGCTAGATAAAAAAAATCATTAAGGACATAAAGGGTCTGAAAATCTGAGATAGATGTTCCAATATGGATCCTGTGTCTAAATGTTCAGTAAAAGAAAATCTACATTCTGCTTAGAAACAACCCTCAATGTTAGCGCTCCGGTATCAATAATGGACCAATGCTGAACATGGTAGCATAGGTCATAGTAATAATGTACATATTAATCAATCCCTTTATTCATGAAATTCTTCACCTTAGAAAAATATATCTGAGACCTCCACGGAGGCAGCATAGAAAACTGGGGACATGTATGAACTGTGGAGCCAGTCTGCCTGGTTCTAAACCCTTTACCATTTATGAGCCATGTGAGTTTGGCAAATTATTTAACTTTTCTATGCCTCCCTTGCCTCATTTTTAAAATGGGATGAAAGCACCTTCATCACAGAGTTGTTGCAGGGTTCAAGGGGTTCAAACACAGTAGTGCAGGTTGTTTCATGGACACAGCTGCCTGCCAAGAAGCTGTGAGAGGGCGCTCAACGCGGCAGTCCCCGTGCCTGCAGCTGAGGCAACCTGGAGGAGAGCATAACTTTTTCAAGCTGAGCAGCCTGTATCACCAGGAGAGATCATCTTTCCTAATTTCCCCAAAGGTGTGGATTGTGCTAGCAGTGAGGCCCTGCACACTAAACTATTGATAAATGGCAGGCTTTTTTTTTTTTTTTTTTCTTTTGGCCGTGCCACATGGCATGTGGGACTTAGTTCCCTGACCAGGGATTGAACCCGTGCCCCCTGCAGTGGAAGCGCAGAGTCTTAACCATTGGACAGCCAGGGAAGTCCCCTGTCAGGCTATTATTATTGTCATTATTTCTTTAAAACTTCTAACCACTCTCACTTTTTAGGTGAGAAAACTGAGGTCAGGAAAGTTTAAATAATGTCCCCAACGTTCCCACAGTTCCAGTACAGTTCTGGGATTCCAAGCCAGCTCTTAGTGATTGAATGCTTCAATTCTTCACTCACACAGTTTACAATTTATCTACTTGGTTTACAATTTATTATCTAGATCTTGATTTTAAATACTGGACTAAAAAAATAAATTTCATCCCCTTCTCAGAAAGTTTGTGATATTTCCCAGGTGGAGATGTAGGGCTTGCAGATGCCACAGAATATTGCAAACAATGCAATATGACCATTGGTCATGCAAACAATGACCAAGACTACAGTTTTGGTTGTTTATCAATATAGGAAAATGGATTCCAGCACAATCTTAATAGTGCGCTATGCAATTAATTGCATTATAAAATCTCCTGCAAAAATAAAGTTTATTATAACAAAACATTTTTATGATGAAAAAGTCTTAAAAAGTAGGTGTAATATTAAACACTGAAAGCAGAATACTTATGATTGAGAGCATTCCCTTTTTTAGTTTGAAAGTTTTACTATCGGAGGTCATGTCACATTGTATGTTGTAGTTGCAGCATATTTATTCCTTTGATTTTGAGTAGAATAAGAAAGAATTATGAAAAACAAATTATTCTGTGGGATTCTAGTAAAATGTCCAAGTCTGGTCAGTCTGGTTTGGGGAAGATTTATCATGTAGGTCCTCTCTTGCACAACTTGTTTTTTTCTTTGCAACTAAAGGTAGATCATAACTGAACAACAGGAATTCATAATAAATCTTCCATGTTTTTACTGAAAAATATGATATAAATTCAATCCTTATTTAATGTTGACAATATTATGATTCTAGTGTGAGGTATAAGAAAAATGTTATTACTTTCATAACTAAATGAAGACTCAACTTCCAGAAAATTGATAAATATAAGCAAAACAAAACCAAGTCATAGATCCTTTCTATTCAGGAAGAAAAAAGTAAACTGCCATGACTTTATGAGTTTGGCCCTGCTTTTACATTGTTGCTAAAAGCATTGAAAACTCTGCCAATATTTAGCTCTAAAGGAATTTTCATGACTAAGAAAAAGGACAGAATTATCTATGCGTGGAAATAGTAGCAGAATCTTAGCTGTGATAATGATAGGAATGTTTATTTTAGTAGGCGATACTGAAAATTATCTCTAAATTAAAGTGCATGTAGTTGTGCGTGAGTGTGCGTGTGTGTGCATGTGTGTGTGTATGTATGAAACCAGGAGGTGTAGAATCCTGGGTGAAAGGTCTTTCTTGCACATAAGCCAACAATCAAGGGAGGTTTCCCACTACAGGTGTTAGGTAACATTTAGTAAATTATTGTTAGACAGTATCAAGGTAGCCTTAGTGTGATAAAAGCTACTCTACGGTTATCTGAATATTTATCTGAATATTTTATGGGTGGTAGAATAGTAGATGGAAGACTAGCTTCCTACTGGTCAGAATAGTAGATGGAGGATTTTATCTGAATATAATATTTAAAAGTAAGAGAAAAGGAAATTCTCCACGTGATCTCACAGAATGAGAAAGGAGCTAATTATAAGGGTTCCCTAAGAAGATTAGCCTTTACCGAAGTGGGAAAGTTGCTTCAAGAAGATCCGTATTAATGGGACTTTTCTGGGAATTAGGGCAACATTTGTTTCCCAGCTGTTGGGAGTTCCACTGCTATTACAGCCAAGTGTGATCAGCTGAAATGGTGGTGAGCCGTTCAGTAGCTGCTGCTTCTGCTGATTTTGCTGCAACTTGGACCAAATTTGCACAATAAGGTGGAAATCAGTAGTAGAAGAGAACTGGATATGAAGAAATTCCCAGTGTCAGCTTTAACTGATTTTATATATAGATACCATAAAAACTACAGTGTATCTATAATTTCCTTCAACCTGCTTTGCTAGATCTGAACTGCTAGTGACTTTTCAGTTTAAAATTTGTGGACACAGCTGGTATTCAATGAATGCACTTTGGAGTTAATATCTGTCTGTAGCTGGTAATTGGCCGCTGTCCTGATCCTCTGAGATTCCCCCTGCTATGCAACCACCACAGTCTCCATCCCCTCATCTAAGACCCCTGGACCACTCCATCATCCACAGCCAAAGAGAGGATGCCTGGCATAGACAGTGCCAAGGCTGGCTATTATCCAGGGCTTGTGCAGTATTAGTTCTTAATTATTTTAAGTATAATCCCTGTCTATAGATTTTTCTTTAATTATTATTGTTATTATTATTTCTCTACAGACTAACATTTATCTACAGAATGACATTCCTAGTACCTTATAGTGGTATTAGGAATTTCTACAAGACACTTAAAGCTCTCTTATGTATTTAATTAGAAGTGCTATTTTAATTTTATAAATAAGGTAATTTTCATCATCATTCTTGTATTCTCACCATAAATAGTAAATCTCTGCTGCATTTGTTTTTTAGTACGTCAAAGATAATGAGAAGAGACTTTTAGCATATATGTCATACCTAGGCATTTTCTGAACTTGTGCTGGCTGTTACATAAATAATTTTTACTCATTAAAACTTCTGGCTAATCTGTTTTTTTGTGTTTTTTTTAATTTGGCTTCTTTCTGTTATCTTGCAAAACAGTCTCATTGGACAACTTAATATTTCACAAGTGCTGGAATCAAATTGAAGTCTGAGAGTTCTTGGAGTAAAAAACTGAACAAACTGAAAACTCAAGGGAATGTAGTCCAGATGTATTTTGAGACTTAGAAATATGAAAAAGATGTAGAAGATAAAAATGGAAACAGAGCTTGCTTTAAAAATACAGGCATAAAAATCACTAGGCTTAATGGCATTGCTAGAGTATTGCCAGGAACAACAATTTTAAACAATGAAGACATCACAACCCCTAATAATAAATAAGGAGAAATTAAAAAAAAAAAATAATTGTATTAGGATCAACCATTGGGACTTCCATGGTCATCTCTCCAGGATTATTTGTTTCAGACTGATTTGTCCTCTTGACGTCTCTTTAATTCCAGTTTCCCCATGGTCATTCATACGAGCCTGTTATTTTTCATTAACAATTAGTTGGGGCAGTCTCTTAATTTGTTCTTATTATTCAGTGTGTTGCTCCTGGGTCCAGATCACAGTTAATGAGACAAAGAGGACAACCGGCGGTCTTGCTTGCATTGCTGGAACTGCTATGTTATTAGTTGGCTGTTCTCAGCAGTGTCAACGTATTGAATGCCTATTACTCAAACACTGTTGTGAGGTTAATGGCCTTCCACTGGTTTCTGCTTCCTCCTGCCTCTAAGCGTCATCACAGGTCATTAATTGCTGGTTCTGGGGGAGAATGGATGTGATACCAACGCTGGCTCAGTGTGATGTACTGTAATTAAGAGTACAAAGCTTGAATGCTTTACTTTTTTTGCCAATGTTTAAATATAATACACCCCCCAGCCCTCCACTACTGTCAAATTTTCTTGATCGGCTACAAAATTAAATACATAGTGAAAAAAGCCTTCAATCCCAACAAGAATTGTAAGCAGTGAACCTATGCCTTGATTTCTTAGCATGAATGAATTTGCCTTAATTTTACATAAAATACTAGGTAGTCTATTTTCCAAGGTCAAACCTCAAGCTGAAATCAGAGAGACTAAAAGGGTAGTGGAAGCTGTGGACAGCAGGCTGGGCTTAGTGACAGAGAGGGATCCATGGCAGGTTTTAAAGTTGACAGCAGAGATCAGAGGTGAACCAAGGAAGCTAATGAAAAACAAAACAAAACAGCGTGACTGTTCTGGAGATTGCGTCTATAATCTTGGCATACATATTTGGTGGTAAAAAGAGGCAGGTGTAAACAGTAGAACAATAGGAATTCCACTGCTAAATCCTGTACACTGTAATATCCCTGTTATATATATGGCTGTATTATGACCCAATATGATCATTCATATTTGTAGTTATGTCACTAAGTAATTAGGAATATTCATTGTGCTCAATTCCTAGAGGTATGTGAAATTCAATTTTAAGAGCTCTTTTAAGTCAAACTTTCATTGCCTATGTATTTAATTCTTCACTGATGTAGACTGAGCAGAAGTATAGTGATGTCACAGCAATGAAGCTTGATAATAAAAGGTGATATTTCATTAAGAGGTCTCAAGAATTATTTTAAGCTTCACTTGTGGTTCCATTTAATATCTTGACACAAGTTTATATTCTCTATATAGTGACTTCTAAAATCATTAATAGATATCAGGATAGATGGTTAAACTGAGTCCTGTAACTTATAAAAACCTTTAAAATACCAGTGAAAATAAAAATTACATTTTCAATTTCACCTCCAAATTCTGAGTATTCTATAAGTACTCTAGAAGATTAACCTGTCACTTCTAATACAATATTATATTAATAAATTGGTTTTTAAAAATTTATTTATTTTTGGCTGTGTTGGGTCTTCGTTGCTGCGTGTGGGCTTTCTCTAGTTGCTGCGAGCGGGGACTACTTTTTGTTGCAGTGCACGGGCTTCTCATTGTGGTGGCTTCTCTTGTTGTGGAGCACGGGCTCTAGGCGTGTGGGCTTCAGTAGTTGTGGCACGTGGCCTCAGTAGTTGTGGCACACGGGCTTAGTTGCTCCACAGCACATGGGATCTTCCTGGACCAGGGCTCGAACCCGTGTCCCCAGCATTGACAGGCAGATTCTTAACCACTGCACCACCAGGGAAGTCCCCAATAAATTGTTTATTATTAGCATTACCTTCATTCTGACTTCTATTAACTTTCAATTTTAATGTATTTGCTCTCAGATATATACAATAAAAACAAATATTTACACCTTAAATTTGCCACTTTATTTAAATTTCAATTATTTAAATGTATTCACTTCATGATACCTTATGTAAATTTGCTTTTTTTGCTTGTTTTTAATAATTCCTTTATGAATTATGATTCTTATTTCATAATTTTGACCTTTTAGCTTCCTTTACTGTGTATACCTGACATTTTTTTTTAGCTACTTTCACTCGCTATGGTGTCAGTTGACAAAATCCAAGCCAGGAGAATTATGACTTCCCTGTACAAAAATTTCCTTGATATACTGTGTTTAAAAGTTTATGTTACAAGTTTATTAGGGAATCAATTTGCTTTTGTAAATTGAAATAAGAATCTAGAAAATAAACTTTATGCAATGGTTCAGTGAGCATTCTTGGCAGATTGTTTCTGTTTTGATTGGTTCTTTCATTTTAATTTGTAGTAAGTAGCATTATGAATATAACTCAGATAATCAATACACGGGCATCTTTTTTGTTCAGGCCAAAAGGTATGTTTTGCTGATTTCAAACATCCCTGCTACAAGATGGCCTACTTCCACGAGCTATCCAGCCGAGTGAGCTTTCAGGAGGCACGCCTGGCTTGTGAGAGTGAAGGGGGAGTCCTTCTCAGCCTTGAGAATGAAGCAGAACAGAAGTTAATAGAAAGCATGTTGCAAAACCTGACAAAGCCAGGAACCGGGATTTCTGATGGTGATTTCTGGATAGGGCTTTGGAGAAATGGAGAGGGGCAAACATCTGGTGCCTGCCCAGATCTCTACCAGTGGTCCGATGGAAGCAGTTCCCAGTACCGGTGAGTAGGGCTCCTGAGGAGGCAAAGGGGGGTACTCAGAGGGCAAAGGACAAAGGGAGAGTTCTGTTATCTGTAGAGGATGTCAGAATGGAGCAGGCGAAGTCACTGAGATGTGTTCCTGCTGCTCTGTGCTTGGCAGAAACTGGTATACTGATGAGCCTTCCTGTGGAAGTGAAAAGTGTGTTGTGATGTATCATCAGCCAACAGCCAATCCTGGCCTTGGGGGTCCCTACCTTTACCAGTGGAATGACGACAGGTGCAACATGAAGCACAATTACATCTGCAAGTATGAACCAGGTAGGAAGCATTGTAAGTCCGTAGGAGCAGATCTTGTGCATATTTGCTTATATTAAGTGTTATCTTTAACCTTCACTACCTTTGGCTCGTTTTGGTTTTCTGCTGTGAAACATGGAATTACTTTGCAGTTTGATGACAAATTATTGAAGCACACTTGGCTATAAAGCAAACTGCCCTATGAGTTAAACAGAAGGGAGCAACTAGAAACATCCAGAGGGGTTTTTTAAGAGAAAATAATTACTTCTAATATTAAGGCCAAACTGTGTTTTTGTAAACAGATTTTATGAAGAATAAATATCTATTTAAAAATATTTCAAAATTTAGTATAGTGTGTGTGAAGTAGGTATAAGACACCAAAGCACCTGTAGGTTTACACATCTGATCAGTAGTTCTTTAGATTTTCTGGGGAATTTAAGGGAAGCAAGCAACATTCTCCTGGGGCATTAGCTTATCATTTCATGATGTGATACTCGGTTTGTGCTCCTCAGTGAAAGTCAGGAAGTCAGAGAACCGTGGCGCAGAAAAGTAGGGGCGTGTGTCGCGTTCTCCGCGTGATCCTAATTCTTTGGAACATGCCTCTGCAGTTCGCTTTTGTTTGAAGTCTCCAACTTCTTGCCGTATGGAGCACGTGGGAAGATCGCATTGACCTGAGCTACACTAGTGTGGTTTCCTGCTGAAATAGTAAATTTGAGTTACTTTGACTAGAACCACTCAACTGAATTGATATCTGACCAAAAGAGAGACTAATCAGAACGATGTAAGCTCATCGTTTTAATCATCAAAGAAAGTCAAATTCGATATTTAGGCTATGAGGATTTTTTTTTTTTTTTTTTTTTTTTTTTTTTTTTTGTGCTGTTTTCCTCTTCTCAGTGTTTGGAAGTTTCATTTGAACTCTTCCAAGGGCTGTCTGCTTGACCTCATAACATGTGTTCGTGGAAGGCAATTACAATCAAGTACTGCTATTTCCATTATTCTGTTGAAATTACGTGAGTCTTCTTTTTCTCATAAGACTGTAAAGCACAAGGGATTATTTGGATTAGATTTACCCTTCTCTTATATTTATCCTGTTTTTGAGTGTATTAGCCTACTTTATTTATCTCTGGTGAGTTTAGTCTTTAAAGCTCTTGGTTGCTAAATGCATCATTACCCTCCTAGAAGCTTTTGCAAAGCTATATCTGTTACACACTTAGGTTCTTTGCCTTAATTTTTTTCCTAGAAAAATATGAAGTTGAAATTCTTTGATATTTTAAATTTGTGACACTGTGTGCTTGAAACTATTAAATGAAACAAAGTATATTACAGCGCATTCTTAATACAATACTATCTTCATTCTTTGAGCTTTTAGGTGACCCTTTGTATTTTATTTTATTTTATATCATATTTACCACATTATTCAGGTCACTATTCCCCAGAATACTCTTGTTTTGTATTAGGTAGTCTAGGTTTATATTACTCATGGAAGAGCATTTTAGACATAAAATTAGTTTTTCATTTATCTTCTATAGTCTACCTAAATCTTCAAATACCTATAGTTTTTTAACAAGACTCTTTCATGTATTTTTTGTTTTTGAAGCACATGTACACTTCTACAGTGTAAAAGTACTTAGAATTATTAATATATAGAATTTTTCTACTTTGTTTTACTTTAAATATTTTCATTTTTATATATTTTCTATGTAGTTAACCTTCTTTCCTTGAGCTTAGTGTCTTATTTATGAAGGATATTGGTTTGATTAAATTCCTTGCTTGTATAGTCAGTGCTTTTTTGATGGTAAGTAGTTAACTTTTTAGTGGTGAGGGGATTGGAGGATCAAGTAGTGAGACTAATTACAATTTACAAATTATAACACTGATTATTTTGAACTTTATTCTCCAACTATACCAACAGTACTATGTGAACTTAGTCTCCACCTTCTGTTCCTGCATACCGTCTAATAGCATGACTACTGATATCCAAAGTGGTAAAAAATTAACCTAGCTATACAGAAACTGAATAATTCACTTCTGAGTTTTCTCACTCTCTTCTCCCCCCCCCTTTTTTTTTTTTTCATTACTGTTCTGTGTGTTGAATATCTATTCTTTGGGTCTATCAATGTTATCCAAAGACATTTTAAGGGGATACTTCTGAATCTGATTTTATATTTATTAAAGTTACATTAGGTACTCTTGCTCTTAGACATTAAAAATAGTATGTAGGAGATTATGTTTCTAAAATTTTGTTACTTAATCAGCAGTTGCATTAAAGTTTGTTAAAATATTTTAAAGATAACCAGTTCTATGTTGATAAATTGCATAATATCTGTATTATTTGTTCAGCAAATACCAGTTGAGCACCTAGGGGCATAGAGTGCCTAAATTCTGTGTGGGATAGGACTGTGTCGGGCAAAGTATCAGGGTAATATACGTGTATAAGAATAACAAATATTATTATAGGATGGTGTATGATTAAGCTTCTAATGAATAGAGACTATGTGGCCAAATTAGAGTAAACATGACATTAAAATGATTTAATATTCTAAAACTAATGTAAGATGCTGCATATGTTTTTTTCTTTTCCATTAATTGACAAAAATGAACAGAGAATTATATTTTTGGAACAAATGAAAACAAATTTACAGGTTATTTTCTTAGTAATTCAATTTATTTTCTCTGAACTATTAATTTAATGAATAGTGCCCTAGGGGAAAAAAAATTAGGCAAGAGAGCAGTACCAGATCATTGTAAGAAATTTCAACAGTTTTCAAGTGTGTGGCAATTGAAGAAATCTTGCCTTATAAAACCAGGGAAAGAAACAAATTGCAAGCCTTAATTTATGATTATTTTTTAAAGAAGTAGACACTACTGGAAAACAAATCTAAGGATGACATTGTTTGTAGGGGACAGAAATGTGCTTTAGAACATTTTTACTTGAATCATCAATTCCAGGTGCAATCCATATGCAGTTATCTGCTGCTTATTATTGTGAGGAGAAATCTAAATTATACACCAATAATAGTATAGAAATAATCCTGCTGGTCTTTGAATCGCAGTTAGTGTCTCATGTTGTGGTCACCAATTCTTGCCTATCTTTTCCTACTTTTGTACCTCCTTTGTCATTATTACCTGTAGTAGGTTATCATCAGCATAGATGCTCTGGATTGCTAAATGCAGTTTGGGGTTACAGGGGTTCACCCAGTGGATCCAAGTTGCAGAGACTCACCAGATCTTTATTCAGAGATAATTAAATGTTGACTTTATAGTTAGATCATTTCATATAAATTTAAATTCAAAATAGAATTAGCTGGAAGTTTTTCAGAAATCAATGTTTATTTTGTTGTATAATAAACTTCTATTTTCATCCGCATTTGCATTTGTCTTGTTTATCATTATGTATGACAACTGTACTTATTATTTACAGAGATTAATCCAACAGCTCCGGTAGAAAAGACTTATTTTACAAATCAACCTGGAGACACTCATGAAAACGTGGTTGTTACTGAGGCAGGTAATTAGTTCACATGTCTCTAACTCACCTATCAAGAGAAGAAAATATACTTTTACACTTTGCTTCGCGTTGGCCCCAACTTTTCTTGTTGCTTGGTGAAATAGTGCACTAAATATAGGCCTATGGAAATTTACTTTAGGACTAGGTTAGAACAAATGATGCTAAGCTAGTTTTTGAATAGAAAAACCTATTTTGTTTTCTTTCTATTTTCACTTAAGTGGATGTATCTAGTACTAAACTAAGTATATCCTACGCCAAAACCTGGATCCACAAGGATCTTCCCCAGTATGTAGGTGTTATGATGTAAATGGGTGTATTCAGTGGCCTGTAAACAGTTGGGTACTGTTAAATGTTTAGGGATTGGCTGGGGTAGGCTGGGCTTAAAAAAGCCTTATTTGTAGACTTTGAGTTTTCTGTGGTGTGGATACTCCCACCCTGGCCAGTTTCAAGCTACCAAGTGACATCACTGAAGAGCAGGTTGGGTAGTAGGCGTCCAGTGAGCTTTCAACTCAGTGTCTCCAGCACACCACTGTCTGCAAAAGACACAAATGCAATACCAGTGCAAATCTCATGTTAGTCAAAACTGCTCTTAGGATCCTTTAGGGGGCTTGTTTAGCATGGCCCTATGCCAGTGTGGACAGGAATATTTATTTATACTAGTTACTTTGTAAAGATTGAGCCAAAGACCCGAAGTCTCAAAATCTTTCCACAGGTGATGCAAAATCCATGAAAGACTAGGAAATACTTTCTTTTTTCTTTGCTCTTATATGTAAAGGATCATGAAGGTCTTTTGAAAAGGAAAGGAAATGTGTCTTGAATCCTTAAAATGCTTGCAGTCACCTTAACAGGCTCAAGAGTGGATGAAAACATGGCAGATTATCCCCAAAATACTCCATCACTGGACCTCAGTTAATTTTTCTTCTCTTAACAAAGGAAATGATGTGCAGTTAAATGGAGAGTTTGATCTAAGTCCTGTCCACTTTGACCAGAATTATTTAGATTAATTATGATGATGGCTTTCAATTTGCTGGCTCAATGCATAGTTTTCCAATTTGCTTTTCTTGTATGGACATGATATTAAACTTTAGCGCTTTTCACTTTCAGGTGTCTGATTTTAAAACCATTCAGACCATGTAAATCTAATTAAATAGATCAGTAAATAATTACATTAGGAATATTTACCCTCCTATGACTTTGAAAAATTGTTTAATAAAGTCATTTTAAGCTGTATGGGACATCAGTGTGGCACTTGTTTATTTTACCAAGAAAACCTAACATTATCAAATGTGATGGAACAGGATTAAAAGATGATTAATTTTAGAATTTAACGAAGATCAAGTGTTTATGCCTCTGTAGTCTTACGTCTCTAGGTTATGACTCTATCATCATTTAATATTTACATATTTTGGTTTAATCTCAGAGAGTCATGCATATCATCATGGCACTGGGCTTATTAGTTAGGATAATTACATATCCAATAAATCAACAATTATTTTAATCATGATTATTCTTTAATAATCAGTACTTGTTTCTCAAAGTAATAACTGAGAAGGATTAATGAAGCGAGATAACTAAGATTATTAATATGTTGTGAAAACCAGTCCCTATCTTAATTGAAGATTTAATAATAGTTTTGGAAATATGGACATTTAAGTGGCGCATGGCAAACATGCAGTATATTTTGTTTTTAATTTCTAATAAAACATGAATATATTATTTCATTAGATTATTCAGTATTCTGGGAAGAATGTTACGTGGAATCTTATTGATAATAATTATACTTTGCCTTAACTTTTTGGAAAGTTTTTATACAACTCTAATGTCAGAATCCTGCCTCAACTATCTCTTTACGTTAAGACTGTTTTACTTTTGTAGGACTAATTCCCAATCTAATCTATGTTGTTATACCAACGATCCCATTGCTCTTACTGATACTGGTTGCTTTCGGAACCTGCTGTTTCCAGATGCTGCATAAAAGGTAAATAACTCATATATGCAGAGACAACTTGAAAAGCTTTAAATAGGTTTTCAGGACTCTTTAAAAATTTAGCATAAAACTGTATTTTTAAGTTGCCTTAAGAAAGTTCTGATTTTCATCTCTGTCAGTACATATCCAGTATATATAATCTAATAAAATATACCTTGATTATAGGATTATGAATTATCTCGTTTAATCCTCACAAGCCATATGAAGTAGGTATCCTTCTGTTTCTGTTTTTCAGTTGAGAAGATGGTGGCTTAGATGAGTCACACAGTTTGCCTTGGGTCTCATAGCTAATGTGTGTGATAGACCTGAAATGTGAATGCTTATAAGCTCACAACATATGCAACTATATTACACTGTCTCTTTTTATTAACTATGAGCATTAATGCTAAACCTTTCAATCCTGACCTCAAGTTGTATGAAAGACTTGATTTTTGTAAGTGAACTTTGTAGTACCTTTTCAAAATTTCAAGTCACAGCCTTCTGTTTTATTTCCAAAGGATCTTTTAAGTATAAGAACTATAGTATAACGGTAAAAATGGGTTACTTTTTAGTAGGCATCTTGAAATAAAGTGATATGTCTTAACAGCAAGATTCTTGAGAGTATTCTTTTATATCTGTTTACGCATACACTTGAGTTACAGGTGAAATTTTTTCATATGTGTCAGTTTGGCAATTAAACTAAAACATTAATGTATGAAATATAAATATGTATCAGAGGAAAAAGGAAAAGATGTGGATTTTAATTAGTGTGCTTGCTAGAATAAATTAGACATCTTTGTCAAAGTGTTTTAAATAAAAACTGATTAAGAGAATGCTTCCTTCAGGGAAGGAACTGCAAATAAGTCATTTTTCTCTTTTGACTTTACTTCATCTTCTTCTTTTCCTGAAATGAACCCTAAAGAATTGCTAAGTAAAAAATCCCCAGAAAAAAGAATTAAATAGATATAAACTCTAAATGGTTCACATAAATTTTTTTTTTTCTTAAAATTTATTTATTTATTTTATTTATGGCTGTGTTGGGTCTTTGTTTCTGTGCGAGGGCTTTCTCTAGTTGCGGCAAGTGGGGGCCACGCTTCATCGCGGTGCACGGGCCTCTCACTATCGCGGCCTCTCTTGTTGCGGAGCACAGGCTCCAGACGCGCAGGCTCAGTAGTTGTGGCTCACGGGCCGAGTTGCTCCGCGGCATGTGGGATCTTCCCAGACCAGGGCTCGAACCCGTGTCCCCTGCATTGGCAGGCAGATTCTCAACCACTGCGCCACCAGGGAAGCCCCCACATAAATTTTTTAAAGAATCCAACCTGTTATTTACTTGCTGTTTAAAGAAGACATTTTGAATAATGATAAATAAAGCCTGGCAAATTAATATTACCTATTGTGACATATTTTGTCCTCTTGACTTCCATATATATATATATATATATATATATATATATATCAAACACACTTAAAATTATTTTTCAATATTTTATGCAGAATAAAGACAATAGTAAATATCTAATTTCTACCCTTAATTCCTAAGACTATAGATGGAAAGAAAATTTATGATTATGAAAACAATGAAATAGAGCGAGGATTTGATATAAATCCCCCCATAACCCAGCCAAACTGTTACAGAAGAGCTGTAAATAACAAATCAGTGTGAAAAAAAGGATTTGAAAAAAATTATGTCGACCTTCTCATTTCTAAAATTAACATTACTGAAGTGCCAGTTTTTGGAGTTTTCTCTGAAGTTCGTTTTCCTTCTTCCAAATAGTGTGTTGTTGTGGAGATTCTGCTCATTCTCAAGTCTTCCAGGTTTTTATACTTTGAAGACCTGTGGAGTTTTCACTTGTTTGAAATTCTCAGAGTGAGAAAATAAATCAACATAGACTACCTCTGAAATTAAGCTGTTAGCGCTTAATTCATTCTCTCTTAGATCCTCCCCTTTTCCTTTCTTCCAGGAAAGCAAGGAGAAACTTCATCAAAGACTCAACTCCATTGTCATCTGAATGCCTTGCAGAAAGTTTAAATTCCAATCTGGTACACATGATGGCTTCTATCATTCCATGTCATGTTCAAAATAAGAAGTCTTGTTTCCTTAACTCATAATAACTCTTAAATAAAACAAATACTAATGCTACACAAAAGCCACATTAATAACTTAACCACCCTTTTGTTTTAACCATTTAGGAAACTTTCATGTTTCTCATAGACTTTGCTTGGCTTATTTTCCATTCATGTTAGATGACTTCATAGATAGAGATGTATTGATCTTACTTAATTGGGTGCAAATCTCTAAAACATATCATTTAGATATAGTAATTTATTAGTAACAAATTCACAGTTAAATTGAAGTCAGTTAAGTAATATTATAAAATTGTATGGCTCAGGCTTGTTTAGGAAGACTTCATTTCTTTCTTTGAAGGAATTCTGCAATGTCTGACAGACAGACTGATTACCATCTTCACATACTGGAATAATCTAGAATTTTTTGTAGGAATGAAAAAGTATGCTGGTGAGAGAAGAAAGATGCTTTCATAATAAGGGTCTGACATATCTCCAGTTGGACCAAGACATGCCTAGTTTGATAAGAAGTCTCAGACATTGAACTTATTACTTCTTCTGTTTTTCAGTAAAGGAAGAACAAAAACTAGCCCACACCAGTCCACACTGTGGATTTCAAAAAGCACCAGGAAAGAAAGTGGCATGGAAGTATAATAATTCATTGACTTGGCTCCAGAAAAGAAAATAGAGTTTTGTAATTCTGGATCTGTATAAGGAATGGCATCAGAACCTTAGCTTGGAATGGCTTGAAATCTCAAAGGATGTCCAAAATGAACTGTAAGCTCCCCCTTGAGGCAAATATTAAAATAATTTTTATATGTTTATTATTTCATTTATAAAATAACGCTGTGCTAATAATGGAGTGAGACATGCTTATTTTGCTAAAGGATGCACCAAAACTTCAAGTAAATGGGATGGACCATGCAGATTAAATTGCTATGAACACATCAGAGAAGTATGTGCATTGGAAGCAGTTATTTTTGTCTCTTTCACCTTTCATAAGTTGTAATCTAGTTAATGTAATGTAAATTGCATTGAAATTTACAGTGTGCAAAATATTTTTCCTTTACATAAGTGTTAGATAAAAATGGACTGTTCTTGTATTTATTTTCACAGTGTTTCATTTTTCAATACATGCTGTTTTGATTAAAGAAATGTATCACTGTTGTCAACTGAATTCACACACACATAAATATATTACCATAGAAAAAGTTCCTTTTCTAGGAATGGCTCATCTTCTTTTAGTTTCTCTGCTTTGGGTCAGAGTATGTTTAGGAAATCTCTTCAGAAATAAGAAGTTATTTCATTAACCGTGGTATAAATCTAGTCAAATATTTTACTTGGAGGCAAGAATTGTCTAATTTCAGTTGTGCAAGACATGTGCCTTACAATTATTTTGCATTTAAAATTCAACAGATTTTGTAATAACTTTGTTAATAGCTGTATAAACAGTAATATACTCAATCTAGAGCAACAAAAGTGGCATACACGATATAAATCATAGATCTTCACGTGTTGCCTATGTAACCACAAGTAGCTCTCTGAGGGTTCTGGAATCGATTTGGCCCCTACCTTGCCAACAAAGCAAAGATGGTTGTTTGGGGTCTGGGATTGACCCTGGAGGCCGATACCTACAGAGTTTGCCTAAGGTTTTTCCTAGCTCCGTTTAGCCTCTGTCAGCACATAAGGCGGTTTTACAGTTGGGACTAGTTGAGTGGTCACCACTAGTGTGCAGTTAAGCACAGCACACTGACATTTCCGCAAGGAAAGAAACTGAATTAGTATAAAAATGGGTTGGAGGGCATCAATGATCACGTGTTCATTGTCCATGTTTGGCTGAGAGAGTAAACTGGGGTGCCTCTGTCCTACCTTCTGGTTTCTTCAATGCTTGTGGCTCCTTCTTCTCTAGAGAGAGTTGTAACTATCTGGTCTTCAAATGTCTCTGTGCTCCTTTTAATCAAATAAAAAGTTCTTGTTTCTGAAGAATGATCATTGGTGTTGTCTCAATATCTTAAGTGAACAAAGTACAGATATGTTTGCAATAATATAGGGGAACAAATGACTGTTTAAGTGTGGTAAGAATGGAAGTTATGGTTGTAGACTGTTTTAAACCTCATCTTTTCAGTTAGATAATGAAGAGCTTTCACTAAGGCAATTCACAACTCCAGTTGGTTGGCAAAATAGAAATTAGTGGGCAGTGGTCCTTTTTCAGCTGCTCAGAGACTGAGGAAATAGGCAGCTGCGTTCTAAGCTTAGATCTGCCCACATTTAGCACTTCTTTTTCTTTTCTTGGCGACCCATCTTTCTGGGCAGAATAGGAGACCAGCTGCTGGGATCTACCTCTTCCCTCCAAGCTCCCACCATGCATTACTTCCTCTAGTCAGGACTTGATGGAGGGAGACTAGGCTTTCCCCATCGTCTGTGCCACCCACAACTGCAACAGCTGCAGGGCAGGAGAGGCAAAGCAATGGGGAAGGGACTTGGTTTTGCCTTTTATCTTGATCCAGAGCTGGATTACTCTTCCGGTGTCAATTACTAAACGCCTAAGTTCCTAGAGTTGGGATAATGAACTTCTGTCTTATTGGAAGATGGTAGAGAGACTGTCCTAAGGGTTTCTTAAGCTGACCTTTGAAAAATAAAAAGGAATTGATGTTGTATTTGTATTTTCAGAGCATACTTCTAATAAGTGTTGTGAAAGGCAGGTGAATTGCAGAACAATATTCAGGAAATAAAACCAAACAGCACGCCCTACCCTTGCTGTTCCATCCTTCCTAACCACTCCATCCTTCCTATTAGGAACAGGTCATTGCAAAGGTTTTAAAAAGAATAGTGTGTTCAGGGACTCCCAATTTTTGTCCTAAGAATAAATCCCGTGATTGTTTACCAGGAATTTGTAGTCCTCAATCATCTGGCTACACCTTTTTTTTTTTTTTTTAATTTTTACTGGAGTATAGTTGATGTACAATGTTGCATTAGTTTCAGGTGTACAGCAGAGTCAATCAGTTATACATATACATATATCCACTCTTTTTTAGATTCTTTTCCCATATAGATCATTACAGAGTATTGAGTAGAGTTCCCTGTGCTATACAGTAGGTCCTTGTTGGTTATCTGTTTTATATATAGCAGTGTGTACATGTCACCTTCTTTATATGGCATTGTTTTCCCTTTCTCTGACCATTGCCCAGAGAGAGAGAGTCTTTTGCTAGGACAACTCATGATTATCTCCTGTCCCTTCTCCCTGAAATTTCAGGATCACTCCCACCTACGCGGTGGTCCCCACTGCCTCTTCAGGACGTCAGTAACAACTATTCCTCTCAGGTGTAGCCAAGTCTCCTTTCTTCCATAAGGCCAATATAAACTGATTGATCCCTTCTTTCAACTGCTTGAAACCTTACTCTCTCTTCTATTACTTTGGACCATATAGACCCATGCAAGAATGTGTGTGTGTGTGTACATTTGTATTAATTTGCATGAATTTTGTCTTCCTGAATAAATCAGTAGATTTTGTGTGGTAAGCTAAATTGAAGTTTGCACTTACTCTGGAAATGATCCAAGAGATTAAAGCAGTGGAGCAAATTCATTTATTCCACATTTTTGGCCTTCCAGTGGGCAATTCAGCTGTGTCTAAATAAGTTTTGCACATGTTAGAAATATCCACTGTAACTCATCTATCAGAGAAAAACCACATTTGTAATAGTTGTATTTCTTTGATATGTCTGATAATTTTTGGAAACCTGAAAAACACTAGCTTGAAATAAACGGACCGTATGAATAATCCAGGTAAAAAATGATCCAATGAAAGTATGACAATATTAGTTAATTTAGCTTTAATTTTGATACAAGGGCCATATATGGACTTGTGCTATTTTGCTGTTTAATTAGCTTATTTGAGAGCATTGTGCAATCGATTTAGTTCAGGTCTGTGACATGAGCCTACAATAAATATTTTTGATAAGTGGGGAAAATATTAAGGATGTGCTCAAGTTGGATTGGAAATGCATTTGGATAGAAAAGCAGGAGAATGATTGAGATTCTTATAATAGTGATCTAAGCTGGAATTAGATAATTTACAACAGTCTATTTTAAACAATAACATACTTTGTGCAAATAGTTTATTTTGCTTCTCCTAATTTTGCTTAAACTTTAAGTGTATGCTTTAAAATAACATTCCTTTAAATAAGAGAATATGATAAAAATGATTAAGAACAAAGGAAATAATATCTGTGAAAGAATAACTGTTCACAATAAAATCAAAATTTATTATTTTAAAGTTACTTTGTATTGTAAAGATTAGTTTTTGTTTTTTCCCCCAGCATTTCGGCGGCTTAGGTAAAGAATCAAGGCTTTTAGAAACGATTTTTTCAAAACTCTCAATTTCCATGCTTCTTAAAGTGGAATGGGAAAACTGCCTGATTTTCATCTTAGCTTTAGGAAACACTCTAATGTAGAAAACTTTGTATCCATTCTGTGAACCTTGGGACCCGGGAGCACACCCCTGGGCGATTAGGCAGTGCACACTGGTATCCAAATGACGTCACACCAGCCAGGAACCATCTGTTGTTTTCTTGGCACATGAGTGGTCCTCCTGAATCCCCCTAAAGAGTAAATTGCAAAAGAAAATTGTAGATGTGTGATCAACTGATATAAATATATATATATATATATATATATATATATTTTTTTTTTTTTTTTAAGCAAATAAGTTCAAAACTGAAGGTCAAAAATATGGTTTAATTGCCATTGCAAGTCATCTGTAAATATTCTCACCATCACTCTAGGTCAAGAATTAGAAACTATCGCTGCTCAGTAAGGGCACAGAGAAACTATGGCAACTAAAACAAAATTTATATGTAATTTTTTATGATTCACTCTTATAGCAAGCACGTCCTTGCTTTAAGTATGGCATTTTAATGGGTACCAAGAAAGTTTCTAAGACACAACTCTGAGAGCATCCCAACCAAAATATATGTTAAAAGCTAATCCTTTTATTAAAGGAGGTATGTCCTAAGTATTATGAGGGGCTTTGTGGAAAGACAATATTCCACATTATGTGCTTTAGGATAACTAATAACTCACACATAAAGTTGATTTTAGTTCTCTTGGGCAGCATTAATTTTTTGGCATTAGACAAGCACAGTCAGATTTGAAAAAAAACAATATTTCAACTGAAATAGGCACATTTATGATATAATTTCTAGTGATAGGCACACATTTTCATCTATCTTAATTGATGAAATGTTTTTAATTTTCATAAATGTTAATTATAGCAATTCCTAGTTGAGTTAATTACATAGATTTTATCTCCACAGGATTATTCCTGTGTAATGCAAATGAATATAATGCAAATGTATAGTACTGTTATTTAATGACAGAGAATTGACAAATATTTTCCCACATTAATTGTGAAAGCATTTAAAATTAATCCTTTCTTTTTTATATTTATGAAGGAACTTAAAGCCTTGTGTACTTTGGTAAATCACTGGTACAATAGAATATTTCAGCTAAGCTTATGTTAAAAAGTATCCTGAGAGACATTTTGCCTGATTCTTTATCACCTTTGGGACTTATATTTAAGGGAAAAAAATGTGGTCTAGAAAATCACCCTTTCTCTCCTGAGGAGAGGAGAATAAATCTCATTGGCAACCATGGGTTACTCCTTTTCTAGATGTAACAAATGTATTCAAGCTGTTTGAAGGCGGGGATTGTGATTGTACTTCTGCATCCTAAGCCCTTAGTTCATAATATGGTTCAGAAATATTTACAGAACAGTGTCAATTCAAGGTAAGAATAAATACTGACTCAAAGTGATACGTGACTTAGAAGTTAGTAAAAATAAACCTCAAATGTTTGGGTATTTTAAAAAGGAGTCATTTGGTTTGCTTCATATTTTCAAAAATAATTTCATATTTTTTAAAAGACAGTAGAATCCAGACGTTGATTACTTGAACAAGGATTTTAAATTACCCAGCACATACTGGCTCAGTGGCTGTTATTCAAAGAATCCACCAGCAGGCCTGAGGCCAAACAGCTGAGTGGTCTGTCTGTTTGAGAGACCTACGTCTGGGTCTATCACTTCCCATCATCTAACTACACACACCATTTCAATTCTATTGTGTTACTTCTCTTCGCCTTCATTTTCTGATTTGTTCAATGAAGTTATTTCCTTGCATTATCTCAGAGATGTGTAAGTACTTCAAAAATATGAGTGAATGTCCAGACCATAAAGTATTAACCTAAAATTTGTTTCTACGGAGATGCTATATTTATAAAGAAAAACAAAAATCATTAACTTCTTTGACTGAACATCTGAGTATAAGGGTTGGAGACCGTTTTTATTTAGGGTAGTGGTTCTTAAACCTTGGGTTGCATCAGAATCACCTGAGGGCTTGCTCACACACACATTGCTGGGCCTCCACCTCTAGAGTTTCTGATTCAGCGACTCTCTGGCAGGGCCAAGAATTTGTGCCTATAACAAGATTTCAGGTGATGCTGATCTCCTGGATTGGAGGCCACACTTTGAAAACCAGGAGTGTATAGAACAAGTCTCAGAATAGTCAGCAGAGTGGGCTTGCTCTTTGTGTCATTCACTTAGTTTTATAAAGAGAGGACTTTTGACAGCCACTCATGGTGCCTTAAAATCCAAACAGCTGCCTAGCAAGCACAAGCCTTTGGGAAGCCAGAAGATATTCAAGAACATGTGAATGACTAATAAGGCAAATTCTTCACCACTATAGGGAAAAAATAATGCTTTGAAGAACTTATTCAAGTGATATGTCAATAGTAACATATGCATAATTTAAAATGATGTATCCTTATGTAATCAGTCCTCCTTTTTAACACAATATTAAAGATGAACAAAGAAAATCATGTAACTCTCTAGACTATCGATTACTCAATCATGATAACATTATATTACACAAAGTATTGCCTTGTGTGGGAGCTTTCTTACTTGCTAATGAATAACATACTTAGACTCTCTAGAAATTGGAGCCAAATATGAGATTTCAGAGATCTGGCATGAGTTGCTGGCTTAATATAACCCAAGCATCGATAACATCAGCAGTCATATTTTCTACCTAGTGCATGAGGTGTCTGCCACACAACCCCCATTAACTCTAATTGAAGTTGTACAGCTGATTTCCCTTCTGAGCAATAATTCTATAAATCTCCCTCTAAGTGGCAATATATCTTACCTTTAGTACACTTTTCATTTTAAAAGGAAAGTATAAGAGAAAAATTGTAAACAATAATGCTATCCTATTCGTCTTGAATACGCAAGTGTCATCAAAGCAGAATAAATGTAAAACTAAGCTGAACATTTAAGATGACATGAGACATTGGCTTCACTAGAGAACACATATTCGGATCCACCTGTTTAACTGTCAGTTAAAGTCTTGTATTCAGTCCAATTATTATGACATATGTATTAGTATGTGTTCATATAGATAACAAGTTGTTTACACTTTAACAAAGTGAAGCCATTTCCTCACAGTATAGATTGCTACATCTGCATTTGTAGATTATTCATTTGCTCAGTACTGCTATCAGTTTTAATCTAATCCAGTAGATGTTAGTGCGTTAATATTTTATTAATTTTCAAATATAGAAAATATGCTCCAAAATTTATTTACAAAATCTCATAATAAAAATTGTTAATATTTTTGCGCACGTACTTAATGCCTTACACGTGTTACCTCTTTTAAACCTCTCAATAATACCTAAGTGACTTGCGCAGACTCACTGGTAAGTGTTAAAGCAAGGGTCAAAAAAGTAGTTTGAAAAAAAAAAAAAAAAGTAGTTTGAGCACAGAATCCATGCTTTCATGGCTAGTCCATACTGCACCTAAAAATTAATTATAAATCTAAAATCTAGCAGAATTTACTTTTTATTTGTTGAATGTATATAGATTTCATGGAGCTGATAGATGGCTACATTATTTCTAGGTGGAAATAGAGACACAGATGTAGAGAACAAACGTATGGACACCAAGGGGGGAAAGTGGCAGGGGTGGTGGTGGTGTGATGAATTGGGAGAGTGGGATTGACATATACACACTAATATGTATAAAATAGATAACTAATAAGAACCTGCTGTATAAAAAAATAAATAAAATTCCAAAATTCCAAAAAAAAAAGCAAAAGCAGAAAAAAAAAAGTTTTTATCTTCTATGAGGGTTAGTGTGTGGGTAAGAGTTTTCTTTGAAAGTCACACAAGTCAAAAGAATGAGCAAAAAATCACACCTCTCTAAAAAGTTCCAGTTGAAAACCTCTTTAGGACACTGGATGCCAACTTATTAGTGCTTCTATTTACTTATTTTAATGTTATTCTCAAAGTATTTGTATTTTTAAATAAATCATTTTTTATTCTGTTAAAAAAAAAAAAAAGCTAGTGATACTTCAAACATATTGCAGGCTCTCCAGGTTGGTTTTCATCCAGAAATTATTCTGGGTCACTGGACACCTGGGCTAGACTCTAAATCAGGGTTGAGAATTAGAGGAGTTCAGGCCAATTTGGCCCACAGACCTGTTTTTGTTTGATTTGTTTGAATAGGGTTTTGAAGAATTTGAAATTTGAAAATAAATGATTCTAGCTAAGGTACATACTCTCCAGCTCACCCCCAGGCCCACTACTGCATATTTTTCCTGGCAGTCAGACACATCCACATGTTATGCCTAGTCTCTAAAGACATCTGATTTGTAACCTTTGTTGATAAAAATTAGTTCTGTTTCTAATGCTCAGGTCCACCCAGGGGTACTATGCAAATAAGCCACAAATAAAAGTGAAAAGTCACAGTTTTGTAAATGAGGAAATGAAATTAAGACCCTGATGATTTCTGCACTCCCTAATCATTGTTGAGTGATGAACTCATCATGTAGCAATGCTTTCTGGAAATATTGGGTGAGCGGTTTTACATATTTACCTGACAAGAATCTACACCTCCTTCTTCGTAGCCTGCACACACCATATTTTCTGTAATGTTATACTCTGGCATCTCTTGTTGGCATTTCTCATTCGATAGAAGGGGAACATCAGCTTCTTGCAGTACGTCTGCGGGAGGACCTGTGCAAAATGGATAATGCAGCCAGCCAGTCAGAAGTGATCAACATGCATCATTGAAGGAGCCGCCATCAGTCTTTTTTATTTCAACAGTTCACTCTCATTACCGAGTACTGTGTGTATACGTAATGGAACTAAATGCCAAAAGCACATAATAAAGCCCATCTGCAGATTTTGCCAAGTGGGTAACAGTAAAGCACTTCTTTAGTTCCCAAGGGCTAGCAGGGATGGTGGATTGGACTAGACGGTCTTTAGGTATTTTCAGTAATTTCAAATGGTTACAGCATTGCTTCTGGGGGAAAAAAGCCCGCCAACACAAAAAGTTTCATTCATGGAAATCAGCAAAGTCTCAGAAATCCAGCAGTGCTTTTCATTTGGCACCTGAAGAGGTGCTCCCTTATAATGGCATTCAGCTCCTTCGTGGGGCTGAATGAGCAAACAGGTGCGTACTGAACAGGAGACGAAGCTCAGAGGAACTGTGCCCCTGGTCTCAGGGCAATCAGCTTGTCATCCACGTGCAGGGGAAGAGAAAGGAGGCATTTAGTAGCAGAGTATACTTCCATGCTTTTCACAAAATGACTCATCTACTGGAAGCATGAATCTCTGTTTACCAAAATACTAATCCCAAGAGGGATGTGAAAAAAGCAGGTGTCTAGGGCGCCCAGAAAAGGTACATGATAAGCACTTTCTAATAATTAGCAATTCTATTTGCTTTCTCAAGAAAAGCAGAAAGTTGTAAATAACCTAGTACATCTGACAGCCAGTGTTGTTGCAAAAATGTATGTGCTCTCATTTCTAGCTAAGTTTCATCACCACACTAAAAAGACAAGAAACAAATGCGCACGTGCACATAGGTGCAAAGCAATGTATGTGTAATCAGCGGTGTGTTGGTAAATGTTTAATAACTGATTTTTCAAGAAATAAAAACAAAGCCCCACTGTGTATTGTCTGCCAATTTGCCTGTTGTAAACACTCCAAACATGGTCAATTTCAAAGTACCAGTATGACAGCGAGCATGAAGTTGGGAGCTGATACCAACTGGTGCCAGTGACTTCAGAGGCTGGATGACTTTTAAAGTTTGACAATGAACTTTAATTTTAAAAAGTGATTTAGAGAGGTTAAGATGGGGGAGAACTTTCAGCATCTCACTGTCATTTGTTCTATGAAGACTGAGGATGGGCTGGTAGAATTAGTTTTATAATAAAAATCAAAGAAAATTTTGTTGCTTGTCAAGGAAGAAAAAATTGTTTGGATATATGATAAAACTTCTTGGTAGAAAAAAATTTGAGCAGTGTTCTTACATTTGATATTTGTCAACATGAGTTACCATGAGGATAATTGAAAATATACATATTCATACCAAAAAACCCACATAAAAATGTCAGTAAAGTTATTTAAATTTACTAGTTGCCTTAATTTAATCAAATAATACTTCTTTCTCTCTTAGTAAGCAACATGTTCATGATCTTAAAAAATTAATTAGTGTAGTATACTCAAAGGGGAAAAACTGGGGTTTTAGAAGTAGTTGGAAACCCTAAGAAAAAGTTCATAAAATTTGTTAAAATTGCCACACCCAGGAAGTATTTAAAAGTGATCTGTTTATTCCTAAATGAAATTGATCTCAGATGCAGATTGTTTTCTTGGCTCCATACCACTCCTAGAGACTTTTCCTAAGTCAATTAAATGCATATCTTTAGTAACAATAAGCAAATGTGAGCAAGTTTACTCAACTCTTAAAAAAATAATAATTTCCTATGGAATAAAGAGTCTTAAATTTTGTTAGTAGATAATTTGCTTTTGAAGAGTACATTGTGGTCATAAATGTCTTTTAGCTTGAAGTCTGATAGAGAAAATATCTATCTAAGAATCATTTTTACTCTTTAGATTTCAAATTTAATAAGTCATGACATTTTTCAAGTGGAGGAAATACAATAATATACAGACTTTGACTTCAATATACTTTATGGGCAGCAGAAATGAAGCATTTCAACAACATAATGTAATTGCAGTGGAGAACCTTTGTCAGAATCATCAGGCAAGGGTTTGACTTAGATCTTATGCTCTCTTTTACAAGAAGTAAGGATATTTTAGCTGTGAATCCTTTGCTTCTGGGACATGCACCTCTCCATAAGATTTTGTGCCTTTTCATCTTAAATGCAATTAGGATTTTTAAATATCATGGATATGACCTGTTGTAACTCTAGAGACCAGGTTTTTCCACCCAACAATAGTGCTTGTTCCTTTTTGCTTAACTATTAGTGAGTGGTCAAACTCTAGCCTAGATGGAGTAACTCCTATTAGGAATTTTGAAACCAATGAACCTTGCAGTTACGTTTAGAGGGTTTGAAGTACTAGAATGCTTTTTTTTTAAAAAAAAAAGTTTGGTTATTTCTTTTCCATTGTAAGACATGCTTTATTTGCCATGAAGAAAGAAAGTAAATTTCCCTATTTAACTGTGGCATTTTTTAATTTTACATAGTTTAATGTGAAAAAATGTACATCTTAGAGCCGATGAAATATTGCAAGGACATTGAAAAAAATTTTATCGAGGTATCATTGACATACAACATTATATTATTTTCAGGTGTACAACATAATTCGATATTCTTTGGAAAGCATGCTACGAAATAATGCTGGTGAGTCAATGGTTTATTAATTTATAGTCTTCAATGTAAGATTCATGCCATATCTGAGTCTTCTTGTCAGTAGGCAGAACTAGCATGTTGAAACTGATTCCCTTCTCATCTTAGGGAATGTGAGTGTGAAACATTTATATGATAAATACAAATAGTTTTATTGATTTGGAAAATGTAACAGTTAATAATTTGGCTTTTGATGAGACTTTATCCATATGCTTTATAAAAATACATTTTTGTAGCCTTTGGTTATATTCATTTCAATAGGTATATATTTTCATCAGAGAGTTTATAATACTAAAATTAGATATTGAGTTTAGGGAATGCTTGAATTTCCCTCTAATAAGAATTATAGTTTTATAATATGCTCCATGCAATTTGGAAAAAAATTTAACTATACAAATATACAACATATGAATATAAGCCAGACAGTGCTTTTAAGAGATATTGCAGAAAATTGTTATAGTATAAGAGTTTTTTTAAATGTTGAAAATATTCACAGGATAGAGTAATAGCATGCTTTTTACTAGTAGGTGTTTTCTATTGAGTCTGATAATTTACCTTGATATACAAGTGTCCCCCAGCCAGCAATAGAACAAATTCTTCCAGGAGGAAAAACTTGATTTTCTTCGGGTAAACAAATAGGTTGTATATAATCTGGAAACATGAAAGAAAACAAAAACAAGAACAGACACACATTCATTTCCAAAAGTTTTAAAAAATCAATCATTTTCAACATTTCATCTAAAAAAACAACTTGTATTTTCATTTTATCCTGCCTGGACATTTTTTAGACATCAATCTTAGGGGAAAGAAGCATTTCAGAGAAGCACTTCTTTGACAGTGGATTAGGTACCACTGGTGGCCTTTTAGGATCCTCTCCATTGTCTCTATGACTCTATTATTATGTACACAACATCCTAGTTCTGGAATTAGTCATTTACATTTGATTTTTAAATAATCACGGTACTTAATAGAATGTGGTTCCAGTTCTATGAAAATCTTGGTAAGGCTGTTTTTTTCAGGGTCAGTTAAGAGAAACTTGGGCAAATGTTCTGAGGTTTTTTGTAAATTTTCCCCAATTATCTCCACATTCAAAAAGCTTTTAGGCGATTGTTTTATAGGGTACTTATGGAGGCATTAGCATTGGTGGCTGACTTTTTCAGCCTTTCTCCAACAGTTTGCAAGCCTCCTAACATTTATTCAACATCCATGACAAGTAAAACCCAAGGCAGACACAAAAGTAAATAAAAGGATAGGGCTAATACAACGAACTGCAGCAATCATCTGCCTTTGTTAAGTGCTCTCATGCATGCGGAGACAGAATGCCAGAGGAGCACAGAGATGCACTCTTTCCTGACTGGGCACTGAGAAACTCTTCAGAGAAAGGCTGGAGCTGAGCAGAGCCCTTCAGGATAAAGTTCACTCCCTCAGGTGATTTCTTGCACCTTATTTAGGTATTTGGAGGAAGTCCTCCATCTGCCATTTTATTAACATTATTGAATCTCCTTTATGAATGACCATTCTTACTCACTTCGCTCTTTGAACATATGCTTGTCTCTCACTTTGTCATACTCTGGCCTTTGTGGCAGATGGACCTATCTTTCTTTCCCATGAGAAACAGCGTGCAATAGAGCATGGCCTATTATCTCTGGGCTGCTCCTTGGAGTTTACTGATATAGACGGCTCTGAGAGTTGTATTTTACTGTTCAATTTTCTAGAAAGTTGGATTTAAGCACCGTGATGAAGGTAATTTAATGTGTTTCTCTACATTCCCCAATTCCATTTAAATTATAGTGATTTCTATAACAAATTATCCAACTTTTATGGACTATTAATGCACTGGTACTGATATTTCAAATCTAATTTTGAATTAATTTGGGCAGATAAGATGACTAAAACCGATTTCTCTTACCTGTGTAATTCACTTTCGATTCAAGATGCATCATGGCGATGTCACTGTCCTTTCTCCGTTTATTGTAGTGTGGATTTATGACAATTTGGTCTATCAACCGAGTTTCTATTTGAGGAGAAGTCAGATTCGATGTCATATGCAGGCCTAGGACTGCTTTCCACTTAGATGGCTCTAAATTTCTCCTAAAGTTTATGAAAAAGAAGACTAAGAAACTCTCCATCCACCACAGTTACTTTCCAGAGATCTTCACAGTAGGTATTTCAGAATTATGTGTTCCCATCCTCAAATATTCTTGAATTTCTTTGAAGAATTCTTCTTTAAAAATATTTCTTTAATTTCAATTTTTTCTGATCGGATCATAGAGGAAGCCTTAATTTGTGCTAATCTGTATAACTTCTCTTAAATCATCTGTTAATCTCTGGTTCTAGATTGTGGTTCTCAACTTCCGTTTCCCATTAGAATCACCTGGAATGCTTTTAAATAACACTGTTACCTGCTCCCCCTTCTCCATCTCTGGTTTAATGAGTCTGGGATGGAGAGGGGCATTTTAAAAATTCATTTTTCAGTTAAATCTCCATGTTGATGGTAATGCATAGCCAGGTTTGAGAAACACTGCTTTAGATCATATTCCAGTGTGGAGACTACATCTTTGTCCAGGGTTTCCCTCAGCAACCACAGTAGCTATGGTAACAATGGAAGGAGGTTCAGCAGCATCTCCTGTTTAGGGGGTCACTGAATTCACACAGAGTTCACATAAGCAATAAAACCTATTATGACGTTTATAAGCTAATACATGAGCTTGAGTAATTTCCACACATAATGAACTCGAATAATTTTTCATACACAGTGTTGACCATTGATAATGTACTGGTAAAAGATAACATTTGTGTTATAGGCAGATTAAATTGGAGAGTATATTAGAATCTGAAAGTGTACAGGGACTCCTAAATGTGCTATTGTCCTGCAACATCTTCACGCCAAGAAATTACCAGTGAACAGCTGGAATTAAGCCATCTGAGCCATATTCACAATGAAGTCAAAATTCAATAACTGCAATTAGAGCAGAGCTAGTGATTTAATTCTCAGTAGTTGCAAATGCCTAGTTTAACATGGTATTTCAAATGTTAAAATACAAGTCACCTACAAATATATAAATATATAAAGAGCCTGAAGTTATTTCAAGTCCATCTGTTTATCTTTTCATCTATCTATTCATTACATTGTTATATTTCCTAAAGGATTACGTTTGATCAAGTAGCAGTCTTCAGAAAAGCCGACGAATGCCCAAGCATCCAGTAAGCATCCGCTGATAACCGCACTGCCTTAAAATCTGAGGAAACTTACTAAGTGCTTTATAGCAATAAAACAACTCCCATTTATGGAGAAGCTATTTTGTGCCAAGTGTAGTGCCAAACACTTTGCGTCATCTCATTTCACCTTTAACACTGTTCTATGGATTTTACAATTAGCACAAACTGCATGCTAACAGTTTAAAATGGTAGGGTAGAGAGGATCGGTGCCGACCAGCACTCACCAGCCTGAGACGCTTGTCTGCTCACCCGCTGGTGCGGGTAGGGGCTGGGAGCTGAGGCTCGGGCTTTGGAGGTCAGACCCCAGGGAGAGGACTGGGGTTGGCTGTGTGAAGACAGCCTAAAGGGAGCTAGTGCACCACAGCTAGCCAGGAGGGAGCCTGGGAAAATGTCTGGACCTGCTGGAGAGGCAGGAGATGGTTGTTTCAGGGTGCACAAGGAGAGGGAATTTCTGTTCTGTGTGCCCACAGAAGGCAGAGCACCGCCTAAGCGAGCTCCAGAGATGGGCGTGAGCTGCGGCTATCATCTTGGACCCCACAGACAGGCACAGACCACTAACGCTGCCGCTGCTGCCACCAAGAATCCTGTGTGCAAGCATAGGTCACTACCCCCACCACCCCGGGAGCCTGTGCAGCCCACCACTGCCAGCGTCCCGTGATCCAGGGGCAACTTTCCCGGGACAACACATGGCGCACCTCAGGCTGGTGCAATGTCAGGCTGGTCTCTGCCACCTCAGGCTCGCCCTGCATTCCAATTATGACTACTGTACCCCTCCCTCTCCCCGGCCTGAATGAGCAAGACCACCTATTCGGCTGCTGCTTTAACCCCCTCCTGTCTGGTCAGGGAACATAGGCCTGAGGGTGGCCTACATGCTGAGTTGGGATCAAAACCAAAGCTGAACCCCAGGAGCTGTGCGAACAAAGAAGAGAAAGGGAAATTTCTCTGTGCAGCCTCAGGAGCAGCGGATTAAATCCCTGCAATCAACTTGATAAACTCTGTATCTGAGGAATACCTGAATAGACAACAAATGTTCCCAAAATTGAGGTGGCGGACTTTGGGAGCAACTGCAGACTTGGGGTTTGCTTTCTGCATCTGATTTGTTTTTGGTCTTATATTTACCTTAGTTTAGTTTTTAGTGCTTATTATCATTGGTGGATTTGTTTATTGGTTTGGTTGCTCTCTTCCTTTATTTATTCTTTTTGTGAGTTTGTCTATGTTTCTTTGTGTGATTTTGTCTGTTTAGGTTTGCTTTTACCATTTGTCCTATGGTCCTGTCTGTTCGTATTTTTGTTTGTTTGTTTGTTTGTTGTTATCACTGCGTGTGTGTATGTTTCTTTGTGTGATTCTGTCTATTTAAGTTTGCTTTACCATTTGTCCTAGGGTTCTGTCTGTTTTTTGTTGTTGTTGTTGTGTTTTATTTGTTTCTTTCCTTTTATGACTCTGTGTGTGTATGTTTCTTTGTGTGACTTCGTCTGTTTAGTTTTGCTTTTACCATTTGTTTTGCGGTTCTATCTGTTTGTTAGTTTTTTTTGTTCTTCTTTTCCTTCTGAGCCATGCAGCTGGCAGGGTCTTGGTGCTCCGGCCTACTGTCAGGCCTGAGCCTCTGAGGTGGGAGAACCGAGGCCAGGATATTGGACCACAAGAGACCTCCCAGCCCCACATAATATTAATCAGTGAGAGCTCTCCCAGAGATCTCCATCTCAGCACTAAGACCCAGCTCCACACAACGGCCAGCAAGCTCCAGTGCTGGACGCCCTATGCCAAACAACTAGTAAGAGAGGAACACAGCCCCATCCATTAGCAGAGAGGCTGCCTAAAGTCATACTAAGTCCATAGACACCCCAAAACACACCACCGGACACAGCCCTGCCCACCAGAAGGACAAAATCCAGCCCCACCCCCCAGAACACAGGCACCAGTCCCTCCCCACCAGGAAGCCTACACAAGACACTGAACCAACCTCATCCACAGGGGGCAGACACCAAAAATAACAGGAACTACAAACCTGCAGCCTGTGAAAAGGAGATCCCAAACACAGTAAACAAAATGAGAAGACAGAGATATATGCAGCAGATGAAGGAGCAAGGTAAAAACCCTCCAGACGAAACAAGTGAAGAGGAAATAGACAGTCTACCTGAAAAAGAATTCAGACTAATGATAGGAAAGATGATCCAAATCTTGGAAATAGAATGGAAAAAATACAAGAAACGTTTAACAAGGACTTAGAAGAAATAAAGAGCAAACAAACAATGATGAACAACAAAATAAATGAAATTAAAAATACTCTAGAAGGAATCAATAGCAGAATAACTGACGCAAAAGAACGGGTAAGTGACCTGGAAGATAGAATAGTGGAAATAACTGCCACAGAGCAGAATAAAGAAAAAAGAATGAAAAGAATTAAGGACAGTCTCAGAGACACACCAACTTTGAATTATAGGGGTCCCAGAAGGAGAAGAGAGAGAGAAAGGACCTGAGAAAATATTTGAAGAGATTATAGTTGAAAACTTCCCTAACATGGGAAATGAAATAGTCAATCAACTCTAGGGAGCACAGAAAGTCCCATACAGGATAAACCCAAGGAGAAACATGCCAAGACACATATTAATCAAACTATCAAAAATTAAATACAAAGAAAAAATATTAAAAGCAGCAAGGGAAAAGCAACAAATAACATGCAAGGGAATCCACATAAGGTTACCAGCTGATCTTTCAGCAGAAACTCTGCAAGCCAGAAGGGAGTGGCAGGACATATTTAAAGTGATGAAAGAGAAAAACCTACAACTAAGATTACTCTACTCAGCAAGGATCTCATTCAGATTCGATGGAGAAACTAAAACCTTTATAGACAAGCAAAAGTTAAGAGAATTCAGCACCAAAAAACAGCTTTACAACAAATGCTAAAGGAACTTCTCTAGGCAGGAAAAACAAGAGAAGGAAACGACCCACAAAAACAAACCCAAAACAATTAAGAAAATGGTCATAGGAACATACATATAAATAATTAGCTTAAATGTGAATGGATTAAATGCTCCAAACAAAAGACACAGACTGGCTGAATGGATACAAAAACAAGACCCATATATATGCTGTCTACAAGAGACTCACTTCAGACCTAGGGACACATACAGGCTGAAAGTGAGGGGATGGAAAAAGATATTCCATGCAAATGGAAATCAAAAGAAAGCTGGAGTAGCAATACTCATATCAGGCAAAATAAACTTTAAAATAAAGACTATTACAAGAGACAAAGAAGGACACTACATAATGATCAAGGGATCAATCCAAGAAGATAATAACAATTATAAATATTTATGCACCCAACATAGGAGCCCCTAAATACATAAGGCAAATGCTAACAGCCATAAAAGGGGAAATCAACAGTAACACAATAATCACAGGGGACTTTAACACCCCACTTTCACCAATGGACAGATCATCCAAAATGAAAATAAATAGGAAACACAAGCTTTAAATGATACATTAGACCAGACGGACTTAATTGATATTTATAGGACATTCTATCCAAAAACATCAGAATACACTTTCTTCTCAAGTGCTCATGGAACATTTTCTAGGATAGATCATATCTTGGGTCACAAATCAAGCCTCAGTAAATTTAAGAAAACTGAAAATGTATCAAGTGTCTTCTCTGACTACAACACAATGAGACTAGATATCAACTACAGGAAAAAAACTGTAAAAAATACAAACACATGGAGGCTAAACAATATGCAACTAAATAACTAAGAGATCACTGAAGAAATAAAAGAGGAAATCAAAAAATACCTAGAAACAAATGACAGTGAAAACACAACTACCCCAAACCTATGGGATGCAGCAAAAGCAGTTCTAAGAGGGAAGTTTATAGCAATACAATCTTACCTCAAGAAACAAGAAAAATCTCAATTAAAAAACCTAACCTAACCCCTAAAGCAATTAGAGAAACAAAAAAAAAACCCCAAAGTTAGCAGAAGGGAAGAAATCATAAAGATCAGATCAGAAATAAATGAAAAAGAAATGAAGGAAACAATAGCAAACATCCATAAAACCAAAAGCTGGTTCTTTGAGAATATAAACAAAATTGATAAACCATTAGCCAGACTCATCAAGAAAAAAAGGGAGAAGACGCAAATCAACAGAATTAGAAATGAAAAAGGAGAAGTAACAACTGACACTGCAGAAATCCAAAGGATCATGAGATTACTACAAGCAACTATATGTCAATAAAATGGACAACCTGAAAGAAATGGACAAATTCTTAAGTACAACCTTCCAAGACTGAACCAGGAAGAAATAGAAAATATAACTAGACAATTCACAAGCACTGGGATTGAAACTGTGATTAAAAATCTTCCAACAAACAAAAGCCCAGGATCTGATGGCTTCACAGGCTAATTCTAACAAACATTTAGAGAAGAGCTAACACCTATCCTTCTCAAACTCTTCCAAAATATAGCAGAGGAAGGAACACTTCCAAACTCATTCTACGAGGCCACCAACACCCTGACACCAAAACCAGACAAAGATGTCACAAAAAAAGAAAACTACAGACTAATATCACCAATGAACATAGATGCAAAAATCCTCAACAAAATACTAGCAAACAGAATCCAACAGCACATTAAAAGGATCATACACCATGATCAAGTGGAGTTTATCCCAGGTATGCAAGGATTCTTCAATATATGCAAAGCCATATATGACAAACCCACAACCAACATCGTTCTCAGTTGTGAAAAACTGAAACCATTTCCACTAAGATCAGGAACAAGACAAGGTTGCCCACTCTCACCACTATTATTCAACATAGTTTTGGAAGCTTTAGCCATGGCAATCATAGAAGAAAAAGAAATAAAAGGAATCCAAATCGGAAAAGAAGAAGTAAAGCTGTCATTGTTTGCAGATGACATGATACTATACATAGAGACTCCTAAAGATGCTACCAGAAAACTACTAGAGCTAATAAATGAATTTGGTAAAGTAGCAGGATACAAAACTAATGCACAGAAATCTCTTGCATTCCTATACACTAACGATGAACAATCTGAAAGAGAAATTAAGGAAACACTCCCATTTACCACTGCAACAAAAAGAATAAAATACCTAGGAATAAACCTACCTAAGGAGACAAAAGACCTGTATTCAGAAAACTATAAGACACTGATGAAAGAAATTAAAGACAATACAAACAGATGGAGAAATATACCATGTTCTTGGATTGGAAGAATCAACATTGTGAAAATGACTATACTACCCAAAGCAATCTACAGATTCAATGCAATCCCTATCAAACTACCAATGGCAGTTTTCACAGAACTAGAACAAAAAATTTCACAATTTGCATGGAAACACAAAAGACCCTGAATAGCCAAAGCAATCTTGAGAAAGAAAAAAGGAACTGGAGGAATCAGGCTCTCTGTCTTCAGAATATACTACAAAGCTACAGTAATCAAAACAGTATGGTACTGGCACAAAGACAGAAATATAGATCAATGGAACAGGATAGAAAGCCCAGAGATAAACCCACGCACATATGGTCACCTTATTTTTGATAAAGGAGGCAAGAATATACAATGGAGAAAAGACAGCCTCTTCAATAAGTGGTGCTGGGAAAACTGGACAGCTACACGTAAAAGAATGAAATTAGAACACTTTCTAACACCGTACACAAAAATAAACTGAAAATGGATTAAAGAGCTAAATGTAAGTCCAGACACTATAAAACTCTTAGAGAAAAACATAGGCAGAACACTCTATGACATAAATCACAGCAAGATCCTTTTTGACCCACCCCCTAGAGAAACAGAGACAAAAACAAAAGTAAACAAATGGGACCTAATAAAACCTAAAAGTTTTTTCACAGCAAAGGAAACCATAAATAAGATGAAAAAACAACCCTCAGAATGGGAGAAAATATTTGCAAATGAAACAACTGACAAAGGATTAATCTCCAAAATATACAAGCAGCTCATGCAGCTCAATATGAAAAAAACAAACAACCCAATCCAAAAATGGGCAGAAGACCTAAATAGACATTTCTCCAAAGAAGATATACAGATTGCCAACAAACATATGAAAGGATGCTCAACACCACTAATCATTAGAGAAATGCATATCAAAACCACAATGAGGTATCACATCACAACGGTCAGAATGGCTATCATCAAAAATTCTGCAAACAATAAATGCTGGAGAGGGTGTGGAGCAAAGGGAACCCTCTTGCATTGTTGGTGGGAATGTAAGTTGATACAGCCACTATGGAGAACAGTATGGAGGTTCCTTCAAAAACTAAAAATAGAACTACCATATGACCCAGCAATCCCACTACTGGGCATATACCCTGAGAAAACCATAATTCAAAAAGAGACATGTACCACAGTGTTCATTGCAGCACTATTTACAATAGCCAGGACATGGAAGCAACCTAAATGTCTATTGACAGGTGAATGGATAAAGATGTGGCACATAAGTACAATGGAATACTACTCAGTCATAAAAAGAAACGACATTGAGTTATTTGTAGTGAGGTGGATCGACATAGATTCTGTCATACAGAGTGAAGTAAGTCAGAAAGAGAAAAACAAATACTGTATGCTAACACATATATATGGAATCTAAAAAAAAAAAAAAAGGGTTCTGAAGAACCTAGAGGCAGGACAGAAATAAAGACACAGACGTAGAGAATGGACTTGAGGACACTGGGAGGGGGAAGGTAAGCTGGGATGAAGTGAGAGAGTGGCATGGACATATATACACTACCAAATGTAAAACTGATAGCTAGTGGGAAGCAGGTGCATAGCACAGGGAGATCAGCTTGGTGCTTTGTGACCATGTAGAGGTGTGGGATAGAGAGGGTGGGAGGGAGGTACAAGAGGGAGGGATATGGGGATATATGTATACATATAGCTGATTCACTTTGTTATACAGCAGAAACTAACACAACATTGTAAACCAATCATACTCCAGTAAAGATGTTTAAAAAAAAATAGAAGGAAAAGGAAAAACTATATAAAATCTTTTCCCCATCGATTATATTTATAAGGTTTCCTAAAATATAGTTTGTTTAGGAAAGCGAGAATAAACTTAATTCTTTCCCTTAATTTCCAACTTTCAAAGTAGAAATTTGGAGCACCAGCACTCCCAGTGGTGACAAATGAGTTGTGTGTATTTTATGGAGGGACAGAGAAAGCCTCTCTGTGTTTGAGCACGACTGATATTTGGTTAAGGTTATTCCATCAATTGTAGACATTTTCTTTAAATGCTCAGAGTGGCGTGTTTGGGGCCTGTAGGCTCTCTTCGGCCTGGGTCTGGGAGCTTCTGCCATACTCCACCAGTCTGGGAAAGCTTCCTCCCCTTCCAGCTGACAGAGCCCTGGGCCTTTGAATGGGGGATTGGAGATGGAAATCTGGCACTGTGGTGCTCACTGTTCCTGGGATGTCTTTGTATGTAAGCTTTATAGTCTATACTGGTACGAAATACACATTCAAAATAAAATAAAGTCATGATTCCAAAATAAATAAATTAATTAATTAAATAAAATGGTAAGGCAGAGACTTTATGTGGGACTGTCTGATTTTAGAGGCTTCCCTTGCACCAGGATACTGGGGAGCCTCACGTAGCTATGGGCAGGTTCTGTGGGAGGGGCTGTGAATATGAGGGGCAGGTTGGGAGGCAGGAGAGGGAGACATTCCCGCTGCCGTTGGTTACCTGGGCTCAGGTAGGGGAGGATGTCTCAGCTCCTAGTGATTGGTGGCAGCTCCTTAACTCTCCAGGTGCTGGGCCAGGAGGGCATTATGTGCTGCAGAGGCCCTGTTTGATTATCAAAGGTCTTCTCACTTTCCCTTTTCCAGGTCAGAGGAATCAGTACTTTGGCCAAGTTGGACATAATGATAATTTCAGATGCTCTGACAGCACCCACTTCCACTGTCCCTTGGGACTCCCCTGCCCACTTTGACCTGTTCAGGGAGAAGGGGTAGGGTGAAATCTCCTTCCCGGTGTCCTGTCTCTGAGCTTCTTTCTCTACCACATCTTTAGGTATGTTTCCTAATGCTCAGCTGGTCATGATTGTCACTTGATTAGCATGCCTGTTAGGTAACAGTTACTCTTTTTAAAGCATTGTATGTTTTTTACTCAGCATTTAATTTATATATTTACTTCATATTTACAAAAAATTAGTTTAAAATTGCCACACCATTTCTCCTACTTTGCTTTTAGTTATATTTATTTATACATATTCTATTCTGATATTTTATATAACCAATGCATTATATTAGTATGTATATATTAAATTACAAATAGTACTAACTATATTAATGGTATAGCATTTAAATAATAACTATGAAAAAATGCTCAAAAGGAGTATGAATCCACTATATAGGTTCTATTTTGAAGTCAATAGAGTACATTTATTTTAAAAAATGATAGGATTGTCTCCTTAAATCCTTTCTACATATTTTATTTTCACAATAAATTACATAAAAGTTCAGAATGGTATATGCAGTTTATTTGCTATAGATTTAAATCAATGATAAAATAATGCAGTTCAGATAAAATAATGCAGTTCAGTAGCTAAACTCCCAGATTATCTCTTGTGTAAGTATTGTACTCCATCTGAGAACTATAAAAATAATACTGATATGAGAAAGCTTGTAGCTAATGCAAAGTTTAGTAATCACCATTTTCTCTCATTATTTTGGTGTTTTGAGTAGAAAATCAATACATGAACCACAAACTATGAAGATCAAACATGCATGTTTCAAGCTACTTGTCTAATGTGATTTACAGCAATGGTGTTCTGACACATTCTTAATGATTTCTGAAATTGTTATTGTGCTATATGGAATATAGCCTCTTTCCCATGTTTTTATTTTTCCTGCATCTGTAAGCAGCACTATGGAAAGGAAATATCTCTCCAACATGTGTCATTTGCACTTCTCTCCCAAGTCCTGCTCCACATACCTTTCTGTGTCTATGTAATTCACTTTCCTACCACGAGCCCCACATTAGCACGAGCACCACTAGAATGACTACATCCTTCTCTCTGAGGACAAAGGCTTGAGAATACAGAAGTCATAGCCAATGGTACTTAAATTTTATGAATCAACTGAGAAATTTGCTAAAAACTCAGATTCCTAGTTTCTAGCTGTGGAGATTCTAATTTGGAAGGTTGGCGTGGGACCCAAGAATCCATACTTTGTAATCACTGTTGGGATACTGAGCAATATAAAATCCTTCTAGCTTTTCCATTCACCCAAAGCCAAGAAATGGGGGAAGAAATCCTTCCAAGAAATCATTGCAGATGAAGAAAAGGGACTTAATTATATTTCAAAATATTCTTGTTTCAAAGCATCTACATTCCAAAAAAGTAAGGAGAAGCTATAAGACAGAAGACAGGTGGGGATAGGAACAGGACATAATCCCATTGGATAGGCAGACCCCAGTTCCGCTGAGGCTAAAGATGGCAGAAATAGCTTACCTTTAGGTAGAGAAAATTGGCTGAATTTCTGCTACATTTCACCTTCGCCTGCTCTGTCCAGAGTGTTTTTCTCAGTAGCAAGGGAAAGAAAGGTACAGTTTGATAGGAAACAGAAAGACATGTTCCTGACGTCTGTAAGCTCAAAGCCTAGCATACTCCTTGGCACACAGTAGATGCTCCACAGATGTTGCACCTGATGGGATGAACTAGCGCTGCCCCGCTCTATGTTGCTCTGTGCTGGGTTGTAAATAACTTCACTACTCTGAGCATAAGACTGTCCATTTGTACACGGAATTTTCATTGTGGTGGGAAGTAAATGTGGTAAGATAATTATGATAGAGCAGCATAATATGCTAAAAGGAAAAGATCAATGGGACTCCATACTATAAATTGAAATTTGTTTATGTTCTACCATTACTAATGGTGGCATAAAGCAACCTCAACAAGTTTGCTTACCGCCAATCCCAATGTTTACCCACAGCACAGAACTTTTGGTCTCTGTTAATCATTCTCCAATGAATGGGAAAGGATTCCTGAGAGAATAGCCAACTCCTTTTTTTAAAGGCAAGTAAAAATTAGAGTGCCCCTGAAATGTGGTGGTATTGTCAGAGAGCAAGAAAATTTTCAAGAATATCAGAGGTAATTTTTACAGAATAAAGGAGCCATATTAAATGGGATAACATTAGCTAGCTTTAACAATTTGGGCATCATATAATAATCACAATAATTATCCTAGTTAATAAAATACACTGTTAATGAAGGCCCATGAGTCCATAAAGAAACTCAAAAGAAAAACAACAAAGTGTGTAAAAGGCAGTTGTATTGTGAAAGGACGGTGTGCAGGGAGGATGTGTTCAATTATTAGTCTTTATTATGAGTCGGGACAAGATTGTCATACATGTGAGTATTTTTATTTCATTAAGTAGAAGCATGTTTTTAAAATAAAGGTATGGGGCTTCCCTGGTGACGCAGTGGTTAAGAATCCGCCTGCCAATGCAGGGGACACGGGTTCGAGCCCTGGTGCGGGAAGATCCCACATGCCGCGGAGCAACTAAGCCTGTGCGCCACAACTACAGAGCCTGCGCTCTAGAGCCTGAGAGCCACAACTACTGAGCCTGCATGCCGCAACTACTGAAGCCTGCGTGCCTAGAGCCCGTGCTCCGCAACAAGAGAAGCCACAGCAATGAGAAGCCCACACACCGCAACGAAGAGTAGCCCCTGCTTGCCGCAACTAAAGAAAGCCCGCGTGCAGCAACGAAAACCCAACGCAGCCAAAAATATAAAATAAATAAAATAATTAAAAAAATAAATACAATGTTAAAATAAAAGAAAAGAAAATAAAATAAAGGTATACATTTATTTGTTTAAGTGTAAAAAAAGAGAAGTAAGTACAGGGAACCAGGAGTAAGCCAAATAATCCTCATCATTATTTGACCTGGTGGATTATTTCTAGAAATTTAAGGAATCACCTCTGAGCTCCTTTCTTCACTTGACTCCCAGGACTATCCACACACTTGTGATTGTCCTTTCATTTCACTCTTTGCTTTTCCTCAGTTTTTCTTTCCCAGCTCTTTTCTTCTCAAAAATCGAAATATTGAGAATACTCTAGAATTCTGCCTTCCGCCTTCTTCTCTTCTTCATTAACAGTAATTCCATAGATGATCTCATCCAATGCCATGACTTTAAATACCAGAAATATGCTGAAAACTTCCAATTTTGTGTTTTAATTCTTGACTTCTCCTCTAAACTTTAGATTCACATACCTATGTGCCAATTGGCCAAGTAAATTCGACTTGGACTCTGGTAGGAAGTCTCAAGTTTAATATATAGAAATCAGAACTTTTATTTCTCTTCCAGTCCTGTTTCTTCCCATTTTCCTCATCTCAATAAATGATATCAACACTCATCCTGTTGCTCAAACCCAAATCCTTGGTTCTTCTCCTTATCTATCTGTGATCACTAGTAAGTTTAGGTAGCTCTAAGCATCTGAACTTACTAATGAGATCCAGACATTTGTCCAGCTTCCTCAGCCATAATCTTAGGGCCACCATTGTTTCTTTCTGACTGGTCCCCCCAATTTTATCCTTGCTCCTCTCAGCAATCTAATCACCACACAGATGCCTAATTAGATAATGTCACTCTTCTGCCTTCCAAATTGTCTCACTTCCCATTTACCATGGCCAACTGAGTCCTCACCAGGGCTTAGGATCTGGTCTTGCCTACATCTCCAATCTTGTTCCTACCCCACTGCCAGTCACTTTCTGATCAACTGTGGTAGCTGGGCTTCTCAAGGTTTCTGTTTTTCTGCCCTAGCCTGTAATATAAGCATTATTAGGGCAAAGACTTTGTTCGTCCGTAGAGCACTATTATCCCCAAAACTTAGAACAATGCTTGGCACAAGATAAGTGCTCAATGACTGAATAGATATATGAAAAACAAGAAGCAATCCAGGAGCCAGAAAGATTGAGCACAACCAGGGGTCACATGTAACAGCCAGGTAAAGAGAGAGGAGTTGTAAATAAAGCCATAACAGCACAAGTGGTTACACAAAATAAATAAGGAAAAAGAGGGCACAGTAATGTGATCCAAGATGATGAATTAGTTCTCAAAGTAGAACTAGCTTCAGAGATCTGATACTGGAACTTCTAGGAAATAAAACTTCTGGGTAGACTAATAATTATAATAAGATACCTGCTAATAAGAAGTGTGTTATTAAAAATAGTGTTAACAGAATAATGTCAAGGAAATGGGGTATGTAATATGGGCCGAGGGTGACTTGAAGAATGCATAATTTTAAGGAGATAACGCCAGGTTGGAAATTGGTAAAACCTATGAGAAAGGCAAAAATCTAAAAGGTTCTAGTGAAGCAGTAAGAAATTTTTAACTGTCAAAAATATGAATAGCAACTCAAGCTTGAAATCCGTTAGAAAAGGAGTCAAGATCTATGCCATTACCAAAAACCCATAAGTCACTAGTCTAATCTTGAAATCTCTACTCGCCTAGGAAAATGTTCTTCCTTTTTTGATCTGTAAAAATTACTATAATCTTGAAAAAGTATTATAGTATTTCTGCAACCTGAAGAAGATAATTTATTATTAGCTGATCTCCTAAAGCCGTAAAAATAGGTAGATAAATAGAGAAATTAACTAAACCTATGATGTTTATTTTTTAGAGTAGGTTTAAGTAAAAATGAAATAATTTTTAAAATATTATATTTGGGTAGATTCTGTATCCTAGACCTATTTAGTATGTTTGAGACATTAAAAAGAATCCAAATTTTAAATTGTAATTGCACTATCAATTAATTAAGCGATGTTATTTTATAGTCAATACTGTTTAAAAAGTTGGCTTTCAGAGTTTTAGTAGTGCAGTTAAATTAATTTAGCACTAAATAAAGTATAAATAGTAGTCTGTATTTCTTGCCATACCCCAAAATACCTCATTATGAAATCATCTACTTCAGAAATGTTAACACCTATTTCAAGAAATCATTTTAATAAGAAATGAGGTAATCCATATAGTGCATTTGGTCTTCTCTGAAGAGCAAGTTAAAGAATGGAAGATTGGCAAGAGGCTTCTCTATGGGTAATTTCATCACTGATATATGTCTATTCAATAGATGTGATCCAGACTGTAAATCTATAAATGACCAGCCCACCCACCATGGAGACTGAATAGTGGTCCCTTCTGGGGTCCACTTCAGGGATGGTGATGACTGGGAAGGGGTATGAGAGGAATTTCCAGGTGATAGAAATGTTTTATGTCTTGATAGGAGTGTGGGTTATACAGGCTGATGCATTTTCAAAACTCATCAAATTAGATACTTAAGATTATGCATTTTGCTATATATCAGTGGGAAAAAATGAAAACAAATATTAAACTCCAGTTGGTAAGTTTGCTTTACACAGTGGTATGGGTCCACAATTTTCAAACTATTTTTCCATTCTAAGCTTGAGCAAATCCATAGATATTTTGTGGACAGCACAAATAAGATAAGAGCTACAAATATGGAAGGAAAAAAGATTAGGATGTACCCTATGGTATATTATTTGAATTAGAGCTATCCTTATGAGTTCATATTTGTATGTACAGAGCTATGTCCATTGAGAGGGTCTAGAAGCAGGACACACCAGCAGCTGCAAGGGGCATGGAAGATCTTGTTTTTTAAAATGTAGAAGGAACTAAAATAGCTAAATGGATTTGGGGTTTCTTATAGAAAGCTTGATTTGAGGGCAAAGGCAGGGAAAGCACAAGATGAACCTGGAACATCTTATTTTGCCAGAAAGTTAAAAAGTTCTCAAAGAATGGGGATATATCAAGACCAACAAGGGAGAAAGCTTGAAGGGTTTCCCCAAATATAAGGACTTTCTATAAAATAACTTGCTTGTATTAAGAAAAATAACAAAGACAAGAAAGAAAGGCTGAGAAAGGCAAAGATAGTAAGGCTGATGGAAAGGCTATTCTAGATTAAAGATGAAAGAGGCATAGCAACTAAATGCAGTGCATTATCCTAAATTGGTTCTTGGGTGGAAAACATACAAACTACAAATGTTATAAAGGGCATATTTGGGACAATTGACAAAAGTGAATACATACTGTACTAGATAATTAGACTAGACAATCGTATTGCCTTAATGTTAAATTTCCATGATTTTCTGTGATTATGTAGGAAAATATCCTTGTTCTTAGTAAAAAAAAAAAAAAAAAAAAAACAGGGTAAAGAGGCACAATGTCTAACCTACTATCAAATGATTCAGAAAATAAATATTTCTCCAAATTGGAGGGAATTAAAGAATGATAAGAAAGTTTTCATAGCATAAAATGTAAACAACTGGTGAATCTCGGTGAAGGTACACAGGAGTTCTCTGTACTGTTATTTGCAACTTCTGTGCATGTTTGAAATTACATCAATATAAAAAGTTTAGAAAATAAATGTGCTGAATGTCTCGTGGGTAAGACTTAGAGTCTTCTTTCACAGACCTTTCCTGAGCAGGAAACAATAAAAATTTTATTGCACATTTCTATAATTCACAGTATGCAAAAGCATTGCAGCATCTTAATTTTGTCCTGACAATCACCCTAGGAGGTAGATATCCTGTGGACACCCTACAGATGAGGATCTTGAAACCCACAGATACTAAGTCACACAAAGTCAGTAGCATAAGTTGGATCAAAATATTCTCTGGTTTGGGGCTTCCCTGGTGGCGCAGTGGTTGAGAATCTGCCTGCTAATGCAGGGGACGTGGGTTCGAGCCCTGGTCTGGGAAGATCCCACATGCCACGGAGCAACTGGGCCCGTGAGCCACAACTACTGAGCCTGCGCGTCTGGAGCCTGTGCTCCACAACAGGAGAGGCCGCGATAGTGAGAGGCCCGCGCACCGCGATGAAGAGTGGCCCCCACTTGCCGCAACTAAAGAAAGCCCTCGCACAGAAACGAAGACCCAACACAGCCATAAAATAATAAATAAAATAAATAAATAAAGGGAAAAAGATGGTTCAATTTAAAAAAAAAAATATTCTCTGGTTTGAAGTCAACCTTGTCTTTAAATCACAGCAAATATCTCTTAAAACTTCACAAATATCTCTTTTAAGGTTGGAAAAGAAGACAAGTCAGTAGTAGAGAAACAGAACAGGCACAGGGAAGTTTAGTGACATCCAGGAATACTGAGGCTGAGGGGTGGGAAAGAGAGTGTGGATAATACGAATGCAGACAGAGAACTGTCCGATTAGACCATTTAACTACCCACAGGTGAAAACTCCTGGAGCAGATTTACATTGGGGTCAGGTCATTTGTGTAGTACGGTTTCAATAAGTTTCTTGATCTGGGTTCTTCTTTTTATTAGGAAATTAAGCTTTTTACTGTATAAGTAGAGTTTTAAAAAGACAAATAAGACTCAGTATTAGCATACTGGTAAGAATATTTTTTGGATAAAACTATTTGAAATAATATCAGTAACTTTCTTGGTTAGAGACATAAAGAAAAAAGCAAGAAAACTCCTGGTAACCGGAGAAATAAGAAATAATACCACTGAGTGGCTAAGGAGAGTAAAATGCAAGGTTGGTGAGCAAAAGTTTTTCATCACAATTCTATTACAGCTTATGTTTGTTTGCTTTTGTTCAAATTGAAACTGTGTGAAAAGACATTTTATGTCCTATATGACTGAACATGTGTTTATATTAGATGAAACTGCTTTTCTATTTCCCTCATATATTCACGGTTTGAAAAGATGTTATTGGTATAATTGACCTATAGTAAGTACATCTGTAAGGTAGCTATTTGAAAGATGTCACTAATATCACTGCAAGCGTGGTTGACATTTAGAAAGCATATGTTCTGCAAGAACGTCAAATGGACGAATTTACAAAATCTGAGGTTAATACAGGAGGTGGCTGTCTTACTAAGACCTACCTATGATGCAGCAGGAAACACTGAATTTCTAGCTAAAGATACCTTTTACTTGTAACACAGTTAGGATATATTACCCATCTGTGACATGCCTAAGGCATAGAGTATATATAGGTAAAGGTTGAAGTCATGTTTAACAGGGGGTGGGAAAGTTGGCTGCTATAGACATTTGTTATGATATGGCTGTAAACAGATTAAAATATAATTATCAAGAGGCAGCAAAGTTAAGAAGGTGTAGTTTAGATATGGAAGAGGCTATAGTTTAGTCACCCAGATATGGGATGTAATGCACAGGCTCAGACAGCTTTAGATGTAGATGGGCAGTGCCTTGGACAGTCCTTCTGGAGCGCAGGTAATTGGCCAAGCTGGGATGTAGCTGAGGGTCTTCATTTCCAGGTTCCCAGCCTTATGAGTTTGAGTTTACTCTCACTCTGGTATGATGGGTATTTCTGCGTAGGCTCAATCCTTTAATACTCCTTCTCCCTGGCCCTCCGTATCTCCTGAATAATTTTGACAGCCTCCTGTAGCTGATAGTTTGTCTCCATCCATCCAAGAACTTTCAATGCCTGTGTTTGTACGTAATGAGTCTTTTATCCTGATTAACTAAGGCTGCATCTTCCATTCTGAGCACACACACTTCTCTCAGAGATTCTGGATGCTAGAGGCTCATTCTAATCCTCACAGGTAAGGTCATTCCCTGGAGGTCTCTTGGGGCAGGAAATCACCCTTGTCAGGGCTTATGAATCTTTACTATGAGGAAGCTACGTTTTTTTCTAACTTAATTCAGAAGTGTTGGAGTACAATTACCTAAAGAGGTGCCATCTTTCAGGCAGAAGAAGAAATTAACATGTTCTTGGGCCCAGGAATATTGATGTTTATTTCCAGGCCCTTGCACCCACTCTCGTTTCTCCTGTGGCACTGCTTTAAGAATGACTGCTCTAGAGGGAGAAGATAGATTCTAAAATTCAGCATGTATTTTGTCATATCAAAAAAAGAATTCAACAGGGTTGATTTAGTTCTAAGTTTCAGTTACAGTTAACATCAAAACAGATCTGACTTGAGAACTAAGGAAACATTTTTACGCTAATTCAGAGCAAAGTGCTTACACATGAATTTCAAAGGGCACACTTTTTAATTTGTAACTTGAAGGCTATCTATACATGCTTTTTTTGACATTGACACTTTGCTGACAATAAATATTGTACTGCTGATAACCAGCACAATTTACATAGTGAAAACTAATTTTATACCTTAAAAAATGCTTACCTTGTAAATAGGTGGAAATTTCAATTTTTGTGTGTGTATGAAACATAATACTTGATCCAAGGGTCTAATGAAGAATAAATTTTAATTATACTTTCTCTATTTTTATACATGATTTTAATGGGAAAATGACTGGAAAGTTTATAATGTTATAAACAGCAGGAACATTTCCCTGCTGGGAGGGTTTGGGGAGGCTGCCTGAAATGGGATGCACAGTGTCTGCTGGGGTCACCTCGTTGGGGAAGGGCCACCTGTGATGTCACACTCACCCATACACGCAGTGGGCGGCCGACACAAGCCAGTCCCTGCTGACCAGAGAAGCCCCACAGAGCAGCTGGTCGTTATAATACACAGCAACGATCCAAGGCCAGGCTCCTTCTCGGGAATCGTTTCCTCCAACGATCCTTGGGCTAACTTCTTGAGCCACCAGTTTTTTTCCACATGCTGTTAAGATAATTGAAGAAAGAGCTTCTAGTTAATTTTGGTGGATTTCCTCTGGTCATGAAAATTGAGTGGATCACTGCAAAATAACTTTAGGTGACATAGTGACTCTAAACAGAATGATTGTGATGACTGAATAGGAAAAACTGATGCCATTGCTTCTGCCACCATCTTCAGTAAAACCAAAAGACAGTCTTCATAATGTATGGAGATTCCTCATTGATGTGTTGCAATGGACACTCCCTGTAGATCACAACAACAGGCTGAGAAGACTCAGGTTTCAAAGTGACCTACAGGGTGATATTGGAGAGAACTGTATCCAGGCATGTTGACTCTTTTCATTGTTGCCATTGGAGTAGATCTCAGGAGCTTGGATGATGGAGGTATTATTACACAGAGAAGCTCAGGATGGTGTAATGTCAAGGCTTCATTACAGTACTCCCATAAGTATTAAGTGCACATTTTAAAAATTTTCACTTATCACAGGGAAATTTAAAATTGACTCATAAAAAAATCATCTTTTCCAAGATTTCAAAGGACATGGAAATTTGTGAAGTATAATATCTTACTTCTTAAATGCCGTTTTAAAATTCTGCCACCTCTGTCTGTGTTATCTACTATTAATGAAATTTTGTGCACATCCTTTTGGGTGTATTGATAAATTAAAAAAAAGAAACAAACAGAATTTTAAACTGAAGGCTTGAAGGAGAACAGGAGGAAATATTTACTTACATTTATGGTTACATTCTAACAGAATCAGTGAATCCTCTAAGCACCGTTTACTGTAATAGAAGAACAACTGTATTTCAAAAATGGTGCACACAACATTTTAAAGCAAAACATAGTGTAACTTGTCCTATTTTTTCTCTTTAGTAAAATGGACTTTTAAATGTGTCATACATAAAATGCACAGCAGAAAATCCTCAAAGTCAAAGTTGAGTTCGTATCTTTAACTCTACCGTTTACTCTTCATGTGATTTTGGATAAGTTGCTCAATATCCCCAAGACTCAGTTTTAACATCCATAAAACAGGGGCAATAGTACTTGATTGGAGTTTTGTGAGAAGTAAAGAAATATTTGCAATGGAATTATTATTGTGCGTTATACACAATGAATACTTGATGAACGGTAGCTACTGTTAGTTTCTGTGAACCAACCTTGGATTTCACCGTTCTATAATACAGAATATGCCTCAGTATTGATAAAGAGACAACTATTCAGGGCCCAAAACTGTGTGTGAGGCTGTGTACTTTATTCAGGGAATTCAATGATGAATGAATCATGAGTCCTGCTTTCAAGGGAGGCAGACATGTAAATATAAAATAAAGTGCAGGCATAAATAATTAAAAACTCACTACCCGTTTAAATATTTGGATACCAACTTTTTTCAAAGCCAAGAATTCTAAAGAAAAATTAAAACAAAGAAAAATTTTAAATGTGTTATACTTACTAACCACTAGAGATCAGTACAACACAAGGAATTAAAGTACTTGCCCACACTTTTTCCTGATGGCAGCTACTGTAGCTATTGTTTGCATTAAAACACACACATACACACATATAATTTTAATGGTTTCTATTTACATATTTAACAACAGCTATTGTGCATGTTTTTTAGGTGCTTGAAATTTTAGGGAAGAACAAGTCAAAAAACACAAAACATGACCCAAGATGCATATGAGATCATTAAGTACAATAAAACAATTCAGTGTGTCTGGAACATACATGATAAGGGTTACTTGAAATTACATGCATTCATGTTGTCTGACAAATCCCCGAGAGCAGACATAGCCAATTGAAATATAAGTAAATATACATTTTATTAATAAGCAATGTGCATGTAAGTATATCTATCTAGATATAGATATATCAACATGCATTCGTAATTCCCCAAAGAAGAAGCCTCAGTTAACGCTTCTTCTGTTATCCACCCATGGTTAGGAGAGAAGTCGTTTTTAGGATGTGCCCCAGCATACTGTCAAGTTTCATTCAAACTTTCTACATCTACAATATCCATCAATGAAAACTCATATTCAAAATGGTTCATCATTTATAGGTGTCAATGTTTAAGACTCTGTGGTCTGTAAAAAATGGATGAATTTCTTTTCAGCAAGCACAGAAAAGTTTTTGGTTAACTTAATGGTTACCAGAGAATTAAACTGGGCTTAACACCTCATTCTTCAAGTGCTTTGGTTAATCAAAATTTTCATACACAAACACACGTGTAGGGTCTCAGTATATAGCAGTAAGTTGCTTCACTTCTGGTCAGAGTGAGCAGTGAGTACATTTGTCCAGATACATTATAGAGATTAGAGAAAAATAGAATAACTGTCCTGGCCTTCGGTCCTGGAGTCAGAATTAGGTCAGCCCTCTGTATGGGAAAAAAGTCAATGCCATGATCCTGTGTCTTGCTCTCAGCCCAGTGGGACAATACTGGGATACAAATGGATGAGTTTGTATCTACTGTGTTGACAAAATGAACTGATTTCTCTCCCTATATATGCCCAACAAGTGGTCTTTTTTCTTTCTTTTTCCTTTCCAGAACTGTTATTTAAAGTGATATGCTGCCTCGGAGAGTTCAGAGGTAGCACAGTAGAATGGAAAGTGGAGAGCTTTGAAGCCAGATAAACCTGGGTTAGAATCTCATGTTGCCTCCAGCTTTGTGAACGAGTCCAAGTCACTTATCAACACCAGGCTTTTCTCCTCATCCTTACAGTGGAGCCATGCTACTTAAGTCAAAGAGCTTTTTCACGGACTAGAAATAACCTCTGTAACACTGCAATGTTTCTACCACAGCATCTGTCACAGGACAGGCATTCAATAAACTGTTGATAAGCACTCTATATCCTGTACCTAGTACCATGCTTAGAACACACTGTCAATCAATATATATTAAGTCAAATTTTTTTTTTGTTATCTAGGACTACTAGACAAAGAATTGGAGGAAAAGGAAACCCAATACTGGCAACAGCATGAATTGTACATTTCCAGTTATATCAGGTCAGATTGCTGGTACCGTGTTGAGTGGCCTTTTCTCAGTGGTGGGAAATAGTAGTCTAGTCATGCATATGCCTCATAATAGGAGAAAAAAATGGGGATCTAAGTCTATCTTCATAGTTGGAAGAATCATCTTCTTTGATATCCTCTTCCTTTCCTAATTTTTTTATTATGACCACTAGTGAAAGGGTGTTTTCAAAAACACCAGATTTCATGGGGCAATAAATGCATTTCTGCAATAAATAAATAAATACATACATACATACATACTAACTAAGTGCATATATGTCTGATTTCCTGCCAACCCAGTATAAGGTGGCTAATTAAGGAAGAGATTAAGAACGTTCTGGATTATTGATGTGATGAAAGTTTCAAGTATCTTTGTGTGTAAATGGTGTCTCTTTCAAATAACATGAACATACATACAATAAAGACCTCAATGTATAATGATACTGGCATTTTGTTGATAAGCATGGAATAAACTAGTTCTTATTTTAAATATGCATATAATTAATATAAAATATTCTGTACTTTTTCCTTTTTTTTTAACTGATTCTTAAATGTCTATAAAATATAAATAAGAGACATTCTCAGCCTACACACTGTTCAAGATCTATAATGGTAATGCAAATTTAGACATGCTTTATAGAAAGGAAATCTAGTAGGCCACTTTCTCACTTGCAGATGCTTTGCTTCACCCTCGATGAGACTAATAAAATCAGTCAAGGCCCTGCAAATATTCATATAAAATATTCAACTGCAAAGTACTTTGGTAGTAAAAATACTCCTTTAAAAATCTGTTTTACTGGTTGAGCTCACAGAAATGGCAACTTTTCATGAATAGCTGAGTAATTATATAATTTCACTTTTCACCCTTAAGTGTATTAAACAAAGAACTTCAAGCTAATGCAACAGCAATGATATCTTAAATCCTTGTCTGTTGTTACAGCTTCTTCTTGAAGTTACTTTCTTCCCATCCAAGCTGGCCTTTAATGGAACTGTAAAATTCAGAAGCCAATTTCAACCGAAGTTATCATTAATTCCCAAACAGCAGAAATGACATAATCTAAGCTAAAACAGATCTTTGAATACAGGAATGATGCTGCTTTTTAAAACATCAGTAAAAGCTGTAAAAGTGAACCTAATTGTAAAGAGCAAAAGAGAAAATGCAGGCACAACTTGAAGTCTGTACTGTTTCACTTAATAACCATGTTCTATTTGCTAGAGAAAAGAATGCCATGACTTTTGTGTCCCTTTCTTCTCTTTTGATGATAACTAATTGTGTCACTCTTTTTAGTCTGATCAACATTAGACGTATTTATTCCAACTCTCACAATTTCTTTCTGTGGGGTGTACTTGTTTATAAATCCAAGAGTATGGATAAAAAGAATGTGGAAGTAAAACTTATTGAATCTCTATCAGTGTGCTCTCTAATTACACTATAATACTTCATTTGACCCTCTTACCATATGCATATGAGGATCAGGCAATGTTATCTGATAGGATCAATTAGATACTGTTTGAGATTACCTGAATAACAAAAAAATTAAATAACTTTCAAGATTATGTGGCATATATGGTGGTATTAAAATCTGACTGACTTCAAAATCCACCTTCTTTCCTGTCTATGTACAACTAGTCAAAGAACACATTTTGGGACCCACCTTGGTGTTAGTATTAAGCTGCCATTAGGTGTTGTGTTTAGTTGTACAAACGGTCCATGTCCAGTAGAAAAGATTGGCATGGATGAGTTTCCACTCCTAGGGAAAAGCACGCGGACAAAACAAAAACACAAACAAAAAAGTCATAAATGAAACTTCTAGTTATTTAATGCTGTGGACATTGAAATAAATTATGAAATTCCAGGCAAAGAGATTAACATTTTAATATTAAGCTTCAAATGTTTTGATGTCTAAAAGATGGTACAACTCAGTAGAAGAGTTACTCATAATGACATAAAATGTAATTTTAATTTTTGCGTAATACCTCTAGTTCTTGTTTGCCTGCTCATATATGTTATTTAACAGAGTTAAAATCAGTGCATATGTCATTTGAGTGTCTGATTTGTTTCATTAGACTTTTCTATGTTGTCCAACAATTTCTATAATGGTCAATTATAATGACAACTTAAAAGAATTGCCATGACATAATTTATTAATTATTTTTTCCTGTTGAGTGTAATTCATCTTTTAAAAAAATGCGTGTTGCCTAAGAACAACATAGAAAAAGATCTTCAGTGTTTACCTTTGTTGCTTTGTTCTTGATATTTCATTCAATTCAAAGCCTAACTGCCCTAATTTAAAATCGGAAGCTATGTTTCTGCTCTAAAAGAGGGAGTATGCGCCTTGTACCTCCAAGTGTCAAATGGTGAGCCAGAATGGGATAAAAAGACACCTCCATGTGACAGAAGACATTAAGTTACTGGTCTTTCTTATCCCTGAAAACCTGTTATAGCCATGCTCTCAACTGTGAGCCTTCACTGAAGATTTCTTTTAATTATCCACTCTTCCCTAGGCTTAGCTGGAAACTTTTAGCTTCTCACTTTCTAATCTTTTTCTTGCCTTTTATTTATCCCAGATTTTAATCTTCATATAAAAATGTGCCTTTAGGCTGGAAACATCCTGATTCTTGCTATCTTCTCTGGGCTGGCAGGGAGATGATGTGGTTCCTATCTTTTGGAGTATCTTGAAGGACCCACCCACTCCCTCTTCAAAAGAAGGTCCAGTGTTTTTCCCAGGCTATAGTCAACGCTGACCCTTTTCTGTCTGTGTGCATAGAGGAAGTTTCCAAGGAACACTCATGGCTGTTATGATCAGTAAGAGGAAAAGAACGAAGTAGACGTTGTTTCCTTTCTCTTTAAGGTAAGATAACACCTTAAAGAAACTGAAAGTGTCTGATACCTTTCATTCACTGAACAGAGAACTGGAACAACGGAGCTTGTATTTAATGTCCCAGAACTTATCATCTTGCACTTTCATTTTATAAACAGATAAATGTAACTCAAGCACACAAATCAATCACCATTCCTTTGACAAAATCTGAAATGGATTTACCAAAGGAAAAATGAGTGTTGCTACTATTATTGCTAAAGATTAAGATATTCCTTCCATGTGGGAAGAAGAATCATCTTATTTAAGGACTTATATAAAATATATTTTTTATAGCTCAGAAAACAAAACAAGCATAAAGACATCCAAAGAAAAGGAAAACCTTAATTTGAAAAGATACATGCACCCCAAAGTTCATAGCAGCATTATTTACAATAGCCAAGATATGGAAGCAACCTATGTGCCCATTGACAGATGAATGGATAAATAAGATGTGGTACACACACACACACACACACACAGACACACACACAGGAATATTACTCAGCCATAAAAAAGAATGAAATCTTGTCATTTATGACAAAATGGATGGACCTGGAGGGTATTATGCTAAGCAAAATAAGTCAGACAGAGAAAGACAAATACTGGATGTTTTCTAAAAAACAAAACAAGTGAGCAAATATAACAAAGTAGAAACAGACTCACAGATACAAACAACAAACAGGGGTTTGTTCACAGATACAAACAACAAACAGGGGTTGCCAGAGGGGAAATGGGTGGAAGGAGGGAAAAAGAGGTAGATTAAGAGGTAGAAACTTCCTATTAATCTGTCTCATGTCAATTTAATTCTTAGACCAGCCAGAAGAAGCTATAGAAGTGTAGAGGAACATTTCTTCCTCCCTGATAGTGTGTAATCTATAAAAATATCCAATATGTTGTACACCTGAAATTAATATAATATTGTAAGTTAACTATACTTCAGTTAAAAAAAAAAAGATCTCAAACGGCAGCAGAGGGTGTAGAAGGTCAGGAATGCTCTAGATCAGGAAGGACTTTACCACTGCAGGAATCTTTTAGTTAAGGACTCACACATTTAGGGAAGACAGGATGTGGATCCAAAGAGATTTTAGAGGACTGAATTTTACCATCGGTACATCTTCTGGTACAATTCATCAACGCTAATCTTGACTTTTGAGAATATCAAGGACTGTCTATCCAATTTGAAGAGGCTCTAGTTGTGTTGACTTTGCATGAAGGCTCCAGAAATATCATTGGAATTGGTTGGTTAGTGTACCTCTTGACTGGGAGGGACAAGTTGGTGGATCCTAATTACTCTCCGATCTCCCTTTTAGATGTCTGTCTTCTTTAACTGTTTTTGGTTCATGTTCTCAGTATCCTTATTCTGCTGAATGCCTATGTGTGTTGGATATTCTTCTAGGTAGTTTTCTATGTTCCCGACTCGCCATGATGAAAGATTTTCCAGGTGTGTAATCCAGATAAGCAACATTAGCCTCACCAGGGGCTAGTTGCAAATCGCCCAGCTCTAGCCCAGATCCACCCACAATTTTGAAACTCTGGGGGTGAAGTGAAGAGTGAAGAGTCTTTTAACAAACCTTCCAGGTGATTCTGATGCTTCCTAGTCTCAAGCCACTGTCATAGTCAAATAAAATATCTAATTCTTTACTTGTTCAGGGGTCTGCTTGTTGGCTTCCAAAGTGACTTCTAGTTACCTATAGTAATCTTACTATAAGCAATATGTTTAAGCCACTGATAAAGTTAATTCATATATCAGGACCCACAAAATGGTGGTCAACCAGGGGCCTGGCCCACGTCACAAATCTAAACCTAAGTCAGCCTACACTTACAGGAAGTGCTTCACTTCCTGAAATGTAGAAAGAAAATGTAACACCAGTCACAATCTTCCAACTCAGGTTTAGCTAGCTCACCTTACCCTAGAAAATAGGACCTGGTAGCCTATATGCCTGTAAGGAAATCCCTGACCTTCATCGTCTCTTCTAATGTTCCATAAAACTCGCTCTCGCCCCAAATCCCTCAGGTATAATGCTCCCCTGCTTGTGAGGCACTGTACCCCCCAATCCATGGGCTGTTTACTCTTGAATAAAGGATGCCAAACTCGTTATTAAATTGTTTTAGTTTTGTCATTTGACAGCACTCATGACTACGTGGGGGGACATCTAGAAGAGTAATTCATTAAAAATATACATCTAAGTTGTGGATTTAAGACTTCTATTATCTCTAGCTGTTTTTAGTCTATTGCTTAGCTGTCTTTTTAAAGACAGACCCTGAGGGGATGCATTAATTTCTCTGGAAACTGAATACAAAATTAAATTGAAAAAATATTGAAAAGTTATTTATAAATCAGTTTTTAATCTAGTATCTATTTATTACACACCTACCACTGGCATTGCACTGATGGGATTGGCAGTTAAATTTTTAACACACGCCTATTCTAGAAGAAAGACTAGAGGCAAAGCTTTAAGAATAGACTATTTAGTGAGCACTAAATGTGCTACCCTGGGATTCTGAAGTGCTGTTCCATAGTGATGTTTTCACTATCTAGCTGAGAAAAATAGAGATTATGTATACACGGGGAAAAAATGACACACATAAAGGTTGTATTCTAAGATCGTGCTCTATATATGCAGCCTCAAACTTTATGTGAGAGAAGACTGCAGTTAATGGTGCATGTATATTGTTTTGGGTTATTCAGAACAACTGGAAAAAACATTCTTTTGGAAAAAACTTCTAAAATACTCCCATAATTAAATTTTTTGTTGTAAATATTGGTATCAGCAACCTAAGAGTGGTGTATAGAGGCCATCAGTTCATACAAATATTTCCAGGTGTCAGTGCTGGATGTTAAAAGTTCGAATTTAATTGGAGACAGTACCTGCATTTCAAATCCTTCCAAATCAAGCTCACCTTTTTCAGACTGAACACAATTTATTCCAGTTTGTATTCATAGTAAACAGAATGTAAGCAGCAGAAGTCTACGACAAACTATTTCTTATTTTAAGAAATGATGGAGACGATAAAGATAAATGCAATATTTAAAATATTCTTGGCAAAATAAAAGGTTAACAACGATATGTTAAGTCACCATTTATTATTTAGAAACAAAATCTCAGAACTGAAAAATTGAACTGTTGAGAATATATTCAAGGGATGATAGTTTTCTCCTGTCCTTATCTGTTTCTATTTTAAAATATAGAAGCCTCCCTCCCCCTCCCCAAACAACAGGATTTAAGGGAATGGTGAAGATATTTTGGTTTGGGGAAAACCATAATATCTTGTTGTTTTTATGTAACAAACTTTAAGGGAAAAAAAAAAGTCTTTGAGTAAAAAACGAAAACAAAACCCAAAACAAACAAATAAAATCCCCAACTCTGTTAACAAACTTTTATAGACTAAACAACTATGTTGCAGAAAATTTATTGGTAGATGATTCACAACTGACCAAAAGAGATTTTCTTAACCTTTATGTGTATAATTATATTCTCAGTAATTTCCTTGCCACATAAATCTCTCTGGGTTACAAAATACCCATTTGAGTGTAAGTCAAAATAAAAGTTAAAGACAAAGAGATTTCTCCTTAAATTGTATTAATAAAAATAAGTGACATTTCACATAAAAGAGTACCTTAATTCCCAATAATATGTTTTCAAATACTTAGAGGGATAAATCAGGAATGAATTTTTTCCAAGCAAGCAATAATACCAACCTGTGTTTGTTGAAAACTTAGCCATGAATTTTTTTTTTAACCCTTTTAATTATGTCCTACTTATAGTGGTCTTTTTAAACTCTCTAATTTTGTTTTGATATACTGGAGGAATCCCCTGGATTAAGTCAGAGATGACCCTCACATAGGGTATTTAAACCTGGTTGCAGTAGGAAAAAAATGTTTGTTTGTTTGTTTTTACTTTGTTTTTAACACCAGATGAAATCAAACTGCCAAACTTTGGAGATGTTTTGTACAATTTCTATGTTTTCTACTGAAACAAGTACACAAAGTTCCATGGGTTCCTTTGAAGTGAGAGGACTACTTATCAGAATCACAGGGGCTTCTTTAAAGAACCAAGACCTCTGGGCCTCATTCTAGCCAAAATTCCAGCCTGGGTTCTATGGAGCCCCTAGTAGTTCATGGTAACATGTAGGGGGCTTATAGTTGGAGGAGAAATAATGACATCTTTATTTTTACTAACCTCTAATTGAAATACAGTCTTTTCTTCTGATACAAATTCAGGTGACTAACCACAATATTATTCGAAACACCTATACTTTTGCCACCAAAACAAATTGCAGATATCTTCAGATCACACTGCAGTTACTGTATAACTGTAAAAATATCATTTATGCTCATTTTTGATAGTACAATAATCATTGGAATCACCAGTATATCTTATTTACAACGTTAATAGAGAAATATATAATACCACACTGTGTTTTTAATACTTTGATAACTTTTTTCAGTGTAATGAATTTTCTTTGTAATTATGTGTATTTTACTTTATGCAAAAATATGAACTTAAGAAGAGGTTGGCAAGTTTCACCAGACTGCCAAAAATGCCCATGACACACACAAAAGAAGGTTAAGGACATCTACCCTAGATAGTGGTTCTCAAGCTTCAGTGAACAGCAGAATCACCTGAAGAGCTATTCAAACACAGATTGCTGTGCCCTGCTCTAGCCTTTCGGACGAGTGGGTCTGAGGTGGCGGTTCCAGAATATGCATCTGTATACATGCATCCCAGGTGTTGCAGATGCTGCTAGTTTGCTTCTTCTTTTTTTTTTAATTCATTTTATTGAAGTATAGTTGATTTACAAAGTTGTGTTAATTTCTGCTGTACAGCAAAGTGATTCAGTTACTAATTTGCTTCTAAAATCACACACTGGGAACCACTGACCTAGACCACCCTGAATCTGAATGTCTGGGACCATGACCGGGTGATTGTAATGCATCACCAGGTCTGGGAGCTGCTGATCTAGTTTCTGGATTACAAATCAGTGGTACGGTGGTACACTTGCTTTCATGCCCTTGCCCATAGCAGATGTAATTACATAGCCACTGTGTTTTCCCCAACCCTGTTAGATAATAAGCTTAAGATGAATCTTAGGAAGTTACACAATTACAGCAGTTTGCTATTATTTTCTCTTTACTTATTTTTAATTAATGCATTTCTAATTTTAAAACAGGAAAAAAAACCCATCAGAGTTATAAATTGTAATTCTGGCAAATGATGAGCTTTTTAGCTAGGTGAGTTAAACCAAGTAAAATAAAATTTCTTTTCGCCCCCTTCCCCCAGCTCCCCCTACCCGAGCAGCTCACTGCCTCACTCATCCCACCCTAGGGACATAGCTAAGACTAAAATTAAAATTTCCTTTGGTGTTGGACTTGTAAATTAAAATTTAAAAATAACAGAAAATATTATTTACTTATTTTTGTGTCAAGTTAGCAAATAAAAAGAAATCATTTAAAGTTGAATGTAGTAGTTATATATTTTCTATTAATTCCTATATCTAATCTTTGTTGTTGTTTTATGTTAAGGCTTTTTCCCACATAGTTGAAAATTTGGGAACACTGACAGAAAATATAGTCGAGAAGAGGAGCATTATTTTTCTACCAATTCCTTAAACTAATAGGAAACACGGGTTCTATTTTCAGTTTTCCAGGAACCTATTTTTAGTGCTAAATTGTGAATACAAATTTGCTGTAGTGCTTACACAGGAAATTAAATTATCATGCTCTATTTATTTGGCAGGTTAATTAAAAAAAATTTTACCCCTCACCACCCCACCCCCAAAATTTTTGAAACACCTCTGAAATGGAAGAACATTGAAGTAATTCTGTTTCTTATTCGCGGTTTCAGAATGAGAGGCTCAACTTAATGTTTTTGATATTTGAACTGAAGGTATCTAGCCAGGACTATTATGCGATTTAAAAATTAACTCCAGCTCCTCATACGGCTGCCTCATGGGGATACATATAACTAACTCTATTTTTAAAACATTAGTATTTCCTGAATTTTGTAGAGCTGTACAGACCTGATGACTTCTCATTTTTAATCGCTTAGCAGGGCAAAACAACTGCCTAGTTCATTTACTGGGTTAGTAACAGGGTAGTGTGCTTTCCTAGGAAATACCATTTTAAAAATCACTACTCTAAGTTTCCTTAACATTTATTCTTGCATCAGTGTAAAACGTTTTCTTTCATACTTTGATCAGAGACACAAAAATGTTATTCAAAGTACTTTTTACTTATGCAGCTATCAATGGCAGGGAATGAAAATATTTCATTTAGAAAAGGAAAGGCTGATGAAATCTGCCTCATATGATTTACTAGAATCTGTGGGGAATTGTATTTTGTACCCTATCTGAATAAATAATCTTGAGGGACTACAGTGCCTTTTTAATAAATTGACTCCTAAATTACTTCCCACTGTACCAAACACATCATTTTCAACTCGCCAAGTTTTCTTTCATTACCGTGCACCACTCTAGACAAATTCTCATTAAGGCTCGAACTTTCTTTCAATTACTAGAGCACTATGGAGCCTATTTAATAAGTGCAGGGCCGAAGATTAAAGTCTTTGCAGAGAATACCTGACTCATTTCTGAAGAAAACAAGGCGCCTGACCTTTGCGAAAAATATTGTATCCAAGAGTGGGATGTACTACTCGTTTTTCACACACTAAAAAAATCTAGTCCTCTGTCCCTGTCTCCATCTGGAAGGACCGTGAGTCATTAGAAATGAGGTCAGTGAACTAGAGAGTAAAATCTGGTTGGGGAAAAACATGTAAATAGATAGTTGTGTGGAATTGGCTGTCAGCCACACAGCTCAGGCCATTTTCTAGAAAGCCTTTCCTGACATGCCCAAATTGAGTATAGGTTCTCCTATAGCACATTGTATTTATCACATTATGTTGTAATTCTTTTTTTTTAACATCTTTATTGGAGTATAATTGCTTTACAATGGTGTGTTAGTTTCTGCTTTATAACAAAGTGAATCAGCTTATTTATGTGTCTATCTCCACCACATAAGCATTTAAAGCAAAAACTATGTCTCATTCATCTGAAGACCAGGCCCAATATCATTACCAATGCTTAGATTTCCGATCTGGGAGTAAATAAAAGAATATATTTATCTTAGCAACTATTAAAAAATAATAAAGATAAATGTTTCCTTTCCAATATGTTCTCTCATGCAACTGAAGGAATCAGCATTATGTAATCACCCAACAAATTTTATTCAAATGCATTCAAAATATTTCTGCCAAAGAAGATATCAATCACTTTGATCTTTGTAAATGATTCATCTTAACCCCGGTCTATCCTCGAGGAAATAATTCAGCTAAGATTCACAAACCACAGTGGAAAGAACACCTGTGTTTATAAGCATATAGTGATGCTTAGGTGAAGAATTGGAACTCAAGCTCCTGTGTAGTAAAAGCCCAATCATCCAGGGCATTAAGATTCATCAATTGTGGACACAAGGTCAAGTAACCCATCTCCTCAGTCTAAACTTTACTAAGTTTCTGAGTCTATAAAATAGCTCCTCAGCATTACTGGCAAGTTTAGTAGTGGAAGCAAAGGACTTCCTAGGGCCTCACCTGCATGAACTTGCTATTGAACTAAAATCAACACTAAAGTAGGAACCTGGAGTCAGCACCACGTATCCAGTGCTTTACTTGAAGTGGGGATAAACAGTTGTCCGTTTCAGTGTTTTGTTGATTCTTCATCAAAAAACATTATTTCCCCTAACCTACCCTCCTCCAAGACTCTTTATGTCTCAAAGCTCCCCAGGTTAAAAGGGTTTTTGTTAGAACACAAACGATAATGTATAATAAAAGGGATAAATATATATAAATTGCAAGGTTTCCAAATAATACACATAAACCAAATTGATGATTATTTACATGATGGATGGTAAAACTCACTTCCTCCATTTGGATTTGATAGGAACTGCCTTCCTGATGAGGATGACATCACTTGCATGAGACTTGGAGCTGGGGAGTTCCCATTCTGAAGGAACAGCATTTCGGGAGGTAAAGGGAGCTGAAAGCTCTCAATCCAACTAGTAGTTATCCAACTTCTAGTATCCAAGAAGTTATAGAGCATTTCTGACGCTCTGACTGGGACCTCAACACATTTTCCTATTGTAAAATATCTCTATGTGGTGGTTAGGTGCTACTTTTGGCACTGGTAATCAATATAACTCTCCAAGTCTACCAGAAATTAAACGGCTATTATGGGCTAAACCAGGATCTAACCACTGCACTAACATTATTTCTAGTGGAAAATATGTTTTGGGTTAAAAAATAAACATTTTGAAATAAATTTCAAAAATCTGTGTATAGCATGATGACTTTATGAATTACTAATCAGAAAGAAGGGCCCCTTAAGAGGAAAGCAATCAGTTACCTTTGATTTTGATGAACTAGAAATAGCTGAGATAACTTGGAAATGCTGGGAGTATAGGTGGATGTGGACTTAAATTATTTTCCTTTGTAATTTTATGTAATCTTCTAAAATAAATTAGAAAACAATTCTCCATTTCAAGGCAGAAAGGAAATTATAATGATTTATAACTGGCAAATGTATACTTCTGGCATACATTTATTTAGCTAGAAATATTTATATTTATATTTACATATATACTTATATATAAAGAATAATTTATTGCTTCAACAAATATTTTTTAGCACCTGTATTTTGAAACAAGGATAAGTCTAGAAATTAGCAATGCAATAATGGATAAAATAGACATGGGTCTTACATTTATAGACTTCTTAGTTTACAGGCCAACCCGGTAAATAATATAGTGCTATGAGTGATAAATAACCATATGTGACCCAATATGGTTAAATCTCTCAAATCATGAATACCAAAGGATCAGAATGGTGAATTAGAGTTGACAGATTATACAACTTAAATGAAGTAAATTATTACTACTTATCACCCACCATTTTTCACCTCATCACTTTTGAGACTGATGGGAAGGTAAAAAATGAATATGGTGAACTTATATATTTGATGTAACATATTATGATATCAAACTGGGATGTAAAGTAAATTTTTGGTGAATCATTAATACGGAGTTGCCACTTGAATTAAGTCTTGTAATTTTGCATATTCTTTCTCACAATAATTATACTGATACAAATCTGAAAGAACTATTATGAACATGTCGCAAAGATACAGCAAAAGCGTGTTCTCTGCGTTACCCTTGTGATTAGTTATATACATTATACTATAGCATAAAATGGAATATTTCCTTTTCTTAAAAATAATAATCTACAGAAAATATTTAAGGACATGAGAAATGTTCATGTGTAAGTAGGCTACAAGACAGAGCATAATATGGTATTTTGTATGATTTTGTAATATACTATTTCTACATACTTATATTTATGTAATATTTATAAAAAGGTTATTAACCGTGGTTGTTGTTTGAGAATGGGGTTAGGCAAGTTTTTTATTTTCTTCCTTTTGATCATGTGTATTTTCTAAATTCATAACTTCCATAAATTTTAAATTTCTTAGTAAACCCAATTTAAAACCCATAAAAAAGCTTGAGAATAATTTAAGAGAGAGCTGGTAGAATTACTTACCCTAGTCCCAGCAGCTGACAAACATCATTTGAAATGTGGATCGTCCAGTTCTCAGCACAAGCTACATGCCATATGCTCTGGATTCTGAACTGCACCAAACCACGGTTTGTCGTGCCATTGAAGAGACGCACTAAAGAGATTAGATCATACATAGGGTCATTGTGACCTAAGTTGATAAAAGGAAATGATGAACTCTAAACTAAACATACAATGTTCTTAACATTTAGAGTTTAGAGGTTGATAGTATGTAATTTTTCGTAACAGTATGCTGGAAGTCTTAAGTTGAAAAAGATAAATTCGGTAGACTTAATTTTGCTCTTTCATATGACTAATAAAAAGGGAAAGGGCAGAGATATACAAGTTCACTGCATACCAATACAGCAAATAAACAGAAAATAAAGCTTTTTGAAGAGAATATCTTACAAATGTGTTCTCTAAAAGAAGGAAAACTTAAGTTCAGGAATAACTGTAAGCATTTTTTTTTCCTACTTCTTTCTCCAGAAGCTATTTTCTTTGCCCTTATTCTTTTGCTGTTTGGTTTCCGTCATCTTCCCCTTCATCTTACAACCATTTTGGATAGAGTGTTAAGGCCATTAGTGGCTAAGTGGGGATTGGGTTAAGCTAAGCTAGTTTATCAAACAGATAAAATATCACCCATCATAGTTTTACCCACAGACACCATATTGTAATTCTGTAAGTGAATGTTATGTTTACATTTTTTCCCCTATTATAAAAAGAATAACAGCATGGACTTTAGAATTAGACAGACTTAGGCTGGAAACACAGCTCTAGCCCCTGCTAGGTGTGTGATCTTTGGCAGCCCCTTAACTCCTCCAAGCCTCAGCTTTCTCATGACTGAAATAGAGTTAATTCTAATTACGTTAAGATCGTTTTACAGCACTTAGTTACAATGCATGGCACATCATAGATAGCATTAAGTATGTGCTCTGAAATAAAAGTAAGACAGAGTAAAAGCAGCCATGACTCCTAATGTGATAGAGATCTGGAGTGGGGCTGGGCAGAAGTCGCAGGCAGGAGGAGTAGTAGATGCTGAAGAATCAAGCATGTGAAGGAACAAGTCTAAGAAAGACAGTTATAGATGAGCATGAGGGTGCCTCTGTGTGTAGGCAAGGTACCGAGTATAACAGTTAATAAGAGTGACGCTAGGGTGACTGGTGTGGGCTGTTGTCTCTCTGTGATATTTTATGCTTTTTACCTGAAGATGGGTTGCCTTAGACTTAAAGTTATTAAATGTAGTCAAGTTTAAACAAACAAACAGAAACAAGAGTTTGCATGTTAGCTTTTGTTCTAACCAGAATGGTGACAGCAGTGCTGAAATCACCAGGAAATCATAACCTCAGAGTACCAAAATATGTCTTAATAAATATAGTCATAATCTTCCTTTCACGTCTGTAGAATCCAAATGTAGAGGTTAAGCTGATAAAACGTATTTTCCTAAAAACAAAACGTACCACAATGCGCTTCATCTGAGCCATCCTTACAGTGTGGAAAACTGTCACAGAGATTCACCAGCGGGACACACTGTCCATTCTTACACTGAAAATTGTCTTCCTTGCAGGGCTCTATGGGGAAAAAATATGTACGGTATAGGATAAAAAAATGACAAATAGACAGTTCTAGAGTACCCATCTCATTTCTGCCTCTTTAAACATCCTGTGATTAGCCACAGTGCATAGTTAAAGCTGGCTGTGATGTTGACTATGACTGCACACTTACTGCTTAGAATATTTCTGCAATAGTTCTGTCAAAGCCAGAGGCATGGCTTAAGAAGAGCGTGTATAAAACCTTAAGCATCTCCTTTGCAGCAGAGGGCAGGGCACTTCCAAGAGATGGCTGAGAGGTTTTGGACATACCTCTCCCGCACCATCTCTGTGAGTCTCAAATTCTTCCAACCCAAGTGAACACATTGGGCTGGCCAAAAAGTTCTTTCATAGGATGTTATGGAAAAACCCGAACAAACTTTTTGGCCAGCCCAATACAAGTAACAACCACTGGCATGTTACACAAGCATAGAGAGATCTCTTGGTTTTACCATCCAAATCATACCTCCAAACCTTTATTATATAGAAATGTGGAAGGGGCCTTTTGGTGGGATCAAAGTTGGACCAGGCTGGAAGCAGTGAGCTTGATTAAAACGTGATGAGGGGCTTCGCTGGTGGCGCAGTGGTTGAGAGTGTGCCTGCCAATGCAGGGGACACGGGTTCGAGCCCTGGTCTGGGAAGATCCCACATGCCGCGTAGCAACTGGGCCCGTGAGCCACAGCTACTGAGCCTGCGCGTCTGGAGCCTGTGCTCCGCAACAAGAGAGGCCGCGATAGTGAGAGGCCCGCGCACCGCGATGAAGAGTGGCCCCCACCCGCCGCAACTGGAGAAAGCCCTCGCAAAGAAACGAAGACCCAACACAGCCAAAAATAAATAAATAAATAATTAATTAATTTTAAAAAACAAACAAAAAAACGTGATGAGATGGGAAAAAAGTCATCTAAAGAAATGGAACCTGCAATAGTAGTAATTTGAAGGGAGGTAGGAATGGAGATCTAAACAAGAAAAGCAGGGTTGGAGTCATGGGAATGTGCTTGGACATAAAGAAGGAAAATGAAGAGGCTGGACAAGGAAGGAACTGAGTAGATCCGGTAGTTTTTTCCAGAATTTGAGTTGTGCAGAAAGATGTCTACTTGAAATACTCATTGTTTAAAAGGAGTGAGAACTATGTTTCCTGGAAATGTTTGTTTAAATCTTAAGGACTTTTGCCCTGGGAGAGCTTTTGTCTCACTGGAAAAGAGGGGTTTGCTTTCCTCAAGTTGTTTTCTGATTATGACTTGGGAGGGGTAGCTACATCCTGATATTAGGATCTCTGTTGGGGCCACACGGGATTTGGACCCTCTGAGAAAGGAAATAGTAGTTGGGTATGGAGAAGCTTGAAGTTTCTTCCCCTACGTGGTGCACGCACAATAATAATGGGGAAGAAAAAGCACTTGAAAAAAAAAAAAAAAGGAACAGGGAAACCTGTATTTTAAAAGCTATTAGTGAATATTAATCATTAACTACTATACTGTACTGCTTTCATAGATACACGATTCATGTTAAAATGGTTTCAAAAACAAATGGTACTGGTCTCCATAGAGACTTTCTCAATTTATGATGACCAAATGTAATGACACCTGAAAGGAATAAGTTCTGTTGCTTTAGAATCTAGGTTGTAGCCCCAAATCTGTGAGCATTGATAAATACTGTTATGTTCTAAAGAGAGGCACTAAATGTAGCCATACTAATACTTTAAAAATTACCAAAACTAGTCCAGCGACTATAAATTTCTAGCTATCACCTATTTCCAGCTATGAAAAAGAGGATTCGAGTTTTTTTCTAGAAAAAGACTAAATAAGGGTCTTAAGGAAGAGTGTTTTCATGTGCAAGATGGGAGGAAGTTGCCATCCAGAAAACCAAGTGAAGAGTGCCCCAAGAGAACCAATTCATACTGGGTTGCCTTAAAGAAGAGAGGCCATCTCACTCCCCAGCTGAAAGTTTATTATGCTGCAGAGTCATAAGGGCTAGTGCTTACATGGGACTAGTGCAGGGACTTTCAGATACTTTTTTCAGCTGGGACCACAGTAAAAATACATATTTTAAATCATACTCTAGGGCACACCCCAATGTGTATATGTGTGTGTGTGAGTGTGTGTGCACATAACTAAATTAAAATTTACTCTTACTTTGTTCTGTTATTTCTATTCCATTCCATTCCATCCCATCCCATCCCATCCCATCCCATCCCATCCCATCCCATCCCATCCCATCCCATCCCATCCCATCCCAACCCATCCCATCCCATCCCAACCCATCCCATCCCAGCCCAACCCATCCCATCCCATCCCATCCCATCCCATCCCATTCTATTCTATCCCATCCCATCCCATCCCATCCCATCCCATCCCATCCCATCCCATCCCATCCCATCCCATCCCATCCCATCCCATCCCATCCCATCCCATCCCATCCCATCCCATCCCATCCCATCCTATCCTATCCTATCCTATCCTATCCTATCCTATCCTATCCTATCCTATCCTATCCTATCCTATCCTATTCTATTCTATTCTATTCTATTCTATTCTATTCTATTCTATTCTATTCTATTCATCACATTCCATCCATTTTGCTCCATAGAAAAGAATGCTGGCCAAAACTCAATAAATTGATTTCATGATACACTTTTTGAAAAATACCAGACTAAACTGAAGTATAGTGAAAAATTTCATGGGAGATGGTAACTTTAGTGTCCTAAATTTTGTGGGTAGATAGCTATATAAATAAAGATTAGTACTCACTTCCTGTGTAATGAATTTAGAAGCCAGACATTTGGCTAGAACTTTCCTTGATGATAGGTGTAAGAGAGAGGGTGGCAGTAGAAAAAACCTGCATTTTCTCCATGTGCAGGGCAGTGCATGAGTTTCCTTTTGGCCACATGGACACTGGGAAAGATAATTGAGTGACAGCTGCCTGTCAGGACAAGCTGGCTCCAGCACAAATAAGTGCGGGAATGAAGCCTGGCTGGTGGGGATTAGGAGCAAAGCAGGGTTATAAGAGATCACAAGGGTAAGTAGTGTACTACCCATGCCTACTGTGCAGTGGTCCTGGGGAGTGGGGAGAGGAACACGCCAAAGAACCCACAACTCTGTTCTACAAAAGAGTTAGCATTTGTCCAGGAGCTACTGTTAGCTGAAAGAAAACTACAGTGCAGAAGATTATCCTTTTCTGCCTCTCTTCCAACACTGGAGCTATGGGAAGATGGAAGGGAAAGAAAGTGAGAAGTAAGTTAAAGACAATATTTCCACCTTCTTCTACTTTAAGTTATTGGGCCAAGATTTGTGCCTGAGTTGGGAGATTAAAAAAAAAGAGCTGTGACTTAGATGATATTAAAGTTTTGATGTTGTATTTGACTGTACATTTTAATACCTAAAAGTGAGGTTTAATTACCCATTTAAGAAAATTGCATACCTAAAATAACTGGAAAAATGAAGAGATCTGCCTGAAATATCCCAGAATAAAAAGAGAGATTTGAAATAAAGTAAGTAGAGAAAAAGTTTTATCTGTTTATATTCTCATCGAGTCTGTTCTTTAAATTGAATGTACAATGTACTATCTGTAATACCCTTATGCCTTGGTTCTTCATTTTATATGCTTAGGACTTGACAAAATGACTGGAACAAAGTAGGAAATCAGTAGATATTTGTTAAACGTTAAGTGAATTAATTTATGTTAAATGAGTGATATGCCTCAAAAATCAGTATGAACCTTAGTAAGAGAGTTGATGCAATACAAAGAAATCTTTAAAAGTATGATTTCAAAAAAAAACATTTAAAAATTAGGCAGTTGATTGGCTGATGGTAACTCTATTGATTTGAAAAATAAAAATTGATTCTATGAATTATGAAGATAAAATTTACTTATTTGAGTGGTGGTTAAAACATAAGCTCCGGAATCATATGACTGGTTTGATCTGCAGCTTAGCCATTTCCTTTTTTTTTTTTAACATCTTTATTGGAGTATAATTGCTTTACAATTGTGTGTTAGTTTCTGCTTTATAACAAAGTGAATCAGCTATACATATAGATATATCCCCATATCTCTTCCCTCTTGCGTCTCCCCCCCTTCCACCCTCTCTATCCCACCCCGCTAGGTGGTCACAAAGCACGGAGCTGATCTCCCTGTGCTATGCGGCTGCTTCCCACTAGCTATCGGTTTTACATTTGGTAGTGTATATATGTCCATGCCACTCTCTCACTTTGTCCTAGCTTACCCTTCCCCCTCCCTGTGTTCTCAAGTCCATTCTCTAGTAGGTCTGTGTCTTTATTCCCATCCTGCCCCTAGGTTCTTCATGACCTTTTTTTTTTTTTAGATTCCATATATATGTGTTAGCATATGGTATTTGTTTTTCTCTTTTTGACTTATTTCACTATGTATGACAGACTCTAGGTCCATCCACCCCACTACAAATAACTCAATTTCGTTTCTTTTTATGGCTGAGTAATATTCCATTGTGTATATGTGCCACATCTTCTTTATCCATTCATCTGTCGATGGACACTTAGGTTGCTTCCATGTCCTGGCTATTGTAAATAGAGTTGCAATGAACATTATGGTACATGACTCTTTTTGAATTATGGTTTTCCCAGGGTATATGTCCAGTAGTAGGATTGCTGGGTCGTATGGTAGTTCTATTTTTAGTTTTTTAAGGAACCTCCACACTGTTCTCCATAGTGGCTGTATCAATTTACATTCCCACCAACAGTGCAAGAGGGTTCCCTTTTCTCCACACCCTCTCCAGCATTTAATGTTTGTAGATTTTTTGCTGATGGCCATTCTGACTGGTGTGAGGTGATACTTCATTGTAGTTTTGATTTGCATTTCTCTAATGATTAATGATGTTGAGAATTCTTTCATGTGTTTGTTGGCAATCTGTATATCTTCTTTGGAGAAATGTCTATTTAGGTCTTTTGCCCATTTTTGGATTGGGTTGTTTGTTTTTTTGATATTGAGCTGCATGAGCTGCTTGTATATTTTGGAGATTAAATCTTTGTCAGTTGCTTCATTTGCAAATATCTTCTCCCATTCTGAGGGTTGTCTTTTCGTCTTGTTTATGGTTTCCTTTGCTGTGCAAAAGCTTTTGAGTTTCATTAGGTCCCATTTGTTTATTTTTGTTTTAATTTCCATTTCTCTAGGAGGTGGGTCAGAAAGGATCTTGCTGTGATTTATGTCATAGAATGTTCTGCCTATGTTTTCCTCTAAGAGTTTTATAGTGGCTGGACTTACATTTAGGTCTTTAATCCATTTTGAGTTTATTTTTGTGTATGGTGTTAGGGAGTGTTCTAATTTCATTCTTTTACATGTAGCTGTCCAGTTTTTCCAGCACCACTTATTGAGGAGGCTGTCTTTTCTCCATTGTATATTCTTGCCTCCTTTATCAAAAATAAGGTGACCATATGTATGTGGGTTTATCTCTGGGCTTTCTATCCTGTTCCATTGATCTATATTTCTGTTTTTGTGCCAGTACCATACTAGCCACTTCCTTTTTATTTATTTTTGACCCTGGGCAAATATATTAGTCTTTCAGAAACTCAGTTTCCTTTGCTGTCAAATAGGATAAATACCACTTATGTCTTAGGTATATCATGAGAGTAAATTTTTAAAAAATTAAATGCATTTAGTATACCAATATGAATACATTGAATGAAGAATGAATTTTATCCTTAACAGCAAAGTATTGATAGTAACATTTAGAAATCGTCCTTTTCATTGATATTTTTAAGTTACTATTCTTACTTCTATGTTCTGGTTGTGCGACTTTCCCCTCCAGATAATGCAAGAAATCACACATAATCCTTTCCTCTGGGTATCTCACAACAATAATTGGAGCTATTTGTATAGGTTATTTTAAACTTTGATGAAGTCTATATTTTTTCAATCCAAATTTAAGTTACTTTAATAAAAAATACTTTAAGGAAGGCATGACTGGGCTGGTTGTTTCTACAAATCTTTATCCAATGTGAGTAGGTTACATATATCAAGTATAATACTATTAGGGAGGTTCTTGTAAATGTAATTATCAATTTATTTCATAAACACATATTTTTAAACCAGGTTAGTGAGATGATAAATTGGCAAAGACAGCTACTTACTCTACAGGCAAGCATTAATGTTTTAACTGAATTTATATTTTAATCTTTCTAGTGTTAATTTTCATTTAGCAAACAGGAATACTTAAAACTAGATATATATGTTTTTGAATTTATATATTCTATTTTAAATCTGTACTTAATATATATTATATTTATTTTAAAACCTGATGGCCTAATTATGTACCCATAATCAAATATCATAATATACTTATAGAATGTTAGTCACAGCTAGTCATTTTTATATTATCCCATTACTTTGTTTTCATAGTTTAAGTCATTATGTAAAAATGAGTTTTCAATATCAATAATTTAATAATAGATAATTTATTAATAATTTTACTCTTTTACTAGTATAGCCAGGCTATATTTAATTGGAAAACACATATCCATTGAATGAAAATTTAAATATCTGAATAAAAATATGAATGAAAACATGTATAAATATCTGAAAATTGTAATTCATTTTTGTGCTCTAGCCAAAGCTGTTAATACTGTATGAACATGGAAAAATTAACCTATTTCTATAAGATGAATACATTGGATGAAAAAATGCTGTATGGAGCAAAACAATCTACTGCTGCTTAACTGAAAAGAATGGCAAATTCTGAGGAGAAGTGTAAATAAACGCTTTCAAAATTTCCCTTTACGTGCATGAACTGAATTCTGATTCTTTGCAACATATAACAGTTCGGCTTCATTAAGAAGTCTTTAATCCAAAAGTTTAACTCTCTGTGGCCTCTGATGTCTTATTTCTGATAATTTTATGCTCATAGTGAGAGAGAGAAAAAAAATATTGCTAAGAACTGAATTTTCCCATCTCCTTTTTATGAAGTCTCCAGTAGCCCTGCCTCATTTAGTCAACATATGCTTGGTTTTAATGGAACTGAATTGATCTCTAAGGCACATGCCACACAATCTGGGGAGGGCTCTAAACCCCTAAATGTAATCAGCTGCCACTTCCACAGTTGCCAGATAAGCACTATTGAATTCCAAATTAAGATTCTGATATTCAGAAAAGAGCAATGAAGGGACATTCAGAGGAGAGTGATCTTAATAAGCCTATATTTCATATACTCTAGTTTAATGTAAATAAAATGTGAAAACTAAGATAAAGAAAGGAGATACAAAAATATGTTATACGATTGTTTTACTCATCAATTGAATGCTTTGGAAGGTGGCCCTAAAATATCTCAGAAGATAAATGAAGCACATACATGCTGCAAATTTATGATATTCCTTTGATCCCTTTTTCCTAAAATGACCAGCAAAGCAGAGAACCAATATAAACAGATATGTGTGCCTAATCTCTCTTTCCATTACCAGCGTGATTATCTGCCACTGCCAATTCCCTGTTTCTGTAATTGCTTTTCAGCCTTTTGGTGTAAAAATCTCTCTGGGAGAAGACTGTGTTGATGATGACTCAATCCCTCCATTTTCTACTCTCCAGCAGCATCTGTCCTGTGGCCAAGAGGGATGTGAAACCACATTCCCAGCATATTCAGCACACAGTAATGGTCATGGAAGACTCCATTTTAGCTTCAACTGAGGGAATTTTCTCTAAATGATTTATTACCTAAATAACATAATCATAGTAACTGAAATCTAGTGAAAGGGCAAACAAATATAAGCAACACCTATGCCATACATCTCCAATCTATTTTTTGTTGGAAGCCATAGATTACATTCTTTTGGCTTTTATCTTGAAGGGAAATTTCTTGTACTATTTTTCAAAATCCTAATGTATTTATCTTATTATAAGACTCTAATAAAAGCTAGTAACTGTAATATTTTTAATAGAAGAAATGTTGCTGCCTTCCTTTTCCCAACCTATTCTCCTTCCACTTCTTTCCTCCCCTTTCCCTTACAATTTAAAATATGTCTTTAAAGACCTACTATTTCTCTAAAATTTCATTTCAAGATGCTTTCACTTTTGCAGATGGTGGAATGCTCAATAATTATTTCAGTTGTTTGGACTTGTAAATAAATTCACTCTCTTATTGGTTAGCGCTATTAGTTTTCTTATCTCATTAGTCCAGTTGGTTTTACTATTCATCTTCATTTCTTTAAAAATATAGTACTTCTCAGCCAAAGACCAATATCATATGATATCACTTATATGTGGAATCTAAAAAACTGATACATAAGTTTATTCTTTTTGGTGCGATGGTGAATAGGATTGTTTTCTTAACTTCTCTTTCTGATCTTTTGTTAATGTATAGGAATGCAAAGGATTTCTGTGTGTTAATTTTGTATCCTGCAACTTTACCAAATTCATCCATGAGCTCCAGTAGTTTTCTGGTAGCAACTTTAGGATTTTCTATGTAACTAACAGAACATTGTAAATCACCCTTACTCCAATAAAAATTTTAAAAAATTAAAAAATGATACAAATGAAATTGTTTACAAAACAGAAAAAGACTCACAGACATAGAAAACAAACTTATGTTTACCAAAGGGGGAAGGGGGTTGGGGGGGAGGGATAAATTAGGAGGTTGGGATTAACATATACACACTACTATATGTAAAATATATAGATAACCAACAAGGACCTACTGTATAGCACAGGGAACTATACTCAATATTTTGTAATAACCTATAAGGAAAAATAATCTGAAAAGAAATAGATATATATATATAGTATATATAACTGAATCGCTGTGCTGTACACCTGAAGCTAACACAGTATAATAAATCAACTATACTTCAATAAAAAAAGAAAGTAAAAAAAAAAAATAGCTTATGTTTGCAGTTCATTTTAATTTGGTGAATAGATATGGAACAATATTAAACAGCTAATAATTAATTAGAGTTGCAGTTAATATAATGTGCTACAAGTTCTTAGTTTATTTTGTGTTTTTATACTTACTAGAAATAAATGTTGAAAAATAAATTTTATTGTAATAACAAATAAATAAATATAATTATAATAAATTTTAAAAATATATAGTATTTCTCAAAAGTTCCCTCCATGACATCCTTGGAAAAAAGTTGGGAAGCCCTCCCCTCTAAGAGAATAACTATTACATATTTGCTTGCTCTATTTTAAAATACTTTATAGAACTGAGCACTTAATTATATTGCATTCAAATACGAGTGATATTGATGTCTATACCTTTTTTATTGCAGAAGTTTCTCCTCAAAAATTTAGAAATGTCACTCCGCTGTTTTTAAATATTCACATTAAAATGACTAAAATATAAAGCTGAACTGATTTTTGACATCTTTGAAAAATGATTCTGTTTATTCTCCTTAAAAAATTTGCTGAAAAATTTTCCTCTTGAAATTAAAAATTTTAAACAGGAAATGTTACAACACTGATTTCTGCTTATAAATTTTTTACAGTAAGCAATGAGACTTCATGATTTTTCAGTCACTTTAATCAGATCTAGAAAGTATATCGTTTTTTCCCATTACACCTTTCAGTGTTAGTTTCAACTGGTTCTATTATTTTCAGCTTGTGGGCTGGTCTTTTTCCTGTATGCCCATCACAGACTCCCACATTTTTCCATCTCTTTACCTATTGTTTTTGCTTGCTTGATCATGCTTTTGTGCTGCATTTTTGTGACAATGTGGTATTTTGGTGCCAGAGTTTATGAATAGGTGTGCAAAATAAACTGTTCAGTTCACACCATTAACAAAAACCTCTGATCAAGTTAGAAATAATAATCTGGTTGTGGTAGGGTTTCAACAGGAAATTCCTCTGCCCAAAGGTGGCCATAGGGATAGAATACTGACAATTCATAATGGTAGTCTCAAAATTGTCTTGATTAATATTTTCCAAGGCAGTGATTTACTTCTCCTCTAAGTTAATTTCTGATTTTTATACATTATATCTATCTCTCTCTATCTCTATATATCTTATACATTATATTTATACATAATGTATAATATATAATTTATCCATTATATATTTATACACATAACTATATTTTCATGTCAATATATTTTCTTTTTTGCTATTTTGAAAAATAATTATAAGTATAATTTAAAAATAAATAAATAATCTCATTTATAAATTAAAATAATTATAAATCATATCACTTTCTATATTTTTCTCCTTTTCCATGTACTCTATTTTGAGATAAATTCTAATTTTCTGTTGATCTAAAAGTCTTTATTGCTTTCCTTTGGTGTTGTATGTTCTTTCACAGGCCTTAATATTTTTGTTTGTTTACTTCCCTAGTTGATTTTTTGTTTGTATACTTCATTAATTGATTTTTTTGTTTACTTCACTAATGGATTTTTTGATTGATTCATGTCAATGTTGCTTATAAATCATAAGTAGCTGCTTCTAAAACATCACAAAATTCTTCTGAAGAACAGGATAGTTGGCTGGGCTACCACTTACTCTCACCTAAGTAGCTTGGATAGTAACAATTGTTATGACTTATTTTCAGGAACAGAGGGTATATAAGCTACAGGTCAATTTTCATATTTGTAGTGATGCTGAAAGCATACAACTTTCTGGGATGGAGTCTAAGGTTTAGGGCAGTTGTAAGTAGAGGAGCAGAGATTTGTACAGATGATTCTAGGATCAGATAATAGGCCAGATGATGAACAATGCTCCAACCCTACCTCTTTTCTAGACATTTTAATTAAAGACAAACTGACCACAATCTCTTATGGAAGGGAAGGATAGATGTAGGAAGGAATGTGTATTCTGTTTTCCTGACATATTTACATCTAGAGAGAACTACTAAGTTGTGGGACAGAAGTATTTTAAAAAATCATAGTACAAGGGGAGAAGCAAGCTATAAAAATTCTCTATAGACTGTTGAATGCAGAGTTGTATTATATCTTACATATATGAATGAAAATATTTATATCTATATCTATATCTATATCTACATCTACATATATATCTAGATATCTCCATGATGAGCAAGCTGGTCACGATTTTGGTTTTCCTGCTGACTATGTTATTGATGTAATAAAAAATATAGGGTAAGAAGGTTGTGCATCCCAGCAAGAATCAGCATCAAATTCCTTCTCCCTTCATGGCAGTGCATTTACACTGCTTGTCTCCAAGAAGTTAATGATGTTAATTTTTTAATTGGATGTTGTTGGCATTCAAACAGCTCATTTGCCTGTATCCCTGCTGTTCTCTAAAAGCGTTCTTGGCAAAGGGAACATGACAGACAATCCTCTTTCCTCACAGTGCCAATAACCCCCCTTTATAGTTTAAAACAGGTCTCTTCAGTGTACAAAATGCACAGCTCTTCTCACACCAGAGAAGTGCAAATAGGTTTGCTGAAAAACCAGTGTGGATTCCGGCTTTGAACAAAGTCAGCTAGTGGTTAATCAGGTGTAAAGGAAGGAAGAAAATTTCCTTTAAGATGAGGAAGAATGAATAAATGTACTAGAATGCAAACATTGAAATTGTCTTATATGTTTCTTTTTTTATATTTGAATTTTATTTTACTTTTTTATACAGCAGGTTCTTATTAGTTATCAATTTTATACATATTGTTGTATATATGTCAATTCCAATCTCCCAATTCATCCACCCCCACCACCAACCCTGCTTTCGCCCCTTGGTGTCCATATGTTTGTTCTCTACATCTGTGTCTCTATTTCTGCCTTGCAAACTGGTCATCAGTACAAGTTTTCTAGATTCCACATATATGTGTTAGCATACGATATTTATTTTTCTCTTTCTGACTTACTTCACTCTGTATGACAGTCTCTACAAAAGACCCAATTTCGTTCCTTTTTATGGCTGAGTAATATTCCATTGTATATATGTGCCACAACTTCTTTACCCATTCATCTGTTGATGGACATTCAGGTTGCTTCCATGTCCTGGCTATTGTAAATAGTGCTGTAATGAACATTGTGGTACGTGTGTGTTTTGAATTATGGTTTTCTCTGGGTTTATGCCCAGTAGTGGGATTGCTGGGTCATATGGTAGTTCTATTTTTAGTTTTTTAAGGAACCTCCATACTGTTCTCCATAGTGGCTGTATCAATTTACATTCCTACCAACAGTGCAAGAGGGTTCCCTTTTCTCCACACCCTCTCCAGCATTTGTTGTTTGTAGATTTTCTGATGATGCCCATTCTAACCGGTGTGAGGTGATACCTTATTGTATTTTTGATTTGCATTTCTCTAATAATCAGTGATGTTGAGCAGCTTTTCATGTGCCCCTTGGCCATCTGTATGTCTTCTTTGGAGAAATGTCTATTTAGGTCTTCTGCCCATTTTTTGATTGGGTTGTTTGTTTCTTTAATATTGAGCTGCATGAGCTGTTTAGATATTTTGGAGATTAATCCTTTGTCTATTGATTTGTTTGCAAATATTTTCTCCCATTCTGAGTGTTGTCTTTTCATCTTGTTTATGGTTTCCTTTGCTGTGCAAAAGCTTGTAAGTTTCATTAGGTCCATTTGTTTATTTTTGTTTTTATTTCCCTTACTCTAGGAGGTGGGTCAAAAAGGATCTTGCTGTGATTTATGTCAGAGTGTTCTTCCTATGTTTTCCTCTAAGAGCTTTATAGTGTCTGGCCTTACATTTAGGTCTTTAATCCATTTTGAGTTTATTTTTGTGTATGGTGTTAGGGAGTGTTCTAATTTCATTCTTTTACATGTAGCTGTCCAGTTTTCCCCGCACCACTTTCTTTTTAATTTTAATTTTAATTTTATATTTTTTTAACATCTCTATTGGAGTATAATTGCTTTACAATGGTGTGTTAATTTCTGCTTTATAACAAAGCGAATCAGCTATAGATATAGATATATCCCCATATCTCTTCCCTCTTGCGTTTCCCTCCCTCTCACCCTCCCTATTCCACCCCTCTAGGTGGTCACAAAGTACTGAGCTGATCTCCCTGTGCTATGCCGCTGCTTCCCACTAGCTATCAGTTTTACATTTGGTAGCACCACTATTGAAGCACCACTTATTGAAGAGACTGTCTTTTCCCCATTGTATATCCTTGCCTCCTTTGTCATAGATTAGTTAACCATAGGTGCGTGAGTTTATCTCTGGGCTTTCTATCCTGTTCCATTGATCTATATTTCTGTTTTTGTGCCAGTACCATATTGTCTTGATTACCGTAGCTTTGTAGTATAGTCTGAAGTCAGGAAGTCTGATTCCTCCAGCTCCGTATTTTTCCCTCAAGATTGCTTTTGTTATTGGGGTCTTTTTTGTCTCCATACAAATTTTAAGATTTTTTGTTCTAGTTGTGTGAAAAATGCCATTGGTAGTTTGATAGGGATTGCATTGAACCTGTAGATTGCTCTGAGTAGTATAGTCATTTTCACAATATTTATTCTTCCAATCCAAGAACATGGTATATCTCTATCTGTTTGTATCATCTTTGATTTCTTTTATCAGTGTCTAATAGTTTTCTGAGTACAGGTCTTTTACCTCTTTAGGTAGGTTTATTCTTAAGTATTTTATTCTTTTTGTTGCAATGGTGAATGGGATTGTTTCCTTAATTTCTCTTTCTGATCTTTTGTTGTTAGTGTATAGGAATGCAAGAGATTTCTGTGCATTAATTTTGTATCCTGCAACTTTACCAAATTCATTGATTAGCTCTAGTAGTTTTCTGGTGGCATCATTAGGATTTTCTCTGTATAGTATCATGTCATCTGCAAACAGTGACAGTTTTACTTCTTCTTTTACAATTTGTATTCTTTTTACTTCTTTTTCTTCTCTGATTGCCATGGCCAGGACTTCCAAAACTATGTTGAATAACAGTGGCAAGAGTGGACATCATTGTCTTGTTCCTGATCTTAGAGGAAGTGCTTTCAGTTTTTCACCATTGAGAATGATGTTTGCTGTGGGTTTGTCGTATTTGGCCTTTATTACGTTGAGGTAGGTTCCCTCTATGCACACTGTCTGGAGAGTTTTTAATCATAAATGGGTGTTGAATTTTGTCAAAAGCTTTTTCTTCATCTATTGATATGATCATGTGGTTTTTATCCTTCAGTTTGTTAATATGGTGTATCACATTGTTTGATTTTCATATATTGAAGAATCCTTGCATCCCTGGGATAAATCCCACTTGATCATGGTGTATGATCCTTTTAATGTGTTGTTGGATTCTGTTTGCTAACATTTTGTTGAGGATTTTTGCATCTATATTCATCAGTGACATTGGTCTGTAATTTTCTTTTTTGTAGTATCTTTGTCTGGCTTTGGTATCAGGGTGATGGTGGCCTCATAGAATGAGTTTGGGTGTGTTCCTTCCTCTGCAATTTTTTGGGAGAGTTTGAGAAGGATGGGTGTTAGGTCTTCTCTAAATGTTTGATAGAATTCACCTGTGAAGCCATTTGGTCCTGGACTTCTGTTTGTTGGAAGACTTTTAATTACAGTGTCAATTTCATTACTTGTGATTGGTCTGTTCATAAATTCTATTTCGTCTTGGTTCAGTCTTATAAGGTTATACCTTTCTAAGAATTTGTCCATTTCTTCCAGGTTGTCCATTTTATTGGGCTAGAGGTGCCTGTAGTAGTCTCTTATGATGCTTTTTATTTCTGTGGTGTCCATTGTAACTTCTCCTTTTTCATTTCTAATTTTATTGATTTGAGTCATCTCCCTCTTTTTCTTGATGAGTCTGGCTAAAGGTTTATCAATTTTGTTTATCTTCTCAAAGAACCAGCTTTTAGTTTTATTGATCTTTGCTATTGTTTTCTATGTTTCTCTTTCATTTATTTCTGCTCGGATCTTTATAATTTCTTTCCTTCTACTAACTTTGGGTTTTGTTTGTTCTTCTTTCTCTAGTTCCTTTAGGTGTAAGGTTAGATTATTTGTGATTTTTTTTGTTTCTTGAGGTAGGATTGTATTGCTGTAAATTTCCCTCTTAAAACTGTTTTTGCTGCATCCCATAGGTTTTGGATCATCGTGTTTTCATTGTCATTGGTCTCTAGGTATTTTTTTATTTCCTCTTTGATTTCTTCAGTGATCTCCTGGTTATTTAGTAACGTATTGTTTAGCCTCCATGTGTTTGTGTTTTTTATGTTTTTTTTCCCTGTAACTGATTTCTAATCTCATAGCATTGTGGTCTGAAAAGATGCTTGATATGATTTCAATTCTCTTAAATTTACTGAGGCTTGATGTGACCCAAGATGTGATCTACCCTGGAGAATGTTCTATGTGCATTTGAGAAGAAAGTTTATTGTGTTGTTTTTGGATGTAATGTCTTATAAATATCAGTTAAATCTATCTGGTCTGTTGTGTCATTTAAAGCTTGTGTTTCCTTATTAATTTTCTGTCTGGATGGTCTGTCCATTGTTGTTAGTGAGGTGTTAAAATCCCCCACTATTATTGTGTTAATGTTGATTTCCTCTTTTATATCTGTTAGCATTTACCTTATGTATTGAGGTGCTCCTATGTTAGGTGCATAAATATTTATAATGTTATATCTTCTTGGATTGATCTCTTGTTCATTATGTAGTGTCTTTCCTTGTCTCTTGTAACATTCTTTATTTTAAAGTCTATTTTATCTGATATGAATATTGCTACTCCAGCTTTCTTTTTATTTCCATTTGCATGGAATATCTTTTTCCATCCCCCCACTTTCAGTCTGTATGTGTCCCTAGGTCTGAAGTGCGTCTCTTGTAGACAGCATATATATGGGTCTTGTTTTTGTATCCATTCAGTAAGCCTGTGTCTTTTGGTTGGAGCAATTAATCCATTCACATTTAAGGTAATTAACGATATGTATGTTCCTATTACCATTTTCTTAATTGTTTTGGGTTTGTTTTTGTAGGTCCTTTTCTTCTCTTGTGTTTCCCACTTAGAAAAGTTCCTTTAGCATTTGTTGTAGAGCTGGTTTGGTGGTGCTGAATTCTCTTAGCTTTTGCTTGTTTGTAAAGCTTTTGATTTCTCCATCGAATCTGAATGAGGTCCTTGCTGGGTAGTGTAATCTTGGTTGTAGGTTCTTCCCTTTCATCGTTTTAAATATACAGTGCCACTCCCTTCTGGTTTGTAGTTTTTCTGCTGAGAAATCAGCTGTTAACCTTATGGGAGTTCCCTTGTATGTTATTGGTCGTTTATCCCTTGTTGCTTTTAATAATTTTTCTTTGTCTTTAATATTTGCCAATTTGATACTGTGTGTCTTGGTGTGTTTCTCCTTGGGTTTTTCTTGCCTGGGACTCTCTGTGATTCCTGGACTTGGGTGGCTATTTCCTTTCCCATGTTAAGGATGTTTTCAACTATAATCTCTTCAAATATTTTCTCAGGTCCTTTCTCTCTCTTTTCTCCTTCTGGGACCCCTGTATTGTGAATGTTGGTGCGTTTTATGTTGTCCCAGAGGTCTTTTAGGCTGTCTTCATTTCTTTTCATTCTTCTTCTTTATTTTGTTTCATGGCAGTGAATTCCACCATTCTGTATTCCAGGTCACTTATCCGTTCTTCTACCTCAGTTATTCTGCTATTGATTCTTTCTTGTGTATTTTTCATTTCAGTTATTGTATTGTTCATCTCTTTTTTTTGTTCTTTAATTCTTCTATGTCTTTATTAAACATTTCTTTCATCTTCTCGAGTTTTGCCTCCATTCTTTTTCCGAGGTCCTGGATCATCTTTACTATCATTATTCTGAATTCTTTTTCTGGAAGGTTGTCTATCTCCACTTCATTTAATTGTTTTTCTCTGTTTTATCTTGTTCCTTCTTCTGGTACATAGTCCTCTGCCTTTTAATTTTGTCTGTCTTTTTGTGAATGTGGTTTTTGTTCCACAGGCTGCAGGATTATAGTTCTTCTTGCTTCTGTTGTCTGCCCACTGGTGGATGATGCTATCTAAGAGGCTTGTTCAAGCTTCCTGATGGGAGGGACTGGTGGTGTGTAGATCTGGGTGTTGCTCTGGTGGGCAGAGCTCAATAAAACTTTAATCTGCTTGTCTGTTAATGGGTGGGGCTGAGTTCCCTCCCTGTTGGTTGTTTGGCCTGAGGCGACCCAGCACTGGAGGCTACAGGCCCATTAGTGGGGCTAATGGTTGACTCCGGGAGGGCTCATGCCAAGGAGTAGTTCCCAGAACTTCTGCTGCCACGGTCCTTGTCCCCATGGTGAGCCATAGCCAACCCCATCTCTTCAGGAGACCCTCTAACACTAGTAGGTAGGTCTGATCCAGTCTCTTATGGGGTCACTGCTCCTTCCCCTTGGGTCCTGATGCATACACTACTTTGTGTGTGCCCTCCAAGAGTGGAGTCTCTGTTGACCCCAGTCCTGTTGAAGTCCTGCAGTCAAATTCTGCTAGCCTTCAAAGTCTGATTCTCTGGGAATTCCTCCTCCTATTGCCAGCCCCCCAGATTGGGAAGCCTGACATGGGCTCAGAGCCTTCACTCCAGTGGGTGGACTCCTGTGGTATAATTGTTCTCCAGTTTGTGAGTCACCCACCCAGCAGTTATGGGATTTGATTTTGTTTTTTTTTGTTTTTTTTTGTTTTTTTTTGTTTTTTTTGCCGTCATATTCATTTTATTAAGAATCCTTTCAAATACACTCTGAGAGTTTACTCTATATTCCTATTTTCTCTTGAATTATACATAGAGAGGAAAAAAATCACAAGCTTTCAAGATGTAAAATGGGAAAAAATGGGATTTGATTTTGTGATTGCGCCCCTCCTACTGTCTCATTGCGCCTTCTCCTTTGTCTTTGGATGTGGGGTATCTTTTTAGTGAGTTCCAGTGTCTTCCTGTTAGTGACTGTTCAGCAGTTAGTTGTGATTCTGGTGCTCTTGCAAGAGGGAGTGAGCGCACATCCTTCTACTCTGCCATCTTGAACAAATCTCCCCTCCTGTATGTTTCTACTGTTTTGCTCCAAAAGTTACAAGGCAGCATGTAATCCCGAGTGCACTTACCTGGAATCCCCAAGTGATAGCCAGTAGTGAAATTTGCTTTAAATCCCCCTTTTGCCAACGCATCATCAGTGATAAAAAGCACAGTCATTCTGTTGGTGGTTGAGAACACGTCCTTTACTGGACCAGGCCCTGTGTACACAGCTGCTCAAAAAAAAAAAAAAAAAGAATAATCAGTGAGATGATCCTTTGACTCTAGAAGGAATATACCCTTTTTCTCAGTTCTGTCTCCCAGAGGTATGCAACATGCAGCCTGGCTTGCTCAGGAAGCACCACATGTAAGTAAATGTGTACATTCTCTTACATTTTAGGCACTGCTTCTAGGAAAGCCAACTTCTCTACTGACCTTTTCCAGTATTAATGAAGGTTTCTGCAGCTCTATAATTTAATGATGAATTACTCATAATATTGTCTGGCTTTGCATCACTACTATTCAAAGCCCATGTTATCACAGAAAAATAATTATTTGCCTGCTTTTAAAGACCCTTATAAAATAACAGAGCTTATAGTCTCCCTTAATAAATTTTTGTCTAAATTTATTTGATTTTTTTAATAAATTGAATCACTAGCCTAATCTGAAAAATGAATTAATTAGAGACAGATAATATAAACCTAAATGGTGGTTTTCAATTTTTTCCCCTCTAATCCCTGGGCTTTGAGGGTTTCATAAACAATAAAATACTCTTTATTAAAAACTAAAGGCTTCAGTTAATTTAAAAATACATTCATTTTATTAAATATTTTATATACTGGAATCCTTGAAAGTGATTCTGTATCAAAAGAACTTCTCACCTACATATTTGAAAAGGATGATTCTGAGATCCTTTTCGGTGATTGATGGAAATACTAAGAGGTGAAATGATAAAAATTGATTTTTCTTAGATCATGAGAACACTGAAATTTTTATTAGAAAGACAGAGTAAACTGAAAATGGAAAAACTACTCAAAATGTGTTTATAACTGTATTGAAAATCAAATTTGAAGTTCCTCAGTTCTTGCTAGCACAAGGCTCCTCACCCCACCGAGACTTTCATTGTTATTTGTTCTGTGTGTGGCTCTCAAAATCCTCTCCCAGGAAACTTGTACTTTAGAACTTTGTGGGATTTTTCTGAAGAGCCTACATAATGGTGATGGATTAGTATGGCTGGGGAACCCTCTCCACCACTCTGATCCTTCGTTGCTATAGTGCGTGCCCTCTGGAGTCTTCATCCACTGGTTGCAGTGTTCATGTGATTGCATAACTATCTGACCAGATTTTATAGGAAATAATTAATACAGGTCTAAAGCACAGTTAGATAAAACACTTTTACTTGTAAAGTGTGCTGTTTCTGCATTCCAGTTGACCTTTCATGTATTTTCATAGTTCAGTGCATGACTTATCAAGAGACACTTCTTTCTTAAAAATTGGTAGTAATTGAGTAGATATTAGCCATTATACTTGATAGATTTTAATTATATTAACATGTATTTTATGATCTAGGTATAATAATTTCCTCTAGAATAGAACACTTTCCCCCCATGTCTATTTAAAAAAATTAATGATCAACAGATGTTAGGGAAAAATCAACTTGCTCAACTTTTGACTCATTCTCAGATACTTATATAGAAGCAGCTAGTACTAGAGACACAGACAATCAAAGTAATAGTGAAACACAAAGTAAAAAGCATTTAAAAATTTTGCATAACAAACACAATTGTTCCTCTAGTTTGAAGTGAAACAAAACATAATATAATAGCTATCTTTGGAAATACGATGTACACATAATGCATAGAAAACTGCATAATGGATGTTCTTAGCTTTAATCTCTAAAGTGTAATGCTTATTGTAGTAAATTAATATCAGCTTGTAGGAACTGCTGACTCAAAACTATGAATCTTCGTTTGCCAAGAATGCTTCAGAAAAATATCATTCTGTCATCATTGTAAATACTCCCCATATTGGAAGCGTGACATACAGTTTGACATGTTACTCTACTGCTGTAATTTCACTTTGCTTGTTGTAAAAGAGTGACTACATTTATTGAGAAATGCTCTCTCCATCAGTCCAATGTCTTGAGCCATACAACCTTCACAATATTTAAACTGGAGACTTACCTAAGAGCAAGGAATCATCTCCTTCACCATCTCTGATTTCAACAACATCTGCAATATTTTCTAAGTCAAATGCTTGAAAGTGAAGCTGAATATTTTTTCCCTTTTGTGCATTTAAATTCCAAACGCCTTAAAAGTAATAAATAACAACATAGTTTAAACATACTTCTTTTGATTTCTCTTCAAAACTTCAATCTCTTGAGAATTTCAAATTACTTTCAAAGATGTTTTCATTTTATATAAACCAATATTCCAAGCTGTTTGTGTGTGTGAAGAAACATTTTGTCTATTCCAGAATATTTGTAGTAAAATTTCAACTAAATATGAAATAATTTACTGTAATTGAATTTGCTTTATTTCATATAAAATGGAATATTTTAATCAAAGCTTGCCAATAGCCTTTTACTCCTACAATCTAAAATTTATGAATGTCAAAGATGTGAATATTCTGTTTCCATTTATTTTATTTCCATGACTAAATGTAGAGGAAAATGAGGTGATTAAAATGCAATTTGTAGGGCAACTAAACTTTAGTATTTCTTTAAGTAATTGTTGCCATTATTTATATGTGTCATATGATGGTAGTTCCTTTTGGGACAAAACAAAACAAAATTACTAGCCTTAGTAACAATAAACACTCCTTGTTCTTTATTGATTCCTTAAAAGATTTAGTCTTTAGATTTTGTTCTAGGCTCTTTCCTCATTCTGCGTGAGTGTTCTCATTCACTCTTAAGGAAATCATTTCATCAACACAGTAATGACATCTAAGTCTTTATTTTCTACACTTTTTTTTGAGAAGTAGATCCATTTATTCAATTATTTACTGTGTACAGATGTACGTATCTCAAATTCAACGTGTAATACAGGGAACACACAATTATCTCTTTCCCCAACTCATTCCTTTTTTCATTCTTCCTATCTCAGTGAATAGCACCACTAATCATCTACTCATAGTTGTCTATACCAGAAACCTTTGCATCTCCCTTGACCTCCTCTCTCCTACTGAGTCCAATCAATTACCAAGGCTGCCAATACTACCTCCTATATCCCTGGAATCCCATTTCCTTCTCAGTCTCCACTGCCACTATCTGAGTTCAAGTCACCTTTATTTTTCATCTCCTAATTGTTGATGCTGATGGCTCCCTTACCACCTGTCTCTGATTCTACAGCCAGATGGATCCATCGAAAACGCAAACATGATTTCATCACTATTTTCATCTAAACCATTTAAAGTTTCCTCAGTGCTCTCAGAATAGAATCCAAACTGCTTAATGTGGTGTGAAATACCTTCACACTTCAATTTCATTTATTATTACTTAACTTTGCTTGAAGATTCAAGAAAAAAAAATCAAGGTCTTCTACCTCTGAACTTTTTGTATGTTAGGTACCTCTCATGTCCCTCCACAGTCTCCTGCCTTTGCATTTATTATAAACAGTACCTTAGCCATTTTGTGATGCCTGACAATTTATCTGAATCCTTATGTAGACTGAATTATGTTTGTTTCTTCTTTACTTACTTCAGTGCCTAACAGATGAAGCATTCAATAAATATTTGTTGAATAAATCAATAAATTTAATAAATTTCTCCAAATTGTTCTTTCAATGTTCTGCTTATTTTCAGATATTTTTAAATCATTACTTTGTACAAATGACATGTTTAAAAGATATTTCCAATGTGAAGTAGAGATGATCATCTCTGGTTCCCCATACAAGTCAAATTAGATTAATGGCTGTTTATTTTTTTGTATCAGATATCTCCCTATAATAGTGACTCTATTATCCTATCAAAATGATACTTATCTCTGGATCATTTGAAGGAAGAAATGACATTTTCTAATAACACATTTTTCACTGTCATTGGGGCATTTTTTTCACTGGTAGAATTTTCTGTTTAGGTTGGTGGTGTTATGGATGACTATGGAAGGCAGGGGAAGAACATATCTGTTTCCCAGAACTACTGGAGTGGAATCTTTGTAGGATGGGCCTGGTAATCTGCATCTTTAACACAAACAATCTCTAAGCAGCCTTATGAGCTTCTCTATTTAGGACTAATGACCTAGAGACAAGCTTTGTATGGTTTTAGCATTCTAGTCTATTCTCCTCTCTAGACTTAGAATATTTTAGTGATCCTCTTTATTAGTTCAACTTTTATATTGGGAATCTAATCACATTACTATAACTGCCTGCTTTATTGACCTTAATCTATATTTATAAAGGGTGTGCATGTCACAACTGGCTCTTTGCTTTTTATACTTTCCACTGACCTTATTCTATGGAATTGCAACCTTGTTATACACACCATAAACATTATATGCATAATCAAGGGGAGTGGTGTCTGGGGTAAGGCTGCCTCTTTCACTTACTGGTTTTATTCCACTTTTAAATTTGAGAAATATAATAATATCATCTGTTTTAAAGAATTATTGTGAGAACTGTCTAAAATAAGGTATATAAAGCATTAGTGCAGTGACTGGCATAAAATAAATGCTAAAAAGTTAGTAATTAATTATTGTTATTCTTGTTATCATTCTATTAGGCAATCTCACAGATGTGGTAGTTGTATTCAGATACAATAAATTTATAATTACTTTGCTGTGTCAAGGGGAGAATCTAACTTTGATATATACATTTGTTTCTCATGGCCTGGAAAAGAAATGACTCACAGAAAGCCTGATTAGGGTAGTTGTTTGGAAAGTTCATAGACATGAATGTTGTATTTGGCTCCCACAGTTCAAAAGGTCCTCCACAGTCCGCTGAAAAGGAAAGCAATGAAAAATCATTAGTAACATATTGTTTATTGCAGACATAATACTATATGCCCATAAATTTCCAATTATATTTCTTGGAATACTGGTTTTGACAGATACATTTTAGAGTTTGTGTAAGGGAAAAATATAGGTTAACAGGTCTCTTTACTGAAGAATTTCTCAAAACCTTAAATATTTTTATGTTCTTTGTGATTCTGCAAGAAGGCATAATAGTATTCAGCATTTCCCAAAATTATTTAGGCAAGAAAACAATTTTGACAGGTATCTTTTATAAATAGGCTTCATGAAATAAGGTATCAGTGCTCTGCTGTAGAAAAAAAGATGAATCTTCATAATAGAACAAATCTTACATCTGTCACTCTCTTATGAGGAGAGTTGTAAATTACTAATCCTGCCATTTCTTGTTCTTTTCTTACTTTTTTTTTTCAGTAGAGAAGAAGCTTCACCATCCTGAATATTGTATTGAGGCATTTGGCTGTCAGGAAAGGGGGATAAAATCTCTACCTTCTAAATAATTGGCCTAGACTGTTCAGGAGTCAAGTTGGAACTGAACTTAATGCAAATTTATTAGAAAAAAATAGAGCACAGATTTTCCAGTTAAGAGTATGATGCTTCTTGGGTAAACTAACTTTATGAAATTCTTAATCTACTTTATTTATCTTGCTTATTAGAAGAACATTCTAAAGTAATGTAAAACTTCATCAACCACTTTGAGTATCCCAGTTCTATCTTATTTTTTATTACCATGTTATACTTAAGATCAAAAGAATAAAAGTGATCTAATTAGAAGAATATATAAAACTGAGATAAGTAGATATTGTTTCTTTTATTAAAGGCAGACGATAATGGTATTACTTACTCCCAATAACACAGAAATCAGATTAGAGGAGGGAAAAATTAAATGTCTCTACATCTACGGCAGTGCCTTCCATCAGACCCTCTTGTTGGATCCCTCTTTTACATGTCATCTGCATCATTTATGTAGATCCTTTCAATTCATGCACACCTTTCAAATTTGTATGTAATAATCTTCTTAGATTTGGGTTTTATGGTATGTACAATGGGACAGAGAGAGGCAGTTGTTGTGGCCCAAACTAGTATCATTGTCAACATATCCTGTTCTGTAAGGTTTGGTTCTGTAAGGGCTTGGTCTACCTTATATGCCCTCCTGGGACTGGCTTGTCCAGAACCAGATGAACTTAGCAAGAATAATAAAATCTTTTTAAAAAACCTTACTGTTTGCAAAGTTTCCATGCACATTGTCTTATCTGGAGAGAGAAGGTGGTGTATAAAGGAAAGATGTGTTGGAGTTGATGGATTAAAACTGTCGTTCTGAGTTAGTTACTTGTCTTTTTGAGACTGGATCTTCTCATCTATAAACTAGATATATATTAGAGATTTTCAAGGTTGTTGTAAAAACCAGATATAATTTATGAAAAGTGCCTACACATTACCTGGCACGCTCAGTCCTGTTTGTCAGTGCATTCTTGTGAATTAGGTAATTACTATGACTATTTCAATTTTTTTTTAACATCTTTATTGGAGTATAATTGCTTTACAATGGTGTGTTAGTTTCTGCTTTATAACAAAGTGAATCAGCTGTACATATACATATATCCCCATATCTCTTCCCTCTTGCGTCTCCCTCCCTCCCACCCTCCCTATCCCATCCCTCTAGGTGGTCTCAAAGCACCGAGCTGATCACGGACAATCCGGGCATCGGAAGTGTTCTGTTACTTGCTAATGCCGAGCATAACCACTTAGTATCAAAGTCAAGGCTTCAACTCAGTTAACCTCAAACTCATCTCACAGTATGTTACTGTCTGTTATTGGGTTGATTAAACAGAATCATTTCAACTATCTGGTCTGAGCTATTGTCAGGGTTTAGGCTGAGTCTCAGTAAGTGGCACTTGGTGCGTATGTGACAAGGAGAAGGAGGACAGAAGGGAACGTGGATGAGAGCACTAACAAGTAAGGTCAATGATGGACAGACCTAGAAAGAAGAAAGCAGTGTACACAGGGTGCTGAAGAAGACATTGGAACCAAAGAAAGAGTGATAATTCGGAACAAGGGCAGGTTCTCCACTGGGAAAGGCTGAGGGAACTGTGCGCTCCTACAGCAGCAGTTCCTCCAAGGCGAATCCTCTCCTTGATTGTGCGACTTATTGTCTTGACAAGATTTCTGAAGAAGCATCCACTACAACCCCTCAACTCCCACATACACACAACTCACCTAATTTTAGTAACTCTAAAGTGCCGTGAAACGCTTTCTTCAATCCTCAAGAAAACTAATGAGGAGGGGAGAGTGTAACTGCAGGGACAAAAATAACACTGCTGATTGGCAAGGGGGAAAGCCAGCTCTTCTTCTTAAATTTAGCCATGGCCAGTGTGGCCAGTGGGAGTGCTGTTGTTTAAGCATCATTCTCATTTCTCTTCAAGGAAAAAAAATTCTAAATTGTATACTCTTCATATAGGAAATAGCCAACAATTTGGAGAATGTATTGAGTGTTCACTTCTCTGAACACTTGATGGTACATTATATTATATGCAGATGAGTAGGTAGGACTTAAATAAACACACAACCAGAACTAAAATGTTGTCAAGTGTGATTGTTAAGTCTGTCAAGGCAGGCAGTTGACTTAGCATTTCTCCTCTGAATAGAAATCTTGGAAATTCAACATTTAAAATACTTTAAAAAATAATAAAATATTTAAGAAGTACTTTTTGAAATACATTTCAAATATAATTTTATGTCAAATAAATGATCAGTAAGTATCTCTGATCCTTGGTCTTATAAGATTGATATCAGTTACTCTCTGTATATAAACGACTGTAAGGAATTGGCAAAAGCACTTTCAGCCATTCTAAATATGATGACACAATTTAGTTTAACGGTGGTGTTGCTATAGCGGAGATGTAGCATGTAGTTCTTAGAGGAGCCAAAGACTCATGAAATGTAATTCTGGAGAGCACAGTCCTGCTGTGTCATTTAATAAACCATCTCCACCCAGAGAATGAGAGTTAAATAGTTTGTCTGATACAGGGAACTCTTCAATTACAGTTGTTAAATTCTACCATTTTCTTTTTCTTGGAGCTGTTCTCTCAAAGATTTGTATTTTGATTAATTTCTTACTATGCCAGTAGGAATCTTCATGACATGCAATATGTAAATAATATGCAGTGTTTTGCAAAATGGTTGTCAGGGATAGATATTTTCCTCGAGGCATGTCATTTTTAATCCATGCTTAAACCTCTGACATAAATGATATGTCAATGTGGAGGCATTTACTGTAGGGTGAAAAGAAGCAGAGTCCAGCTTTCACTTACAGTAAAAGGGTTCAAATTAAAGTTATTTATGACAAGATATTTAAAGCAAGAAATAAGGATGATAATAGTAGGTTTCTGATTGCTACTTTTTTTTTTTTTAAGATTTTTTTTTTTTAATGTGGACCAATTTTAAAGTCCTTATTGAGTCTTCCACACTCTCCTGCATTGGAAGGCGAAGTCTCAACCACTGGACCGCCAGGGAAGTGCCTGATTGCTACTCTTATGTAAGGGAAATAATAGGTGCAGTTTAAGAAATACTACCGCACATTGATGTTTGAATATGTTAAAAGTGGCTAATTTTCAAAGTCAGCAGTTTTTTAAAAATAATCATAGTAATAGATAACCAGTCCTAAAGTATTACAGACACAACAATTTTAAAAGCTTAGGTGGTAATATAAAAAGAAATTTTGGGGTTCAGTTTGTCAAAATTTATATTTCCATTAACAGGTTATAGTGACCAGCCACAATACAAATGTTTTTATTAAATTTGTGGCAATAAAGTTTAAATTTATATTCCCTGTGGTTTACATTTTATTTATAATTACTAGCCATCTAGCCAATAATAGATCTAATAAATAGTCTGTTTTGAAGGTAAAAAGATGAAAACAAGAGTAGCCAAAAACATACTGATGTAGGAGCATATGAGGGCAGTTAATTTGGAATTTGCTAAGGGTATCAAATCATACTAATGATATAAAAGGCAAGAAGCTCTACATGACCATCAATTACATGAGAGTTAAATTGGTACTGATTCATTTTTACATGAATAACTAATGTTAAATATCATTTAGCTCTAAGTATAATATCAAGCCTATGAAACTTTACAAATTAACTTTTATTTTGCTTTTGGAAATGGAAAGTGGCCTAATAATGGCCAAATAGAGTGAAACTATAGAAATAGAGTGACTATTACAATAGTTAAATCTAGCTTGTCCTTTTTTTTTTTTTTCCTTAACTAGTTTTAACAGCCCAGAAATAAGCCAGGTGCTGAAATGTTGATTTCTTTTTGTATATACCTATTCTATTTAGTAGGTACTTGTCATGAATCGTTCCAATTGTGTTGCAAATTGGCATTATATTTGTGTAATGGAATGTTTACTTTTAAAAAATGTTCTCAATACAATCCCCACATTTAAATTATTTGTGCCAATGTCACAGGGCAAAAATCATAGAGCTGATGCAGCAGCAAGTGATTAAAATCACATGATGGAAAACTCCCTGCAGTTATGAAAACTGAACTTATATTTCCCCAAACAAGGCACAACCTGGATCCCTAAGAACAACAGAGAAAAATGGCCTTAGCTAGTCAGTTACTTGATTATTTTCTTATTTAAATGCTCTATGAGAACCAAAGAAAAGACTATTAGCCAGTCAACCATGGTTTCCCTTTTTTTCTGCTTAAACAAATCAGTGATCTGGAACCAGAAAAGCTTTGCTCAGGTAAGAGTTTCCCTGAACCAATTGCAAAGGGCATTAGAATGAAATTGTTCAGAATGCATTTGATGGTAATTAGCATTTTCTGCTGTGCTAAATATTGCCCTGAAGTGAACCATTTGGAACCTGGAACAAATACACTCTGGGAAAATTCTAAAGTTTATATTTTAAAATCAGATGGGTTATTCTACCGTTATAATTTCCCTATTGTAAAAATATGCAGGCATATCATGCTTCCTTGACATTGAGGTATTATCTTTTTCTCTTTCTGATTGGAATAGATAAGAGGACTGTGTGGGTTAGACAGATACATTTCTAATATGAAAAATCATATTTAAAGTTTTCTTTATATATGTATGACTTTACATATGAAAGTTATCCCAAATTTTCTATTTTATATAGTGATGAGATGTTGCTATTTTTAAGATACTGAGCCTATGAAACTATGTTACTTTCACCTGTAAAATTTTTTCTTCTTGACCACTTATTGATGAATAGAAGAACATGCTGGCAGAAAGGATTATGAAGACAATCTGTTTTATTAAATGATTGCAATATCAAAATAGCAAGATGTTGCTAATATTTGGTATCTATAGCAATTATTTATCAAACCAGCAGTGATTTTAATGATTATAATATTGTTTTGCATGAAAATGTTTCATATAACAGACAGGAAGGGAGTGGGACACATAAAAAATGAAGTGAGACAATTATTTTTAAACAACACTGTGCTCAATTATTGTGCTCATGTGGTATTTTATCCATCCCTAGCCCCACCATTATTTCCAAGCTTTAGTTCTGGTATCAGAATTCTGTTTGGCAAAAATGTTTAGAACACACAGCCAAAATAGAGAGAGAGAGAGAAAGAAAGAGAGAGAGGCTAAGTTTATACCTAATAGTATTTGTTGATGATGTATTTATGCAATGTTAAGAATCAGTCAGACACCAGTGAAGCAAAGGTGAATTAGATCCAGAGTTTGGTGTCAAGAAAACTTCTTGTCACAATTCTGTGGCCAATACTATTACATGGGAATGCATGGTACTTTCCTGTTTTTGTTTCAATTTTGAGTATCATTCTATCTCTTAAACTGAATGCTTCCTTGAAGGTTTTTCCAGCTCACACTCTCTTCTCCAAAGTCTTCTATCACTTAATCTTCTCATTTACTACTTTTAGGGGCACATAGTTATATATTGCTTTTAATATTTATTACTTTGTTAATTCATTAATATTATATATTGCTTCATGTATCAATGGTTATTGCTACATCTTACATTTCTTGTGCAGTGCTTTGTATGTAGCAGATATTTATAAAATTTGAATGAATGCTTGAAATATTGAGGAATATATGTATAACCCATACACGCATCTAAACATGTTAATACACATGATGGTAAGTATAAATTAGCCTTTGGGTGGGATGTAAGCGCACATTCAATATGGTGGCATGGGACAAGTATGACAATGTCATGTTACTCTCCTCCTCCTAATGGCTGCTCATTTGTCATACATTCTCAAATGCCAGTCATTTGTCTTTAAAGCTTTTGAGTTGTTAAAGACAGTCATCTGAAAAGTCAGTTTTTGTTTAAGTTAAAGATTAGAAGCATAAAAATATATAATTTTCGAAGTAAAGTCAAATTTGGATAGGTTGCCAACTGATTTGCTGATGTGAATATGGGCAGAATTTCAAGTGTGCTTGGCACAAAAGGGGAAATGGAAAAAGTGCTGTGTTTCATGATAAAACAAAAACATCTATGAGGTTCAACACAAGCAAAGCTGTACAGCTAGATGAGCTTCCTACCACCATAATCCAAAAACAAAAGGGATGCTTTTGCACCGAAACTACAATGTAGTGAAAACATCCCAATAGAGGGACAATAGGTAATGGATGTTTCATATCATTTATCACTACACACACACACACACACACATTTCATTTGTTTATTTATTTTGGTCAGATCCCATAGTCTGAAAGTGGTATGAAGTTACTGTCTCCTTTGACATAATAAGATGGTTGATAATGTACCTTTTGCTTCTGAAATGTCATGTTTCAAATTTGAGTTAAGAGCACAGGTAGATACAGGCTCCGTTTTGTTCCTTTGAGATAAAAGATTCCATAGAACATTGGAAATCCTGGTCATTGCTCTTGCAAGGCCTTACAAAGGCACCATTTCAGGACAAAAATCTTGTGTGATCTAGGTATATTCAAAGTCCAGACTGAATCATTATTATTAAATTATTCTGGAAATAGGCTTGGTGGGTTTCAGGCTTAAGTAAACTCCTCTTGAGATCTTAACATCATTCTCATAAGAAGGCTATGAGAATCTTAAGGCTTCTTCCCAAAAGACTATAGGCCATGCTACATGGCTAATACAGCGTTAGTTTGTATTAAATTGAAAACAAAATGCAAATCAGCACTTTGACTATTATCAAAAATGAAAATTTAGTAAAATTATCATAAACATGATGCATAACAAAGTAATTTCATTGTGAATTTTTATATAATATGTAATATTTTACTAGTTTCCATTTTACTTATATTTTAAAAGTTTTGATTTTCAGTGAAAAAAATAATACTAGGGCAAGATAATAAAAAAATAAGTCAGAGAGAGATCTACCTGAAAATAGTAATAACTTAATTAGGAAAAATACATGTTAAGGTTACTTACTAGGAAGTTCTGGCAGAGGAGTTGGGACCAAAGTTGGTTCTGGATAAAGACTCACATTGCAAATCCCATATGTTAGGCTAATGTCATCCAATGCTATATCACTCAGGAATGGGTTTTTAAACGCATTAAAAGCAACCTGTAATTCATAGAGGCACATAAAACAATTCCGCTTTAATCTTTTCTGATTGATTCTTCTTGTGGCCCAGTATCCTCTGGAGAATCAATACTGCCATGCCCAAGTAAATGTGGACAAGTTATCACAAAGTGAAATATTGCTTTTCAGTGTCCTTCAGCTGAGCCCAGCTTCCTATTATGTGCTCATACTAGTCTCAATTTTCACTAGTGTCTTCTATCTTTGTTAGGCAACATTGTCACAATTTCTGTCTCTAGCTCTTTCTTTCATGATATTGTCATACTCTATTGCACTCTGTCACATATACACATCATCTGGCAGGGGAGAGCAATCTTTTTCTAGGTTCTTTCCCCAACAATATTAAAAATCCAGGTAGCTGTCTGCCTTCTTAGGGCATACAACCTTGAAGAGAAGACACACTGATTAGATCATTTAAATGAGAGAAGAAGGAAAGAAGAGAAAATATGAGTATGATATAGTTGTTCAGGGCCAGCTGGTACTGGTCATAGTTTACCCAGGAAGCTGGTGTGGGATATATTGTGAGGGTGATACTCAGAGGACACCAAGCCAGACTTGGGAGAAATGTCCAGTGCAGTGCAGTGTCCCCTGCATTGGCAGGCAGATTCTGAACCACTGCGCCACCAGGGAAACCCCTATCTTACATTTTACTTGCAAACACCCTTAGGAAAAGAACACGAGAAGCTGTTACATGAAAAATTAATTCACCCTAATGTGAAATAAATGATCAGAGACTTCCCAATGAGACAGCTCATAGAATTTGTTTCTAAAGGAAAGATATGCGATTAAGTCAGAGTGGGGCAGGGTGGATGGATTCTGGTGGGAGTGAATGTTTTAACAGGAAAAGATGATTCCCTAGAAAAGTGCAGGGCTGATCTAGGGGGTGTATGTGAAAAGTTGCAAGACCTAGTTAGGCAGAGGACATAGGAAAACACGGTTTGTTTGTGCTAGAAAGTTGCTGAAGAAAGTTGAAATATCCTTCAAGGTTTCTATGACTTTTATGGCTCATTATAAGTAGTACTTTCATGTAGTAAATTGTTCCTCAGTAAATGGTTTTTAATAAGTCAATGAATAATTGAAAATAGAGGCGCTCAAAGGTAATAAAGTAGGAAGTTTAGGAAAGTAAGGTGACTTGGTTATACCCAGAAAGTAAATTAATTTTTTCACCATATCACCATAAACTGTAATTGTACCACCATTTTTATAATACAAATACATGATTATAAAGCGTTTTGCCAACCTTAAATTCCATTGTTTCATTTAATGTTACTTGTCCATAGTTCCAATTTTCTCCATAATTTCCTTCCTTTTGGAAAATTGTCTTCTCAATGTTTTGGTCACTGCTGATATTAATGCTTAGGTTATAGACATTTTCACCATACATATAATACCTAGTTTGGAAGCAAGCAAAAATGAATGGATTCCTACATTAGAATATATATATTTTAGGGTTCTTCTAAACCCTTCTAAACTCAAATACCCCCCTTTATCTCGGGTGAGGGAGTTGCTAGAGAAAAGGAGGGAGTTTCCCAGTATTTTGCTACTTTATCAGCTGGAAAAGTAATGACTAATACATTAAAACTTGGGACAACACCTTAGTAAAATTTGAGCCTGGCAATGTTACTCATTAAATAAGATGTCACTTAACATGCGTCTATAACATACCAGAAACTAAGGCAGACTGGTTCCAAAGTGGGGTCTAAAAGGAGACTTAAAAGTCCTACTCTTTCTCGTCTCCCTCCTGGTCCAGTTGGGGTGGAAATGTAAAATCCTGTAAAAACAACAAAAATTGTTTACTGCACTTAACTATGAGCATTTTCGTTGTGGGAGCTATATCATTCATAAGCAGGAAAGCACAACTTTAAGATGAAAATATAAGGAAATGTATTTAGGTACAGTGGAAAGGACAATGGATTGGAGGCCAGAAGACAGCTTCCATAACCAATTGTTATTTAAGAAAATCACTTCTCAACTCTGGACTTCCCAATAGCCTTGAATTGGAAGGATATATCAAAGTCTGAGTTACCATGAGTCCACATGACTGTTTCATCATATTATTATGTCCAAATACCACTTTAATTCCAATTTATTCGATGTTTTGATTAATTCACTCCTTTAGAGACAATCAGTCCATTAAGATATTAAGTTATGCTGGTAGACTAACGCATGATATAGGCAATTAGTTAAATACAAATTCGAAGGCAAAGTTAAGTGTTTCAAAGGTGGTCAGTTTTTTATTCCATTGCCTATACTGTGTTTCTCTAAATAAGAAGTGACATGATTTTACAACGATCTTATCTTCCATATTCCTTTGAATGATAACTAGTCAGATCACAGAGGAGCAGGAAACACGCTAATCCACATAAAAGCTTTCTAAATAGTTCAAGCCACTGCATAAAGTGCTTTCTGATCTGGAATTCATTCTTGCAGCCAATGATTTGAGTCATCTGAAGTGTGGGAAAAGTTGTTGGGATAAGACCTCTTGAACGTTTTCTTAGGCAGATTTAATTTTTTAATTTTTAGTCTGCAGCTCATGTATTATGACAGAAAGCAGGAATCATGAAACCAAATATGATGTAAAGCAAATGAAATATTGGATAAATTTAATTTTATTGGAATGTAATTTTTTATGAAATGCTGAAATTTAGTGTTTATTTGAAAGCAATCATCTTCTGTCTTGTACTTTCAAACAGAAGTGTTTTTTTTAGGACATTTTCATAATTCCAAGAAGAAACCCATGCCAAATTACAGGCACTCTCCATTCTTGTCACCCTTCTTCCAGCCTCCTGCAGCCACTAATCTACTTTAAACCTGTAGACTTGCCTATTCTGAATAGTTCGTGTAAATGAAACCATGCAACATATGGTCTTTTGTGAATGACTTCTTTTATTTAGTTAGTGTTTTCAAGGTTCCTCCAGGTTGTAATGTACTAGTGCTTCATTACCTTTTATGGCAGGATAATATTCCATTGTAGGCATATATCACATTTTAAAATTTATCCATTCACCAGGTGGAGGACATTTAAATTGTTTCTGCTTTTTTGGATATTTTGAGTAATGCTGCTATCAACTTGTTTTTATGAGGATGCTCATTTTCATTTCTCTTGAGTATGTACCGGGGAGTAGAATTGCAGGGTCATGTATTTAACTGTATTAATCATGTTAAACTTTATGTTTAACCTTTCAAGGAACTACCAGACTGTTTTCCAGAGTGACCACACCATTTTACATTCCCACCAGCAGTATATGGATATAAGCTAACCCTTGTTATTGTCTGTCTTTTTGATCATAGCCATCTTAGTAGATGTAAAAAGTAACGAATTGTAGTTTTGATTTGTATGTACCTAATGACTAATTTAATGATGTTTAATTTAATGATATTCAGAATCTTTTTATGTCATTGGCCATTCATATATCTTCTTTGGAGAAGTGTTCAAATCCTTTGGCCATTATTTGTCTCTATTATTGAGTTTTGAGAGTTCTTTCTATATTCTGGATAAAATTCCCTCACCAGGGAATATGATTTTCAAATATTTGATCAAAATATAAAATTTTCAAATATTTTATCCCATTCTGTGGGTTATTTTAAAAATTTTCTGATGGTATCCTTTGAACCACAAACCTTTTATATAGAAATTTTTATAGTCAATGTTATGTATAAAGTTCAGACCCATTTATTTATAGCATGCGGAGTAAGGACAAGACATGAAGAAAAATGCTAGTAGAACTGCCAATAGATATATCAATGCATATTTAGATCAATGAGGCAAAAATTATTCAGAATGAGTATTTTATCAAGGTGAAATCATCATCAAATATCTTACTAAATGTAATATATGCACATCACTGGATTTAGATTACAAAAGGTCAAATAGAAATGAATGTGTATTTAATATTTTGTAGTATTAACATACTACTTATACTTTGTATAGTGCTGTGATATTTCATGAGTACTTATTTTAGCCATGTAGTTAGTGTTCAATTATTCAAACCAATAAAAAGTAGTATAGATACAGAAGACATATTACAGAATCGACTCTCTAAATGCCCAACTCCAAGTCCCTTTTGAGTTGCTTAGAGTATAGTTCTAGAGGAAATAATTAAAATGCCACTGAATGCCATGAATAAGTACGGAAATGGCTACCCTATTCAGAAATATTTCTAGTTAGCAGCAATTATATAACTTAAACACACATCATGCTCCTATTTATGTTTGGCCATGTTCACAATCAATTAGTTATAATTAGAAATATTTTGAATGTATTGTTTACCCATTAAACAGTAGTAAACTTGGGGTTTTCAGTCCAATTAAGGTATCATGATGTTATGAGCTTTGTATCATGGTTTAGATAAAAAAATTAATTATGTGGACTGTAATATCTTATGAATTTTGCATAAATAAATTAAAAAAAACACAATACACTAAATATCAGATAGAATTGTGTATTTTGGAATAAAGTAAAATGATATATTAAATTATTATTCCTATGAAATGAGCTAAATTATTTAGTTAACAGATTAGAAGAGGAAGGAAATTCTTCATAAAATTATGAATTTCAAAAGTAGAGAATTATAGTTGACATAAAAATTTACTTAGTCCAACTACCCACTGTCCTTAAATTTCATCCACAACATTTTGCCTATGGGGGTCATTTGACCTCTGTTTAACATATATCAGATGCAGCAGGAATCATTGCATTTCAAGGCAGCCCATTCCATTTCAACATGATTAGAAAATTCATTTCTTTTTTAAGAATAAGTTATTGTGCACCTATTGTTTCTAATTTTGCCTCCTGGGCTCATTAGGATAAGATGAATTTATGGTAGCTCTACAAATATGTAAAGGCCACTATTATGACTCTCTTGGTCTTCTCAAGATTATCGGTCCTTTTTCCCTTCAATGATTTTAATGTGGCTCAATTTCAGTTTGCTTCTTCATCTGATAAGTTCTCAATAGTTGTACATCCAGTTGGTTCTACTCAGAACCAACTCAGAGTATGGAAACTAGAAGTCCACACAATATTTCTGCTGGAGTATTTCACCAGGTGGAGGAGTAGGAACATCATAAAACTTGGGACTAAGACTTAAGTCATCCCATCATAGTCACTATCTATTTCCAAGTGTGTCTCGTAGTACTCTGACTCCCCGTGAGAATTCTTCATCACTTACATCGTTGTTTAATAATGCTTCCTTCTGTACAATCTAATCTGTCCCTATTCAACATCTTTCACCATCTCTTTGTTTCCTACTAAACCAACAAATTCACTGTGATGTTTGAGGCCTCTGTGCTATGACTTCCTTTTCTAGCCATAGTTCTTATAATTCATGTGTTAATATTGACATGCAGCACTTCTACAAAATTAGATTATTTTAACTTTTCCATCACCGAGAAATGTTATAACTCTTGGGGTCTTTTTTTCTGTTTTCCTGTCCTTCTAATTCTCCTTACAATTGTACCTGTCAGTATCCTACAGATTTTTTGAGGTCATTTAAATCAAATTAACATCTCCTTCAGAAAACCCTTCTTGGTCTTTCCAACTAGATATAACCCCTCCTTTTGAATTCTCAGTTGCACTTGTACTTCTCTGATGTCACTTAGTGTATTCCGTTGTGTATTGTATTTATGTTCACATGTGACTTTTAAAACTTGCTAGAAATTTGGAAAAAAGAAAGACAAGGTACATTTTTGAATTCTTTATATGGATTAGCTGAATACTGTTTAATTATTCTTGTTACACTAATTAGACTGGCAAATTTAATTTTTAAATTTATTAAAGGACTGCACAAAATAAATGATTAAATAGATATTTTCCGTAACCATATGGGGAATTATATGGTTAAATGATAATTTCTTTTAAAATCCGTCAACTTTCTTGAAATATCTTTGAGAGCTCTTGGAATTAATCGCAGAGTCAGCTTCAAACCCAGAACATTTTGTAATTTAAGCATTCAGTGAGCCTTTGCTGTGAGCCATAAGGTTTCTCTTACAGCTTCTACCTATCCCTTTTTCTGCTTATTTCTCCATGAACTGAACCTAACCTCTGCTTCCAACAGCCCAAATAAAAAGAAGTGCTGGACATGTGCTGATGCTGATGTAGAGACAGCAGAAACTGCAGAGATGGCAGAACTTTCTGGAAACTTGGAGGTCCCTCTCAAGAAGAAAATAAACTTATATAAATCACTTTGAGTTTGTGGGTGCATATAAAGTTAATTGAATCTGGTAGATAAATATTGAAAGGTTTAGATTGGAGAATGGTGCAAATTCAGTCAGATTCTGTCAATATTAAAGAGTAATATTATTTTCTGAAATTCAACATCACAGGAAAGATAAGGAAATAAGGACAATTTTACTTTGAAACACTAAAATTCTACTTATTTTAGAATAAGTCTATAAGCTAAATAAAACGCAGATATCCAAAAGACTTAATATACTTTTGAAAACTGAACAGTAGTATTTAGAAAAATATCACAGCCTATTTGTTTCTGTTGAATACATCTGTGGCATGAAAAGAAAATAGTTATAATACCTAACATTTATAAAGCATTTTTCATATGTCAGGTATTTTCTGAAGTTTTTTTCCAACATAATAATTTAATGTTCATGACATGCCTCCAAAGTCAGGTTCTATTATCATCGACCCACTTTCCAGATGAAGGAACTGAGATAGTAGATAGATAACTTGTCTAAATGGCAGAGCTCAAATTTAAACCCAGCTATGACTTCAGGGTCTCTATTTTAATGATCTTTACTACTACACTATGCTAGCCCCCAGGTGTTAGAACAATTATGATTTCACTGAGAACGGCCAACAAAAAATGCTTTCTTTGGCTCCTCTAGCTCTTTTGTGACTCCTCCATTTCTTAAGTTTTCACATGTTACTAACCTCATTTTCCCTGAATGTTCTGAAAAAATGGGCCACTGCTGAGCACCCCAAGATGCTGCCCTGTATCAGTGCCACGGTCTCCGCCAATTCCCTTTGTTTCTAAGAAGTACAGAGAAACTGAGCGTTGACAAAACAGAGACTCGGGAGCCGGTGCTCCACTGGGAGAAACTTCTTCAGAAGGACTCAGAAAGTTAAGGGACTTAGATGTTCTTCCCTAAAGCAATGTTAATTCAAAGTTTATCTGTTTCATATAGACTTTCCTGTCATTTAAAGTGAAGGTAAAAAACCAAAAAAACCCTGCATGGGTAAGAGGAACAGCGGGAGAGATTTAATTCCCTTCCATCTCAGAGGCAGAATGTTCTGACACATAAAAAAGCAGGCTGGAAGAAAAATGCCCCTTGCGGGGGAATGACTCGTAGGTTATGAAATCACTGGTATGAGAGTTAGGAAGGACCTATTAAGGCCTCTCATCCGTTCTCATTACACTGCTGCCTCTGGTGGGCTCTGAACTGCTCTAACTCATCTCATTTTAAATAACTCCTGCTACACGACTTTCTCCTGAGACTCCATTTCCAACCCAACTATTTAAAACCTCCATCTGACATTCAACCTCTTTCACTTTGGTCAGTTTCATTTTATTTCTTTCGTTATTTAATCTGTTGGCAAGCTGAAACCATTTTTCTCCTGTAACGTACTTATAGTCTTCAAATATCAGTGGAATTATTTTTATCTCTTATTATGATGACATAAAAGGAGAAAATGATAATTTGAACATCAAAGATTTCAGCTACGTAAAAGCTATCTGTCATAGTCAGTAGATATAAATGCTTCATGCACTTTCCTCTAACTACCCTTGTCCAAGTGTGGTAGAGACATTTTTTTTTATTACAGTTAAAAAAAAAATTGGTCAAATTATTTGACTGTTTTAGATCAGGATCCTTTAGAGGGTTGGGTGATTATCACTTGGGGTTAGTCTTCAGCTGTGGAGATTACGAATTTATCCATAGAGGATCAGGTTCTGGGAAATCACTTATTCAAAAGAGATAAATTATGTATGAGACGATGCATGTCATAATTTTCAGTATTAAACATGTAGGTCTAATGAGATTGGCCATCTATGCAGTGCACATTTTTTGTCTATAGGTCCACATTGGTAAGTAGTTTAGCAGGATCCTGTTAACTTTACTTTCAGATTATATCCAGAATCTGACCTCTTCTCACCACAGCTGAGAGTCCCATGGCCTCTTTTCTGGATTAGGTGATAGCCTTTCACTGGTCTCTCTGACAACACCTTGCCCTGCCATAATATATTCTACCAGTCAGTGTGAATTCTCTCATTCCTACACTTAAACTTCAGTAGCTCCTAATTTCACTGGGGAAAAAGCCAAAGCCATGGAAGACCTGTTATTCTCTAGGCCCTACTGTCCTTATTGATTCCACTTCAGCCATGCTGGTTTCCTGGCCTTCCTTCAAGCAGGTCAGGCACGCTCCCTTTAGAGCCTTTACTCTGCTTGTTTCCTCTGTCTGGAAAAATCTATATGGCTAATTCCTTCCATTCCTTGGAAGCTTTGATTCAAATGTCACTTATTGTTTCAGTGAGACCTGAAACTGATGACTCTATTTTAATTTGCAAAAGCACCTGAACACCTGCCCTCCCCACTGACCTTACTAAGCTCTGTATTTTCCCAGAGTACTCATTCACATTAAACAGAACCCCAAGATGTAATGACTTGTCATGCATATTGCTTATTTTCTGTTTTTCTTTGCTAAAATATGTGTTCCACGAGAGCAGAAAATCTGTTTTGTATTCACAGATACATTCTGAGGCCTTGAATAAGGCCTGGGTTCAAAAAATACTTCTTAAATAAAGGAGTGAATAAACACATTGAGAGGAACTTTCAATGATTTCATAGGGAAATAGATTAAAATTAGTCACATTTTATTAAGAAATACTTTCAATTTGAAGTAGTATGATGAACTGTGTTTTATTATTCTGGGGATGTATTTTCTAAGGAATCAGGATTACTCAGACACATTTCTACCATGAAAAAAATAACTTTTTAATGTACTCTTACTAGATGTCATTCACAATTGACATTAACTCAAGCCATTTACTTTTCAGGTTATAAAACCAAGGATATTGATCTTTGTAATATAAGGGGCTATTAATAATAAATTACAATGCACATGTGCTCAGGCTATTATTATGTTATAAGCAATTTCATGTAGTCAATCACTTATTTAGAAATGACTTACTGAATAAAAGTTGTAGACATTCATTCATGTATTTAAAAATAAGTTTACATGTTAGATTCAGACACTGAGAATACACTAGCAATTCAAAGATGAAAAAGACAAGGTTCTTGTTCCTGAAGAGAACACTGTGTTGGAAAGAAACAAATAAGTAAGCAGATATAAGGCCATGTGATAGGAAAAACAAAAGAGGTGCTTTAATGTTTAAAGGAAAGGAAGATTTTAACTTCGAGGTTCCAGAAAGACTTTGTAGAAATGGTGATGTGTGATCTGTGTCCTCAATGCCTAGAACCATACCTGGTTAGAGAGAGGTTTTAATATGTGTTCTTTGAATTGAATTGAATTCTCATTGGTAAAAAGAGATACTATAGGATAGATTTTGTCTAAGAAAATTATCTAAATGCATGAATTTCTATTCTGTCCTTTTCCTTACTTTGTAAGATCCATATTACTTCTAGATTTGTAATTAGATTGTAGTTAGTATTATGAATACATGCTTCCAAGGTTTACATGGTTGGTCTTCTCACTATGAGTTCCTTATCTCCTGATAATTCCCAATAATTTCTGGTCTTCTCAAATTTTATTGTCTCAATGTTAATGTCTCCACCTGAAATACAGTTCTAATATCCCACTCACGTGAAAAATATACCTACAAAGCACCACCTTTCCCTTGGGACCATGTTTTAGAATCAGCTCTTCCATAGTTTTTCTGCTATGGACTGAATGGTCCCCCCCCCCCCAGTACGTTGAAATCCTAAACCCCAATGTGATGATATTGGAGATAGGTCCTTTGGGAGGTAATTAGGTCATCAATGTGGAGCCCTCATGATGGTGTCAATATAAGTGATCTTATAAGAAGAGACAGGAGAGGGCTTCCCTGGTGGCGCAGTGGTTGAGAATCTGCCTGCCAATGCAGGGGACACGGGTTCGAGCCCTGGTCTGGGAGGATCCCACATGCCGCGGAGCGACTGGGCCCGTGAGCCACAACTGCTGAGCCTGCGCGTCTGGAGCCTGTGCTCCGCAACAAGAGAGGCCGCGACAATGAGAGGCCCGCGCACCGCGATGAAGAGTGGCCCCCGCTCGCTGCAACTGGAGAAAGCCCTCGCACAGAAACGAAGACCCAACACAGCCAAAAATAAATAAATAAAATAAAGAATTATAAAAAAAATATATATATATATTAAAAAAAAAAAAAAGAGACAGGAGAGAGCTCTCTCTTATGTTCTCTCTCTCTGTTATGTGAGGATACAGTAAGGAGGCTGGTGTCCGTGAACCAAAGGAGGGCTCTCATCGGAACCATACCATGCTTGCACCCTGACCTCAGACTTCCAGTCTCCAGAACTGTGAAAAATAAATATTGATTGTTTAGGATAACCAGTCTGTGGTATTTAGTTATGGCAGCCCTGACAGACTAAGAAAGCTTATCAGAAGAAGTAAACCTGCCTTTTTACCTGTATTTCAAAATGGTATGATCTTGATCTATTGAAAATTCTAAAGAATTCTTAAAAAACTAATAGAGTTAATAAACAGTTTCAGCAAGGCTGCAGGGTACAAGATCAACATACAAAATCAATTGTATTTCTGTACACTAACAATGAACAATCAGAAAATGGAAATTAAGGCAGAGTAGACCAAAGTTCAGTACAGTTATTTACCTCCCACAAGTCCCCTTAGTTAATAATAAGTGGCAAATCTAGGGTGACAACCCAAGTCTCTTTGTCTCTAATGGCCTCTGTGTACTTTTCAACATTTCATGAATATATAGGGTAAAAAATATATTTCTTGAAATACTCTTACTTGCCTACTTGATTACTATTTTCATTTAAATTCATTTATTAGTTCATGATCAAAAAAAAAGAAAGTCTGAAAAGACTGTCTTACATTTAATACTGCTCACTTTGAACTGCAGAACAGCGCATGACACTTTTCTTTTAGTTTATGAATTAAATATGAACTATACCTGAATCATTGCCAAAAGTGTGGTCAAAATTTGGACCAGTAGAGGGAGGAAAGGTGTTTCCCTGAATCCTTTCCCATTCATTGTCATCATTTAGATCCTGGATCCAGAAACAAAAGCCATCTTCAAAATTACAGTTGATTTTCTCATAATCTGTAAAATAAAAAAAAAAATACAAATGTAGTCAACAATATGACTAATTATAATAGAGTGAATTGAAAATAGCATAAACTCACACTGTTTATAATTAAGTGGCATGCACAAAATCATTTTTTAAATTCATTTTAACTGTTTAATTCCATTTAGTTGAAAAACAAACACATCATTTTGTTGCCAACTGTGTTCTTATGTTTCTTATACCCCATTAGGCTTCAGTGAAGACAAGCATCTTGTTCTTATTGTTCTTTAATTTTTATATCTTACCTCTGTTGGCTTACCCACATAAACTTTGTCCCAAATTTTTTGCTCCCCCTATTTATTTACTAAATTTAATACTCTGATCAAAATTAGGTTGATGTGGAACATTCTCAGAATTAGTTTTATGCTAATTTTTTAAGCTTTGAATACTTGCAGTATATAAAAGTTTAATTTTCCTATTGATTTATACTTTTTCTCAAATTGGTTATTTGATTGTTTTGAAGAATGTGAGCTATTTTCTAATTTCTCATTTCTTTGCAAGTATCAAATGGAGAAAGGTATACATAAGAGATACTCATTAAAGAACTTGCATAATGAAACAGATAATGACCCTGTTCTAAAATATTAGGTCCTGCTACTTTCAAAATTCCATTACAGTATTAAAGCACCTGAAGATTCAAAGGCTAAGGAATAAACAGTACTTACTATTAAGCACTTTGCTGTTAAATGCAGTGTATGTTGCATTAAAGCCAATATAATCATTTTCATCAGATTGTATAAGAAAAGTGGCAGTAACTTGACTGGAAAAAATCCTAATTGTGCCAGGATTCTGTGACCAGAGAGAAGCTACAAAAGAAAATGAATGACTGTTATATGTACATATATATGTATTCACTTATCTATTGATCTGTCCATCCATCCATTCATCAATCAATCTATTGATCTATCAATTGATCTATCAACCTTTTTATCTGATACTACTGTTAACTAAAAGCATTAGTCCTATAGTTAATTTATTTTAAATAAATATCTCTTGTCTTATAATAATAATGTTTCAAATTATTACATATATTTGTGGTTTGATAAACTATATTTTCATTTTTAATTGTTAGCTACATACACTGTAAACACATATAAAAAAAGATCCATTCTTTTATGGAAAAAATTCCTCTAAGAAACATACAAGTTAAACAGTTATAAAACAAAACATGAGTTTGATTCTATCAGGTATTTCCCATGCCACACTAACAGAGGCTAAACTCTATCACAATAGTAGAAATAAGGGTATTTCTTTGGCTTTCTATCCATATAGCTGTAGGACCTCAAAATAATCCTAGACAATTTAAGGATTGTTTCTACAGATATTGATCTTATCTCTTTTCCATTTAAATTCTAGCTACAAAAGATATTATCTTTCTAGATTTTTTATTTTCAAGGGTTAATATAGTGCTTGAGAAATAAGAAGTACTCACATGATGATTTACAAAAAAAGCATTGTTATATAAAATTTGCTTTTATAGAAATGTATTATTTAGCACATACATTCTCAAAGGGGGTGATATTGCCTCCTAGGTGGTAAAAATTTGTTTTCAGGGACAGAAAAATTCTTAGTTTTTAAATTTATAAAGCCCAAGATAGCCGTACAGTACATAAACAGGTATAGAGAATATCTGAAATATTAAAATTTCATGGGGAGCAATTAGGGTAGGAAAAGGTCTAAAAGTTTCTTAGTGGGAGTGATAATGAAAAAAAAAAAAGGATAGGAAACAATGGCTTAGCATTTTAGTTTGACAGTTTGAACTGGGTATCAGATTCAAGTTTATGAAAGGTATCACGCTTGCAGATTGAAGACAAAGCACCACTGTTAATTATTGAGTTCCGAAGAAAGATACTTTCATAAACTACTGAAAAATTCTGTGCTTATCATGTAGAAATTAGTGAAAAAATGTGATTACATGCATGATAATTTCAGTAAAATCTAATGGAAAGAAAACCATGAATAAGCATTGATTTATATCTTACTCTTTTCCCCAGTAAAGTTGTATTTCATTCTTTCAGTATCTTCTCATGAAGAACTACATTGGTTATTTAGATTCCTTCTACAAGCATATGTAACTGTGTAACCCAAATGGTTGCCATATTTAAAATCTTTGTAGTCCATAAATGTCTAGTTGCTTAAAGCATGTGAATATTCTAGAAACTTTGCTTCAAACCTATCTGCCTCTCTTTCTTTCTTTCTTTTCTATAGCAATGGAGTTTTGGGGGGGCCATGGCTTCTGGTAGGATCTGAATGTGGCTACTGGTTCAATGGCACCCTTCATGGTTGTGATGTGTTGGATTCCCACGTTGTCTAATGTTATTGCACTAGTCTAGTTAGTCTGGGGTTTATGTCTTGAGATTCATTAATACGCTTCAGAGTTACACATAAATGTCTAGAAATGGTGTCGAACATTTGTATCTATTGAGGTTTTGTAAATCTTTTATCAGATTCTTAAAGTTGTGACTAGAAAGAGTCCCAGAGCGACAGATGCAGTGGAGAGGATATTATCTTATGCATCCACAAAGGTAGTAGAAGACAGTGGTTAAAAACAGAGGCTCCAGAGTCAGCATGAGATTCATTTCTGGCTCCATGTCTTATGAGACTTCTCAGTGCTTCAGTTTCCTCTGTTGTGGTATAATACCTTCCATAAACATTTGTGATAAGGAGTAAATAAGTAATTTCCACATGATAGAGTGACTGGTATATAGTAAGTGCTCAGTGGATGCTAGCTATTATTCCTTGATGTGCTCAACTGGATTGTGAGCCCTGAAAACGCAGAGACTATACTTAACACTTTCTGAGCCTCTGCCATTGTGTCAGAGCATGGGAAATTTTTAATCAATTTTTGGATGCATGAATTAAGATGTGAGTAAATATAGCAATAGTGTTTGCCTACATAAAAGAGTCATAAAAGAGTCAGGGCAGGAGTTGAAAGAAAAAAACAATTTCCTAATAATTTCTAAAGGCTGGATTTTTCTCTACCTGACACAAGAAACTTTTAGACAATAATTCCTTAAGAAAATCCAGTGCCTTTTACTAAAAAACAATATTGCTATGGATATTAAAGTTGCCAAGCAGCCACACTTGTGTGAATTAACTCATTTGTCTTCTAACAATAAAGGCTCTGGTGAATAAGTTTTGCAAAAGAGGAAAGCTGGGAAGCATAATTAAAATTCAGGGGAATTTGGGATGAGGGCAATGGGCAAGGATAACAGACTTTCCACAGAGTATAATTCAACAGATCTAGCTCAAAACTATTTATTTTATCTTATTTATAAGAGAAGAAATTCTGCAATTAAATTAGCTTCTTTGTGTGTTATAAAAGATTTCTAATATAGTCAACACATTTTATTGAGTGCTCACCGTGAATTTGGCATGGTGCTAAATGCTGGAGAAAAAATAACCAAGTTCCCCTCTTAACCTATTAGAAAAGTTCAGATTAATGAATTATAAAAAAATTACTTTGGAATTGATAGATACGGGAGAAATGCCATGGGAGTACTGAGGAAGTAGCTCTTAATTTTTCCAGGCACTATCACTGAGGAATCTTCAAGAGCCTCTGGAAAGTCCAACACCTTAAGCCAGTGCTTGTTAAACTTTTCCATATAACATACCCCTATCAACAGAAGTGAATGAATGGGTACTTGTAACACTACATGAAAGTGTTCTAATAAAAGCACAAATTTTAATAAAAATGCTTTACTGTGAAAAATGTTTGTATATATTATTTAATTCCATGTCCACAATATGATTATTTTTGTTGTAGGATAAGTTGACAATTCAGGAAGATCCACTATGTTTATTACATAACTTCAGCTGTATCTATGCCCACTTTTATGTGATTCAGTTTTAAAAACACGTCCTTAAACTGCTAAGCTCCAATATTGGGGATATGCTATTAACAGCCCTTTGGGAATGGAAGAACAGCTAAGCACTTAGGATATAAAGAATGGTGTAACAACTACACACACAGAAATGCATTTTCCTGGCTTGTCAACTTGAAATTGGTTTCAGCGTGCTCATACAGGCTGTTTTTGTTGTCTTTCTTTGAGGATACATAAATATATCTATGTATTTTTTGAATAAAGTATTAATGGAGAATATTTATCATCTTCTACCACTTCCATACCCAGTACTGATAATTATTACCACCAATGAATTGAATATTTTACCTTCATCACTACAGTTTAAAGAAAACATTTTTGAACTACTATCCTGTTAATCTATTCTGATTTACCCTGATTTCCACACTTATTTGGAAAAGACTCTATTGCATTTTTTATCATCTATCTATATGAAATACTCACCTTCCTCTGAAACTTTTTACCAGTCAGAGAACTTTTACATCATGACTCTATATGAAAATGACTGAAAAATGCCTTTAAAATTTGTTCATACTAACTTACCCCTAATCAAGTATATAAGAACTATTTTATGGTACTGGATAATTTTATTTTCTTATAATTCCTTTACATAATCTTATTTTCCTTGATTTAATTAAAATATCTATATATTTTCCACATGATAAAGATAATTATCTTTATAATGAATTGTAATTTAATAAAAGTAATTGTGTACACATCTCTCACAATAAGAAACTTGCTAAAATATTTAGAAAAATAGACGGGATTTTGAATCAAGAGTGAAAGTATCAGCATTGTTACAAAACAAAATAACTTTAGAGTTATACGAAATGCTACTGATCTCCATTAATTAACTACTATAATACCATGATATATAAACCTGCCGGTTTAAATTTAAGTCAACAAATACTAAATTTTTACAATATATCAGGCATGTGCTAGATGCTGGAGGTAAGACATTTTTACATATCTTTAAAAAAGGTATTATTTTTAAATTTAAAATGTAATTTTAACAGCTAATGCCATTTCTCATATTTTTTCAAGTTAAATTAAAATATTTAATGTAAAAAACTTTGAAATACATTTATATTTCAAAAAGACCTTAAAAATTGAACAACTACCTATTTGTTATAATTTAAATTCATTTTCTTAGATATTTTCTATTTTCTATTTGTATATTTAGTTTCTTTATTGCATTTTTATGATAATTATTGTGCATTATTGACATCACTATATATAATGATTCTAAGATTTAGTTATGTATTTCTGATGATCTAAGCATGTGAAAATAAGTAAAAATAGCGTTCAGGCAAATGGTATCTGAAGAGAAGGGAACATAAGGGTAATTTACACCTATCATTTTTGGACAGTTAACCTCTATGAATTTAGTTTTTATCTGTAAAATAAAGATTGTAATAGCACCTGTGTAATATGGTTTAGGGGAGAATTTTTTTTTTTGAGTTAAAGTGCTGAGAACACTACTTTGCATACTGCAAGTGATCAAAGTATGCTAAAATTTATTATTAATATCACATTAGCCCTTGGAGAAATTTATATGAACTGGCTTATTTGTCCACCTATGTAAATATTTATGTTGACATAATTTTAAGGAACTAGATTTATCAACTACAGAAATAAGTAGATTATGAAATGGCTGGTCCATTTATTTAAGCCAAATGTGACTTACCATGAGTTCATCTGTTTTATGTATACTCGTGATTATATTTGTACTTGGGGCTTTTAAAGCACAATGAATAAACGCATTGTGTTTGAAGTAGGAGTGTCTGGGTCTGATTTCTATCTCCAACACTAACTAGCTTTGTGGACTTGTGGTCATTTAACTTCTTAGATCTCATTTTCCTCTCCTGTAATGCATACTTTGTAGATTATTGAAAATAAAGGATATCCACATAGAGCACTCAGTATGATGTGTGTCATATTAAAAGCACCCCCCAAAAAGTACTTATTATTATCATATGCTTAAATATTTCTCAAATCAATAAGTCAATCAAAACATTTATTCAATAGGATTTACTTTTCATTATTCACAAGTGCAATTTAAAATCCAAAATTATTAAAATAAATGCAGCTTTGTACAAATGTTAATAAGAGATGTCACTTGTAACCTTATCTTAGCTCTGCTAAGATGACTATTGACTATTCCTCAAAAGTGTGAGGAAAACGAGTTATTCCCTGGACTCCACTGCCACATTCTTTTCTTCATCCTTATTTTATTTCCTCCTGGAATTTCACTCCTATTTTTGTTGGCTACCATGAATAGGTCTATTCATTTGGGGACCAGATGGAATAAAGTGGGGTAGTCACACATGTATTATTAGAGTGTTCCCTGCCCTTTCTCAGCTCCCATCGGTGTCTATGTACATAATGACAAATGGCTACATAATAACAATACCATCCACACCTTCCATTTAGTGAGACTACATCCTGATCTACTCATTGTTTTACCAACTTTATTAGTAATAGTCCTGCAGGAGACAGAAGCAGAGTGCATAATAAAAATAGAAAAAAAAGAGATTCACTGTTGAAGAAAAATAGTTGTTTTTAGGGTTTGTTTGAATTTTGCTTAATGGGGAGCAACACTTAGTATAGTAGAATTCCACATGATTTTTAAAACATCAATTAGAAGAGGATCATGTGAAACAGTACATCTTTTATTACTAAGAAGTTTGATTGCACAGAGCACTAAATTATTAATTTTTATAATCAGGACCAGTTTCTCTTTTTCCTTTCAGTAACTTAAAGTACAAGCTCATATTCAGTTCAAAATCAAAAAATGGGCGTAAGACCTAAATAGACATTTCTCCAAAGAAGACATACAGGTGGTCAAGAGGCACATGGAAAGATGCTCAACATCACTAAATAGTAGAGAAACACAAATTAAAACTACAATGAAGTATCAACTCCCAGTGGTCAGAATGGCCATCATCAAAAAATCTACAAACAATAAATGCTGGAGAGGGTGTGGAGAAAAGGGAACCCTCTTACACTGTTTGTGGGAATGTAAATTGATACAGCCACTGTGGAGAATAGTATGGAGTTTCCTTAAAAAACTAAAAATAGAGCTACCATATGACCCAGCAATCCCACTACTGGGCATATACCCTGAGAAAACCATAATCCGAAAAGACACATGGACCCCAGTGTTCATTGCAGTACTATTTGCAATAGCCAGGTCATGGAAACAACCTAAATGTCCATTGACAGATGAAAGAAGATGTGGTACATATATACAATGGAATATTACTCAGCAGTATAAAGGAACAAAATTAGGTCATTTGCAGAGATGTGGATGGACTTACAGTCTGTCATACGGAGTGAAGTAAGTGAGAAAGAGAAAAACAAATATCATATAATAACGCATATATGTGGAATCTAGAAAAATAGTACAGATGAACTTATTTCCAGGACAGGAATAGAGACACAGATGTAGAGAACAGATGTGTGGACATGGGGGGGAAGGAGAGGGCAGGATGAACTGGGAGATTAGGTTTGACATAAATACACTACCATGTGTAAAATAGATAGCTAGTGGGAACCTTCAGTATAGCACAGGGAGCTCAGCTCAGTGCTCTGTGATGACCTAGATGGGTGGGATGGTGGTGGATGGGAGGGAGGTCCAAGAAGGAGGGGATATATGCATACATATAGCTGATTCACTTCGTTGTACAGCATAAGCTAACACAATATTGTAAAGCAATTACACTCCAGTAAAAAAAAAAAAAAAACTCCTGCATCGATAAGAGAATGGGTTATTTCATAAATCATATTGCTACATATCTGGAAGAAAATAAAGTCAGACATACAACCTCAAAAAAAAAAAATAAAAGGGAAAGCGCATCACTCCAAAAAGTTTTCCACATATTTTCATTTTGATAATGGACTGTATATTTGTTTTAACTTACCTCTTAAAATCTTGCTTGAACCCACACCTTCATAAATATTTAATACATCTGTATAATATGTATTAAAATAATCAAAGTTCAGTTGAATGGAAAGTCCTTGGTTTACACTAAATTAAAAGCAAAAAATAGACTATTACACTCTTAACAGTTGGCACAACTCAATGTATTCTAGAATTTGAATGTATTTTTCTAATTGTGATAAAGAATATGTAACATGGGATAGACTCTCTTAATTTTTTAAATGCATGGAACAGTATTTTTAACTATAAGCACAATATTGTACTGCAGCTCTCTTGAACTCTTTCAACTTGCATGATTGAAACTCTATACCCACTGAACAGTAACTCCCCATTTGTTCTCTCCCAGCCTCTGACAACCATTGTACTTTTTGACTCTCTGAGTTTGAATACTTTAGATGCTTCATATAAGTGAAATCATGCAGGATTTGTCCTCCTGTGACTGGCTTATTTCACTTAGCATAATGTTCTCAAGGTGCAACCACGTTGTTGCCTATGATAGGATTTCCTTCTTTTAAGGACTGAATAATATTCCACTGTATATATAGACCACATTTTCTTTATCTATTCATCTGTCGATGAACATTTAGGTTGTTTCCACCTCTTAGCTATTGTGAATAATGCTGCAATGAACATAGGAGTGTGTATCTTTTAGAGATCTTGACTTCAATTCTTTGGGATAAATACCAAGAAATCGGATTGCTAGATCATATGGTAGTTCTATTTCTTATGGCTTTAGGGAGCCTTCATACTGTTTTCCGTACTGACTACACCATTTTGCATTCCAACCAACATCACACAAGGGTTCCAATTTCCCCACATCCTCACCAACATTTATAATGTTCTGTTTTTTTGGTAATGGCCATAATGATTTTGATTTGCATCTCTCTGATGATTACTATGTTGAGTGATGCCCTTTAGCCATTTGTATGCCTTTTATTTTTTTTTGAGCAATATCTATTTGAGTCTTTTGCCCACTTTTTATTTGGTCTATTTTGCTATTGAGTTTTGTAGGAGATCCTTATATATTTTGGATATTATCCCCTTATTAGATATATGGTTTGCAAATATTTGCTTCCATTCCTTAGGTTGCCTTTTCATTCTGTTGTTTTCTATTGTTTCCTTTGCTGTATAGAAGGTTTTTAATGAGATATACTGCCACTTGTTGATTTTTGCATTTGTTGCCTGTGCTTTTGTTTTCAAATCCAGGAAATCACTGTGAAGAGCAATGTTATGAAGCTTTCCTTTTATGTTTTCTTCTAGGAGTTTTATGATTTCAGGTCTTATGTTTAAGCCTTTAATTCATTTTGAGTTTATTTCTTGTGTATGGTGTAAGGTAAAGGTCCAATTTTGTTCTGCAACTGAATATCTAGTTTTACCAACACCATTTGTTGAAGAGACTATATTGTTTCTCCGTTGTGTAGTTTTGATATCCTTGTCAAAGATAATTTGACCATATATGTGTGGGCTTATTTGTGACCTCTCTATTCTGTTTCATTGGTCTGTATGTCTATTTTTATGCTGGTACTATACTGGTACTAATTACTGTAGCTTTGTAATATATTTTGAAATCAGGAAGTATGAGCTTTGTTCTCTTTCTCAAGATTGTTTTGGCTATTTGGGGTCCTGTGTGGTTCCATATGAATTTTAGGATTCTTTTTTCCTTTTTCTTTTAAAATCATTGGGATTTTGATAGAGATTGTGATGGATCTATAGATCATTTTCAGTAGTATGGACATTAGTATATTACATTATTATATTTTAACAATATTAAGTATTCCAATCCATGAACATGAGATGTCTTTCCATTTATTTGTCTTTAAATTCAGTCAGTAATGTTTTATTATTTTCATTGTGTCTTTTACCTCCTTGATTAAGTTTATTCCTAAGTACTTTATTCTTTTTACTGCTATTGTAAATGGGACTATTTTCTTAATTTCCTTTCTGGATGATTAGTGTATAGAAACACAAGTGATCTTTCTATGTGGATTTTGTATCCTGTAACTTTGTTGAATTATTTTATTATTTCCAACAAGTTTTTTTGTGGAATTTTATGGTCTTCTATATATAAGATCTTGCCACCTGTGAACAGATAATTTTACTTCTTCCTTTTTTGTTTAGATACATTGTATTTTTTTTCTTGCTTAATTGCTCTGGCTAGGACTTCCAGTACTAAGCTGAATAAGTGTGGTGAGAGAGGGCATCCTTGTTTTGTTCCTGATCTTAGAGGAAAAGGCTTTACTTTTTCATCATTGAGTATGATATTTACTCTGGACTTTTCTTGTATGACCTTCATTAGATTTAGGTAATTTCCTTCTATTCCTATTTTGTTGAGTGTTTTTTATTATGATAGGGTGTTGAATTTTGTCAAAAGCTTTTTCTGAATCTGTTGAGAAGATCCTGTGATTTTTAGCCTTCATTCCGTTAATGTGGTGTATCAAATTGATTGATTTTTATATATTGAAACATCCTTGCATCCCAGAGATGAATCTCACTTGGTGATGGTGTATAATCCTTTTAATTTTCCATTGAATTTGGTTTGCTAGTATTTTGCTTAAGGATTTGTGCATTTATATTATCAGGGGTATATTATCAGGAATGTAGTTTTCTTTTCTTGTGGTGACTTTGTCTGGCTTTAGTATCAAAGTGAGTGTTCCTTCTTTTCCAATTTTTGGAAGAGTCTGAAAAAGATTAGTATTAATTCATCTTTAAATATTTGGTAGAATTCACCAGTAAAACCAGTGGGTCATGGTTTTTTGTTGGGAGGTCTTTTGTTACTGATTCAATCTTCTTACTAGTAAATGGTCTGTTCAGAGTTTGTATTTCTTTATGATTCAGTCTTAGTAGATTGTATGTTTCTAGGGACTTATCCTTTTCTTCTAGGTTATTCCACTTAGCACTTCTTTTTCTCTATCCTATAAGATTTGGTATGTTGCAGTTGTTGTTTTTTTTAAATTTGCTTCAAGATATTTTCTAATTTCCTTTTTGATTTAGTATGAGATCCATTGACTGTTCAAGAGCAATTAGAACGTTGCAAGTTTCTTTTTCAGTGGTGTCTAATTTTTTGCTCTCTCTGGTGTCTGTATGTGGCGCTGCACATTCTCTGGTCCTACCACAGCAAGTCACCCAACTATATCTTGTTCTCTGCAGCCACAGGCCATGCAAATTGTGCTGGCTCATCAGCTCCACATTCATGCAAGACATATACCCGTTGCTGAGGAAGCTCTTGAAACAGTTAGAATGTTGGAAGCATGCTGCACTTCTTTCTTTCTATCCTTAGGGAGAAGCCTTGAATTGTGCACCTTCTCCCAATTGTATCAAGCCCTGCTGGCCATAGCAAGCTGTACCCACTTCTCTTTGTTCTCAGTATCTCTCAGGCATCCAAACAATACCAGTTCCATCACTTATCCATATGAGGTGAGACAGAAACTAGTCCCTCAGGCAGCTCTTGGAAAAGCTGGGACACTGGATGCATGTTTCATCCTTCTTTTTCCTTCCAAGGAAGAAGTAGTGAGTCAAGACTTGTGCTGAGCTGTGCTGTGTTGGGGAAGGAGTTGATGGAGGGTAAAATGAACTTGATCTTCTTGTCCATTTCAGTGCAGCTGTCCTTGGCTTTGTGTTCACCTGGGGTATGCAACTTCTTAACTGAATTCTGGAATTCTCATAAATGTCTTTTGGTTCACATTTCACTGTTAAATCGACATATCTGTGGGGGAACAAAAGCTGAGGCTTCTTGGCTACAGAATAATTCCTATCTCATTATGCCAGCATCTGTATGAAAATCTCCTATGGTGTGATTTAGTCATGGCATATTGAAAGCTGAGAACACCCTCTATATACAACCTTTGTGCTAAATCTTGAATAAAATTTGGATCAGTTGCTATATATTTGACCTCCAAGCTCTCAATTTGGTTGACCAATCCAATCATTATGATGATCAAAATAATCAAATTGCCAATGGCTTATCTACCTTATGCTGAATGCTCTGTGGGGAAAAATGTTCAAATTTTAATTTTCAGTTTGGGGAAAAGGTGTCTAGGGCAATGCCTATTTATAACTCTACTGTCTCACTGAAGTGTAGGATCAGAAATGTGAATAATTCTTTAGTGTTTTGGAGGTACAAGGTTCCCCTGAACTCTGCAAAAAGGAGGAAGGCCAAACAATTAAAGCAGAGCATGGATAATGTTGAAGCTGGCTGAATACTGAAAGGGTGGATAATAGGGAGAGATCTAGTCTCCAAAGCCAAGAAGGAGACTGAGAAGATACTTGGCTTCAGAGGCTGGCTGCAGAGGCAGCTGATTTAACCATGGCTCCTGCCCAGGGGCATGGCAAGTTTGGATTTTCGGTAAGTTATCAGTAGTACCGTGATCAGTTGGTAAACTGGGGACATTCATCACAAATGTAGTTAATTTTGAAACTCTAAGTTTCATGGTTGGGAAATGTCCATTTGGGGCAAGACCTGAGGTTTGGCAAACGTATTAGATTCCTGATGAGGGGCTGGAGGCAGGGCTAAGGTTTAGTCTTCAAGGAGCGGGGCTGACAACACTGCAATGGCAGCAACTAGCAGGGGAGGATTAAAAGACATGTAAGCAGTAACCCAAGTTTTTGGATCTGACCAATGTTTGCTGCCAGGAAGGTGAGGTTAGAACAATGGTGGGTTGTTTTTAAAAAATATTGACACAGGGACCTCAACCCTGGATATCAGATTCCATGGTTCTGGAATGGATTTGGGGATGTACATTTTTAAATACTCCAGGAGCGATTGTGATGTGCTCTCAGGTTTGAGCGTCACTGGAGGAAGATAGGCAGATGCAGAAGATGCCACGCTCATGGGCTACCCTCAGATGTATTTAGTAACCACAGGAGGTTGACAGGGGTGGAAGGAGATCAACGTGAGGGAGCAGGAGATACTCCCAGCCCAGACTGAGAGAAGGAGAGAAAAGCAGATGATGGCAGCTGTTTAAAAAAATTCTACCTCCGTTAGGTCTCTTCAGCCATGCGGAAAGTGAGCCTGCTAGTGAGAACTTTAGGAAATCCAGCATCAAAACTGAAGAAGACAGAGGAAGAAGAAATAAGCTGCCTTCAGGGATGATTTCTGTTATTTTAATGAAAGTTTTGGTGTCTCCAAGCAAGAAAACAGTGAGGTTTTTTTGGTTGTTGTTGTTTGCTTGTTTGTTTTGTTTGTTTTTTTAACAAGTGATGTTGTTTTCAAGAAACTAAAGGATGCAAGAGGAGCTTCCTAGGAAACTTTGTGTTCAGAAGCTGTTTACTTTTTCAAAATAGATAATTGAAAGTAGAGGAGAGAAATGAGTGCATACTTTTTTCTAGTTTCTTCTGTTTCAGAAAACCCAACTTATTTGCAATAAAACAAAGGCATTTATAAAGGTGAGATTAATTGGAGAATATCATATCTGATGTTTTTATAATATTAACCACAATTACCTTCTGAAATTTTGAAGGAAAGGATAATTTCCTAAATGTAATTTTTATATTTTACATTTTTGTATCAATAGCTACCCTTTTTAGAGTCCAGTTTTACTGAGCATATAGTAGAGTGCTAAGTGTTTTACATTCAATATTACTTTTCATAATGACTTTGACCCCTGTAGTTAGAGATACTGAACTCTATAGATGCAGAAATTTTGAGTCTAAGAGATTTAGTTATTTGTCTGAGATCACATACCTTGAATCTGAAGAAGCCAGATTTGAAGCCCATGCAGACAGTCTCCAGTGCTCACATTCTCCATCACTGACACTCTGCTACATGTGGTCTTAATATAATCCCAAAATATAGCTTAATTGCATCTTAACCATTTCTCCACTAGTTATTTGGTCTTCCAAGCTTGTAAGAAACATTATTGTCTTTACCCCTCTTTGATCACCATTAGGAAAAACAAACCATCAGGTCTAATGCATCTCTAATGTAGTAATCAGTTTTGAGAAGAAAATACACTTAGATTATTTATATAATTTTAAATCATAATTTTATCATGAAGTACAGTATTTATTTATTTTAGATTCTATAGGTTTTAAAAATCATCCCTAGATTAATGGTGGATTTCTTAAAATAGTTTTAAAAATTAAGTGATGGAAAAGGAAGTAAAAAGTATAGAACCATACAAATCTTTAATTAACATAGTGTGATTATTACATAAATGATATTATGTACTATTATAGCAAAAGTTTATTGTGATCTGCTTATAAGACCTCCCTGTAGTTTTGACCTAGCTCTACTAAGAAGTGGATTGAACAATTAAATTATCATTATTTAGTATTAATAAAATTCCAAAGATCACATGAAGAAATCACTGTGTAGTTAGGAATGTAGATCGGTTAGAATTCATTTTCTTTCCATTTTCAAAGGAAGTAATTTAAGATTTTTCTAAGTTTTTCTGCTGACATTTTAGGTAAAGAATTGAATATTTTTCATTTTTTTATGAACAATGTTAATAGCCATTTATAAATGCTTCTCTTTAAATATGATGTGATTATATTAGAAACGATATCCTCTAAATTTTTAAGTTTTCACTTGACAAGAATTACCTAGAACTGCCATTTTAAATACAAAATCTTATCCTTGGGACACAAGTAACATGTTGTTTAGAGCATGAAAAAAAGGAAATTGTGCTCTTAGTTATATCACATGACTTACATGAGGCTGAGCTCCAAAATAGAAACTATTTAAGCAGAACAAGATGTTCTTGGTTCCCTGAATAATGCCAAGTAAATGTGTTTAGAACAATCTTCCCTTCATACTTCATCTCATCTCTGGAATATGTCTACTCAGGAAAACAACTCTTGTGAGTCTTTATGGGGCCATTTCCTATCATTTGTTTGGCAAGAACCCAAAGCTCTGTCTTTTAACCTTCTTTAACCAGCTGTTATAATGATTCCCCATTTTCTAGTGAGTTATCACAATGATTAAAATAAACATATAGTAGGTCAGATTGGGAAACCATAATCCCATCCAGCTGTTAAGAGAAATGAATGAACTAGAATGCATTTCTCAAAGTGAATTCCACAGAGCACTTGTGCTGAATGTTCTGTGGGGAAAATGTTCAGTGGCTTAATAGAAAATATATATACAGTTGACTCTTGAACAATACTGGCTTGAAGTGTGTGGTTCCACTTATATGTGGATATTTTCAATAAATGCATACTACACAAACCATGGGGAACCATAGAACAGAGTGCCAACTGTAATGTTATATGGGGATTTTGACTGCATGGGCTGATGGTGCCCCTAAGCCTTCTGTTGTCAAGGGTCAACTGTATATTTTGGGGGAAATTTACTTGCATCTTAACTTATTTAAGGCTATGAGAAGTCTTGTATTTTTAAAAAAATTATAATGAGTTTATTTCAGAGCTCCTTATATTTATTCTAGTACAAATGATCTTTACCTTGAAATATCTGAGAGAAACATTAGGTACTACTCCTCTGTGAAAAATGTTTAGGCAAATGTTAAGGTAGACCAGCTATCAGCAGTTTGATTATTTTGATCATCATAATGATTGGATTCGTCAATTGAATTAAGACTTGGAGGTCAAATATATAGTAAATGAACTAAGTGTTATTCAAGATACAACAAAAAGGATGAGTATAATGGTTTCCCATCTCTTGATCTGCCATGACCAAATCACACCATCGGAGATTTCACATGGATGCAAGCATAATGAGAAAGGAACTGCTCTGTAGCTAAGATGCAGCTAAGTGAAATACAGTTTCTTGTGACACACAGACATACAGGCATGCTGTTAATTTTGGCAGCATTTGATTTGTGCCAACCATATGGAAAAAAAACTATCTACAAAGCCCAATGAGATGGTCCCATTTATTGTTCATAGGGCAAAATTCCTTTTTAAAAGTTTAAGAATGAGAGAGACATTTCTTGGACAGGATATCAGTTGGGAAGGCTTTGTTTCGTAGTTAATGAAAAAAATTGTCCAAAAAATAAATACATTACTAAAGATGGTAAGACTAACTGCATCAGAGAAAGACTTTATGACTTAAGAACATGGAATAGAAGATGGTATATTACCGTATAATCCACCGACAAACAACACTTGGATTAGAAGACTTTGGATAATGGGGAGCTTCGAAGGACCCAGAAGATCCAGTCAACAAAAATCTTCCATCACAAGCTGTGGCTGTGAAAAAATGGCAATTAATGTTAGACAAAACAATCTTGGAAGGGTTTCTCAAATGAAATGGGATTCAAATTGCCTAATGAACCTTCATAGACTACTCGTGACTAAACCTATACTAGGTCATTTCACAAAACTAAAATGATCGAATGGAAATAGATCAGATTTCGTGTTTTAAATCTATTATCTATTTTCAAATACTCTTACACACCCCATTATAGACCCTTTAGAAAATCATTCTATTTTTAAATACGCATAGCTAAGTTGCATTTTTAGTATATTCTTTTATATTTGTAAGAAAACAAATATATCTGAATTGTAAACTTCTAATTTAAAGAAGCAACTATTTTTTGTTTTATTTTCCCCATTAAATTGGAGCTAGGGTGAACCTCCTCTATGCGTACTAAGTGATACATCTCCCTGAAAATGATCAGAAAATGGCCAGGCAAATGATACATATGGTGCAAGGGGCCTGAAGAGATCCTTCCATTCAATCTGCTGCACACAACTTTTAACCTTCATCACTTTTGCTCCTTTTGTATGGACTCACAATCTAGCTCAGTATTTTCATTCAATATTCCTGAGTGTGTTTTTCTTTCCCATGACAACTCATTTTCCTCTTTTAATTCTTGTAGCACATTTATTTCATGTACTTCTCTTACATCTCCTTAATGTCATGAATTACTAGTTGTCTTAATTTATATCTGAGTCATTTTCTACTAGATTAAAATCTTGAAATCATGAACTAGGAGTCATAATTTGTAGCTTTTTATTTTATACTTGCTATGTATAGTATGCATTAAAAATAAAACTGATTTGATTTTCACAATCTTTAGTTTTTCTTAGGTTATTTTCTATATTCTTACTACTGTTGACACCATAATTCTAGAATAATGACTCCTGGAATGTGTCCTTTTTCTTTTGGCATTTTGTTTATTCCTCATATGTCAGAAGTGTTGATAGAGGGCAGGGAAATCAAGGAAATTTATCAAAATTAAATTGCTGCCCTTGGAATCTGAGTGCAGAATAAGCTAATCCTAAGTTGATAAATGGAAAAACCCACTGTAACATTACACAGTAATTCTGCCAAGTTATAAAACACAAGCTATTATATGACATCAAATATTTTATGTGAACAGAAGAAACAAATTGAAAAGCACATAGAAATCTTGGTAAAAATCCCACATTTTGGTTGGCTTTTTGCTACTTTTGGTGTATATTTTTAAAAGGCACATAAGGTAGAGGCATAAAAAAAGGTAAATAAATTTTAAGATTCAAAGTCCGTTTAAGAATAATGTCCTAGGAATTAATTGCATTGGATTATGGATTGGATTATTATAGCCCAATTCCCAAGAAAAAAAAGAACAAATTAAGAACAAAAAAGATAATAACCCAATATCATAGACTTCAGGAAATTAAAGAGAAAAAATTGTGACTTGTTGAGAGATTTGAATCACTTTATGTGTAATACTTGCTGGAGCAAAAAGGACAATTAAGGCTAATTTGTATGATTTGAAGATAAACAGTAAAATATATGTCTGTTCAATGCAGAGCTAAATCATCTTCTAGTTGTAAAAAAAATCTCCTTCTTCACTCTTAACTCTCTGCGTATCACAAACCACGCCAAATAAATGAGACAATTAATCCCTTAGCTTCAATGACCATAAAAGTAAGAATAGTGTCTGCTTGTATTTTAAGTGATATATGGAGCCTTTTAATCACAGTTTGTCAAGAAACATGTGGGCTCCAAGAGTATAGGCAGTGCAAGAAAATCCACTACTATTATAAGTAGTTTATATTTAAATTATGACACTTAGGAACACAGTAAGGAAGAACAATCAATCCTACCAGCCCTAAAATACAACTGTTAGCATTGGTGGAATGTTTATTATGTGCCAGCATTGCTCTAAGGTCATTATATAAGTATTAATGTCCCCTTCACCACAAATTTATGAAGTTTTAGGTGGGGAAGCTGAGGTACAGAGCGGGTAAGTTAACTAACATAAGTTCTTCCAGCTTACAAGGGATGATTCAAAGCCAGGCAATACCTAATATTAGCCTAATACTGCAATATATAGAGCTATCAGGGTGACATCACTCAGTCGTTGAAAAGCAGGATGTGTGTGTGTGTGTGTGTGTGTGTGTGTGTGTGTGCGTGTGTGAGAGAGAGAGAAATTTTAAATGAAAAAAGAAACAGAAAATTAAAAGAATTTCATCATGTCCAGTGTTTTTAAAATTAGAATATAGATCACATTTGCAACACCACTTCACAACAAACAGGAGGGAGCAAAAAAAGATAGAGTGAAAAAAAGGGAACAAAACAAGACCAGTTTTAGAATTTGTAAAACCTATTTGCAAAGCTGGTAACACTTTAGTAATTCTTCACATCCATTCACTACATATTTGGGGGGAAGATATCAACAGCTTTGGGCTGTACAATGGGGGTCATACATTTCCAAAAAGCTGAGTGATGACCCTGGTGGCAGAGATTGTTGTATGTTTGCCATACCCTTATTCAGTCCCTTTCTAGGTACATGACTAGACTGCATATCCTAAAATGGGTCACGTGACAGAGTCTGGTTAATAAACTATAGTGAAAGTGATTGTGTTTATCTCCAGATATGATTTCTAAAAAGATCTTCTATAACATTTTTCCATTGTCTCTCCGCAGGTTGCAAAGGATCCAGGGGAGAACTGGCCCAGAAGGGATGGTGGAGGAACCAGCGTCCTGAATGCCTGTAGAGCACTGCCTCTTGCCATCTTTCTTGGACTATAACGTAAGTGATAAATAAACTGTAATTGTCTTACATTGCTAAGATTGTTTATCATAATATTTAGCTTGCCCTTAAGAATATGATCAGTTTGCCTGTTCAATTTTCTATGAAGTTGCTGAGTTTTAGTGCAAATGGATAATCTACAGGTCTAGTTCTGCTCTAAAAGGCCTCTGGGAATTCCTACACTTAAGTAAAGATTAAGAAGAATATTCCTGAACACATTTAAAATAAAATTACAATAATATTGAACTACTTATAATAGCAAAATTCAGAATGCCAAAATATTATCATTTCAAGATATAGGTTTGTGCTGGGGACTTTCTCGTACATTCTTTCATTTAATTTCAGGATATTTCTGGAGAACCTAATGGTACATGTCATGAAGCTGGACAGACTTTTGGCAAAACAGATATAACCCAGCCATGGCTGAGTAGGATTACTGGGTATTCAGGATTATAATTTTTGACTACGAAGTGCTTTTAAGTGTAGCATCAGAAAAAATTCTCAGTGAGAGATCAATGAGCCTGTCAAATAATATGAGCCATTCTCTTGCACTATCTGAAATTGCCTGTAATGGAATGGGATTCGTATGGGTGTGTTCTTAGGACCCACTGAGAGCGCCCTCTGCTGGCTCAATGTTTATTAGTTGTGTGTTTTCTCAGGGCTTTGAATTCTCCGGGAACGTAAATCAAACATGCTCTCTGCCCATCTATTGTGCACATACCTTTAAGGCATGCACATACATTGTGCATGCAAACAATCTATGGAGACACTTGCCAACTTCCAAACAGGCCTGAACATTAGCCTAAAGGCTGTGAATCAACATCTCTTCTTCTCATAGGTCAGCTAAAAAGTGAACTTTCCTGCTGATGCAATTTTCATCAGAAGAAAAAAACAATTTAAAGAAATCTTGGTGCTGCTATAGTCAGCTATAAGTTGTGAAAACCTAAATAACTAAAGAGTAAAAAAGAAGCTGTTTAGGAAGTCAACATTATTATGACTCAATTAATAACACAAGCTAGAATTAGAGCTCACAGCTGGAGGAGAAAAAAGAGATAGAGCAAAGGTCAGTTTCACATAGAGAATTCTCTTAAAATAATCTTTCAGTGAACGTAGATTGATGGACAGGGCTTTCATGTAGAAATTATGCTACTAGAAGTTCGAGGTGGTGCTGAGGTGAAGAACTCACAATCATTCATGACTAAATAATAAATAAAACAACTTATATAGGCTTGAAAATCCTAGATGGATAGAGTAATTGATTTGTCCACTTTGTTCCACAACAACTTAAAATTGTTTTTCAAAAATAGATATAATGCTAACTTTAAAACACAAATAAAGAGAATCAAGAAAAAATGGCAAACGAGGATTCAGAGGCTTGAGAAAGTTAGTAACATGGATGGTGAATTGATACCGTTTAAATTAACATAAAACCTCCATGATATTGAAAAATAATAATGCAGTTTGATTATGTCTTTCAGGCAAATTTAGAGAATTCAGTCTAATAGTGAGGTTCATGTCATGAGTTTAGAATGACTAAGAAAAGTAATTCATGGCCTTATAACTTGTTTTAGGACAAGTTGCCACACATAGGATATTTCTATGGTTATGTTTTGATATGCATGGATACTAATTTATTATGAAAATTATAAACTCCATGATAGTAAAGAACACATAATAGGTGTGGTTCATTCTCTGATTATTCATCTTATATATTTTTGCCCATTTAAAGTTATCGATCATCATTATACAGGCTTAAAGGCATGTGTCTCACTTTGATACACATTATTTTTGAAATAAATCAGCATCACCTTTATTACCTCATGATGGCACACTTGTATCACATTCTCTGTGAAAAGGTTTTGAAAACTGCCTGAAAACCATAGCAAAATAGGATGTTGCTTTCTTTTTCTTTGAGTAACTTAGTTATATAAAATAGATTAAAAAATATTCTGTAGCCTACACTTTCTTCCAATATGCTCTGAGTGCACTTCAAAGTATGTAGTTAAACTCTGAAGTTTGAATTTTATCCAAGAACATTTGAATTAGGATTGCTTAGTAGAAGACTCTTCAGTTAAGTTGCCAGTTTTTGAGTTGGTTCTGGGAAACAGAACAACTGCCTGTCTTTTCAAGTATATACTGAGGGGATAGGTAATTTTTTAAACTTCAGTTGGTAATGGAGCATTCATCTTCAATTAACATCAAGCAAGAAGAGCAAAGTGTAACAAATAATAGAAGAACAAAGTGTAGCAAATTATAACTAAAGCCTTTTCACATTTCAGGAACTAATGGTGCTCATGGTCAATTTTTAAACTGGTTGTAAACCACACCAAAAATTGTTCAATTCCTGCTGTTTAATTTTTCAAGAACAAATTATAGGTTAGAATTGTTCAGATAGTTCCTCACATTCCTTACCAATCTGTATGTACATTTATGTGCTAATCTTTCATGTGTATACTACCCAGTGATAAAATGAAGAAGTAAGCCAAAGAAGAAATATGTTTATATCACTTAGAGCCATGTTTGGCATTTAGTAAGTACTACTTAAGTGTTAAATAATAATAATAATAATAATAGTGATTTTTAAAATTATTAGCACTCAACACAAATGCCAAAATTTACAAAAAAACACAGATATTTTATTGATCAAACATGAAGATCTTATTTGTAGCTGATTTCCCTTATTCACAGAACTACAACTCAAGTACACTTTTTAATATATCTTTTGTTTCTTTGCCAAAAGGTGAATAAAGGTAACAATCAAAATTAAGGGGTGGTGATTACTGAGTTAGAAACTGTTAAAATGGCAAAAATAAAATGACCAATATTGTGATAAGATGGTGAAAAAATGTTCAAATTCATAATAGTTTGTAGTAGCTTAATAAGGGATGAAAAATAATGCCAGTCTCCTCCCCCAGACATTAACCACAGCATTCTTTCTACACTTGTCGAATGGAATTCTGTTTAATCAATATGCTTAATGTCATGTGATAAAGTTTAGGAAATATTAATATAATTATTTTTTAGATTTTTGTATTAAATTATAAACATGGCTATTGGGATATCTCATTCTCCAGTAGTTTTTGGTACTTGAGGGGTGTGTGTGTATGTGTGTGGTACATAGTGAGGGAGGATGGAAGAGAAGGGGGAAGAGGGAAGGAAGGTCATCACTTACCACAAATTTTATTGTCTTCATCAGAGCCATCCGGACAGTTCAATTCTCCATCACAAAATAAATCAATTGCTATACACTTTAGAGCATCAGCACACAGCCTTGAATCAGGTGGGCACTCTACTGAGACATTTCCTTTTAAAAAAAGATTGGATTTATAAGTTTCCCACATAGTAGATTTAATTTCCAACCAATGAGATATGTACAATGTCTGGATAGTTATTATATATTTTTTGTCATTAGGTAAGTATATGCTTACTTATAAGCATGTATTTCAATTTCCAAAAGAAATATTTATTTCATTTAATGAATTGATCATTTGTAAAAACTTAGTTTTAAATTTTGAAGAAATGATACATATTTCTTCATAGATGTCAAATATGATGTTTATTTTGTTGATTTTTAACCTCGACAAATCAATGCTACAGTTTGGACATTTAGTCACCAATATTTACACCTCCTAGGCTTGTAATATGTAATGTGGGGCAATTTATTGGAATATGTATCACATCATCTGCAGTATCTAGTAGCCACTTCATTTACTTATAAACTTATCATTTGAAAATATAGTGGCTGAAGTCAAGGTTTGCATACTGCAGAGCAAAATTTGTCAAAGAAAGCTATTTTATAGTAAAATAAAACACTTAAAATTCCCAGCGCATTGAGCATGAGAAACCCAAAGGTTATTTCTGTTCAATATCTCCTTGCTTCTTGGATCAGAGGTTCTTAGGGGGAAAGGTGCAAACATGGCCCTGAAGGGCTCCATGCCATACTCTGGCCATGATCTGATCAATTTGCACCTCTCAGCCTGTCCTGTCCTTCTCCTTCTCCTCTTCCACATTTCTAGATATAGAGATGGACTGAGAAACACATTTTACTTCTAGAAATTGACTTGGAAATTTTAGGTGCGATTCTAAAAATATATTTTTATGCCCACTAGATAAACACATATGTTTTTATTTTTCTAAGCAATGTGAGAATTTGAATATTTTTTGTCTATGATTAGAATAACAATGACAGTTTAAAGTTTTTGGAAAATCTTTAAGCTCAATAACATTTTTTGTTATTGTTCTTAATCTTAAAACCAGCATTGCACTGCCATCTGCTGGGTTTTAAACATATATTTGATTCTGAAATTTCTCCTTATACTCCAAGAAATTAATTGGAGGAAAAAAAGTGCTTCTGTCAATAAATCTGCTAAGGTAATATTTAATTAAGAACATTATAGACAGGGTTGCTGAGTATATATACAACTAAATTGGACTTTTGTAATTGTCTGTAATTAAAGTGGATATAAACCATTGGGAAATTCAAGGATCACCTAACATCTAAAATAGGAAAGGATAAAAACCAGAGCCATTCCCAAATGACAAAATACTCCCCCTTAAGAGAATAAAAAATGGTATTGAATAAACACATATGCATATTATGAGATACTCATCAAGAGAGTCCTTAATTGTTGAGTCCCTAATCCATGAAAGGCATAGTGTTGATAGTATTCCATAAATGCTTGATAAATAAATAAATGAGAAAAAAAGGGCATTATTCTAGAAATTCTATGTCTCATTTTAACAGTAGTTAATAGAATTCTAAGTGTTCAGCATCTATAAGAATAGATTTGGGGATATAACTAGGAAAATTATAATTTTGTCTGATCTAATGTTTCTCATGGGAACTTCACTTCCTGATGTTTCATATTTTGTCTGTTGCTTACTGAACTTTATAGATTGAACTTCAAGACCACACTGGCAAGTGACACCCCTTGGGACCCCTTTGATCTCATTAATGATCATTCATTCACTCTATGAGTATTTATTTCTACTTATTTGTGTCATGGATTTTTAAGGGATAGAGATAAAAGGATGAGTAAGGCAGAAACTATTCTCATGGAGCTTGGAGTTTAGTTGGAGACTGGTTCCTTAAATAATAAATTTTTTAAATGATGCAGAAAAAAGTGATATGGGAAAAAAGTGATATGGGAACATCAAAGACTGGGTTACACCATGGATTATTTTCCTTCTGAGGCAGGGATTGAAAGCATCTTCACATAAACTAAATTTTGAAGGATGCTTAGAAATGCACAAGGAAGAGAGGTATGTGAAATGTATACATAGTGATATGACAAGAGCATATTAATATATGCAGAACAGAGGACTCTAACTTATCTAGATGTTGGGATGTTTATTGAAGCTATGGCAGGAAGGGAGTTTAGTGCCAAATTCTGGGGGACTTTTAAAAAATCTTTTAACATATTAAAATATTTTTCTATAAGCAATGGCATTGAAAATGTTTACATATATATGTGATATGACCAGTCCATGTTTCATAAAGGCAATTCCAGGACCAAGTGGAGAATCATGTGAAGAGAGCAGACCAATTGAGAAACTGTTTCAATGGTCAAGGTGAAAGTTGATGAGGGTTGGAACTCAACTCTTGCACTTGCAGAAGAGATGGGGCATATTCCAATTGCTATTTTACAAGTAGAATTGATGAGCTTTAGTGACCAGATGTGCCCCTGAACAGAGAGTGGTGGCTAAGGGGATGCTAAGGATGGTAAGTACACTTTTGGAGTGGCCAGTTGAATTACCAATGGTCATTAATCATGTTAGTGATTATAAGAGAAACAGCTGGTGGGATTAGAAAATGACTCTAGTTTGAAATATTTTGATTTGAAGGTGGAAATATTATATTATGTCAAGACTGTACTCTGTATATCTCCAGATTCTGGTGTATAAACACTCTTCAGCTGTCTTGGTCCATGAATAAAGAGAATTTCCTCATATCAAAACCAATATGGGGGGGAGACCTTCAAGATGGCAGAGGAGTAGGACATGGAGATCACCTTCCTCCCCACAAACGCATCAGAAATACATCTACATGTGGAACAACTTCTTCAGAACACCTACTGAATGCTGGCAGAAGACCTCAGACATCCCAAAAGGGAAGAAATTCCCCACGTACCTGGGTAGGGCAAAAGAAAAAAGAAAAAACAGAGACAAAAGAATAGGGACGGGACCTGCACCAGTGGGAGGGAGCCGTGAAGGAGGAAAGGTTTCCACACACTAGGAAGCCCCTTCGCAGGCGGAGACTGTGGGTGGCAGAGGGGGGTGCTTCGGAGCCACGGAGGAGAGCGCAGCCATAGGGGTGCGGAGGGCAAAGCGGAGAGATTCCCGCACAGAGGATCGGCGCCAAGCAGCACTCACCAGCCCGAGAGGCTTGTCTGCTCACCCGCCGGGGCGGGCGGGGCTGAGAGCTGAGGCTCGGGCTTCTGTCGGATCCCAGGGAGAGGACTGGGGTTGGCGGCGTGAACACAGCCTGAAGGGGCTAATGCGCCACAGCTAGCTGGGAGGGAGTCCGGGAAAAGGTCTGGAGCTGCTGAACAGGCAGGAGACTTTTTCTTGCCTCTTTGTTTCCTGGTGCGGAGGAGAGGGGATTCAGAGCGCCGCCTAAACAAGCTCCAGAGATGGGCGCGAGCCGCGGCTATCAGCATGGACCCCAGAGACGGGCATGAGACGCTAAGGCTGCTGCTGCAGCCACCAGCCACCAAGAAGCCTGTGTGCAAGCACAGGTCACTCTCCACACCGCCCCTCCCGGGAGCCTGTGCAGCCCGCCACTGCCAGGCTCCCGTGATGTGGGGACAACTTCCCCGGGAGAACGCACGGTACGCCTCAGGTTGCTGCAACGTCACGCCGGCCTCTGCTGCAGGCTCACCCCGCCTCCTCCGCACCGCTCCCTCCCCCAGGCCTGAGTGAGGCAGAGCCCCCGAAGCAGCGGCTCCTTTAACCCCTTCCTGTCTGAGCAAAGAACAGACGCCCTCAGGCGACCTACATGCAGAGGCAGGGCCAAATCCAAAGCTGAACCCCTGGAGCTGTGCAAACAAAGAAGAGAAATGGAAATCTCTCCCAGCAGCCTCAGGAGCAGCGGGTTAAATCTCCACAATCAACTTGATGTACCCTGCATCTATGGAATGCCTCAATAGAAAACGAATCATCCCAAAATTGAGGCAGTGGACTTTGGGAGCAACTGTAGACTTGGGGTTTGCTTTCTGCATCTAATTTGTTTCTGGTTTTATGTTTATCTTAGTTTAGTATTTACAGTTTATTATCATTGGTAGATTTGTTTATTGATTTGGTAGCTCTCTTCCTTTATATATATATATATATATATATATATATATATATATATATATATATATATATATATATTTCCTTTTTCTCTTTTTGTGAGTGTGTGTATGTGTATGCTTCTTTGGGTGATTTTGTCTGTATAGCTTTGCTTGTACCATTTATCCTAGGGTTTTGTCTGTCCATATATTGTTTTTTTTTAGTATAGTTTTTAATGCTTGTTATCATTAGTGGAGTTGTTTTTTGGTTTGATTGCTTTCTTCTTTCTTTCTTTCTTCTATTTTTATTACTTTTAATTTTTTAAATTTTTAACAATTTTTTTATTTTAATAATTTTATTTTATTTTTTTCTTTCATTTTTTCATTTTTTCTCCCTTTTCTTCTGAGCCGTGTGGCTGACAGGGTCTTGGTGCTCTGGCCGGGTGTCAGGCCTGTGACTCTGAGGGGGGAGAGCTGAGTTTAGGACACTGGCCCACCAGAGACCTCCTGGTTCCACATTATATAAAATGGTGAAAGCTCTCCCAGAGATCTCCTGCTCAATGTTAAGACTCAGCTCCACTCAATGACCAGAAAGCTACAGTGCTGGACACCCTATGCCAAACAACTAGCAGGACAGGAACACAACCGCACCCATTAGCAGAGAGGCTGCCTAAAATCATAATAAGGTCACAGACACCCCAAAACACACAATCGGACACAGACCTTCCCACCATAAAGACAAGATCCAGCCTCATCCACCAGAACACAGGTGCCAGTCCCCTCCACCAGGAAACCCATCCAACCCATTGAATCAACCTTAGCCACTGGGGGCAGACACCAAAAACAACAGGAACTATGAACCTGCAGCCTGCTAAAAGGAGACCCCAAACACGGTAAGTTAAGCAAAATGAGAAGACAGAAAAACACACAGCAGATGAAGGGGCAAGGTAAAAACCCACCAGACCAAACAAATGAAGAGCAAATAGGCAGTCTACCTGAAAAAGACTGCAGAGTAATGATAGTAAAGATGATCCAAAATCTTGGAAATAGAATGGAGAAAATACAAGAAATTTTAAACAATGACCTAGAAGAACTAAAGAGCAAACAAACAATGATGAACAGCACAATAAATGAAATTAAAAATTCTCTAGAAGGAATCAATAGCAGAGTAACTGAGGCACAAGAACGGATAAGTGATCTGGAAGATAAAAGACTGGAAATAACTACTGCAGAGCAGAATAAAGAAAAAAGAATGAAAAGAATTGAGGACACTGTTAGAGACCTCTGGGACAATATTAAATGCACCAACATTCAAATTATAGGGGTCCCAGAAGAGGAAGAAAAAAAGAAAGGGACTGAGAAAATATTTGAGTAGATTATAGTTGAAAACTTCCCTAGTTTGGGAAAGGATATAGTCAATCAAGTCCAGGAAGCACAGAGAGTCCTTTACAGGATAAATCCAAGGGGAAACATCCCAAAACACATATTAATCAAACTATCAAAACTTAAATACAAAGAAAAAATATTAAAAGCAGCAAGAGAAAGACAAGAAATAACATATAAGTGAATCCCCATAAGGTTAACAGCTGAACTTTCAGGAGAAACTCTGCAAGCCAGAAGGGAGTGGCAGGACATATTTAAAGTGATGAAAGAGAAAAACCTACAACCAAGATTACTCTACCCAGCAAGGATCTCATTCAGATTTGATGGAGAAATTAAAAACTTTACAGACAATCAAAAGCTAAGAGAATTCAGCACCACCAAACCAGCTTTACAGTAAATGCTAAAGGAACTTTTCTAGGCAGGAAACACAAGAGAAGGAAAAGACCTACAATAACAAACCCAAAACAATTAAGAAAATAGTAACAGGAACATACATATCAATAACTACCTTACAAGTAAATGGATTAAATGCTCCAACCAAAAGAAAAAGACTGGCTGAATGGATACAAAAACAAGACCTGTATATATGCTGTCTACAAGACACCCACTTCAGACCTAGGGACACATACAGACTGAAAGTGAGTGGATGGAAAAAGATATTCCATGCAAATGGAAATCAAAAAAAGCTGGCATAACAATTCTCATATCAGACAAAATAGACTTTAAAATAAAGACTATTACAAGAGACCAAGAAAGAAACTACATACAGATCAAGGGATCAATCCAAGAAGAAGATATAACAATTATAAATATTATTTATGCACTCAACATAGGAGCACCTCAATACATAAGGAAAATGCTAACAACCATAAAAGGGGAAATCAACAGTAACACAATAATCATAGGGGACATTAACACCCCACTTTCACAAATGGACATATCATCCAAAATGAAAATAAATAAGGAAACACAAGCTTTAAATGATAAATTAAACAAGATGGACTTAATTGATATTTATAGGATATTCCATCCAAAAACAACATTATACACTTTCTTCTCAAGTGCTCATGGAACATTCTCCAGGATAGATCATATCTTGGGTCACAAATCAAGCTTTGGTAGATATAAGAAAATTGAAATCATATCAAGTATCTTTTCCAACCACAACACTATGAGACAAGATATCAATTACAGGAAAATATCTGTAAAAAATACTAACACATGGAGGCTAAACAATACTAAATAAACAAGAGATCACTGAAGAAATCAAAGAGGAAATAAAAAAATACCTAGAAACAAATGAGAATGGAAACACGATGACCTAAAACCTATGGAATGCAGCAAAACAGTTCTAAGAGGGAACTTTATAGCAATAAAATCCTACCTCAAGAAACAAGAAAAATCTCAAATAAAAAACCTAACCTTACACCTACAGCAATTAGAGAAAGAAAAAAAACCCCAAAGTTAGCAGAAGGAAAGAAATCATAAAGATCAGATCAGAAATAAATGAAAAAGAAATGAAGGAAACAGTAACAAAGATCAATAAAACTGAAAGCTGGTTCTTTGAGAAGATAAACAAAATTGATAAACCATTAGCTAGACTCATCAAGAAAGACAGGGAGAAGACTCAAATCAATAGAATTAGAAATGAAAAAGGAGAAGTAACAACTGACACTGCAGAAATACAAAGGATCACGAGAGATTACTACAAGAAGCTATATGCCAATAAAATGGACAACCTGGAAGAAATGGACAAATTCTTAGAAAAGCACAACCTTACGAGACTGAATCAGGAAGAAATAGAACATATAAACAGACCAATCACAAGCACTGAAATTGAGACTGTGATTAAAAATCTTCCAACAAAAAAAAGCCCGGGACCAGGTGGCTTCACAGGCGAATTCTATCAAACATTTAGGGAAACGCTAACACCTATCCTTCTCAAACTCTTCCAAAATATAGCAGAGGGAGGAACACTCCCAAACTCATTCTACAAGGCCACCATCACCCTGATACCAAAACCAGATAAAGATGTCACAAAGAAAGAAAACTATAGTCCAATATCACTGATGAACATAGATGCAAAAATCCTCAACAAAATACTAGCAAACAGAATCCAACAGCACATTAAAAGGATCATACAGCATGATCAGGTGGGGTTTATCCCAGGAATGCAAGGATTCTTCATTATACGCAAATCAATCAATGTGATAAACCAGATTAATAAACTGAAGGAGAAAAACCATATGATCATCTCTACAGATGCAGAAAAAGCTTTTGACAAAATTCAACACCAATTTATGATAAAAACTCTCCAGAAAGTAGGCATAGAGGGAACTTACCTCAACATAATAAAGGCCATATATAACAAACCCACAGCCAACATCGTTTTCAATGGTGAAAAACTGAAAGCATTTCCTCTAAGATCAGGAACAAGACACACTTGCCCGCTCTCACCAATATTATTCAACATAGTTCTGGAAGTTTTAGCCACAGAAATCAGAGAAGAAAAAGAAATAAAAGGAATCCAAATCAGAAAAGAAGAAGTAAAACTGTCACTGTTTGCAGATGACATGATACTATACATAGAGAATCCTAAAGATGCTACCAGAAAACTACGAGAGCTAATCAATGAATTTGGTAAAGTAGCAGGATACAAAATGAACGCACCGAAATCTTTTGCATTCCTATACACTAATGGTGAAAAATCTGAAAGAGAAATTAAGGAAGCACTCCCATTTACCACTGCAACAAAAAGAATAAAATACCTAGAAATAAACCTACCTAAAGAGACAAAAGACCTGTATGCAGAAAAATACAAGACACTGATGAAAAAAAATTAAGATGATACAAACAGATGGAGAGATATACTATGTTCTTGGATTGGAAGTATCGACATTGTGAAAATGACCCTAGTACTCAAAACAATCTACAGATTCAATGCAATCCCTATCAAACTATGAATGCCATTTTCCACAGAACTAGAACAAAAAATTTCACAATTTGTATGGAAACACAAAAGACCCCGAATAGCCAAAGCAATCTTGAGAAAGGAAACCCATGCTGGAGGAATCAGGCTCCTGAACTTCAGACTATACTACAAGGCTACAGTAATCAAGACAATATGGTACTGGCACAAAAACAGAAATATAGATCAATGGAACAGGATAGAAAGCCCAGAGATAAACCCACACACGTATGGTCACCTTATTTTTGATAAAGGAGGCAAGAATATACAATGGAGAAAAGACAACCTCTTCAATAATTGGTGCTGGGAAAACTGGACAGCTACATGTAAAAGAATGAAATTAGAACACTCCCTAACACCGTACACAAAAATAAACTCAAAATGGATTAAAGACCTAAATGTAAGGCCAGACACTATAAAACTCTTAGAGGAAATCATAGTCAGAACACTCTATGACATAAATCACAGGAAGAACCTTTATGACCCACCTCCTAGAGAAATGGAAATAAAAACAAAAATAAACAAATGGGACCTAATGAAACTTAAAAGCTTTTGCACAGCAAAGGAAACCATAAACAAGATGAAAAGACAACCCTCAGAATGGGAGAAAATATTTGCAAATGAAGCAACTGACAGAGGATTAATCTCCAAAATTTACAAGCAGCTCATGCAGCTCAATATCAAAAAAACAAACAACCCAATCCAAAAATGGGCAGAAAACCTAAATAGACATTTCTCCAAAGAAGATATATAGATTGCCAGCAAGCACATGAAAGGATGCTCAACATCACTAATCATTAGACAAATGCAAATCAAAACTACAATGAGGTACCACCTCACACCAGTCAGAATGGCCATCATCAAAAAATCTACAAACAATAAATGCTGGAGAGGGTGTGGAGAAAAGGGAACCCTCTTGCACTGTTGGTGGGAATGTAAATTGTTACAGCCACTGTGGACAACAGCATGGAGGTTCCTTAAAAATCTAAAAATAAAACTACCATACGACCCAGCTATCCCACTCTCGGGCATATACCCTGAGAAAAACATAATTCAAAAATGGTCAAGTACCACAACGTTCATTGCAGCTCTATTTACAATAGCCAGGACATGGAAGCAACCTGAATGTCCATTGACAGATGAATGGATAAAGAAGATATGGCCCATATATACAATGGAATATTACTCAGCCATAAAAAGAAATGAAATGGAGTTCTTTGTAGTGAGGTGGATGGACTAAGAGTCTGTCATACACAGTGAAGAAAGTCAGAAAGAGAAAACAAATACTGTATGCTAACGTATGTATATGGAATCTAAAAAAAAAAAAAAAATTGGTTCTGAAGAACTTAGGGGCAGGACAGGAATAAAGATGCAGACGTAGAGAATGGACTTGAGGACCCAGGGAGGGTGGAGGGTAAGCTGGGATGAAGTGAGAGAGTGGCATGGACATATAAACACTACCAAATGTAAAAAGATAGCTAGTGGGAAGCAGCCGCCTAGCACAGGGAGATCAGCTAGGTGTTTTGTGACCACCTAGAGGGGTGGGATAGGTAAGGTGGGAGGGAGACACAAGAGGGAGGAGATATGGGGATATATGTATACATATAGCTGATTCACTTTGTTATACAGCAGAAACTAACTCAACATTGTAAAGCAATTATACTCCAATAAATATGTTAAAAAATAAAAACCAATATGGAAAATATGAATATAGTTTTGTTATATAAAGGAAGTGTGTTTTGGGATTTTATCAGATTTTATTTTTACCTAGTCTGCTGTCTCCGTCTCATCTCCTTATGTACACATATATGATTTCAATTCCCAACAAAACCATTGGTTAATACATTAACTATTACAGAAATTAGCCAGATGCCAGTTTTTTAAAATGACCTTCCATTCTTAAAACTAGAGTCCTTTGATTTGTGTACTACTTAGTTTGCCATTTCATTCCTTAATTTTTCCTCTAGTATTTCTTCTTTTCTAGGAAATATGTACTGTACTTCTCAAGAGGGAATTTTTAGCAAAGGAGTTAAGAAATTCTATTTAAGGAAATGTGCACAAAGAAAATAACAATTGGTTCTGTTTATTAAAAGCTGTTCAAATTGTCTGAATATTAGTTGCTGTTTTCTTAAGTGGGAAAAAGACTGGCATATTTTTATATCTATATGGTATTTTATCTTCTGGATATTAATTTTTTGGCAAATTATGAAAACCCACCAGTAAATTAGCATTATTTGGAATTCTGCAAATGGAAGGTTTTAAGTAACTGTTTATATTTGTATTATGAAGGAGTCAGTACACACTGAAATGTGATTACTTCAGAGTGATTCACAGTCATATCAATGTCCAGTGATTTGGGATGAGGAATCTCTTGTGCCTACTTTGTGTAGACTCTGTGCTAAGCATGGTGGAGGACAAAAAGACTGAAATCCATTATTTGTTTTCTTCCAAACCAGTTATAAGAAGTGTTACACACAAGACAGTAATTTGAAAATCACATTTTGGAAATCTTTGATTTTTATTTTCTCTGTTACTTAAATACGGGTAATAATGCTTGGTGGCCAAAGATGAGACAAATTAAACCCAATTCCTAGTAATTGTCTCCTTTAATAACTTACTTAGTAATGGAATCAGAACCTGAATCCATGAATGCCTGCCTTGAGAGACCAAGTTCATTTCACTGTACTGTATTAGAAAAAGAGATATCACCTTACAGAAATTCTCATCTACTTTAAAAGAACAAATTTCATCTATTTAGCAAGACTATGACTGGTCAATTCAAATGAAATTATAGTGGAAAGATACTTTAATTCTGTTATTATGTGCATAGCAATGTCATAAATTAGAGGAGAATGCTTAGCAATATATGTATATTTTTTTCTCAAATGCAGAGAAAAAAATACTTGTCAAAACACATTTGGTGTTTACAGTGCCTGTGTCTTCGTCCTGGGGCAATTAATTCATTTGAGGAGTATAATTCTGCCGTAGCTTCTCTTGACCCAATTTTATGTTCTTCACCAAATCAGCCAGTTCCTTTTCTTCAGTCCCCAAACCACTCCACATAGTGGAATTGTGGCAAATTGCATTTTGTTGGAGATTGAGAAAGCCCATGATAGTGAAACTTCTGTTTTTTCACAATCATTCCCTACACAGTAAGCAACAAAAGACTAGAACAAGGCATATTCTAGAAACCCTTCAAGCATATGAACAATTGCCCAAAAGAGCCCCTCTCAGGCACACTGTAGCAGCCAGAAATCAATCGGTATAAGGCAACCTTCGTTCCCATCTCTCCCTTTACTCTTCCAAATGGGTTAGTAAAACTTTACAGTAATTGGCAACAAAGACAGTTGAGCAATAGAACATAATCCTCATGGACTTTGTACCAACTATCATATAAAAATTCTCTGTGGCAGAATTTATAATATTACTAACGCCCAGGTATATGATGCATGCATTTGCTGATTTTTCTCACACTCTGTCTTCCAGGCATATAAAAAATGAGAATAAAGTTAACATCCCTGAAAGGCATATTCATAATACATTATTGCTTGGAAACTGCGGTTTTCAAGTTTAATTGTCTCTTTCCCTTCTATAGATCTATAGTATCTTGACATATGAGAGGAATAAATGGGAAGGATGACTGGGGACTCATGGATCCAGTAAAAGAGGGAATGTGATATTTTGCCACCTACTTGCCTTATTATAATTTTTTGAGGATTGAGTAAAGTAATTCAATACAGTCTCCAATAACAGGAAAGCTTTGGATATGGAGTTTTTTTGGTCAAATAATTGATCAGATTAAAATGAGCATTACTGAATACAGTAATCTTGTCTTAAACTTAGTTGTTTTTTATTTATTTATTTATTTTTAAAATTTTTATTTTGGCTGCATTGGGTCTTTGTTGCTGCGTGCGGGCTTTCTCTGGTTGCGGTGAGCGGGGGCTACTCTTCATTGCAGTGCACGGGCTTCTCACTGCAGTGTCTTCTCTTGTTGAGGAGCATGGGCTCCAGGTGCGTGGGCTTCAGTAGTTGTGGCTCATGAGCTCTAGAGCACAGGCTCAGTAGTTGTGGCGCACGGGCTTAGTTGCTCTGCAGCATGTGGGATCTTCCCGGGCCAGGGCTCGAACCCATGTCCCCTGCATTCGCAGGCGTATTCTTAACCACTGTGCCACCAGGGAAGCTCTTTAGTTTAGTTTTTGAAAAGTGTTTTTAAAAAAGTATCCAGCTGCTTTTTTTTTTTTTTGGTCTAAATCTGAAGGGGGAAAGGAGAAAGGATCTAACCTGTGTCCCTCTTTATGCCAGTCATTAATTTGTATTTGTATTATTTCTCTTCTTCACGACCACTCTAAGATATATATTTAAATCTTTGTCTTTCAGATAATAAATACAAAGTTCAAGAAGACTAAGTAGCTTATCAAAACTGACGTGTACAGTAATTGGTGGAAATGGTTATGGTGGATTCACCCACACACTTTCAATGCTTGAAAAATGTATGTTACTTTTTGGTCTTCATTTTGATTATCAAATGCTTACATAAAGAGTGAAAGATAGGACTAAATATGTACTGATCTCATTCTTATAGTTTACATGTAGGAAAGGAGATTTCTATTCCAATCCCTAGGAGAGAAAAGTATGGGTTGAGTATTACACTCATGCTCTCTGTTCCCCATTCTCCATCTCCTTTGGCCAGAAGAAACTGGGCTGTTAGCCAACTTTTGATACTGGCCAATATGTCACAAGACCTTTGGCCTGTGAGATATTTTGGTCCATAAGACATTTGGTCCATTCCAAAAGGTCCTTAAAATTTGGTCCTATATAAAAAATGTCCATGAGCATATTTGGTCCATGCCAAATGATTTTGGACAGGACCAAATTATCAAGGACCTTTTTGGTGTAGACAAATGTCTTATGGACGTTTTGGACAAGACATAGTCCTGCAAGGAACTGGTCATATGGTTCAGCCACTTTTTATAATTTTGGTGGGTTTGTCTTTAGGAGAGTAAGGGGGAAAACTTAAGTCCAAGGATTTCTTGCTTTAACACTGTTTCCCCCCCCACCCCCCAAGTCATTCCACATATTTCTCTTAGGGCATTTTAATACCTAAGAGGTCCTCAATAACTGTGGGTTGTATGAATCACTCAGTGAATCAGTAAACAGACAGATAAATGGAAAACAGAGCACTCATTTAGATATTTGTTGCTGACTTTTAAAGTTTTAGAAATAGATTTCTCAAAATATATTAAAATTATTTTTTCAGTTTATTTTTAGATTAAAGGAATTAGTCACTATAGATCCTAAAATCATTTTCTGAAAGTGTGTTGAAAGGTGATTTTAGAGGCTGTAAATAGTTTTCTACCTTGGATAAGGGACTATGGGCTGAAGAGCAGTTTTATTTTTCAATATGTTGTGCTACTATATGGATAATACAACCCCAGGCAGGCTTATCCTACCATAAAAGACCTCTATAGGTTTAGAGGTGGGATGATTTGTTTCATAAAGCATTTTGATTAATGATTCATATATCATTCTGCTTTTCAAACATCACACCAACCATTTTATCCAAGAATTATTGTGTTACTCAGAGATCATTTATAATTTCACAAATGTTCTCTCCTTGTACGTATGTAACATTTGATATAAATTCTAATAACATAAAAATGGCAGTATTATTTTTGGAGCTGACGATCCACACACTATTGCCTTTATGGAGTTTACCTAAAGAGATTAGGTTCACATCCAGACCACTTAATATGAAGATTAAGTTAGGACCAGAGAAGACATTATGGTTAACCAGCACATAGACAAAGGCACAGTAGACAATTACTAGGAATCCAGAAAAATTGTCACATTACAAATACATACCAGGAGTTGGCACAAGGTAGGCATTTAATGAAAAATTGCTGAATGAATGAATCCAAGGCAACTTTGGTACTGGTTTGGCAACCATACCGTGTTAAGAGGAGAGAGCAAGCACGTCTCCCTTGCATGCAGAGAGAATAATTAGAGAAAAAATTCCCTCACATCCTATGAAACCTACATCCTTTCTGGCAGACATTTTGATCCTATTGGTGGCATTCTTAGCAAAAGGTAATAACCATGGTTCTAATAGACGAAGGACTGAAGTGAGATCAGATAATCCAGGCCTTGATCGCCTCAAATATATTGTTATTTTTTGGTAAACTATTAGGCTAAAAATATAAACTTTGATGCTCTAGTTTTCTTATCTATTAAATAAGGGTACTGTTAACTGCTGTGTTATCAGAGAATTCTCAGGAGTCAAAATGAAATATTAGCGAAAATTTCTTTTTAAATAAGAGAAATAATATTAAAACTGACCTGGAGTTGCCAGAGGACTGCTGGTAGTTAGCTTGTCTGTAAAAATAAATGACATAAAAATAACAATTACACTTTAAAACTAATTATTAGGAGTTCCTTCTGTTTAATATTTTACTTGAGAGTTTTAAAAATTACTGTGAATTATTAATATTTACTAACAAGAATATATCATTTGTATCTGGAGCTAATCTTTTATGTTTTTACTGATTTTTAGAGCTGTAGAGCAGAGGTTTTTAGATGTGCTTACTTTTTAAATAATGAAGATGGTAGTTTTCAATTATCAATAACTAAACATAAGAATTTATTAATTTCATAATGACTGTAGACTAAAATGTTCTAGATTAATCTGCTGTTGTTTGAAGTAGGAGCTTGAGATATGCTTAAACCATGGGCTTTGGAGTCCAGAGGAATTCCTTTCAATTCCTGGCTTTGATATTTAATAGCTGTGTGACTCTGGGCACATTCTTTATTACTTATGTAATTTTAAGTGGAAAAAATATTACTCTCTACAGAATCATTCTGAAAATTAAATGAGATAATGTTTGTAAAATATGGTACCTGGTCTAAGTAGATACTTCAAACAAATAGATTTTTCAAATATTATAAAAATGGTCATGATTATGGATAACACTAAAAGTAATATGGTTATAGTTTTATAACAACTTATACTTTAAAAATCATTTTTATATGAATTTGATACTTGTGATGACTTCTAAAATATTTAGAAAATTTTATTATTTACAATTTATGGGAAGCAGATTTTCAGAAGGTGAAATGCCCAGTGATTCTGGTAGTTGACAGACAGGATTAGTGTTCAAATCTTTTGACTTCAATTTGAATAATTTTTCTACAACAGAATGATTTTCCATTTTAACATAACTCAGGTTAGTTTTTAAATGATTGATAATTTCTCAAAGCACTCTTTTGATAATCAGTATGATCTTGATAAGACAAAGTGAAGAGGTAGTGACCAATTGTAGTTAGAAACATAGGGTGGAGAAAATGCTGGAATAGAGCAAAGTTAACATTAAACTTTAGATTGTCCTTTCCAAAGAGTATGATACATTTTGAAAGTTATCATTTCATTATATTTTAAACTCCTTTCCCTCATTCATAGTGACCTTACAGATGTCAGGGTTTCATTTCCCAGGCTGCATGATCAGAACCATATTTTGAGATCACACACAGGCGCACACAAACACAATCTCACACATCATATATGCATACATACGTATATAGAATTTAAAATATGAAAGAAGCGTTGGAATCGGAAATGCATATCCTTGTATATATAACTAGGCACTATGAACTTTGCAATATTATGAACTATGTTATTCCTAACCAAATGTATGCTTTATACATTTTGATATGAAGACTAAATATATCATTTAGAAAGAGCCGCCAGAAAAAAAATTGAATCCTTGCCTAATGTCATAAAGTTTTATGGTCACCAAATTATACATTTTGAAATGCCATAAGTACTGACCTGAAGTTGTTGCAGGACTTATCGTAGAGAAATTCTCCAAAGATGCTGGAATAAAGTAAAGTTAGTTTGAAGTTAGGGCTTAGAGTATAAATATATTACAAAACATGGAGTGCAGTTTGAATATTCATTCAAAGGGCATCTGATCTACCAGAGTTTCCATTTCATCCTTTCTCATCCTGAATGTTCCTATTTATTTATTTAATTATAATTTGATTGTGGTACATTTGATGAATTTCCAGAATCTCTATGTATTCTCTCTATAAATTTACCTATGCAAAATATTTGCTTTATTTTACCCATTTAAGAAAGATATCTATTTTTTCATCATAATTATATAGAATAATTTATATTTAAGAGGGACAATATAACACACCATATCTTGTCAGACCTAGAATCAATGGCTTTGCACTGAAACAAATGGATGCCAAAATAATCTTACACATGGTAATATCTACAGGGAACTAAGTACCGTTTAAGTATAAAGTGCTTTTTACATAAAAGATAAAAACTAGCTATTTTTTTCACCCATTAACATGTTTAATATTTTTAAAGATATAATGACAACTATTTTTCTTTAAAAATAAAGAAAACCAAAGCATATCTTATGATCTAATTAATTTGTTTTCATTCAAAACAATACTTATGGTAAGTGGGTTAAGAGGTATGTCCTCTTCTACTAACTAGATTGTTTATTACATTATTTCTTCATTACTGCATTGTCTTCTTTCTAAAAGATCTGTAGCAGTTTCATAAATGATATATGGTAGATTATTGATGAAGAAGATAAAATAAGTTTTATAAGATATTATCATAAAGAAGATAATATTTTAATTTTCATTATATTTGGTTTGACAGTATACTGTATAAAAATCAAAGGTATCTGTGAAATTATTAACCAATTTAAAAATGTAATAAATTTGAAAATTCACATGATGCAAGTGAATATTAAACTTAAATACCTAAAATTAAGCTTCGTATTATGTTTACAAATGTGTTTTAATATAGTTCAACAAGTTAAATGTAACTTCAACTTCTGGATCATATTCTTGAGTTGATGTTGTGATATAGTTTTTTGCATTTATGATCCTTATTCTAAGTTAATTCAAAGGATATGGTTTTATTGAATAAATAAAAATTTTAAAACCACAAACTCCCCTCTCCCAAATAGTCCCACCGTAGAGAGTCATGAAAATAAGTTTCAGCACACCTGTCAATTCATTTGCCTCAGCACACCTCCAGAAACTGATGCCTATTCAAATAAAGATAGCAAGATACCACCTTTCTAGAAGAAAATTGACTATTGAAAAATAATCAACATTGTTTAAAGACAAAACTATTACAAAGAAACTCTAATATAAGTGCTAAGAGCGCAGATATTAGGCTAAGACCACGTGGGTCAGAATCCTCCATCCACCTCGAAATAGCTAAATTTTCTGTATGTTAGTTGTCTCATCTGTAAAATGGGGGTAGTAAAGATACTGTGTAATAAGATTGGTATGAGGAGTAAATGTGTTAATAGAAAAACCACCTGTTGTAGCTAATAATAGTAGTAGTTTTCAGCTCATTTGAATCAGACAAAAATCCAAAACAGTCTCTGCTCCAGCAGCTGTGCCAGAGGGGACCAAACCATCAGTAGAAGGGGCACTTAAGACTTGAGCTGTCTTCTCACTGAACAGGCACGGCAGGATATAGTAGGGGGCTTAGTGAAAGAGTACTGTGCTTGATGAACCCATGCTGTAAAGAAAAGCAGCTAGAGGTCTGCAATTTTGTATCTACTATAACAAAATTTAAAAAATGGATTTTTTTTATGTTTCCTTTAAGAGCAAATCTATACTGACATCTCATTCTGAAGCAAAACTATTTGAACTGGCAATAGGCTGTTTGCCTTTATTCCACTTGATGTGGATATTTATATATTGATGAGCTTTCTAACATCTAAAAATTTCTGAATTCTGAAACATATTTAGCCTGAAGATTTACAGATAAGAGATTGTGGATCTGGATGGGCCTGGCAACTTACTATTGTTTTCAACCAAAATAGGATATGGTATACATGTTTGTTGAATTAAATTGAATGGGAAATAACTAAAATGGAAAATTTAGAATAGCCTAACATTGATAGACATTATTGTCTTGCTATTATTTTTGATGCCCTATATCTCTTCCCCTTTGATTTATTTTTATCTTAAAATTATTTATCATTTTAAAATAAAGTTTTATTTTTCATAAGTAACTGGGATGAATCAAACTCATAATCCCCTCTTTTTACTTCCTTTCCTTCTTTTAAGTCCTCAATCAGAGACTGGACTTGCCACTTGACTATGTAATCTAATAATATCTATATGACTATCACAAAGTAATGTGTCACTTTCCAATGCAGGGTTCCTGGAAAGTCAGGGTGTGCTTGGCCAATGACAAAAGTGTGATCAGACCCACAAACATTTATGCATGCCAATATTTTCAGAACCTTTTTGATGTTTGATATTTTACAAACATTTTCTCACTGACATTTTTCTTCAAATACAGTTTCTCTATATTTTATTTGTCTTATGTAAATGTGTTACCTCAGGCAATAAGACAGGTTTCTAAAGTCCAGGGTGATCTCACTGCTCCCCTGGTACATAGGTAGAATTTTAATTTCATAGCTTAACAATTCAAAGAAATCAAATAATGTTCACAGATACCTGAAATATCAATGCTGTTCACATCAATATGGAAAGTGACCAGTTGGCTGGATTTATTTGCTTCAATGCCTTGAATCATTTCTTCTTTTACATTTTCATCTGACACCCACTGGGCAAAGAGAAGGTCAAATATGACTATAATGCTGCCATTTCTGCAAAGCAAAAAATGACATGAGAGAAAAAAGTTAGCCTTCTTCAAATGATTTGTGTTCAGTTTATGTAAGATGTCTTTGAAATTCTCCACAGTTATCCGCTTGTTAATCCTTATTACATCTATACAAAGTAGGTCATGTCAAATATTATCTTTATTTCACAGGTGGAAGAAAGAGAAATTAAAAGACAATGTTTCTCCAAGAACACAAAGATATATCCAGAATTAGAACCTGATTTTTCTGAGTTCCACATTAGCACGCTACTCCCTAGGCTAGACCACAGATACTTGTGTCAAATTAAACCAAATCACATGGTATCATGACATTTATTCTTATTTTACTGTTTGAAAAAATAAAGAATGTGAATTTGTAATTTTTCATAGATGACTTCTAAGTAGGAATAGGTCTAAAGTAGTTTCATTGATTTCAGAGAAAAATTTTCTATATAGTTTATGAAGGCTTGATAGCAAGCTTATAGCAACTAATTTATATCTACTTTTTCTTCTCCATTCTTAATATAAAATAAATGAAATATGCCCTGATTTAGAAGGGTAGAAAGAAGACAAGAATAAGTGGATTATTGGGAATTTGTGGGATATTCTGTCTCGTGGTCAAGGGTTGGGATTATCTTGCCTACTCGTCTCTGACCATAACATTAGAGTTCAATTACATGACCCAAGTCACCTCCTCTTTTACTTCATCTCTTTCTCTGAAACATGCATTTTCAAAGTTTTCTTCACTGGTGATTTGTTTGCAGTTTAAAGAATCATAAAAATGAATAAATTTTGGGCCCACTAGAAATACAAGAGTGATTTTTACTCTTCTGTCTACATTTCTACTTTGCTACTGTGCTTTTAGGATACAACTGCTTGGGAAACAAACTCTAGCTCTGGTCTTCATTCTGTATCCCTCAGTAAGCTGGGGGTACTCAGGGTTTACTTGGACCCTTAAAATGCAGACTAAGGAGAACCAAATTTTGCATGGCATGTTTGCTGGTTCTGAAATTTAGGCATTTACATTCATATCCTTGTGATATCTTTAAGTTAATGAGTTTCTTGAAGGACTTCATCAACTTCTGAAGAGTTCTTTATGTATCTGTATGTATATATGTCTTGATAAAACCTATAATAAATTTTTTTTTTTCCTCCAAGACTATATACAGGATAAAAATGTTCCTGAACGATCATAGCAGATCAGCATTTCCTCTCGGTAGGATATTCCTTTTTGGTTTCTGTGCTACTATTCAGGTTCATCGTTTAGCAGAAGTGATTCCTTTCTATGTAGCTAGCTTTTCATGATTGATGTGAACAGGATACTCTGATCAATAATTGCACATTTCACCTCTATTAAACATATTATTTAAAAATGTTAGAATGTTTAACTTTCCAATCATCTGATTAAATCAGAGTATCCAAATCTTGTAAATGGCAAGGCTCCTTAGTAACTATTTAGATCCGGGTTCCCCAAATTTACCCACACATGGAATCACTGCTGTCCTTGATAAAAATAGATTTCATCACAGACACTGTTTTTATCTATTCTTCCACACGTGTTAATTTTTCCATGCTGGCTGGTCTCTAATTTTGTTTGAGAATAACTCTCCATTTTCTCATGGCTTCTCCAACCATTCCTCATGTCAATGATAGTTTTATTCATGGGCATATGACTAGGCCCTGGTCAATGGAACATGAGGGGATGCTGATCGGCAACTTCTTGAAAACTTCTCTATATTTAATCAAATAAAGGTTCATAGTGGACTACTAGTCTTCTTTGTTGAATGTTATTATGTCTACATGTGATTGCTGGAAATGTCACATCTATCTTGGGACCATGAGGCAAGCTATGATTGACAAGCTAAAGATAGTACAATAAAACAATGAAAACACCTAAATTCTTGATTATGTCTCCGTCATTGTTCCACTGAATTAACCTCTGCTGAAACCTCCAGATTTCTTGTGATGTCAGATGGTAAATACTTGTTGTTTAAGGCACTTTTAGTCATGTGTTCTGTTAATTGCAATTTAAAAAATCTTAACTGGCATACAACTCTCAGGCCTCATCCATATTTATTTAAACAGATGCTCAAGAAAAGGGAGATGACTCTATTTTTGCATCTGATGTTGGCCAACATTGCAATTTTATAAATAGGGAGAATGAGACTCAGAGTAATATAGGTAATCTTGCCTAGAGTTATACAGCTTATTAATATCAGAGAGAGAGAGGAATAAAACCCAGAACCTCTGTTTCCCAGATGTGTTTTGATATAGTTCCCATCCCCCACCCCACATACCACTGCTATCAACACCATTATGAACTATTTGTCAATAGGAAATACAATACAACACATTTGCCTAGATGCAGATCTAGGTTTTTATTATCTTGCGTTGTTACCGGAACTTTATATCTAAAAAGATGCAGAAAATAGCTAGTTGGAATTGGGGGGGGAGGATGGATATTTTATTGCCGCCACACTTTGAGAGATAGAAGCTTCCCTCTTCCTGTCCCTTTCCCTTTCTCCCTCCTCCTCCCCCGCCACCTGTTCTTCTTTTTCTTCTCCTTTTCCTTCATCCTCCATCTCTTCCTTCTCCTTTTCATTGTCTCCTTAACCAACCTCACCCCCCAAAATTCTTAAATGGACAGAGTTAAATATGGTAAAAATAAAGTGAGAGTGAACAAAGTCCATTAGTTTCTCTGTCTTCAATTTCTAATCTTTACCTCCTTGGTTGCACAGCACATAGCTTTAATTCTGATTAAATCGGATTTTTCTCTTTGTGTAACTTTCACATATTAAGTTTGACTGACCACTTGCTTTTATTTTATTTGAGTTAGGGAGTAAAAGAGGTAAGGTAATTTTGGTAGAGAGCATACAAATCTGGAATTTTCTTTCACTGAATTGAAAGTAACTGGATAAGTTCATCCTCAGGCATAAAACATCTTCATATGAAAGATGTGTTTTCTTAGTTGTGAGTTATACACTGCATTTAATAATTTATACTTTGCAAGGACAGGAGTTACAGATCCTATATCCACATACAGTTGTATTCTTTAAAATTTGTTTCTTATTCAGAGTAAATGTTGAGATAAGAGAGATATACAGTAGAAATCAGGAAAACCATAATAAACATTTGTGTTTCATGTAATAAGAAAGCTAAAGCTGTTATGTTAGTAGTTTAGTAATGATCTCTATCACTGCTGTGAAATTGAATTTATTTATTAAGGTAATGCGAATTCTTCCTTTAGGAAAAAAAAAAAGAAACAATGGCCATTTTCATTTCAAAGTACTGTTCCAGTGGAATATCTGAGTCTGTTTTTTTTTTTAACAGATAAATCCTATCATTATACAGAGAGCCTGTGTGCAATAAATCAAATGTTTCTTATCTCTTATTTTCCTTAATGACACTGATAACCTCTAGGGTTGCTGAGTAAACAAAAGTCTTTCCTTTCCTAACTTGATGACTTATCTGTGCTCAAAGGGCAAAATAAGCTTCATATTGCCATAAAGTGTAAACAGCACTTTATTAGAAGAATCAACTCCTAAATTCTCTTTGAGTCAAAGCGCTTTCCACAAAGCAGAATAGAAAGTGTTCCCAGATGAGGGTAAACCATTTGCTTGTCCTGTAGAGTGGCTCTATACACACACACACACACACACACACACACACACACACACACACACACACACAACTTAGCAGGGGGACCAAGAGTTGACATTAAATAATATTTTTAAAAGGAAGAAGAGGTAGATTAATGACTAAGTTTAGTATTCTGAGTGCTATAACTTGACCATGTACACATGCATGGGGTGTGTATTTCAGTAAAATCAGTAACAAAAAAGGAAATAGGCATTTTAAAGGATTTTTAGATGTATTTTTCACAGTTGGTTTGGCTATTGTTAGTTAGTTGAGAAGTCAGTTATTTCTGTGTCTTGATTTTATCAACCGGAGTTTAAGGTGAAAATAATTTATAAAGGTAATTAGGAGTCTGTCAATTTTTTCTATAAGTGGAATATGTCATTTTAAATGTGATTATTTAAAGTAAACCTAAACGTTTGCTTGTTACTTTCTTTCCTGCTTCTGAATTTCTTTTCTCATCATTTTCTTCTCAGTCTCCCAAAGTACCTACCTGTAATTTATCTTACAGATATTTTCATGAAATTCCTTTGCATTGCATCTTTTAAAAACTCACTTCTGATTTAAAAGTAATTCAGCTACAACGAGGTGAAAGCCTCTGTACACTGATGAAGTATATTACTTGAGAATTGTTATAAAATATGTGTCAAGGTTTAGGCACTATATTAGTCTCCTAGGTAGTTTAAAGGAAGGGAAAGAAATAATTCCTTAGCTCAAATAATTTACAGTTTCACATATAGTGATTTTACTATCTAGAGAAACATAAGTTTACTTAATAAATATCAAAGAAAATGCTCGGGTTTTGATAAACCACCAGACCTTATATAAAAGTCTATATTCAGCAAATTTTCCCAATCTAGTAAAAACAAAATTATCCAGCATGTTGTAAACAAGAGAAGACAAGAGTTCCATTAGCAAAACTATCCTAATAAACTCTGCACTAGATACCGTGCTTTGCGTGGATTTCACTGGTTAGAGCCTGAGGAAGGTGAGGAAGGACCGGGGTTACCTCTCCTTAAGCAAGGTTTTAGTTCTAAAACCTTTAAGAACTAAATTTGAGTTGAAGATTTAATGCAGATCTCCACATTCAATCCTCTCCAAAACTGGAAAAGAGAAATTGGTTCCACTCATTCCAGAGCAGAGAAATAAAGTGAAATAAAATCTTTCATGCATGGTTTTACCTTCACAGAATAAATACTGAATAAATATTTTAAAACAGCACTTCGAGGAAAACACACAAACAAACAAAAAAAAATAATAACCTTTCCTGAGAGTCCACCTGTGTCCTTATAGCCCTGAAATTAGGCATGAAAGAGGCTATCAGAGATCATAAGCCCTGGAAAACAGGAGTTGAAGCCTCTGTGTTGTGAATAGGAATGAAGACAGTAGATGGAGGTAGGGTTGACTGGCTACTGAGACTAAGATCTCATGAATATGCAGTGGGATAAAGAATGATAAATATAGATAAATAAGTAGGTGAGAAAGAAAGAAACAGAGTTCTAATTTTTTTTTTTTTGATATAAAATGAAGCTTTGTGCTTTTTTTCGTGATGGCTTCCACTAAGTGGATACGTTTTGTTCCAATAAGAAATAGCAAGGCCTAAAGTTTCCTTCTGCCCATTAACTAATTCTGTCATTGTTTTTCTAAACATAATCTCTTTTCCTTTGACTTGACCTCCCTACCTCTGTTTGGTCATTGAGAACTAAGGACTCTTTTACTAATGTCAGGACTTTTGTGAAGACCATGTACCAAGCATCTTTGGTGCCAGGCTTTCAGATTCAATTGTGTCTGATCTGAGACAGGAGATTAGTCTTTCTATAAAGTGAGGTTCTCTGTATTCTCCAATATCCTGGAGTACTCTATGGCTTCTGTTTGATATAAGTTAAATGTCAAGACTCCTAGGCATCTGCATACAGTCAACCTCAGCCTTCTCCATGTGTCTCTGAACGATTTTGCACTTAGGAGAGAGAAACATGTTAATATGAGATAAATTATCTAGCATTATTATTATTATTTGTTACAAATATAAAAGTTTATACTATGCCACTTTTCTCAATCCTCCTGGAAAATGTTGAAAATTTAAAATGTTCCATTTTCTCCTAAAAATAGTAACACTCTTTTACAAATATTAGCAAAAAGATCACTATTTTTTGATCCTGTGATTTCTATCTATAGAAAAATTTTGAGCTATACTTACTCAAATTGTAAAACTCTTGAGTTTTTATATTCATTTTTCAGATTACTTGATTGAAAGATATCATCTATCTAAAAAAAGAAAAGGATAAGAAAAGGCATATTAAATTTTAGATTTTGTTTAAAATTTTAAACAAAGTAATCTTTATATTCTACTTAGAACTGTATTGGGGTGATTTCCTTCTCTGTGATGATGGGTCTCATACATTTAAGTATCCTGAGCATATTACATTTATTGACTAATTTTTTTCAAAGAGAACAAGATCTATGTATCTTTTGGCAAGTGGTTAGAGAAACTATGTTATGAAATTTTAAACTAGTTGAGGAGAGAAGGTCTCCTACCATTTGCTGAATGTCAAAAGCAAGAACTTTGAAATCCACTGAGAGTTTGTCTTGCAAATTAGGATTATATGTAACTCCGGATGTTATTGTCAATGTCCCTCTGGCTTCATGACTTTTTCCAAATGCTGCATCTAGATGAATTAATAAGAAACAAAACGCTGAAAATGTGAATGATGAATAAGAGAAAATATGCACATTCTGGTTAAGACATAGAAGTAAAGTTCTTGCTTAATGTGTTGGCCCTGGAGTTCTTGTTTTTTTTCTTTGCAGTCTTCGTGTTTCATCATCAGCTGTTTTTTATTTTTTAACTTATGTTTTTAGCTATCTAGTTGTTTTAAAAGATTGAAAATTAAACTTCTTCTCTATCCCATTATTTTTTTTCTTTTCTTTGAAGTCTAACCAACTCTCCAAGCTGCCAAGTTTTGCTTGGTTTTTGTTTGTTTGTCATTGAGATTCCTGTTGGAAGATACAGGGATGATCAACTTCCACCAATTATGGGAACTGATTCAGGGAAACATAGTGAGAAATGGACCATTAAAAGTTTTGTAGTTGCTTTCAGATACTTCTTGAACACCTAACGTCAAGGGACACTGCTCATTTTCTGCATGTGGATTGCTGTGAAGATTTCAGTGTGTGTATTAATTTGGAACATAGCTTTGAAACTACTTCTTTCATTCTAATAATTATAAAATTGGCATGTATGACCTTTTGCCATTAGATGGAGACTGTCATTATTGGAGAAGTTATTGAGAATGCTGCAGAAAATTTATTATCTCAATATGAAAAAATATAAGAAAAAAGCTAACAAACTGAATACAAACATGGGAAATAAAATGTGCCACTAAGGCCAGTACAATCCCATTATGAGATTATTTTCTTTGCATATATATTTATATTTAAAATGAATTGCTTCAGGTGAAACTCACACAATGATGAAATCATTAGTAAATGTAATAATAATGATGCATTGACCTGGTATGAGAAGATGTTATTTCTTCTTTTCCCAGATGGGGAAATTTGGGCTTAGATTCACTAAGAAAATTTCCCAATGTGATAAGAGTGACAGATCTGGAATTTAGACAAAGGATTGACTGACTTCAGAACTGAAGATCTGTCATATATTGACACAAATCTCCTAGTCCAGAAGGAACTTTAGAATTAACACTTTAAACAATAAACTTGCACTTCGTCTACACAGTTATCATTGCATAATTGATGTAACATATTATTAATACTATTTCATTTGTTTTTTAAACATTCAAAATAACATTTAGATTTGCATATCTAAAAGTGAAAGGCCAGGAAAGACTGAGGAACTGTCATGGATTGGAGGAAACTAAGGAAACATGATAACTAAACCCAGTGTTGGAATCTGCACTGGATCCTGAACAGGTAAAGACATTAGTGGAAAAACTGGTGAAAGTTGAATAAAGTGTTTGGTTCAGTTAATAACATTGTAACAATGTTAATTTCTTGGTTGTGACAACTGTACTATGTGTGTACTAGATATTGACATTAGGGGAAGCTGGATGAATGTCTACAATTTTTGCAACTTTTTAAAAGTCTACTATGGTTTCCAATAAAAAGTGTTAAAAGTATGTTAAAGTAAAAGTATGTACTGAAAGTAGTATGTCATATCCTCTAGCGTTCTATTATTGACTTATCTCAAATCCCTTCTTATATTCAGTTGTTCACAATTAAATCATATTAACATTTATAACTATTTATTTTTTATTTTTCTGGTAAAATAGCTAACTTTTGTATTTTTATTGAGCCTCAAGGCTTCCAATAGACTTCCAAATAATTACATATCCTTGAAGTTATTCACAGCATTTAAGTAAGACCAAAGCAGCCTCTTTTCTAAAAGTCTCAGTGAATTTCTATAATTTATTAAATTGTTCTTATAATTATATAAAATGTCACAAGCCTTCTTTCTCTTTAAAATATATTCCTGTATGTAGCTATAGTAGTTAAATAAACCAGAAATTACATTGGAATTATTTTATAAAACTATAAATCATATTTATTACATTCTAATTTACTTATTTACTAAGGGAAAAGAACTAACTCAAAGGCTGAGCATTTTATTTTCTTGGTAAAACCAAAATCATTCACATATAAAAGGTTTTGCCCTGAGGGTTTTCAGAAGGAATTAATATGCCTATATATAATTCATCATTTTTTTAAGAATGTGAAAATGTTCTCAGAAAAAATAAATCCAATACTCAAGTTTCTGCTATGCTGCCATTTTAAAAAAATTATCTTAGAAATGAATAAATGGTAAAGAAGAACACAAGTTCTAAAGTTGGACTGTCTAGTTTGCACCACCTGGCAATGTTGCAAATTTAAGCAAGTTACCTAAATTCTCTGTCTCTGATTTTTCACCTATAAAATGAGGGTAACAATAACAACTAACTCATAGGTTTGTTGTAACAAGATAATACAATTGGAGATCTTTTAAAAGCAGTTGGTACAGGTAATTTAGCTCTAAATAAGAATTACCTTTTCTTTTTTTTTTTTTTTCTGTCAATCACAAATTGCTACTCAGGCAACTTGAGATCTTTATAAATCCACAATTACATTCAAGTTGCCTTATACTGTTGCAATTCAAATTGTTGTACTAATAAGAGAATAAAGATATAATTCTCTAGAAATAAACAATATTTTTTCTTTAACTTGGTCTATTTATCCGCTTCTATGGTCAACAATGTTTGAATAGGTTTATGACTTAAATTCTATCAGAACAGACCCACAGGCTATGAACCTACTTTGTTATATGTTGGAACTGAGAACATCATCATTTTTTGTTTTAAAAACTTAGTCTCATGTTTGAATTCTGAATTAAAATCCAAATTATATACCATGTTAAAAAAAAATTCTTTGACGTAAACTACGGTGATGCATCTGGATGCAATATAAATACTTGCCATGAAAGCACAGCAATGCATACAATATGCTGGCAGGATTCTGGAGATTGAAGTGTATACATTCATCTGAGAGCACTTTTCTGTAGCCAAGTCTATGTGACTTACCTCTTTCTGATCCCTTGATTGACAGCCAGGCCACTGCAATTAAACCAGCACAGAGCACCACCAATATGGCAAAGAGAGCTGCGAACATGACTTCATAGGTGCTGAGAGAATGGCGCCTTGAGGGTACACTTTGCTTTGAGCCCATCTTTGGTTTTTGAAGGTTTGCTACTCTAAGGGCTCTGAGAGAGCATAGAAGCTTGCACCAACTGAAGAGCACACGCTCTCAAGTTTTCCAAGAAGGATTGTCAAACAAATCTATACTAGTCTGACTAGTCAGTGTAAATGAGTTGTGTATGTCCCTTTGGCAACATTATGTCTCTATACATTAAGTAGCTTTAAAAGTGCAGTTAATGTTTAAGAAGATATTAGTGAGTACAGAGAAGCTTAGCGTTGTAAATGTTAATCACCTGAACAGGCCAGTTGTCAGTGTGAATGATATTAACTGCATGTTGTAAACAAAAATGATACTTTATCATTTTGAGAACTGGTAGAAGATATATGAAATTCATGGTAGTCAAATTAATCATTGGGCACATGCACATGATATTTGTAAAGAGTCCCTAACAGATCAACCTTCCACCCTCTGACTCAAGTCATTATTAAGACATTTTTTCCTGTTTTATGTAGGTGTAGACATTCTAAAGATAAATTTTAAGCACATATGTGTGTGTATGTGTATATATATATATATATACATAAAGCCTAACATATATATTAATACTTACATCTCTCTTCCCACCCTCCCTCTATCCCACTTTCTCTCTCTTTTTCTGTATCTCTGTATACATATATATATATTTCTTATTAAAACAATCACAAATTTTGTAATCTTCATTATGTCACCCATGTGAAGTTGTGCAGTGTAAGGGAGTATTGATCTAACCTAAAGGAAAGTCCACTGAAACAAGGCTTCATATGCTCATTTTTTATGGACTCATGTAGTTATCAATGAACAGGAGTAGCAGTTGTGAGAGGAACTAAGCACTTTTTTTTCTATTTTAAGAAAGTATTCTGGGTGGGGAAGACATTACTCACTTGCCCAGGACTTAATCTTTTTAAACATGCCAATAATAACAAGAGGACATGAGAATTCCACACTCATAACTGTGGTTATGGGAAAACCAGGACTGTTCTCTGATAATTAAAGTACAGTTTATCATGGGAACTTCCACACTTTGAATAACAATGAGTTTAGAATTAAAAATTAATAAATAAAACCAAACCTGTTCTGAAGTAAACCAATTTACCTCTTGTTCTGGCAAGTAAAACTGGCCAGAGATAAGGAAGTACTAGGTCAGGGGTATTTCTTTGGAAGGTAATCCATGGAAAGTCCATGAAATGAGTTGGGAAGTGAAAAGTGGGGAAAATAAAGCCAATAAAAGTATGCAATCAAGCCGGAAACTACGATAGGCTCAGGAACATAATCCTGCTGGGGACTGCGTGAGACAGAGAGAAAAGTCCTCAGGATTACCCCAATTAATGGGCAAGGAAGCAGGGATGTTTATTAACCAAATAGCCTTGCTCACTGGTACAGAGTAGCTTATGGGGCTTTAACTCTCCTACTTTCAGCTTACCCTGTGTGTGTGTAGAACATTCATGAAAAGCTGCCCTCAGCTTGCAGAGATGAAGAGAGCCTATGTGGGAAGTACTCTTATAGTTTACAATTGAAAAACATTTTCCATATTCATGGAGAATTTCTACTAATTAACACATAAAAGACAAACAGCAGGCAATTAACAAAAACACAAACCCAAGCAAACAGTAAAGAAATAAAACACCATCACACAAATTTCTATAGGTTCTCACTTTTAGTAGATGGTCAACTTCAGTAGTAATTATGGAATTCCAATTAAAATAAAAAATGAAATATTACTGACCTCAAATATACTAGCAACAATTAACATCCTTAGCATTACTAAGCAGTGGCATTCATCACTTGTGAGAAAGAAAATTCAAATAATCATACAGAAGAGCAATTTGATAATATCTAACAAAACTAAATATGCATATACAATTTGACCCCTGAGTTAGTCTACTACTATACATCCTAGAGAAACTCTAACACTTGCAGGAAATGAGATGATATTCATTACAACATTATTTTATGCCCCACAAAATAGAGAGAAAACTTGTGTCCATCAATAGGAAAATGAATTGTACTTTTTAAATAATAAAATATTATACACAAGTTAAAAGTGTACGAACTGGAGCTCTATGTACCAACTTGGAAATAATAAACAAACTTTTACACAAAGAAGCAAGCTATACCCCAGGATCTGGCCCTGCCCATCATCAGATAGTTGATAGATAGATAGATAGATAGATAGAGCATTCTGTCCAAAAGCAGCAGAATACACATTCTTTTCAAGTGACATGGAACATTCCTCAGAATAGATCACATGCTAGACCACAAAACAAGTCTCATTAAATTTAAGAAGATTGAAATCATATCAAGCATCTTTTCTGACCACAGTACTATGAGACTGGAAATCAACTACTATGTTGTACACCTGAAATGAACATAATATTGTAAGTCAATTATATTTCAATAAAAAACAAGAAACAAGTTGCAGAAGAATATATGCAGTGTTACACTATTTAAAGTCAAAATAGAAAATAATTTGTTTAGTAATGCAGTTATATGTAATAAAATTTACATGGGAATGGTAAATAAAAGCTTCAGTATCATGATTACTTCTAGGTAGGGATGGGATTGGATAGTATGGGAGTGGAATACCAACCAAGAGGACTTCAATTATATTTGAATTGTGTTAGTTCTCTTAAAATTTTTGAAATAAATTAGTGAACCATGTTAACTTGACAGAGTTAGATGATTAAGACATATGGGTTAATAGTTTTCTGCATTCTTCTATTATATATATATATTCTTCACTTTATATATATATATATATATATACACATATAAAGTGAAAGGGAAAGCATGTGATTGATGTCTCTGTGATATTAGTTTCATCTTTATTAAATAACAACTAAATTTTTAAAATCTTTATGCATAGAACTTTCTACTTTGAGAAATGTGGAAGTCACAGAACCACCCCCCTTAAGTCAGTCATTGAATATTTATAGGAGAGTAAAATATTTATTTTAAACATATATTTTAAAACTTAACCATATAAGTTAAAATGATCTAGATGAAGTAGAAACAAATAAGAACAAATATCTGGTATGCTCAGTGAAGAGAATATGTAGCTCTGGATAGGTCAGCATCATTAATACTCTTAATGAAGCTTTCAGTGAGGAAATCAAAATCGTGGCCAGTTCAGTGATGGGAATGACACATTCCAGTTAAGTGAATAATGAAGTAGGAAGATACTTGAAGATAGTGAAAAATGGAGTAGGTAGAGCCAATATTGAACTTTTGGAGACTCCTAGGGGAGATTATAATTATTTTAGCCTATAATGAATGAAAGGATAAGAATTGGAAACTAAGAAAATTAAGAGTGTATAAGCTCTTGTTAATATTATTGAAGCATAAGGGCCAGAGGGTTAAGAATCATGGTGCATAACATAGTCCATTCATTTGCTCAGTGTGATTTTATACTCTGACTGCCCTATGTAGCTGTAGTAATTGCAAATAGTCTCTAAAGATTAAGGCCCTGAGCATTTATAAAATATTTCTTCCACTATTCAGCATAATGTGAGAAACTCCCAATAGCTTTCATCTTTAAATAAATTCCTGTGACTGGGTTGTTATTGGACATGTTTCTTGAATAAAGATTAAATTAAAAAAAAACTAATATAAAACAAGAAAATCAATATTGCTCATCAATAATAGTTTTGGAGATTCTACAGATGATTTTTTTCTCTGAAAATGTGTCCAAATACTCCAGTGTAGTCAGTCAATTAACACTTAGGTGACTCCTATGATTCCTGGTTCAAGGATGACAGAGCTGTATGAAATACACATCTGCTTGTTTCCAAGGCTGGTATGTTTTTCTTTGACTTTTCATATAATTTCGACACAGTATTCTAAAACCTAATTGATAAGTCTCTTTATATTTTAGGTGTTACAAGGGACAGTAATCTTTCTTTGTGACATATCTGAGGACTTTGATAAATATCTTACGGGGTGAAAAAAAGAGTAGGTCTTTAAATATTGTTAGACATCTTTGTCAATGAGGATCCTTAGATACTGTAATTCCAGATCACTAGGTATTATTTTTTATAGTTTTGACACTTGAGGAAAAATTTGACGGGATGTAAAATTGTGGTGCCATATCATCTTTCCCTCAGAAGCTTGTAGGTATCCCTCTGCTATTCTCTGACACCAAGTATTGAACTAGCCTTCTTTTACGATTTTCTTTTATCTTCTGATTGCATGTGCATCATCATTGTCAGCCAGTTTTCCTTTATGTGTGTGTGTTATTTTTAGGGCTGATGGATTCTATATATTCCTTGAGTTTATACATATGTGAGAAACCTTCCTCTTTCTTTTATACTTGAATGATACTTTTCTGGGGATTATATGCATGGGAAAATGACAAGTTTATTTTTTTTCCTTGGAATTCTGAAGATATTTTTCTAATATTGTCTTTCTGACACAGAACATAATTGGGAAAATGTCTAAAGCTAATTCTGTATCTTACTTCTGTATGTGACATGTTTTATATCTGCTTGATTGCCTAGAGAATTCTTGTTTCATACATGAGGTTCAATAGAAAATAATTTGGCATTGATTATTCTGAATTGAGTTTTCTTGGAATGTTGTGTACCTTTTTCAGTTTCCACTTCATTTAAAAATTAACCTTCCTTTATTAAAATTTTGAAATTGTTTGTTGTTCAATTTACTAGATGTCTTACTGGGGGTTGGAGTCCAATTTTTTTAGGTTGGATTCTCTTAGTTATTTCTTTATATTATTTATACATTTCTCCTAATTGTTACCATATCTGTAACTCCCTCATACATTTTAATTATATACGATGTTCAACTCTGGGTTTTTTGTTCTCTGTTGTTTGTAATTTATTGTTAGTTTGTATAATGCTGCTGACTCAGATTGCAATTGGTTTTTTAAATCATAATCTTTCTCTTTTAACCACTTCTGTGTTTTATTATCTTATTATTGTCTTGAACTTATTTTCTTATTAACTTATTTTATAATAAATAGTACTGTAGAAAACTTTCCTTTTGTTGAATTTGCTTCTAGAATCAAAGTTTTGGGCAACATTTTATAAACTAGTCTCTTCCCCTCTCCCTTCCCTCCTTCCTTCTTTCCTTTTGAGGTATATTTGCATGGCTGCCTTGCTATTACTTTTTATTTGGTTCATGCTTTACTTAGTTCTCTTAGGCTCTTTCCCATGGTTTTCCCATAGAGTGGGTGAATTATCCATGCTTTTGTATGAGCAACAGTTTGAGGAATGCATATGATCTGCTTTTTTACTTTTTGTAAACTGAGGGGTTGGGGGAAGGTGTTGAGAGAGGAGAAGAAACTCATAGGAGGCTATATACCCCCTTTGTATGATGGCTCATATTCCTTTCTCTCTTCTGCAATTTTACCAAACACCCTGTCAAAAGGTTCCTTTGTACTAATGTGGGATTTTTTCTGTTTGTGAATGTGTGTGAGGTACAACTGTGCTGCACACTCTTTCCTACAAATTGATGAATAGCGCTGAGAGATCACAAGGCCCTATGGTTTTCTGCCTGTCTCCACTTAGATGCCCTAGCGTCATTAGCTACTAGGGGTCGCTAGTCCTGAGATATTTTCTCTTTTCTCAGGCTGCTGACTCACCAATTTGACCTGCTTTTCTACAAATTGTAGGATATTAATGAAAATTAGAACTTTTTTGGAGTTCTTTTCAGCAATACTGGTGGAGAGGATAGGGTTTATAGATGACTGATAGAAAAAAGAGCCATGTTGAGCTTCATAATATTCTTGCTATTGGATATAGTTTTTGCCATGAACTTTGTTGTTTTTTCTTTTCTGTTTTTTTTTTTTTTTGCCCCTGCTGGTGAATTTTGGCTAGCTTATAACTAGTTTATAACTCATTCAATTAGATTCTTGAGAAGGGTGCTTTAAACTTCAGCTTTAATTCAGAATTTACCCAAAAGTCCATCCAATGTAATTTCTGACCTAAAGACTATTCCAATTTTATTCAACTAAACTATACCTAAAAATTAGTTTAGATGTCATACCAAAGCTTCCTGGCTCTGAAAAAATTTGAGTACACAATATTACTTAGTTCATTTAGGGACAGTGTTTTCAGGTGAATGCTAGTTTACTAACGGATACATGCATGAAAACTGAAAATGAAGAGAATAAAAATCCTTTCAATTTATAGTAATCTCTTGCATCGTTTAAGAGTCCGATCAAACAGGCGTTGGATTCCTGTACTACTTTTAGGTTGACAGTAAAAAGAAATCCTTTAAAGTTGTTACACACTGAAATATTCTGTTTAAATTGCAAAACTGCATCTCTTGAATTAGTAAAAAATGTATCTGCCATTCAAAGAAGATGGTGTGACGTGAAAAACACACTAGTCCTATAGACAGTACACCCACCTTTACATAGAGACATGGACCTTGCCTATGCAACCTGGGGCATTTCACTAAACCTCTTTTTGAGCTGCAGTTTTCTCATCTGGAGGACAAAGTTATTGATCTTAAAATCACTTTCATTTCTAAACTTTCCTGAGTTTATGATTTTTATGGTCCCTTCCAAAGGAAAGTATACAATTTATGTCTCTTCACCTTAAAAAGTCTTTGTTTCCCAGATTTCTTTCAGAGATTCACCTAAAAATCACCTGTGTGAGACAAGGTCTTTTCAAACATTTTCTTAAGATCTTTTCCTTCATCTCTCCCACCAACCTTTCAGTCTCATTGCAGCTTTTTTTATCCTTCTCTTGTCTGACTACAGTGAAATCATATTTACTTTCCCTTTGCTAATGCAAATTCTGCTTCCCCGTTCTTCATCCTTTTTTCCTGCTCCACACGTGGCTTCTTACCTTGCCATATGAAAGTCACTCTCACCAAACATATCTCCCCAATCTGCTTTTGTCTGTAAAGTGGATTATGAAACTTTTGAATCAAAGGTATTATACCTGGACATGCTGAACTGCATAGCACTTAACTGTTCCCAAAGAGAACTCTATTCATGACAGTATTCAAAAATAGACCTGTATTTCAGGAAAGAAAAATGAGCTAGGCTGGGAGAGATTGGTTTTTTCTCGTAGGGGTTGCCACACTTTTTATAGCATCTTAGTTGGCTAGTAGGGAGCTTTGAAAAAAATATCAGTATGTTTTTCCCTGTCACCTGCTAGCTTAGGTCATTTTCAAAGAAACCCCCTATGTATCCAGAATCCTCACCAATTCACAACCCCATGATTTTATATTATTGTGGTGGCCACATCTGTAGCTCAGGCTGGATTTATCATCTCACTGTGTTACTTTTGAACTTTAATCATCTTAGTGCCTGGAGGTCAAAAGAGTTTTTGATATTGAAAGGGAGTCAGCCTACTTGTCAAATTTTCTCAGTGCTTTTTTGTCTAATTGCCCTGTTATCAGCACCAAAGTCTTTGGTCAAGCTGTACTTTTTCCACAGAACAAATTTTCCACATTAACTTGCTAAAGCAGTTTTCACTGTCATGTCATTAAAACAGTTCCAGAAAGCTCATCTTCTTTTCTTTTCTAACTGAAAGAATAAAGATAAGATCGAATTAAGAGACCATCTAGTTAAGGAAACTAAAGTTTTCAGCTTTGATCCAGATGTCAAAATTCCCACATAAAATTTTGCACTTCATTTTATGACTATGCCTTTTTAGATATCACCCACATAAACCCTTTTGGTAATATTGTTTACTAAGTATATGCATAGCTTCTTTACATGAATTTTGTTTACTTCTCCTTTATTATTGAGTGTCAGTTCCTAGATGAAAGTGGCCAGGTATGTAGTGAGCTTTTGCTTAAATAATGTACTGTATCCAGAATTATGTGTTTAATGAATGTTTCTTGCTGCTACTGCTGAGTTGGGACTACTAACATTAAAAATAAAATAAAATAACTTGCCACTACAAGTTGTTGTTAAGTCATTATTTTAGGGTGACAAAGTCAATGACAGAGGCATGAGTTTGGTGAAGTTGGTTAGACATAAGGAATTAAGTAGAGTACATATATGTTAATTGAGATTTCTTACACTAGGTCATTGGAGAGATTACGTAAAACTAAGAAAAAATTTGTATAGACATAACTGTGGTGGAGATCACTCTTTCCCTCTTTTCATTCTCCATCATCATTTTAGTGATGGAACTCCCTTAGTTTTACCTGTGAGCCATGAGCAACAGCTTTCTTTCAGTTTAGATGTGGCCTTGTGATTAATTTCAGGAGAGTGGGGTATGAGAGAAAGTTATATGTGCAACTTCTGGATCATCTCTTTAAGAAGCCTTGCTATAATTTTCTTCTTTCTTCCTGAAGCCTGTAAAATGGGGAAAAGTAGTGGTCTTGGAAGCTACTTGTGAATGGCAGAGCCAGCCACATGCCCTGGCCCTTTATATCTGTGCTAATATGTGAGAGGAAAACAAACATCTGTGTCATTTAATCAACCTATTACTTCTTTACTTCACTTTTACAGTAAACTTTAACTCTGGGTTTTGTTGAGGAATTTAAATATAATTCATGATGCACTTTTAAAAAATTTTAAAAAATATCTTTATAAAGTGCTCACTTGTTTATTTGAAAGTAGAAATTCCTTAATTGCTATATTTTAAAAACATTTTTCTTTTTGATGACTAAGTGTTCCAGTGTAGGAATGCATTAGTTCTGAACTTAATAGACTGCCATTAGAATATTAATTATGATATGTCTATTTTTTCTTAGTTTCTTTAAATTTTTTTCTAATTCTTATGATTTTACAGTATTTATACTCCATTGTAACCTTCAATTTTCCAGGATATCCTAGATTAAAATTCAGATCATCCTAAACATCTTTTGGACAGTGGACATGTGTGGATGTACTGTTAATATAAGGCATTTGTTTTGAGAGCTCAGTTTGCCATCTCCCTGGTTTGCAATGGTGTCTAAAGGACATTAGATCCCTATGATTTATCTATACCATTAACAAAGTGGAGATGGTATTCTTTAGTTTGTGAAGTTCTAATATTTAGCCAAAATGTGAAATCCTTTGATAAAGTCACAAACGATTTGCAGCATATTCTAAAGCATTTAAAAAATGTCTTCTTGTTGGTTTTGACTTTAAAATATCCAGAGCTTTTGACTTTATCTCTTGCTATTGGACATGATAAGCTCATTCACTCAAGAATATACACATTTACATCCTGCTGATACCTTGAATGCACTTATCTACTGTGGACACATTTTCTGTGATCTTTATTTTGCTTTAATGAGGTTTTAAGATGTTAGTTTTGAAGACAAAGCCTGCTCATAGCAGGTTAATTTGAAATAAGCCATGCCAGTCAACTTTCTATCTCTTTGAAGATAATGGTAAAATGATCATATCATTTTACATTTTGATTAATTGTAAGATTAATGTTTTTGTGTGAGGTAGCAGTTTGAAGTGAGTGGATATAGAATAAACCATAATCAAAAAATCATGTTGATTGTAACATTTCAGACAAATTTTACATAAAATGCCTTGAAAAATAGTTTCAAGATTTTGGACATGTAAACCTAATCACCATTTATTTGACACTTCTGCTTTAAAATTTTTTACCTCTTTTCACCAACAATACGGTATTAAAAATTCAATCAAAAAGTCTCCACTTTGTGAAGATAAGAAGGGAAAAATAAACCATTCCAACACCTTACATAATCCTACTATTGTCTCCCTTATATAAAAATTCTGCCAGAGCAAATAAGCAAGTGCAATGACAGCTCGACGGAGGTCTCTGAAGATAAAGAATAAACAGAGATGTTACAGAGAGATTCCCAAACATAGTTATGTAGTTAAAATGTGGAATTAAAGCATGGAATGCAATTAAAATAGCTACCGCATTTCTTTTCAAGAGAAGACTACTAAAAAAAATCCTACTTTAGAAACATTTTAAGATTCCTACTACTAAGTTAGTATCTACGTTGAACAAGATTTGTTATGTTCACACTTCAATTAAATTCAAACTCAATAACCCTGTGATAAAAAAAGACCCCAACCCTCTCAGATGTCTGTATCCTCTAGATGTTTCTGATATAGAAAATAAAATAAACCCTTCAGTGCAATGATCCGAATAGATTGTCAGGAGCTAATCTTGCTCAATGTGAATTGATCCATATTATGAAAATAATGACAGCAACATGGATGGACCTAGAGACTGTCATACTGAGTGAAGTAAGTCAGACACAGAAAGACAAATTATCATATGATATCATTTATATGTGGAATCTAAAAAAATGGTACAAATGAATCTATTTACAAAACAGAAATAGAGTCACAGAGGTAGAAAACAAACTTATGGTTACCAGGGGATAAGGGGGAGGAAGGATAAATTGTGAGGTTGGGACTGACATATACACACTACTATATATAAAATAGATAACTAATAAGAACCTGCTGTATAACACAGGGAACTCTGCTCAATACTCTGTAATGGCCTATATGAGAAAAGAATCTAAAAATAAAAAGAGTGGATATATGTATATGTATAACTGATTCACTTTGCTGTACACCTGAAACTAACACAGTATTGTAAATCAACTATACTCCAATGAAAATTAAAAAAAAAGAAAATAATGAGGAGAATGTTGTCATCATAAACAGCTTTATGTGTCAATCAGAACTGCAGCCTACACACGTATAAACACACATGCACACAGACTCACGTGACAGCACACACATAAGCACATACACACATGCACTTGCACACAATCATACATATACTCAGAATCGCATACACATTCATACAAAAACAAGCACACGTATATTCACACACACACAAACGTAATTGGAATATAATTGCCAAAAATTCTGTATCCGTTTCACAAGGAACCTGTTAGAAAGAATTGAAGAGCCAACCTTCCCCTAGCAGAGTTGTTGGGAGAAGTTGAGCTTGCCTAGAGATTTAAGAAAAACAGTCCCTTTGCATCCTGGTCTCTCTCTTCAGCTAAAAGGTAACTACACGTGTTATTCATTTGTTCTCCCAATTATGACCAATTAACACAAAAGACATGATACCTTATCTCCATCTCTCCCAAACACACCCTCCTCTCTGGTTTCATTTCATCCATTAATTTCTTTAATATTTGGTACCAGCAGGCAGACAATATCCAAAAGAGAGGGTCTAAAGGACACCCTGCTTCTGTGAATTATGCATGAGGGAGTTAAGTCCGTAATTCTGAAAAGTGTCCTCCTGTGCTTTTTCCTGCATCTCTTATTTTTATCTGCTGTGACCAGATGGAATGATGTCATTTTGCAGCCAGTAAGGTAGACTCAATGATTTTATAGTCACATAGGTAGCAATGACAGTGGTCACAACTTTGTGAGAGTGGAATTATCTGCCTGTATACATCAGATGGCTGGGCTATAACTTTAAGCTCGAGTCAACCTTCCTGTGCTTGGGGGTTGCCATATGTGTGACCTCTTGTTAATACAGAGAAAATGGCACCCTCTCAATAATTATAAAAAATACATATAGCTGTATTCTTGTTCACAGGAGAGAATACTCTCATTTAAATACTTCAAAATAAACCTGACCAATCTCTGCTAGAAAACATTGTTGAAATTGGAACCACCAGGGAAAGAAAATAGACTGACTACGGGCTGTTTATTGAGTGTATACTATAAACACTAGATCTATGCCAAAGCAACAGAATTCTCACCATTTGTAATTGTAGAGGACTGTATCATTTAAAAAATATTATTTATACTACCCTAGTAGGAAAGTATCCTTCTCTGCTCCACTGACATCAAGATTGACCATGACCTTTGCTGCGTTCCTCCCTGCAAGTAGAAAATGCATGCTGTCATGTTATGATTTTTTGGACTAATGAAATGTGAGTAAAAACAAGTCATTATTTTTCCCCTGTGCAGTGAGAAAAGCAATTGCCCAGATAGGGCTGCTCTGTCAACCTCTGACCAACAATGGGCATGCAACGTGGGCAAGAAATGGATGTTTGCTGTGTGTCACTGAGACCTGAGAGTCATTTTCTAATGCAGCATAACTTAGCCTATACTGACTGATACAGTAATAGTGGAGGTATGTATATGCAAATAGGAGGCTTTTCTTTTCTAAACGCCAGACTAGAAGTCAAAATCTGAAGTTCCCTTCTTGATTTTGCTAATAACATTATCTTAAACAACTTAAGTAAGTGGTTTGAGTTTTAGCTTCTGCATTTATACAATGAATGGTTTAGATGAGACAATGTTAGCCCGCTTTAGCATCACTGAGTCTATGGTAAGAGTAACCTTAAACAGCATTGCTAAAATCACCATTTGTCTTATTTCAGGCTGCTACAACAGAATACCATAGACTGGGTGGCTTATAAACAATAGAAATTTATTTCTGACAGTTCTGGAGTCTGAAGTCTGAGCTCAGGGTGTCAGCATGATCAGGTTATGGTGAGGACACCCTTCTGTTTGCAGATGGCCATTTTCTCATTGTATCCTCATGTGGCAGAAGAGGCAAGAGAGCAATCTGGGGTCTCTTTTTTAAGTGCACTAATCCCATTCATGAGAGCTTCACCTCATGACCTAATCATCTCCCAAAGACCCCCCACATCCTAATAATGTCACATTGGGAGCTAGGATTTCAACATATGAAGTTTGGAGGAACACAAACATTTAGTCCTTAACACCATTATCTATCTTTGCTGTAATCTCTTTCCTTTCTTTATTTTTTTTATTAGGTAATTGGAAGGTGGTTGCATAGAATACTAACTCAATCACCATCAGTGACTTGCACATATTAAAACTCATATATCACCTAAAACAATTAGTAATTTGATTTAGTGATATTGTTATCCTTTATGACACCATACTGGATTAAACTGTGTAATATATAACAAGCACACTTGATCTTGCTGCTGTATGAAACCAGCTTTTGATCTCTGATTTCTTGTTAAGTACAAATAGCATGGCCAGGCTTGGGCAGTGAGAAAGATACTGCCAGTGGGATGCACCATGTAGATGTCACTCTGGGTCTTAGTTACATTAGAGAGATCACTGCAGTGAGTCCCAGCAATATATAATCAAAGAGTTTCCTGGTGTGTGGGCTTTCTTTCTCCCCCAAGAGGTATATAGAGAGGATGTGAAGAGGTTATATCTTTACCATTCAAAGTTTAGTCTCTGAACAATATCTGGAAGCTTGTTAGAAATGCAGAATCTCACCAGAATAATTTACCAAGAATCTCTATTTTAACAAGATGCCCAGATGCACATTGAAGTTCTAAAAGCACAGACTTTTCAAAGAATAAGCTTAGTGAGAAACTCAGAAATTCTCTTTTTAACTGTTATTTTAAATGTCTGACTTGGGACCACTATACCATTGAATACCATACCACTAATATTGGGAAATGCTACATACTAATAGTTGTGAACATTGAGAATATTAATACTAATAAATACAAATTTGGGGAAACAGCACTAATGTAGCATTAATGTGACCTGCAATGATATAAAAATGTGCAGTATATTAAACGTTTCAAATCAGCTTTTGGTCTTTGCGTAGAAGAATCTGGAATTTTATGTTCCAAGACCTTGGTCACAGTTTTCATTGCTCCATCCTGATTGTGAATGGAAGGCATTGTTTTGTAAAAAACATTGACTTTTGAGTCCTCCATCTTTAGTTCAAATCTTGGCTTCTTGTTACTAACTGTAAAACTGTGGATAGTTTCTACTTAATTTCCCTGTCAGTTTCCTCACCAATATAATGGGTATAATAATTGTCTAACTATTAAGAGAAAACTTCAGAAAAAGTTCTCCTTTGAGACCAGATATTCTTATGCCTGGTCAGATAACAATTTTCCCTTTCTTAGGGTTCTAATCAAATTCTAGCTAGTGTTTTAATTTAGGGATGCCAGAGGTCAGCACGTTTCTTGTAAGATAACTACACAATTTCATTAAAGAAAAATAGATAACATATACAATTTCCATACTTTGTTTGGGGATTGTGCTCTCACTCTACTGAATGTATTTCTCCTTAATCTATTTATGGAATAGTTTGCTCCTTTGTTTAAGGTCTGAATAGCATTTTTCTGATATCAAATTTTGCCCAGAAAGATAATGGATTAAGTCTCATGGAGACTGTAAGTACATTTCATCATATGTTTTAAGTTCAACCTTCACTGCCCTAAGAAAAATTATTGTTGACACATCCCTTCGGTTATGTCCCCTGAAAATTACAATGCCAGCTTTGAGCAAAAGACTTCTCACACTATTGGTGTTTCTGCCTTCAGGCAGAGGGCTGAAAGCAACGTATTACCCTTAATAGACAATAAAGGGAAGATGAAACCCTTGGAGTCTTGATATTTTGTTGTACTATGATTTTTAAAAATCACAGTATGGTCTAACTCAGAGAAGAAACATGTCATTTGGGAACAGATCTTTATTTCATGTGATTATTTTTTAAATAGAGTAAAATGAGATAAAACACATAAAGATAATTTCTTACATTTAATGATCATTTACTACACTATGTGTCATTCTAGGAACTTTACATGTATATTTTATTTAATTCTTATAATAACACTGTGGGTTAGGTGCTACTATTATTCCCACTTGAGAGATGTGGAAACTGAGGCACAGAACATTTGAGTAACTAGCCTAAGGTATTAAAGCCAATAAACACCAGATTCAGGAAATAGATTCAAGGAGTCTAGGTCTAAACAGTAAACTCAGTGGTTTCACATGTGTCAATTTAGGTGAATTAACTTGATTTTTCAAATGCCCTTCTCTGTAGGGTTCTAGGCCAGGCTGGTCCCCAAAGAAATGAGTGCGATTTGGAAGGTGGATGTGAAACAGTAACTAGTAAGCTAGGAGGTGGGTGCCATAGCTCCAGGCATCACTGTGGGTTTCACATTGTTGCTGATTGGCTAGCTCGTCTCAGCATGGGGCTGCAGCCAGCACAGAGTTCCTTCTGGTTCTTTAAGCTGTGGGCCAAGCTCTTCTGCAGTGCCAAGGTGAAGACCCCCTGCTTCTTCTGCAGGTCGCTTAAGGCTACATGTTGCATTAGAAACAGTAAGGAAAGCAATGAATGACAGGTATGGGTTTTAGTTTATCCTCGTGGGTTTTGGTTTGTCCTCATGGTTTCTTATTTATTTTTCATTTTTCTCATTTTAGATGCAGATTTTATTCAAAATTACCTATCCTGCTGATCTATAGCCTGTCCCCTCCCGAATGCAGAGGCAACAGTCTTCTATAGCTTCACTAACTCTGGTCTGTGATTCCTTGTTAGTGACTTTTCTCTGATCCTCCGACCATACCTTTCCTAATCTTTCCTTTTGTGCATTCTTTCATAATTGTGGAGAATCTAATCTCCAAAATGAATTTCTTACTCCATATTTCTCAATGGTTCTCCTTCCCTAATAGAACCATCACTGGTACATATCTCTATAAAACAAAAATACTGATTATCGATAAAAGAAAGCCTTTCCTGATAGTAACCGATTATGGCTCAATGTGTTTAGCATAATGCCAGAGACATTATGATCACTTAGTGATGTTCCATATCATCCTCATCTTCATCTTCATCCTCTTCCTCCTTAAAAATTCATGGAAGCACTACCACAAACCTAATCAAAAAGGGGAGATTCAAGTGTGCTTCAGTTAAAGAAGAAATCATTTCAACCAGGCATCAAGAGTTTGCTTAAATATTTTTTAAAAACATCTTTATTGGAGTATGATTGCTTTACAATGGTGTGTTAGTTTCTGCTGTATAACAAAGTGAATCAGCTATACATATACATACATCCCCATATCTCCTCCCTCTTGCGTCTCCCTCCCACCCCTCTAGGTGGTCACAAAGCACCGAGCTGATCTCCCTGTGCTGTGCGGCTGATTCCCACTAGCTATCTATTTTACATTTGGTAGTGTATATATGTCCATGCCACTCTCTCATTTCATCCCAGCTTACCCTTCCCCCTCCCCGTGTCCTCAAGTCCACTCTCTACGTCTGCTGTCCTGCCCCTAGGTTCTTCAGACCTTTTTTTTTTTTTTTTTTTTTTTTTAGATTCCATATATATGTGTTAGCATATGATATTTGTTTTCCTCTTTCTGACTTACTTCATTCTGTATGACAGACTCTAGCTCCACCCACCTCACTACAAATAACTCAATTTCGTTTCTTTTTATGGCTGAGTAATATTCCATTGTATATATGTGCCACATCTTCTTTATCCATTCATCTGTCGATGGACACTTAGGTTGCTTCCATGTCCTGGCTATTGTAAATAGAGCTGCAATGAACACTGTGGTACATGACTCTTTTTGAACTATGGTTTTCTCAGGGTTTATGCTCACTAGTGGGATTGCTGGGTCATATGGTAGTTCTATTTTTAGTTTTTTAAGGAACCTCCATACTGTTCTCCATAGTGGCTGTATCAGTATACATTCCCACCAACAGTGCAAGAGGGTTCCCTTTTCTCCACACCCTCTCCAGCATTTATTGTTTGTAGATTTTTTTTTTAATTTTTATTTTTAATTTTTATTTATTTATTTATTTATGGCTGTGCTGGGTCTTCGTTTCTGTGCGAGGGCTTTCTCTAGTTGCGGCAAGCGGGGGCCACTCTTCATCGTGGTGCGTGGGCCTCTCACCGTCGCAGCCTCTCCCGTTGCGCAGCGCAAGCTCCAGACGTGCAGGCTCAGCAGTTGTGGCTCACGGGCCCAGTTGCTCCGCGGCATGTGGGATCCTCCCAGACCAGTGCTTGAACCCGTGTCCCCTGCATTGGCAGGCAGACTCTCAACCACTGCACCACCAGGGAAGCCTGTTTGTGGATTTTTTGATGATGGCCATTCAGACCGGTGTGAGGTGATACCTCATTGTAGTTTTGATTTGCATTTCTCTAATGATTAGTGATGTTGAGCATTCTTTCTTGTGTTTGTTGGCAATCTGTATATCTTCTTTGGAGAAATGCCTAAATATTTTAATGGAAAGCGTGTTCTTTCACAAGTTCTCAAATGGAAAGCCATTATATTTTCCACCTCTAAAGCAAGTATTTTAAATGTTCTTCACCAATAGACTCATAGTGTTATCTGAGGCGTGTTTATTCTTTAGGCTTCCTTTTAGCTCAGCAATAATTTCCAAACCTCATAACTTCTGCTAACTTGAGAGAAGATTCTATTTTCCATCCCTTTCATACTCCTTTTCACCCCCTTCACATCCTGAATATCTTAACCTCTAGTGCCCAGACTTCTCCCAATTGTCTAACAAAGCTCTAAACCCAGCCAAACACTATGGAGAAACTATACAGCCATTCCTTTACTCTACACTCCTGTTTTGACATCTCAGTGAGTCTAATTACATGTAGTAATTTCCCAGTGCCAGTTAAAGTCAGAAAAGTGCTTCACTGAGGCATTCTTGCAAAATATGACAGATGGGCTCATTAGTCCTTTGATTCATAAAACCCATGGTGCTGTTTTGCTTAAAATAAGAAGCACAAAATAAGCAAGTCCCTGATAGGTTTAACTCAGAGTCAGACCTAAGTAATGCCAACTCTGCAGATTCATGCAAAGGACTGTGCACATGAGTGCATTATGCTTTGTGAAAAGTTACGAGCTCTAAGCCCATAAGCTGTGAGCCCGTTAGGAAAGGGCTGGAGATAACAACAGCTAGACAAAAGATGTACAGAAAAGCAAGAGTGACTTACTAAGTTGCATGCTGTTTATGTTTTCTTGATGTAAATACAGCATTAGAAAGGATGAAGAAATTAAACAATGAGCCTTAATAGAATGTCAAAAAAGTAAGATGCCAGAGATTTTTAAAGGCAAAGAAATCCCTAGCAATGCATGACTAATACAATACGGAATAGTATCTGTTCACAAAGAAGCCAAAACACAGGAAGACATCTTTGGAATGTCGACACTAAAATCTCTTCAAGAAAATGAATAAAGTAGCTGCATACCAGCAGAAAAGTATTCTTATTAAAATTTTCATTCATATTGATTTGGTCCTCCATGTTTTTTTGTAATCAGCAAATCTGCCTGGTAGGACTCCACAGTCAAATCTGAATTTAAAATTATGGCTAGTAGGTTTTCAAAACTTATCTGCTGTCTTTCCTTTGAATGCAGCTTAAAGGAAATCTGCATAGATTGTAATATTTCTTACACTTTTAAAAAATAATTTAAAAATCAAGAGATAGTAAGAAAGGAAGTCCCATAATGTAAATCTTTATAGAGCAAAAGGCTTCCACCAGTAACCTAAAACATCTCTGTTGTTGGAGAAGCTATGGTTCTTTCAGTTTCTCCTGGGGTGTGTCTGTTTCTGTCATTGTCTTCCATGGTATGTGAATCGTAAGATATATCTTGATCTTTAGCAACTACTTATGTAGTTACATAGGTAAATCATTTAAGAAATTTAAATATATATGCAGATAAGAACTTCTCAAAGTTTCAAATGTTGTGATAATATTATCTTACTGGAAAACTGTTTTGCCTTATACCACATTCAGGAAAAAAAAGCTTAAAAATATCTTCCAAATATACTTGTACACAATTCTCTTACATATTTTGATGATTCAGATACATCAGTATTCTGATCTTCAAGCAGGCTTGGTGTCAAAAGCCTTTACTAACCTGAATGAAACATAACAATGAAACATAATATTTTTGGGAGGGAAAAGAGAAAGACAGTAACATTGATTTTTGGCTCTGCACCAGACTCAATGCTATGAATGTGACAAATGTTAACAAAATATCTCTTTTCATTTGTATATTTATTCCCTCCCTAAATATTTGCAGGAAACCTTTTTTAACTCTGCATACCTTTTTCTGTAATGGTCTTTGTTTTCCTTTCTAGCTTCAAGGACACACAATTGCTTTATTTTACAAACTCTTGTTTAGCTACTATGTATACAGATAACCTAAGTACTTGTACTTCACAGATACAACCTCATTTAATCTTCATATACATTCTATAAGGTAGGGATTAATATAATTCCCTTTATATGGAGGGAGATACCAAGGAATAGAGAAGTTAATTCACTCTTCCATTGTCGCTTAGCAAGTAAGCGGCAGATTCAGAATTCAGATGATCTGGCCACAGAGAGGTGCTCGACTGTGTAGTGTTGTGATGTGTAGCAAGAGGCTCCATGAGGAGTTGAATTCAATGACTTCCGCTCTCTGATTAGAAGACTTTCTATTTCTTGGTTTTATTAAAACATCCTTTCTGATAAATTGGCCATCTCAATAAAATGCGTTCCATTATTAAGGTCTGTTGAACACAGCTTATATTATTTCCTTCTTACCAAAGATCTCTATCATTATAACACTGTACATTTTCATTGATAAAATGTGAAAAATAGGGAATTCCCTGGCTGTCCAGTGGTTAGGACTCTGAGCTTTCACTGCCGTAGGCCCAGGTTCAATCCCTGGAGGGAGAACTAAGGGCGCGGCCAAAAAAAAAAAATTGAAAAATAAAGAGGAGGGAAAACGTGTTGCCAAATGGTTTACCAATTATACTAATAGTATAATGATAATATATTTCAGTTCTTCCTAGCTTACCCACTTGTCATAATATGAGTTCTTTTTACCACAGGAATTAAAAGAACAACAAACAAACTGTTTACTTAAATGTTATGAAATAAAAAATTAAAAAAAAATCTCCCCTCCCCATTCCCATCCTCCACCACGCCTGGTTTAGAGTAAATTAATCCTATCTGGAGTTTTTGATAAAATAAGATGCCATTGGAACCGCTTTCATTGTAACTTAGTTTCGCTGGTTGGTTAGTTGGTTCTTACAGAGAGTGATTGGCTCTAAGCATCAAGTTAGCAGGTAAGGTGTATCTAGCAGCAGTCCTCTGAGAATGGATTCAGCTCCCCACCTGCCACTTGCTCATTTGCGTGTGTCTGTGGCAGACAGTGTTAGCTGCATAACCAAAATTCTGCTTCCCTTCTTCTTTGCTAACAGAACCCCAATTTTGATGAGGGTGTCAATGTGTGCAGCCCTCGACAAAGCATCGCGATTAGTCTAAACTTCAACCTACCTATTTTCCCCAACTCACTTGCTGTTATGTTTAAGAAAATAAAGTCAATATGCTAAAGATTCAAAAGAAAATTCTTACCTTTTTATATCATTAAGCAGTTGTTTTGATGCAGGCAGACCCTCCTTTTGGATGATGCTATGTGAATAAAAACTATTTGTTTTATTCACAGCTGGTAGAGGACTTTAGTTACAGTCACGTCATTTATTACTAGTTCACTACCAGAAGTAGAGCTACTCAGTGGTGCTCTATTTCCCCAAAGGCTGTCCCATCACATTTCCATTCACTAGTTTATTTTCCCTCAAGAAAATGTCATAGATGCGAGGTTCTAATTGTTCTTGATTTAATCCCTTTGTCTTATCCAGGAGCAGATTTTGGCAACATTCAAGACCAAAGCACTGTTCCCTGCACATGTGCTTCTTCCATGGCTACTCTGTTACGTCCTCTCCTCCCAGATCTTTAAAATACAAAAAGTTTCACCAAAATGTGTCTGGGGGTTTACATTTTATCATGAAATGGGCCTAATAAACGTGTTTGCTCAAATCATTCTTCAAATCAGGAAACTGTTCGTCTATTATTTATTTAATTATTCCCTTTTCTTCATCCATATAATTCTTTTTAGAATTCCCAATTCACATATAGGAAAACTTCTGGCTTTGGTATCCATGCCTCTTAAATTTTAAGTTATTTTCATACGTATAATGTTTAGTACTTAATAGATACTCATATGTAAACACACACACAGGCTTTTTCTTCTGGTGTCCCAATTTCTTCAGTTGGTCTTTTATGTCCTTGATTTATATGACTTCAGTATTCAATACACTTCTTTGAACTTTTCAATTTGGAACTGATGTTCCTCAGCTGAAAACAGCATTTAATTGTCTCAAAATTTTCTTGCATTTAATCCAATTGAAAATCATGATGCAATATTTCTCCGGAAAGAAAGAATTACTCTTTGATCTGTGACATTTCCTCTGGTGAAATGCCTCTTGCAACACTTACTTAAGGAACGTTCACAGGATCAAAATGAACTGTGGAAAAAATTGCAGAGTACAATCTGTGCCAATTCAGGGCCTGTCTTGTGTCACCAAAATTCTTACTGAGAACTCTGTAAGCACTGAGTAACTAGTAACGGAAGAGATGTAGCCACAATGGAGAATGGCACTAGACAGCCCAAGGAAGCTATGTGATGAGGAAGGTATAAAGATGGAAGGCATTCCAGAGCTGACAACCTACCTGTGCTGAGGTGGTACCCAGTCAGCCTTTTCTCTTATTAGCACAAGCATGTCCCAAATGCAGAGTGATTTAGATATGTTGCAACCTGCGCCTGGGAGTCACATGACTTCCACACTACATGTTGTGTGACCTGTCCTGGATCCTTTCTTAAAGGTAAGTCAACTAGATACTGGGTGACATTTACTGTGTCTCATGAGTCTTTTCAACACCACTGTTACTGGTCAAGGAGAGGGGAGATTTCATTCTTATCTTCTACTTAAAATATTTTCTCTTGTATCTTGTAGTGGGAGATTTGTATTGATTCTTCAGGTGTAACAATTCTTTGTCTTGTTTTTAAATGACTGGTGTGCTCCCTGTTGAGGTCCTGCTTAAATGAACCAAGTTTCAAATCTAGTTTTGGTAAGTTGGGATCACTTGCATTGTACTAGCAGCTTCACAGTCTCGTTCCTAAAATCATCCAACATACTTTATTATCATTGACACTCTTGATATCTCTCACATTCATTAAGAATTTTAAAGACAGATTTTTTTTGCTCAAATCATTTCTTTTTAAAAAATTTTTAAATTTCTTTTATTTATTTATATTTTAACATCTTTATTGGAGTGTAATTGCTTCACAATGGTGTGTTAGTTTCTGCTTATAACAAAGTGAATCAGCTATACCTATACATACATCCCCATATCTCCTCCCTCTGGCGTCTCCCTCCCTCCCACCCTCCCTATCCCACCCCTATATGTGGTCACAAAGCACCGAGCTGATCTTCCTGTGCTAGGAGGCTGCTTCCCACTAGCTATCTATTTTACGTTTGGTAGTGTATATATGTCCATGCCACTCTCTCACTTTGTCACAGCTTAACCTTCCCCCTCCCCATATCCTCAAGTCCATTCTCTGGTATGTCTGTGTCTTTATTCCCATCTTGCCCCTAGGTTCTTCATGACCATTCTTTTTTTTTTTTTTTTTTGATTCCATATATATGTGTTAGCATACGGTATTTGTTTTTCTCTTTCTGACTTACTTCGCTCTGTATGACAGTCTCTAGGTCCATCCACCTCACTACAAATAACTCAGTTTCGTTTCTTTTTATGGCTGAGTAATATTCCATTGTATATATGTGCCATATCTTCTTTATCCATTCATCTGTCGATGGACACTTAGGTTGCTTCCATGTCCTGGCTATCGTAAATAGAGCTGCAATGAACATTGTGGTACTTGACTCTTTTTGAACTATGGTTTTCTCAGGGTATATGCCCACTAGTGGGATTGCTGGGTCATATGGCAACCTCCATACTGTTCTCCATAGTGGCTGTATCAATTTACATTTCTACCAACAGTGCAAGAGGGTTCCCTTTTCTCCACACCCTCTCCAGCATTTATTGTTTGTAGATTTTTTGATGATGGCCATTCTGACCGGTGTGAGGTGACACCTCATTGTAGTTTTGATCTCCATTTCTCCAATGATTAGTGATGTTGGCCATCCTTTCATGTGTTTGTTGGCGATCTGTATATCTTCTTTGGAGAAATGTCTATTTAGGTCTTCTGCCCATTTTTAGATTGGGTTGTTTCTTTTTTGATATTGAGCAGCATGAGCTGCTTGTATATTTTGGAGATTAATCCTTTGTCCATTGTTTCATTTGCATATATATGTTCCCATTCTGAGGATTGTCTTTTTGTCTTGTTTATGGTTTCCTTTGCTGTGCCAAAAAGCTTTTACGTTTCATTAGGTCCAATTTGTTTATTTTTGTTTTTATTACCATTTCTCAAGGAGGTGGGTCAAAAAGGATCTTGCTGTGATTTATGTCATAGAGTGTTCTGCCTATGATTTCCTCTAAGAGTTTATAGTGTCTGGCCTTACATTTAGGTCTTTAATCCATTTTGAGTTTATTTTTGTGTATGGTGTTAAGGAGTGTTCTAATTTCATTCTTTTAGGTGTAGCTGTCCAGTTTTCCCAGCACCACTTATTGAAGAGGCTGTCTTTTCTCCATTGTATATTCTTGCCTCCTTTATCAAAAATAAGGTGACCATATGTACGTGGGTTTATCGCTGGGCTTTCTATCCTGTTCCATTGATCTATGTTTCTGTTTTAGTGCCAGTACCATACTGTCTTGATTACTGTAGATTTGTATTATAGTCTGAAGTCTGGGAGCCTGATTCCTCCAGCTCCATTTTTCTTTCTCAAGATTGCTTTGGCTATTCAGGGTCTTTTGTGTTTCCATACAAATTGTGAAATTTTTTGTTCTGGTTCTCTGAAAAATGCCAGTGGTAGTTTGATAGGGACTGCATTGAATCTGTAGATTGCTTTGGGTAGTAGAGTCATTTTCACAATGTTCATTCTTCCAATTCAAGAACATGTTATATTTCTCCATCTGTTTGTATCATCTTTAATATCGTTCATCAGTATCTTATAGTTTTCTGCATAAAGGTCTTTTGTCTCCTTAGGTAGGTTTATTCCTAGGTATTTTATTTTGTTGCAATGGTAAATAGGAGTGTTTCCATAATTTCTCTTTCAGATTTTTCATCCTTAGTGTACAGAAATGCAAGAGATTTCTGTGCATTAATTTTGCATCCTGCTACATTACCAGATTCACTGATTAGCTCTAGTAGTTTTCTGGTAGCATCTTCAGGATTCTCTATGTATAGTATCATGTCATCTGCAAACAGTGACAACTTTACTTCTTCTTTTCTGATTTGGATTTCTTTTATTTCTTTTTCTTCTCTGACTGCTGTGGCTAAAACTTCCAAAACTATGTTGAATAATAGTGGTGAGAGTGGACAACCTTGTCTTGTTCCTGATCTTAGAGGAAATGCTTTCAGTTTTACACAATTTCAAACGATGTTGGCTATGGATTTGTCATATATGGCCTTTATTATGTTGAGGTAAGTTCCCTCTATGCCTATTTTCTGGAGGGTTTTTATCATATATAGGTGTTGAATTTTGTCGAAAGCTTTTTCTGCATCAATTGAGATGATCATATGGTTTTTCTCCTTCAATTTTTTAATCTGGTTTATCACATTGATTGATTTGCGTATATTGAAGAATCCTTGTATTCCTGGGATAACCCCACTTGATCATGGTGTATGATCCTATTAATATGCTGTTTGATTCTGTTTGCTAGTATTCTGTTGAGGATTTTTTCATCTATGTTCATCAGTGATATTGGCCTGTAGTTTTCTTTTTTTGTGACATCTTTGTCTGGTTTTGATATCAGGGTGATGGTGGCCTTGTAGATTGAGTTTGGGAGTGTTCCTCCCTCTGCTATATTTTGGAAGAGTTTGAGAAGGATAGGTGTTAGCTCTTCTATAAATGCTTAATAGAATTCGCCTGTGAAGCCGTCTGGTCCTGGGCTTTTTTTTGTTGGAAGATTTTTAATCACAGTCTCAATTTCAGTGCTTGTGATTGGTCTGTTTATACTTTCTATTTCTTCCTGGTTCAGTCTCGGAAGGTTGTGCTTTTCTAAGAATTTGTCCATTTCTTCTCGGTTGTCCATTTTATTGGCATAGATTTGCTTGTAGTAATCTCTTGTGATCCTTTGTATTTCTGCAGTGTCAGTTGTTACTTTTTTTTCATTTCTAATTCTATTGATTTGAGTCTTCTCTCTTTTTTTCTTCATGAGTCTGGCTAATGGTTTATCAATTTTGTTTATCTTCTCAAAGAACCAGCTTTTAGTTTTATTGATCTTTGCTATGTTTTCTTTGTTTCTATTTCATTTATTTCTGCTCTGATCTTTATGATTTCTTTCCTTCTGCTAACTTTGGGGATTTTTTTGTTCTTCTTTCTCTAATTGCTTTAGGTATAAGGTTAGGTTGTTTATTTGAGATGTTTCTTGTTTCTTAAGGTAGGATTGTATTGTTATAAACTTCCCTCTTAGAACTACTTTTGCTGCATCCCATAGGTTTTGGGTCACCGTGTTTTCATTGTCATTTGTTTCTAGGAATTCTTTAATTTCCTCTTTTATTTCTTCAGTGATCTCTTGGTTATTAAGTAGTGTATTTTTTTGCCTCCATGTGTTTATAATTTTTACAGATGTTTTTCCCTGTAACTGATATCTAGTCTCATAGTGTTGTGGTCAGAAAAGATACTTGATACGATTTCAATTTTCTTAAATTTACCAAGGCTTGATTTGTGACCCAAGATATGATCTATCCTGGAGAACGTTCCATGAGCACTTGAGAAGAAAGTGTATAATGTTGTTTTTGGATGGAATGTCCTATAAATATCAATTAAGTCCATCTTGTGTAATGTATCATTTACAGCTGTGTTTCCTTATTTAATTTCATTGTGGATGATCTGTCCATTGGTGAGAGTGGGGTGTTAACGTCCCCTACTATGATTGTGTTACTGTCGATTTCCCCTTTTATGGCTGTTAGCATTTGCCTTATGCATTGAGGTGCCCCTATGTTGGGTGTATAAATATTTACAATTGTTATATCTTCTTCTTGGATTGATCCCTTGATCATTATGTAGAGTCCTTCTTGGTCTCTTGTAATAGTCTTTATTTTAAAGTCCATTTTGTCTGATATGAGAATTGTTACGCCAGCTTTCTTTTGATTTCCATTTGCATGGAATATCTTTTTTCCATCCCCTCACTTTCAGTCTGTATGTGTCCCTAGGTCTAAAGTGGGTCTCTTGTAGAAAGCATATATACGGGTCTTGTTTTTGTATCCATTCAGCCAGTCTATGACTTTTGGTTGGAGCATTTAATCCATTTAGATTTAAGGTAATTATTGATATGTATTTTCCTGTTACCATTTTATTAATTGTTTTGGGTTTGTTATTGTAAGTCTTTTCCTTCTCTTGTGTTTCCTGCCTAGAGAAGTTCCTTTAGCATTTGTTGTAAAGCTGGTTTGGTGGTGTTGAATTCTCTTAGCTTTTGCTTGTTTGTAAAGGTTTTAATTTCTCTGTCGAATCTGAATGAGATCCTTCGTGGGTACAGTAATCTTGGTTGTAGGTTTTTCCCTTTCATCACTTTAAATATGTCCTGCCACTCCATTCTGCCTTGCAGTTTCTGCTGAAAGATCAGCTGTTAACCTTATGGTGATTCCCTTGTATGTTATTTGCTGTTTTTCCCTTGCTGCTTTTAATATTTTTTCTTTGTATTTAATTTTTGATAGTTTGATTAATATGTGTCTTGGCGTGTTTCTCCTTGGATTTATCCTGTATGGGACTCTCTGTGCTTCCTGGACTTGATTGACTATTTCCTTTCCCATATTACAGAAGTTTTCACTTCAAATATTTTCTCAGTCCCTTTCTTTTTCTCCTCTTCTTCTGGGACCCCTATAATTCGAATGTTGGTGCATTTAATGTTGTCCCAGAGGTCTCTAACAGTGTCCTCAATTCTTTTCATTCTTTTTTCTTTATTCTGCTCTGCAGTAGTTATTTCCAGTCTTTTATCTTCCAGATCACTTATCTATTCTTGTGCCTCAGTTACTCTGCTGTTGATTCCTTCTAGAGAATTTTTAATTTCATTTATTGTGCTGTTCATCATTGTTTGTTTGCTCTTTAGTTCTTCTAGGTCCTTGTTAAATGTTTCTTGTATTTTCTCCATTGTATTTCCAAGATTTTGGATCATCTTTACTATCATTACTCTGAATTCTTTTTCAGGTAGACTGCCTATTTGCTCTTCATTTGTTTTGTCTGGTGGGTTTTTACTTTGTTCCTTCATCTGCTATGTGTTTCTCTGTCTTCTCATTTTGCTTAACTTACTGTGTTTGGGGTCTCCTTTTTGCAGGCTGCCGGTTTGTAGTGCCCGTTGTTTTTGGTGTCTGCCCCCAGTGGCTAAGGTTGATTCAGTGGGTTGTGTAGGCTTCCTGATGGAGGGGACTAGTGCCTGTGTTCTGGTGGATGAGGCTGGATCTTGTCTTTCTAATGGGCAGGACCGCATCTGTTTTGGGGTTCCTGTGACCTTATTATGATTTTAGGCAGCCTCTCTGCTGATGGGTAGGGTTGTGTTCCTGTCTTACTAGCTGTTTGGCATAGGGTGTCCAGCACTGTAGCTTGCTGGTCATTGAGGGGAGCTGGGTGTTAGCGTTGAGATGGAGATCTCTGGGAGGGCTTACGCCTTTTGATATCACATGGAGCCGCGAGGTCTCTGGTGGACCAATGTCCTGAATTCAGCTCTCCTACCTCAGAGGCACAGGCCTGACACCCAGCCAGAGCACCAAGACCCTGTCAGCCACACAGCTTCAGTGTCTTTTTCATGTCCCCTCCTTTCAGCTTCCTTCTCTCTCAAATCATTTCTTGATTTAGATACAGTTTTAGCTCACCAGAGGATGACGCCAAGTAATTAAAAATATGTATGTGTGCATGTATGTGTTTTCAGCTCATGAATCATCCTGTTATGTTTATCGTCACTGACTGATATGCCTTAGCCCCCATCAACTTTACACAGCATTAGTGTCAGCTGTAGTTATAAAAGCCTCAGTTCTTAGTAAATTTTTTTAAAAAGGAGGCAATAAAATTTGGGGTTCTGTGTTAAGCCACTTATTAGATGTGTATCCATGCTAGTGAGTAATATCATATGCCATAATTAGTGAATTTTTTTCCTTAAAGGAGGTTCCACATTATTCTGATATTGATATTTGAAATAGTTTCTCTCAGAGGAGGTATGAGTCTCTGTTCAAAACATTTAGTTCCAGTTAAAACAGAAAAGGAAATTATTTTTTCCTTTGGGTAATTTTATGTTACTTGATTATAGGTTTGGTTATGATTTGGGGAGAGGAAATATACTGGTGATGACCTAGATGGAAGACTCAATTCTAAGTGGATTGGTCCATTCTTCATCTCTGCTGTGGTACCTCAAATACACCTGGGCATTTTTCGACTTGTCCAACTGGTGTGTCTTAGTTAGGTGCCAGCTCTGGCAGTATTCTTACTTCACTTATGCCATACATTTCAAATGAAAGATGATCACGATTGTCACAATCTGCTGCTCTATGTGCTGGTGAGATAACACCTTATTGGACTGTCAAAATCAGCCTCACACACATTTAGCATCTTACCTAGTTTCAAGGTTTCCTAATAATTTCAAGAATACAAGTAATCATGAGGCACAAGCAAAGCAGGGAGAGGTCCTGGGTCACCAGTGCAGCTACTGTAGTGCTTTCTTGCTGTATCAGAAGAATTGATCCACATTAGTATATGAAATCTCTAATAATGTATGTAGTTACATTACTTACACAAAAGAGAGTTCTTTTGATCTTGAAAAATCTCCATTTGATTCTCATAAGTTGTATAACTTATGTGACATTTTCCAAGCAATGCTTCATGTGTCCATAGACACCAGATTTGCTTACCATACACAGTCCTACCACAGATCAATCCATCTCAAAGTAGTCTATAGGATGGGACTCTCCAGTAGCAAGGCCATTCTTTGATTTTTTATTAATGTGTTTAGAAGAAAATTGTCCATGTGGCTTCCTTTCTTTGTTGAGTAGATGACCAGTAAAGAGAGATAAAGGGTTGTATACCTGCTGCATCAATTTATGGAATAGAAATGTGTGCTCCATCCGGGCTGCAAGTGCCCCAAGAGCTGGCCTAGACTAGGATCTTATTGCTTTATCCTGGCCTGACTCAGATTATGATAAAGATCCTGTGTACTTCCAACCCAGACAGACTTTTCCTGCACATGCTGAATTTCAGTCAGTTTGACATGTTCCTCAATATAGTCTTATATTGACAATATCATGTAAAATGTTTTTATGGTTCTCTCACTTGATTACATCCTTTTCAAGTAAAGGTTTCAGAATTTTCCACCAGTTTCTTTATTTTTTTGTCCTTTTAAAGACAATATTCAAGGAGAGTAAACAGGTCGATTCAAACCACCATCCTGAATAGCAATTACAATTTTGTTTTTAATTATTGTGTATATCTTTCCTTCTTTTTTTTAATAAGAAAATTTTCCCAAATATGTTTAAGTGTTTACCCTATGAGGCAACCTGAGCCATTGTTGGATAACTTGAATAATTTATTTTAAAAAGTTTCATATATATTATATTACTTACTGCAATTTCCATATAATTTTGTAAGATCTTCCTCTTTAGAAAGCATAGGCTTTATCTACATAATTTGCAATACCTACTAGATGCCTACAATATTTCCAGAGTATATTTTCTGAATATTTGATAAACATGCTTTCCAGTTAACCCTTGGCACTTCTACAAGATTGGATTTTTACAACACAGAGATAACCTATATTTCCACTATTTGAAGTGTGTTAATGACTTTCTTTGCTTTTAGAAATATAAGTTGAAAAATTTGGAATATGATGCAAAGAATTTTAATAAGTGTTCCTATGTTTATCTTAAGCTTCAGCTCCTGCCACTTATCTGAAATTTTAACTCTGAATAGTTTGTAGTTTCATGAATATATTTTGCTTTTTCACGACATCGCTCCTTAGTATAAAGTATTCTCTTAGTCTAGAGCTATCCTCTCCTCCACTCTGTGGCACTCCAAGGACAATGGTGCTTCAAGAACAAAGGACAACCCTGCCTGAAAAAGTTTTAGCGTTACACACCGTACCGGACTCTCATCGCCCTCCCCACCATGTTGCAATGGGTACGAAATACCTGAGCCCACCTGGGCCACAGGACCTGTTCCTCTCTCGTCCCAAATAAGGAAAAGCATCTGCCCTGTCCCACTCCCAGCCTATAGAAGGAAGGTATATGTGCCTCGACCAATCAGTAAATGAAAATTTCACCTCAGACCATTCCTTTGTTTTCTCTGGCTATAAAAACTGACTAATAGCATATGTTCGGGGTCGGCTCTCCCAGACTACTAGGAAGTCAGCCTGCTGTCCTGGCAGCAACCATTCCCTCTAATAAATTCTATCCTCTTTGCATTCTACCTTGTGTCTGGAAATTCTTTTCCGAGTTTGGACCATGACACACCCCTCTTTCCTAACTAGAGCCCTCCTTGTATTCTTTAAGACATATTTCAATAATTTTCTCCTCTGATAAGACTTCTCTGAACTCTTTTATTAGTTGGAGACATTATGTCCTCATCAATCTTCTGATCTAATTATCTAATATTTAATAACCTTATAAAAATGATGTAAGCTTAGTTTTGCGTTATGTTTTGGATTGAATTGTCTCACCTCTAAAAAGATATGAAATCTTAACCTCCAATACCTCAGAATATGACCTTATTTGTAAATAAGGTCATCGCAGATGTAAATAGCAAAGTTATGATGAGATCATATTGGAGGGGGCGGGCCCCTAATCCAATATGACTGGTGTCTTTATAAGAAAGATGGACATACGAAGACACTGAGACAGGGAAGATGTGATGTGAAGACAGAGAAAAAGATTGGAGTTATGCTGCCAGAAGCCAAGTAATGCCTGAGGCTATCAGAAGCTGGAAAAAGCAAGGAGGGATCCTCCCCTCAGAGATTTTGGAGTCAGCACAGCCTCGCTGTCACTTTGATTTTGGACTTCTAGCCTTCAGAAGAAGAGAATAAATTTCTGTTTTTTTAAGCCACCTATTTTGTGGTACTTTGTTATGGCAGCTCCAGGAAACTGATACATCTGGATATCTTAGGTATTATGGAAATAGTTAGATTCTTTTATTATTTTATACCCATCAATTATCATAAAATTTTTTCTCTTAGAAAAAAGTTGGGAGTAATTATTTATGGCTTTATTTTTATCAAGTAAGTCACACAAAAATTTCTGTGTACTTTTCTTAGGAAGACAAAGTTCTTATTTGGAAAGAAATTGAAGATGTGAAACTTAAAATAACCTGGTGAAAACCTCAATTCATAAAGGATACAAATTTACTCTTTAAAATGTTAATATTAAATAATAAGGAGTGTCTTGCCCACTAGACCTGCCTTCAGTGGGGCAATGGAGATATTGTCTGACCTTACCACTGCCAGGAATATCTGTCCTTTTAATTTTAGAGCCATCCAATACCCCAACTCATGGGGATGAGTGGTCTGATCCACCCCAACTGATAAAACAAGAAGAGATTTCAGGAACAGTGGAATGAAGTCAGTTTGTTGCTATCCACATGCTGCACACTCTCGTGTTGAAAATAAAGGAGCAGGAGAAACTCTTTGATTAATGTTCTGGAATTTCTGCCACATCATTTCTTTTAAAAGTAACAAAGATTTAGCCTATCTTCCCCAAAAGATAGTTACCTCTGATTTTGATAAGGGCCAAATACATTCAGATGTACCTTCTAGTCACTGACATTAACTTTATACATTTTCATAAAACCTTGTGATTTAATAATTTGTTCTGGAGTCTTCCAGAAATTTTGTAATTAACTATTCTCTCCTTTTGAACAGTTGAAAACATCTGTCCCTCATTTTATTACACTTTCCTCAAAAAAATCCAAAAATTACAGTTATTCAAGGAAAGGTGAACATAATTGCTAATTCCTTTTCAGATTATCCCTTATACCAGCACATGGTAAGCTATAGGATACAAAAGTGGTTATGCAACAACCATAAACATTTCTTTACATTTGTATGGTGCTTTATGCTATTTTTTTCAAGGACCTTCATATCACTGAATACTAAAAATTACTGCCAACACTATAAACATGGTTCTGAGTCACAGTAGGGACTTTAACAGAAACAACAATAATAACAAATCACACTCTAATTATATGCAAAATATATGTGCGTGCATGTATGCTTTTTTTTTTTTTGGTAGAAATTTGGTTGGGTGGTGTGGTATTGAAAATTGACACACTGTGAGCATTGGCCTAGAAAATAAATCTAAAGCAGAAAACCTCTGTGTCAGGCATGGATGCACATCAACTTATGTTTCTTTTTGCAGCCACCATTTAAAGGAAGTTGAAATTTCACTAGGAGAACACTGAACTAGATTTAATTAACAACTTCAAATCATCACGAAAGAATGCTTTAATGAAGAATGTTGTAGATCATTCATTTGTTCTTTCTTAGAGTCACGAAGCCCTTACATCCATATGGTTTTCTCTGAAATCTTTTAATTAATCTGCTCTGCATTCTTTCTCATAAATCTTTTTTCTTATGGTTAGACAATGTTGAAAGCAATCTGCTCTAAAAAGTCAATTCTCCCTTTATATCCAATTCCAGATAAAATTTCTCATATGCTCCTCAGGAATTACTGCTGGCCATTTGAGGTTTACACATATTCATCTCTGAATTTGCTTTTACAAATTTACCCATGGCAAATGGCCTTTTTTGTTATAATGCTTTGCATTTAAATAGCTCATTACATTTAAAAATTAATGTAATTCTGCTAATATCTCCAAAAGGAAGCAATGATTTCTCTGATCATATTATTGATGGAGAAACTGTAGTTTGGAGGGTTTAAAAGAGGCACCAAGAGATAGTCAGCAAGGGAATAGTTTAGTTGATGATAACAAGGCAGGAACACTTATTTTTCAGCAATCTTCACTCTTTCTTTGAAGCAGTATTTTTTTCAGTATGTTCAATAAAGTTCTGAAAGAATTTTGGACAAAAATAGTGAATGCATTTTTTTATTTTAATAAAAAACTTTAAAGTATTAGAGTTATCAGAGTATAAAATATATCGCTGAGAATTTTCACACCTACTGCATTATTTTTTCCAATTCAAATAGCATTCATCACCTTTTCTTAGAGAAATAGGGTTTTGAAAGGAGGTGAGTTATAAAAGCATCATGATCAAAGTAGCAACAATCAATAACGGGAAGGCAGGTTAAGGAGAAGTATATATTAAGTAGGATTTATAGGTGGACAAGAACAGATTAGTTAGGTTTAAAGGCAGAAAATTATAGCATGGGGAGAAACGATATCATCTTTAAATGTCCTATTAGAGTGTAAAATATTCTGAGTGGATAGCAGTGCAATCCGGTTCAGAGACGTTTATCCAAAGCCAGAAATCACTTAAGAACTGAGAGTTGAGGTCTGAGAAAATGACTTAAATGGCACAGAATATTTTCATGTAGGATAGTTGTGAAGGGGGCAGGGAGTTATCATGAAGTCCTGTAATTAAAGAGCATGGGATTGCTGGGTTCCCAGGGAAAGTGCTTAGGGAAAGTTATAGACAAATCTTACCTATGTGGATTTACTTAGACAAAACTGCGGTGATACATCTTTCTATGGGGGTCAATACAAAGAGTTTGTATAACCTGTTAGGAGAAAGAATTGAAATTATGAGCACTTGGAACCTGCATTTCCTTGCCAACTTCACAGATCTGGTGTATATCAGAATCCTGGACGTATGTTTTTTAAATTCTAAAATTTGAAATTAAGTAATAAAAACACTTCAGTTTTTTAAACAATTAGCCAATATTCATGCATTTTGAATAATTGTGTATTTTAAAATTTCAAATAATGCTTTGTTAAATTCTTGTCATGACCTATTCATATGAATGTTAGCTAGGCATTCATTGTAATATCTTTTCTTCCATTCTTTAAAGACCTGATTAGAAGGGAAATCAGTGTAATATAATGATTGATAATAATATGGTTTTTTTCTGCTTAAAAGGTAACTATTTCTATGTTGCAAAATGATCAAGGCACTGCCCAAAAGCAAGAGTTAAGATGAACTATTTGAACAATGAACATTCAGGAGAGTCTTGCAGAGAAGTGAGATTATAAAAGTTGTCAGCTTTAGGACACCTTGATTTTACTAAATTCCTCCTCCAGTGAGCAAATTCTTCCTTAGTTTAACCCAATCTCCTATTCATTTTATCCTCCTCTTCCTGTATTCTTTTTTCACTACAATTGTCTTTTCTGTTATTAAAATCCCTATCTCTCCAATGATACAGCTTAAATTTTAATATCAAAGAGCGTCTTTCTTCGTTATCTTGAGTGTTATTTTCATTAATTTCATTTAAAAAATTATTCCCACATCTTCTCTGCTCTCTCTGATCCTGGGTGGCCTCAGCCTGTGGTGTCTTCAAGCGGGGTTTCAGTTCCTGGCCAGTGATTGAGGTTGGGTCGAGGCGGTGAGAGCACTGAATCCTGGCCACTAGACCAGTGGTCAGGGACAAGGCCCTGGCCCTACGGCTTTGCAGAGAAAGAATTCCCACAAAGACGGAAAGTAGTGAAACAAGTAAAGTATTTATTAGGAAAAAAGAAGTACAGTACGTGTGGATAGACACACGGGAGAGCTCAGAGAGAGTCGCGCCCTCGTGGCAGTTTGAATCACTTTGATGGGACATTTCTTCCGTGTTTCCTTTGACCAATCATTTTGATTTGCCTGGTTCAGAGTCCATATTTAGTGTATCTCAGGATTTTCCCATGTGTGCGCATGCAATGCTTAGCCAAGATGGATTCTACCGAAGAGACCTATGAGTAGAAAGCATCAGATGGCACCACTCTCCTTTTGACCTCCAAGGAGTCTTTCTGCACATGTGTAGCTGGGGAGGTCTCCTGACTTCGAGAATATGTGGTCACTTATCTTCCATCTGGGCAGGGCTCAGCCTCTTCTCTCAACTGTCCTGTTATTCTCCTCTCAAAGTTTCGGTCCAGAGGGAACGAACTTAAACCGTTTGCCCTGAGGGCCCATCTGTCTCCTGCCTCATCTCCATCAAATACGGCTCTTTCCCAGAATTATATTTATCCTACTTTGCCTGTCATCAGCTCTTGGCATGGACACACTTGATGTGTTTACTAGCAGATTATCTGCTATAAGTAATAAAACATTCTGGCACCACATGACTGTTTATGTGAACAAACAAATGTTTTCTGTGCTTTTTTCTCCTCATATGTATTTTTTCATTCACTCTTTCAAACTTTTATTCCAAATGGAAATGAAGCTATAAAATAGTTAAATTTTTAAAGAAATTATTCAAATTCATCAGTACTAGGTTTTCTTTAATGACACAATTTCTCTAGGCATTGTTGGGAGAGGAAACTCACCTCCATCACACAAGGCCAAAGCACCACAACCCTGAAAATAACATTTCTTATTAGAGTGAGTTTGGGACAGCTTATGAGGCTGTCTAGTTATTCAGCTAGCTGAGCAAGAATACAAAATATTACTGTTTATTTTCCTATTCAGGTAGTCAATGGTAATTCCTCTTAAGCTAAAATCAAAGTGTTTATCAAAAAGTTTATTGTGACTGTTTCATTCTGGGGTTCACAAAGACAGCGTTCTGAGTGAATAAAATAAGTACAAAAGTAGAATATATTTTATCATGTTTCTAATTTATAAATTCTATTTAGCCTAAAAAAATCAACTTTGGAGATGATAAATGTAGTTAGTCACCACAAGATATTATGAAAGAAGTTATTGAACAGGTTAGGAGAAACAGGTGACTCTGTATGTTGGTAAGAATTAAGTTCAAATATGTTGGCCTTGTGTATCCCTGACCATTACCCCAAGACTATCCATGAACATTTTGTTTGTGTATATTTACAATTAAGAATAAATCATCAAGCTAACTCTAATTAAATAAGTGTAGAAAAATAAGAAATGAGGAAACATAACAGGAGAAGAGACAAAAGGAAGAACTAAAGCTAGAGGGGAAAAAACATACAAGACTGCTGTCTTTCTAAAATAAAGTTCCAAAGCTTCTATTGGAAATAGGGGAAGATTCTCAATTTGTCCCATGAGTCCCCTTCTCCCTTGGCTAATTTCCGCTGAATATTAATTGCTGCTCTTACCATCAAACCTGGCCTCAAGGGGAGCAGCTCTTTAACACTGTATTTCACAACTTAAGTCTAGAGCTTGTAAATAACAGTTAATAGCCACTAACAGCAGCTTGACACAAAATTTCCAAAGAGAATTATCTGGTTTAAATAACTGACTGCTATAGACTGAATACTTGTGTCCACGAAAATTTGTATGTTGAGACCTGTTCCCTAACATGATAGTATTTGGAGGTGGGGACTTTGGAAAGTGATTAGGTCATAAGGGTAGAACCCTTATGAATAGGATGAGTACCCTTGTAAAAGGGACCACAGAGAGCTCCCCCATCCCTTCTGCCATGTGAGGACATAAGGAGAAGACAGCAACCCCTGAACCAGGAAGGGGTTCTCACCAGACACAATCTGCACGTGCCTTGATCTTGAACTTTCCAGCCTGCAGACTGTGAGAAATAAATTTCTGTTGTTTATAAGCCCACCCAGACTATGGTCTTTTACTATTTGTAGCACCCTGAACAGTCTAAGGCAACTATTTTAAACTTACAGTTCAAGAAAGGAAAATCTTCATGCCCAGGTAAGCAGAGGCTGTCATTAATCAATACCATCTGGGCACAAGCAGTATCATCTTTGATATTCAAACCCATTATCTAGGGAAAGAGTTTTTCCATGGTTGGCATTTCAAATTTGTATTTCCTTGTCTTCACACAACATCTAACATATGATTAACTCAATCACTTTCAGGGAAAGCTACAGATAAACATAGACATGTGGCCTTCAATATAGCATAATAAACATCCATATAAAACAGACATAAATATCTAATGGGAAAGGGAACTGTTCTTTTATCACAGAAGCCTAGAGCTACCACCTAGTGTCATGTGACATTTTTGTATTGGGATTCTTAGTTGTATATGTAAATGCAACTTTGGGAATTATTGGAGAAATGAAAAGAAAATGAGGAACACAGTTGCTTGAGAAAGTTGGCAGTGAAAATTATAGTATTTTTATCTTTAAAAATGAGAATATTTATATTTTCCCTCTCTATGTTTAATTCTAAAAAACACTAAGTTTGGTGCTTTGGACATATATAACCTCCACAGGAGATTTCTCTTTTGTTTTTCAAAGCAGTTACCAACACTTAAGAAAATTCCAAAGTCTTTCACATTTATATTTCATCAACCCTAGAAGGGTGTGCAGGAGTGATTGTCATAGTGGTGGAACAGGTGAAGCAAAATGAGAGAAGAAAGAAACCAAGAAGGCTGGTTTGAACGTATATGCATGGAGTGTCTGCTATGGCAAGTATGTTTGCTTTTATTTATTATTGATTTGTGCAGAAAAAGATTTCTTGATACACATTTATTCTTTTATAATTTATTTTATTTAACATATTTATTGAGCTTGCCTACTGTGTCTGTTTTATGGGCTGAGAACACAGACTGTATCCTATTTAAAAAGCACATAGTTTTCTTCAAATTTCATGGATTTGAGAATCATTGGGGGATTTTGTTAAAGTTAGGTTAAAAAAAATATTTCTAGACCCATCACCAAGGATTCTGATTTCATTGGCCCTGGGCGATCCAAGAAGATGCTTTATAACACAGTCTCCCAACATGGTCCACAGTCTTTTGGTTTTCTTAGTATACTTTGAGAATACTGGTCCATGCATCAGCAAAAAGGATTATGACATTGTGTCTAACTGATCTTAGATCTTAATACACTTTACTACAGGAGGGTCACTAAGAATGCTGAGTCTGGAACCAGATTTCCTCATTGCACAGCCCAGTTTATTTGACACAAGCTCTGGGAACTTGGGGGATTAGGTAAACTTCCTGCCACATTTCCACCATCTTCACCATGGAGGTAATAATAGCACCTTCTGCATAAGGCTGTTTGCTGTTTGAATAAGACAATAGATGCAACACACTAAGAAGATACGTGATGCATTTTGAGGAATCAGTAAAGTTTGGTTCTTTTTGTTTGGTTGGTTTTTGAAAAAATATAAAAATTCTAAGCATAGAATATGATAAAACTTAAATTTATTAGTATATGCCTTATAATGACAACATGATATATTTATATAATTTTAAATATCATGTTGTAATGTTGTCCCATTATGATATTCAGAGTCCCAGAATCCATTATATTTGCATTTGTTTTACAATTTTTATTTATAAATGTCAAAAACTATTGTTTAGATAAACTATTCTTTACAGTTTCTGCTGTTAGGTTTAGCAACCAAAAAAAAAAAATTAACTACCATATATTAACATAAATAAAAGATTTCTATCAATGATTTGAAAGTTGCCTGATATTTTACAATATAAGGAACATGTCTTATTCTTTTTTTTTGAAACAAAACTGACTCAAAATATATTTGATAATTATGCTGTTTGTATAGGTGAGTTATATGAGCCTATTTGGTAAATGAAGAATAGATGTTTGAGTAATTAAAATATATAAACATAATTTGCTTTTCTGACCTAAAGGCCACACTGAGATGAGTTGCTGCTCTTTTTGTTCCTTCATTTGGGAAAAGGAAAGGAAGAGGCTAATATTTATCAAATGAATTATGACCTTATTCCAAGAGCTTTTGAAATGTACTTTTATATGAAAAATAGAATTTCTATATAAAATACAAAACTTAACAGTTCACAAAAAAACAACCTTTCATGTATTTGGTTCTATTTCATGCAGGTAGTAATGCTGTGAGATGGAGACTGCTAATCCATTTTGTTAATGAACCAAAACTTGGGTCTTCTCACCCCCGTGCAGTAAAACCAATCTACTGATACCAGGTTGTTGTGAAGGAGAGTGTAGCATTTATTGTAAGGCACCAAGCAAGGAGTGTGGGCAGGACAGCTAATGCTCTAAAAACTTGAACTCCCGAATGGGTTTCAGCAAAGCATTCTTAGAGGCAAGGTGAGATAGGAGAGTCCCAGGGTTTGTGATCAGCTCCTGCACAATTCTCTGATTGGTTGATGGTGAGGTACCAGGGTGGTGTCACAGGGGTTAACATTATCAATCCTTAGGCATCAGTAGGTCTGGGTTGGAGGGGGCTCTATGTACTCTTGGTCATCAAGTAGTTAATTTCTTCTATTTGGTGGTGGTTTTAGCATCTGTAAAACAGCTCAGGAAATGTGCGTCAGATACTGTTATCTAGGTACTTCAGAGGGAAGCTAAAGCAGAAGATATGGGGGAGGGGTCTGTCTCGGGAAGGCCCCATAGGGTCCTGTTCAGTTACAATCTCACAGGTGAAAAGTAGCTCTGAGTTGGGGTGACTTGTCAAAGTACTACATGCATGTGTGTCTTCTTACTTCAGGATCACTCTACAAGTTCTACCAATATCCTTTTCCCTTGTGTGAACAAGAATTAACATCCTTGAGTTCAATTCCTGATATTACCACTTACTGACTGTGTGACTTTGGTCAAATTATTGAACTTTTATGTACTTCAGTTTCCTCCTGAATAAGATGGGGATACTCATTGAACTTCCTTCCATAGGTCTTTGTGACTGTAATTGAGTCAATTTATGTAAAGTGTTTAGAAAAGTCCCTGGCACATGACTAACACTCAATGCCTGCCATTTATTATTGTCATTTCAGTTTTTAAACCAAATTTTCAAAATTACGAGTATCTTAGCAGTGAGAAATGTCCAGACCTTCACTGAAATCTTTGAACTACTCTCAGATTTTTTTACACAGACTTCAGTGGGAAATATCTTACTCTGAGGTGACCCAGGAAACTCACCAATCTTCTCTTCACAAAGACAAATGCACGCAAAATGGAATGATAACCCTTAGAAAATACAAAATAAGATATACATCATTTATAAGAGTCCACCCAATTTTTTCTTAAAACACGTACTTTTCAGGTTTCCATCACTTACATTTTGCTTAAGTCTTTCATTTACAACTTGTGGCAGAAATTGGTTGAATGGAAACTCCACGGGAATATACAGCCACAAAACATAGTTCACTATATACACTTTTTGCATTCTTTTATATACAATGCATATTCGTTTTCAAGTTAATGAAAATAACCTTGTTTTTTTATTGCTTGTATGAATTATTTCAAATTAAATAAAATGCATATTCCATTATTTCACATGTTTCTCTCTCTAACATTGTATTCCATCTGGGGTTGAGGAATGCAAGGATCTATTTTCTTCTGAAATCTTTTGTCATAGTTTGAAAGGATCAATGACTATTCCGTGATTCAGTTTCACAAGGCTATTTCCTATGAACCCTTAAAACTGAGACTCTCAATGCATTTTTGTCTGCTTAAGAATTTTAAATCTTCTTACTTCATTCTGTGATTACACCATCCCTTGACAATGGTTTCACTAAAAGATTTTCAAAAGCTGAGTCCTGGGAGTAGAGACAGGTTTCAACTTTGAATGCTATTTTCTGATAAATTGGACCTCTTTAATCCTCTTCCTTTACTTTACTGTGCTCTGGTAAATAGCTGTCAGCCAGGGAGGAAGTTCAATACCTTTGGGCCATGACCCACTTAAATGCTCCTTCTGCTGGGAAAAAAATCCATGCAGCCTTGAATGTCAGTACTCCCCTGGCACCCTCTGGCATCAGCCTCAGGGGTTTGATCGCCATGTGTATATATAAATTCCAGCCTTTTCAAATAAAATACTGGAAGTTATTACATCTGTCAGGTGAAATACAAGTAAATACAGACCTGGATTATAAATATTTTGTCCATGTATACACGGTAAACAATAACAAAGCCAGGGAGACATTCTAATATTTGAACCTGTATAATAAATTCTATAGTTATGTGTGATATTCATTACAAATTGGTTGATTATTTCTACCCTACTCATTTCAAGATAATCCACAATTAATCACTGGCACAACATTACAATGCAATGCTCTATCAAATTTATGCAGATAATTGACCTACTTTTTAAAAAACACTGAATGCTTCTTTTTCATTTCTGATGCAGTGATTTTGTTAGGAATTTTATTATAATACAGTTCTTCAGTTTCCTGGGAGTTTGGACCTATGTAAAAGGACATTTCTTAATGAAAGGTCCATGATGAAAATGAAAAAGGTAAGATGAAATAATGTGCCAAACACTACTATCCGGTTACCAATAGTTATGAAGTTATTTTAACTGCAAGCAGTTCACCAAAAATCCTACTGAATTAAATGTCCATTTTTAATCTTAGTGGATTGGTCATGGATTTCTCTGCCACATCTCTTTTATAAGATGTTAAGTCATGATATTGTACAAAACTGCAAAGGTATAATCTTGTTTAAATGTAAACTCCTCAAAATGAAAACCAATATTCTAATTAGGATGGATAAATCTTGGTTTCCCAATATGCCACACTGAGGTCTTCAAGCTAACTTGGGACTCCAGTGTAGAAGAGTCCAAAATCTACAAATAGTAAATGCTGGAGAGGGTGCGGAGAAAAAGGAACCCTCTTACACTGTTGGTGAAAATGTAAATTGATACAGCCACTATGGAGAACAGTATGGAGGTTCCTTAAAAAAAGTAAAAATGGAACTACCATATGACCCAGCAATCCCACTCCTGGGCATATACCTGGAGAAAACCATAATTTGAAAAGATACATGCACCCCAATGTTCATTGCAGCACTGTTTGCAATAGTCAGGACATGGAAGGAACCTAAATGTCCCTCAACAGAGGACTGGATAAAGAAGATGTGGTACATATATACAATGGAATGTTATTTAGCCATAAAAAAGAACAAAAGAATGCCATTTGCAGCAACATGGATGGACCTAGATATTTTGTCATACTGAGTGAAGTAAGTCAGACACAGAAAGACAAATATATGATATCTCTTATATGTGTAATCTAAAAAAAGGGGGACAAATGAACTTATTAACAAAGCAGAAGTAGAGTCACAGATGTAGAAACCAAACATATTGTTACCATGGGATAAGGGGTGGAGGTAGGGATAAATTGGGAGATTGGGACTGACATATACAACACTGTTATATGTAAAATACATAACTAATAAGAACATGCTGTATAGCACAGGGAACTCTACTCAGTACTCTGTAATGGCCTATATGGAAAAGAATCTTAAAAAAAAGAGTGAATATGTATATGTATAACTGATAAACTTTGTTGTACAGCAGAAAATAATACAATATTGTAAATCAACTATACTCCAATAAAAATTTTTTTTAAAAAGCTCCTAAACAAACAAACAGACAAACAAAAAATAGTCCTATATACTTACCTAGGCAATGGTTTGTCTTCCTTACAACAGTTTTCTACAATTACAAAAAAATCTTTACAGCAGAGCTTGTGCTTTTCTAGACACTAACATATTTTACTTGTTATTAAATTTACTTTTGTTTTTTATTTCCCCTCTGTTTTGTATACTCCCCTGGAGGAAAAGGTTCAGTTTTCATATGGCAGTTCAAGATAAAAACAGAATAACAGGCTATAAGTTTTGGCTCAGGTGAATTTAGAGGCAATCATTACTGTCAATCCAATGTCAAGTTTCACACACATAGCATGCACAAAGCAATTACTCTCCTAGTTGTGATTTTATTCTTTCATTGTGATTTTTGCTTCCAACTGAGGCAATTGAATTAAAAAAACATTTGTTATGATTTTTACTTGAGGCAAAAAATTCTCTCTGGACTTCTGGAAACCAGAGCAGGATGGAAAAACTATCTCCTACTTTGTGGCTCTTGGAGAGAGATCAGCTGGCAATAAATGAGTTAATATTAATGTGATGGCACCTCCAAATACATAGAGACTGAATGAGTTAGCAACTTAGTTAAGCCTTACCCCATACATCGGGATTCTTTGTTTTGGGTTTACAATTTCCTAAGCATGGTTTGTTGAAATTAGCACACATAGGTATGAGGAGTAGCAATAACTTGTTTAGGTTATTCTCTGCTTACAACTCAAACACACACACATACACACACACACACACACACACACACAGAAGGTGCATATTATGCAACATTAAGATTCAGTAGGATATTTTGAGTGCTGTATTATTGAATAGGAATACAGATAAATGTGAACTAATTGATAGCAATTTCAATATAGAGTTGATACTCTAAGCCAGCAGAAAGCATTTTCAAACTTATCCTTTGTTCCTTGAGACCTAGTTATCAAAGGTAGAAATGTGAGTATTGGAAATTTAATATTGGAATATCTGAAGTCTTCTATTCTATAATGGAGACAATGTCATATAAATAACTCAATTTGCAAAGTTTCAAAGAGGATACTCGTAATTATGAAATAAACTCTAATTTGAAATTTGGGCATTCTGAAAATCATTTTCTAGAAAAACTGGTTAGATGTTGAATGCATCATTTTTTCCCCCTTGTTGATGTAATACCATTTTATCCTGATGGGATTTTTTCCTTCAATTGGAGTTACAAGTGATTAAATTCTTCAATTAGGGTAGAATATTCTCTTTTGCCCCCAAAGCCATTTTAATATGAAAATACATGGCTCTTCTTAGGAGCATGTGAGATTAATTTTAATGTTTTGATAAGACTTCATTATTGCCAATGGAATCGTGTAATTGTAGTCCTTCAGGGAAAGCTGTTTAGATACGTTCTAGATATTTCCTCATCAAAATTTGAGTTACTTAAAAAATATATCTGCTATTAGGAAATAATTGATCTGGTGAAGTCATGACCTCTACTTGCCAGAAATATCAGAACTTCAGTTTCTAAATACCTATTAAACTTCCCATAACTTGAAATTATTCATTTATCAAAATTCACTTTTGAACATTTTCTGATTGCAAGGGAATGGCTGCTCATCCTTTAGTCCTGTGCTCAGGGAGAGAAGACTTCCTTAAATTCCTCAGCAAGAGACTCTGGCTTTATGTCAGATATTAACAGTGAAAATCAGTGAGTTTTTGGGAAAGAAGTATAGTTGTTTAACTCAATAAAATATTTTAGGAGACAAGAGATAACAAATAATTGTTACTAATTTTAGCAATTGAGAGGATGAAATCAGGACCAAAGGGGAGTAAAAGTAAAATGTCTCCTCTTGTATAGTTTTGAATAACAATCCAGACACTATTTGATTTGGTTTCCTCAGAAGCATTAAGTTCTGGCTACTTGTAGATCACTAAAATAAATAAAACAATCATTTTGCAAATTATTTAAAGTAAAATGAATTTCTTGAATACAATCAAATGAATATAATTAACATGGGAAATAAATCCTTTAATTAGAAAAGTCAAATAATTATTTTTCTTCAAAGAAATAAAATTACTGCAATTACTTTTTGAACAGATACTACAGAATTATTTAATAGATAACTTTAAAGAGCCCACAGAAGGAAATTTAACTAGTCAGTAAAATATGTACAGGGCATTCAGGGATTAACTCTCTCCTCCAGGAGATTCCTTAGAACTTCAGCATTTATTTCCAAATCTTAAAATAGAATGATTGTGCAAACTCACAGTTTCATTGAGCAACTATTTAGGCAAATTTATTTTTATCTTAGAAATTATTAGTCAAATAGGGTTTAAAAAGTTAACAATTAAAATTATGTCATTTAGAATTCAGTTTAATAAAACATATACAACACATAAAGTCCACTTATTCTGCCAGTTACATCTCTCAGTGTTTAGGACATTTAAACTGAACAGCTTCATATTTTAGGAGAAATTTAGTAATGGAGCTGAAGAGAGCTATATAGTTTTCTAAATTCCAATATGATACTCAAATCACTAAATTAAGATAATCTTTGTTTCAAATAGCATGGGGAAACAGTACAAATATTTAGCAAGATTCTCACTGCAGAGCTGTTTAGAATTGTTAATTAGAGCTGGATATTGTTCATGAATTTAAATCATAAATGGATAATTTAATACATAAGTAGTGCTACTGCTGCTTATAAGAGTCAGCAAAGTTTATACTTGGAATAAACATATTATCCTTGATACACACATTTCAAAATTAAAAGAGATTTCCCCAGAGATTTGTATTTTCTCTTTAAAAAAGGTGTAAGCAGTTATTTCAAAAGATAAGTAACATTCTTTAGTGTAAGATATATTGCTCCTCACAATAAGATGTTTAAGTAGCCTGAATTAGGCAATAAAATTTTCTATATTTTAGCCCATCACTTTTAGGAAATATCATGTTGTGATTAAGAAAGTGGGCTCTGGGAGATTAACCAAGATGGCGGAGTAGAAGGACGTGCTCTCACTCCCTCTTGTGAGAGCACCAGAATCACCACTGGCTGCTGGACAATCATTGACAGGAAGACCCTGGACTTCACCAAGGAGGATACCCCGCGTCCAAGGACAGAGGAGAAGCCACAGTGAGACGGTAGGAGGGGCGCAATCAGAGTAAAATCAAATCCTATAACTGCTGGGTGGGTGACTCACAGACTGGCGAACACTTATACCACAGAATTCCACCCACTGGAGTGAAGGTTCTGAGCCCCACGTCAGGCTTCCCAACCTGGGGGTCCGGCAACGGGAGGAGGAATTCCTAGAGAATCAGACTTTGAAGCCTAGAGGGAATTGATTGCAGGACTTTGACAGGACTGGGGGAAACAGAGACCCCACTCTTGGAGGGCACACACAAAGTAATGTGTGCATCGGGACCCAGGGGAAGGAGCAGTGACCCTGGGGGAGACTGAACCGGACCTACCTGCTGGTGTTGGGGGGTCTCCTGCAGAGGCGAGTGGTGGCTCTGTTTCACCGTGGGGATAAGGACACTGGCAGCAGAGGCTCTGGGAAGTTCTCCTTGGCGTGAGCCCTCCCAGAGTCTGCCATTGACCCCACCAAAGAGCACCGGTAGGCTCCAGTGTTGGGTTGCCTCAGGCAAAACAACCAACAGGGAGGGAACCCAGCCCCACCCATCAACAGTCAAGTGGATTAAGGTTTTACTGAGCTCTGACCGCCACAGCAACAGGGAGGGAACCCAGCCCCACCCATCAACAGTCAAGTGGATTAAGGTTTTACTGAGCTCTGACCACCACAGCAACAGTCAGCTCTACCCACCACCAGAGCCTCCCATCAAGCCTCTTAGATAGCCTCAACCACCAGAGGGCAGACAACAGAAGCAAGAAAAACTACGATCCTGCAGCCTGTGGACCAAAAACCACAGTTACAGAAAGATAGAGAAGATGAAAAGGCAGAGGGCTATGCACCAGATGAAGGAACAAGAAAAAACCCCAGAAAAACAACTAAATGAAGTGGAGATAGGCAACCTTCCAGAAAAAGAATTCAGAATAATGATAGTGAAGATGATCCAGGACCTCGGAATAAGAATGGAGGCAAAGATTGAGAAGATGCAAGAAATGATTAACAAAGACCTAGAAGAATTAAAGAACAAACAAACAGAGATCACCAATACAATAACTGAAATGAAAACTACACTAGAAGGAATCAATAGCAGAATAACTGAGGCAGAAGAACGGATAAGTGACCTGGAAGACAGAATGGTGGAATTCACTGCTGCAGAACAGACTAAAGAAAAAAGAATGAAAAGAAATGAAGACAGCCTAAGAGACCTCTGGGACAACATTAAACGCAACAACATTCGCATTATAGGGGTCCCAGAAGGAGAAGAGAGAGAGAAAGGACCAGAGAAAATATTTGAAGAGATTATAGTCGAAAACTTCCCTAACATGGGAAAGGAAATAGCCACCCAAGTCCAGGAAGCGCAGAGAGTCCCATACAGAATAAACCCAAGGAGAAACACGCCGAGACACATAGTAATCAAAGTGGCAAAAATTAAAGACAAAGAAAAATTATTGAAAGCAGCAAGGGAAAAAACGACAAATAACATACAAGGGAACTCCCATAAGGTTAACAGCTGATTTCTCAGCAGAAACTCTGCAAGCCAGAAGGGAGTGGCATGATATACTTAAAGTGATGAAAGGGAAGAACCTACAACCAAGATTACTCTACCCGGCAAGGATCTCATTTAGATTTGATGGAGAAATCAAAAGCTTTGCAGACAAGCAAAAGCTAAGAGAATTCAGCACCACCAAACCAGCTCTACAACAAATGCTAAAGGAACTTCTCTAAGTGGGAAACACAAGAGAAGAAAAGGACCTACAAAGACAAACCCAAACAATTAAGAAAATGGTCATAGGAACATACATATCGATAATTACCTTAAACGTGAATGGATTAAATGCCCCAACCAAAAGACATAGACTGGCTGAATGGATACAAAACAAGACCCATATATATGCTGTCTACAAGAGACCCACTTTAGACCTAGGGACACATACAGACTGAAAGTGAGGGGATGGAAAAAGATATTCCATGCAAATGGAAATCAAAAGAAAGCTGGAGTAGCTATACTCATATCAGATAAAATAGACTTTAAAATAAAGAATGTTACAAGAGACAAGGAAGGACACTACATAATGATCCAGGGATCAATCCAAGAAGAAGATATAACAATTATAAATATATATGCACCCAACATAGGAGCACCTCAATACATAAGGCAACTGCTAACAGCTATAAAAGAGGAAATCGACAGTAACACAATAATAGTGGGGGACTTTAACACCTCACTTACACCAATGGACAGATCATCCAAATGAAAATAAATAAGGAAACAGAAGCTTTAAATGACACAATAGACCAGATAGATTTAATTGATATATATAGGACATTCCATCCAAAAACAGCAGATTACACGTTCTTCTCAAGTGCGCACGGAACATTCTCCAGGATAGATCACATCTTGGGTCACAAATCAAGCCTCAGTAAATTTAAGAAAATTGAAATCATATCAAGCATCTTTTCTGACCACAACGCTATGAGATTAGAAATGAATTACAGGGAAAAAAACGTAAAAAGGACAAACACATGGAGGCTAAACAATACGTTACTAAATAACCAAGAGATCACTGAAGAAATCAAAGAGGAAATCAAAAAATACCTAGAGACAAATGACAATGAAAACACGACGACCCAAAACCTATGGGATGCAGCAAAAGCGGTTCTAAGAGGGAAGTTTATAGCTATACAAGCCTATCTCAAGAAACAAGAAAAATCTCAAGTAAACAATCTAACCTTACACCTAAAGAAACTAGAGAAAGAAGAACAAACAAAACCCAAAGTTAGCAGAAGGAAAGAAATCATAAAGATCAGAGCAGAAATAAATGAAATAGAAACAAAGAAAACAATAGCAAAGATCAATAAAACTAAAAGTTGGTTCTTTGAGAAGATAAACAAAATTGATAAGCCATTAGCCAGACTCATCAAGAAAAAGAGGGAGAGGACTCAAATCAATAAAATCAGAAATGAAAAAGGAGAAGTTACAACAGACACCACAGAAATACAAAGCATCCTAAGAGACTACTACAAGCAACTTTATGCCAATAAAATGGACAACCTGGAAGAAATGGACAAATTCTTAGAAAGGTATAACCTTCCCAGACTGAATCAGGAAGAAACAGAAAATATGAACAGACCAATCACAAGTAATGAAATTGAAACTGTGATTAAAAATCTTCCAACAAACAAAAGTCCAGGACCAGATGGCTTCACAGGTGAATTCTATCAAACATTTAGAGAAGAGCTAACACCCATCCTTCTCAAACTCTTCCAAAAAATTGCAGAGGAAGGAACACTCCCAAACTCATTCTATGAGGCCACCATCACCCTGATACCAAAACCAGACAAAGACACTACAAAAAAAGAAAATTACAGACCAATATCACTGATGAATATAGATGCAAAAATCCTCAACAAAATACTAGCAAACAGAATCCAGCAACACATTAAAAGGATCATACACCACGATCAAGTGGGATTTATCCCAGGGATGCAAGGATTCTTCAATATACGCAAATCAATCAATGTGATACACCATATTAACAAATTGAAGAATAAAAACCATATGATCATCTCAATAGATGCAGAAAAAGCTTTTGACAAAATTCAACACCCATTTCTGATAAAAACTCTCCAGAAAGTGGGCATAGAGGGAACCTACCTCAACATAATAAAGGCCATATATGACAAACCCACAGCAAACATCATTCTCAATGGTGAAAAACTGAAAGCATTTCCTCTAAGATCAGGAACGAGACAAGGATGTCCACTCTCACCACTATTATTCAACATAGTTCTGGAAGTCCTAGCCACGGCAATCAGAGAAGAAAAAGAAATAAAAGGAATACAAATTGGAAAAGAAGAAGTAAAACTGTCACTGTTTGCGGATGACATGATACTATACATAGAGAATCCTAAAACTGCCACCAGAAAACTGCTAGAGCTGATTAATGAATATGGTAAAGTTGCAGGATACAAAATTAATGCACAGAAATCTCTTGCATTCCTATACACTAATGATGAAAAATCTGAAAGAGAAATTATGGAAACACTCCCATTTACCATTGCAACAAAAAGAATAAAATACCTAGGAATAAACCTACCTAGGGAGACGAAAGACCTGTATGCAGAAAACTATAAGACACTGATGAAAGAAATTAAAGATGATACCAACAGATGGAGAGATATACCATGTTCTTGGATTGGAAGAATCAACATTGTGAAAATGAGTATACTACCCAAAGCAATCTACAGATTCAATGCAATCCCTATCAAATTACCAATGGCATTTTTTACGGAGCTAGAACAAATCATCTTAAAATTTGTATGGAGACACAAAAGACCCCGAATAGCCAAAGCAGTCTTGAGGGAAAAAAATGGAGCTGGAGGAATCAGACTCCCAGACTTCAGACTATACTACAAAGCTACAGTAATCAAGACAGTATGGTACTGGCACAAAAACAGAAACATAGATCAATGGAACAAGATAGAAAGCCCAGAGATTAACCCACGCACCTATGGTCAACTAATCTATGACAAAGGAGGCAAAGATATACAATGGAGAAAAGACAGTCTCTTCAATAAGTGGTGCTGGGAAAACTGGACAGCTACATGTAAAAGAATGAAATTAGAATACTCCCTAACACCATACACAAAAATAAACTCAAAATGGATTAGAGACCTAAATATAAGACTGGACACTATAAAACTCTTAGAGGAAAACATAGGAAGAACACTCTTTGACATAAATCACAGCAAGATCTTTTTTGATCCCCCTCCTAGAGTAATGGAAATAAAAACAAAAATAAACAAATGGGACCTAATGAAACTTCAAAGCTTTTGCACAGCAAAGGAAACCATAAACAAGACGAAAAGACAACCCTCAGAATGGGAGAAAATATTTGCAAATGAATCAACGGACAAAGGATTAATCTCCAAAATATATAAACAGCTCATTCAGCTCAATATCAAAGAAACAAACACCCCAATCCAAAAATGGGCAGAAGACCTAAATAGACATTTCTCCAAAGAAGACATACAGATGGCCACGAAGCACATGAAAAGATGCTCAACATCACTAATTATTAGAGAAATGCAAATCAAAACTACAATGAGGTATCACCTCACTCCTGTTAGAATGGGCATCATCAGAAAATCTACAAACAACAAATGCTGGAGAGGGTGTGGAGAAAAGGGAACCCTCTTGCACTGTTGGTGGGAATGTAAATTGATACAGCCACTATGGAGAACAGTATGGAGGTTCCTTAAAAAACTAAAAATAGAATTACCATATGACCCAGCAATCCCACTACTGGGCATATACCCAGAGAAAACCGTAATTCAAAAAGACACATGCACCCGAATGTTCATTGCAGCACTATTTACAATAGCCAGGTCATGGAAGCAACCTAAATGCCCATCAACAGACGAATGGATAAAGAAGTTGTGGTACATATATACAATGGAATATTACTCAGCCATAAAAAGGAACGAAATTGAGTCATTTGTTGAGACATGGATGGATCTAGAGACTGTCATACAGAGTGAAGTAAGTCAGAAAGAGAAAACAAATATCGTATATTAATGCATGTATGCGGAACCTAGAAAAATGGTACAGATGAGCCAGTTTGCAGGGCAGAAGTTGAGACACAAATGTAGAGAATGGTCATATGGACACCAAGGGGGGAAAACTGCGGTGAGGTGGGGATGGTGGTGTGCTGGATTGGGCAATTGGGATTGACATGTATACACTGATGTGTATGAAACTGATGCCTAATAAGAACCTGCAGTATAAAAAAACAAACAAAACAACTAATACTAAACTTTCATTGGGTTATTTGTATGGAAATATGTTAATATAAATGTTTCAGACATTACATGAAATTTCTAAAAATCTTATATTTGTATTTGTATGGAAATATGTATGGAAATATGTTAATATAAATGTTTCAGACATTACATGAAATTTCTAAAAATCTTATATTTGTATTTGTATGGAAATATGTATGGAAATATGTTAATATAAATGTTTCAGACATTACATGAAATTTCTAAAAATCTTATATGTTCTGGTATAATGTTATAAGTAATAATCCTAGTTATTACTTTAAAATGTATATCTCAGAAATAACTAATTTTCTTGTCAACTGCATTATTATGAACTTTCATCAAATCTTTAACCGTGGTCATTTTTAAGTCTTTTGTCATTTACAGACAGTTCTGGGTGTACTCTGATGATTTTGCAAATATGTTCCTATAAAAGGGTTTCATCTTCAAGAAATTCATGGAAAAGACTCTGACAAGTACAGGTTTCTGGTAACTGACTGTACTGCTGAACTGAATGAATAAGCATTTTCAGAACTCTAATGAAAAACTGATGAACTCATAAAAGTGCTAACAAAAGATCAAGATGAAAAAAAAATTAATTACATGGGACTGAGTGAACTGATGAGGATGAGTATAATTTTTGTGACTTTCTGTCTGAATTTAAAAAAAAAAAAAATCCCACAAGGACTCAGAGGCAAAGAATATACAAATCAATTTTCACTGCAAAGTAAAGGAGCTGTTACAGTGGAGGATTACTGGACTGAATGTCAATATTATGACATAGTATGAGTGTGTTTCATGTTTGGTAATTGCAATCATTGTTGCTTTTGTTGTGGTCATCCATGTACAATGCTTGGTGTCAGTCTATTTATCTCTTGTAAAAATAAAATACAGTGTGTGTGTGTGTGAAAAAAAAAAAAAAAAAAAAAAATCACACAGGCCTAGAAAGGTGGGGTAAGGGATAAATTAGGAGTTTGGGATGAACGTATACACACTTCTATACATAAAATAGATAATCAACACAGACCTACTTTATAGCACAGGAAACTTTACTCAATATTCTGTAATAACCTGTAAGGGAAAAGAATCTGAAAAAGAATGGTTATATGTATATGTATAACCGAATCACTTTGCTGTACACCTGAAACTAACACAACATTGTAAATCAACTATACTCCAATATAAAATAAAAATTTTACTTTATTATTTATTTATTTGGCCACTGCCAAAAAAAAAAAAAAAAAAAAAAAAAGAAAGTGGGCTCTGGAATCAGATAGATTTGCACATGAATTTGTTCTGTGTTCCTTACTGTGTGACCTTTTCAGTAAAGCACCTGACTCATTTAAGCCTCAGTTTCCTCACTGTGAATTGTAGAGAGTAATTGTAACTATTTCATAGGATTGTTGAAAGACTGGGAAAATTGCATTAACTTGCTGAGCACTGTACTTATACCAAGTGCCTCAATCTGTGTGGTCGACTATCACAATGATTTTTTGTACAGGCTTACACATGAAGAAGGAAAGTTAGCATGTGGATGGTGTCAGCTTTAGAATATTTGAGTGTTTTCTCCTTAACTAGGCCACTATTGGAGACACATATGTTTCTCTCTTACCCCAACTCCCTTGGGAGAAATAAAGTTCTGTCTCAGAACATGCACACATAAGCAACTTTTTATGCCTCTACTTAATTTGGAATGGGTGCTGATTAAGAACCTTAGGTGGTATAGTATCTTCTATGCACAGGAGATTGCTTCACTTTCTCTGTGTGATTATCTTGCCCTGGAGGTTTAGGAGTAGAAAACAGTGCTTAGCATTGTTTTATTTTTTGAAAGTAACAATCTTATACTAGTCATTAATAATGCAAGAGTTTAAAATCCTGCAGTACAAAACTTAGTTTCAGCAAAGAAGGTAAAACATTTGGGCTAAAAGAAGTAGGCTCTCACTTCTATTGTGAAGAACTTGATAGTAAGCAGGCAACAAGGTTATGCTTTCCATTTCTAGTGATGATAGATATTAAAGAAGCAGGTGACAACTTTTAAGAATCCTTATCAATGGATGAGGCCATAATTGATATAGCCATTTTTTTGTTTAACATTTTGTAGCCTGAACACTTGGATAAACTTTGAACAACCAAATTAGTTTGGGAGCCCCGAAATTATAATGTTTGATTCTAGAAAAGTGACCACTTACATTGTTAGTATGTCCTTATATTGTCAGTAATATCCTTTGTTAAAAATGATTTAATCCAGACTGGGAGAGGATACTGCTTTGAGACCAAGGCCAGGAGTTTAATGGAAGTATAGCTGGTGCAGCTACCTCTTTCTTTGTTCACTAATCAGAAACAAATAAACCTATTTTTAATAGCCTTATATTATTAAAGTAGTTCAATTAGAATGACAGGATAAGGAGGATTGAGATTAAGCTATTTTCCCACTCTTACTTTGTCATTTAGCTAATTCAGACACTATTTGGAAATGGCTATTGGAATCTTTGCATGAGGAAAAAAAAAAAAGAATTAGGGATATTGAAGTGCTCGGGCATTCCCCAGCAAAAATTGAGAGTGGTACCATGGGGAAGGCATGACAAAGTCTACTTTTGGCATCCATGTTCAGGTTGGGAAATTTTAGACATTTGACTCAGGAATATTGAATGCACACTGAGCCAGAGCTGTTAGAACTTTGAGATTTCAAAATAAAAATCTCAAGCACTTACTAAATAGATGAAGTTGAATAATGATAGCTGGATATCTTTTAATAAATGTCAGAGTAACGCTCAGAACAGTTGGGGCTGTTTTTAGAAAGTGGTTGGACAAAATATTTCCATTCAGGAAATTTCTGACATGTGGCAGCAGATAAACTAGTGAGAAGTGAACCTGTCTCTAAGAATAGGAAGCCTCAAAATTAACATCCTACTGCAAAAGCTATGCATTTCGTAGCCAAAGGAGGGATTAAGGGTGATCTCTGAATGTCATCTCTGTAATATCTATAAAAGAGACTCAATCCTACCAGACCATGACTTTTTTCTCAAAATAAAATTCTTAGCTGAGAAATATGAAGACCGAAACAGGTGCCAAAAATACCATGAGCAGTATTCCTATTGATCATGCAAGCTTTCTGAAGTGGAAAACATATCTTATAATGGAAAATTGTACCATTTAAAGTTTCACAAAATCAAATTCATCATTTTTTTCTTTTGTTGTTGAATTTTTGTCTTATTTCTTTGTCTAACTCAGATGGTGAGGATGGTGTCCTTTGTTTTTTTCTAGTACGTTTACAGTTTATCATTTATGTTTATGTCAATAATATGTCTTTTTTAAAAATGTGTGTATGGTGTGAAGTACATAGCATGTATAAAGTCAGGTTTGCTTTTTTCTACATGGATATACATTTTTCAGTATGATTTGTTGAAATGCAATTTTTCCTGATGGATTTTGTACATTATCAAAAATTGTATCCAATTGTATCTTATAAGTATCCATCTATTTCTGGACATTCCAATCTGTTCTAGTTATTTATATGTCTATCCTTAAGCTAATATCTCATCTCTGGATTACTATAGCTTTAAAGTAAATATTTATCAAATAGTGTAAATCCTGCCAATGTATTGCTCTGTTTTCAATATTTTTGGTCTTTTTAATTTCTATGTAAATTTTACAATCAGCTTTCCTATTTATATTTAAAAATTGCTGGAATTCTGGTGAGACTATATCAGTCAATCAGGGGAGAATTAACAGCTAAACATATTGATTTTTCTAGTCTATAAATATGGTGCATCTCTCCATCTATTTAGTTTCTCATAAATTAGCTCAGAGATGTTTTGTAATCTTTAGTTTGGAGGTCTTACACATAATAAGTTAAAGTTATTTCTAAGAATTTTGTTTGATGCTATTTATATGTGGATTTTTAAAAGTTACATTATTGATAGCATAAAGAAATATAATTGATTTTTAATCAATTAAAATTAAAACCAGTGTTCATTGCAGCACTATTTACAATAGCCAGGTCATGGAAGCAACCTAAATGCCCATCGACAGACGAATGGATAAAGAAGTTGTGGTACATATATACAATGGAATATTACTCAGCCATAAAAAGGAACGAAATTGAGTCATTTGTTGAGACGTGGATGGATCTAGAGACTGTCATACACAGTGAAGTATGTCAGAAAGAGAAAAACGAATATCGTATATTAACGCATGTATGTGGAACCTAGAAAAATGGTACCGATGAACCGGTTTGCAGGGCAGAAGTTGAGACACAGATGTAGAGAACAAACGTATGGACACCAAGGGGGGAAAACCGCGGTGGGGTGAGGATGGTGGTGTGCTGAATTGGGCAATTGGGATTGACATGTATACACTGATGTGTATAAAATTGATGACTGATTAAAAAAAAAAGCAACTAATTTATTCTCTTAGAGTTTTGGAAGTCAGAAGTCTAAAATCAAGGAATTGGTAGCACTGTGCTCTTTCTAGAGGCTTTAGAGGAGAATCGATTTCCACTTTATGGTGGTCACCTGTAGAGGTAACCCTGAATTTGATTAACTTCCCCCCAAAAGTTGAGTTTTAAATTGGAGGTCACTGGTACCTTGAGTTGACAGGTGTAATTTCCCCATACCAAGGGGAAGTGCGGGCTCAGAAGCTAGGTTAAAATATAGATAAGTGAAAAATGTTACAGTATTACACACCTGACTTCCCTCATTGTTGTGACTTTTACAATATCTGCTACATGAACACTTCCAAACTGCCCTCCAGAAAGATTGTACTAATTGGTGCTTTCTGGAGTTATAAGTGCCTATTTCTTTTGGACTCTTGCCAACAATAATCACTATTATTATTTTTTCTTTATTTTTGGCAATTTAATAGGGGAAAATTACACGTCATTGTTTTATAATTAGCATTTATTGAATTACGAGTAAAGTTCAATATTTCTTTCTTAGATATTTGAGGTTTTTGAATATGGTAGGTATTTCCTAGTTTCTCTTTTCTGTTTCTAGAAAGCTTGGTAGATGTCTTTGTTATTGTCAGAGATGACTAGTTTTTTTCCAGATTCTGCTTTCTCCCTCTTCCTTGGCAATAGGACTGTAACACAGCACAGTGCCCTGCATTTCCTGGATTCTTTACGGGTAGGTATGGACATGTGATTAAATTCTCTCCAATGGATGTGCGTGGAAGTGATGTGAGCCACTTCTGGTTCTGGCCCACGAACCCTCTCATGATGGCAACCAGAGTGTCATGGTGGCCATGAATTGGAGATGGTGAACTCTCTTGTCAGTATAGTGGAGGACCATCTGTCATGGACTATTTCATGAGCAAGATTTACCTTCTATTTTGTTTGAGCCATTGCAGTTTACTTTACACAGTTCTAACACATTTAAATCTTTATTTTTAATCAAGTTCTTCTCCCTCATTGAACTGTAAACAGAGTCCTTGCTTAGTCATCTCTGTCACCTATGACATAGAGTAGGTTTTTGATAGCATAAAGAAATATAATTGATTTTTAAAGTTTGACATTTTCTTCTGTGACTCTTAAAAATTTATTTATTATTGCTGTAGTTTCTTGATAGATTTCTTTTTTTTATTATGCGTTCTGGGACAGAGATAGTTTTATGACTTTCTTTTTTTTTCAAGTGCACATTTTTTTTTTTAATGACCACATATTACATCACCAAAGAGAATTTAACGACTTCAAAGAACAGCTAATGTATAAAACATGTTCTCTGTCCAGGATAAAAAAGATTAGAATTCAAGAATAAAATTTCTGGAAAGAAAAAAAAAGTACTCCTAAATAACTCTATGGATCATAGAGAAAATCATAACAGAAATCAAAACAGTTGTAGAACTGAATGGCTATGAATGCCCTACACAAAAGGAGTTTTACTACTTTTTGATATTTATGTTTTATATTTCTTTTTCTTGCCTCATTGCGTTGGATTGGATCACCAACACAATGGTGAAAAATATATTGTAAGAAATGATATCCTTGCTTTGTTCTCAGTCATAACAAGGATGAGTTCAATACTTCACCAGTAAATATGGTATAACAGTAGGCTTCTCATAGATACCATTTATCAAATTAAATTCACTAAAATTTTTTATAATAAATTGTTGAATTTTGCTACATATTTTTTCCCTCTATCTATTGACAGGAATGTATGATTTTTGTTTTTTATTCTGTTTAGATGATGAATTCAATGGTTCTTTGAATAAGCCCCTGTAATAGCATTATAACATTTTACTTAAATTATTAAACTATTTATTTACACTATGTGTTAATCATCTTCTCCAGAAAAATGTAACCAATAGAAAGTGTGTCTGTGTCTGTGTGTGTACATATATATATATATATATATATATATATAGAGAGAGAGAGAGAGAGAGATTGAGAGATTTATTTTAAGGAATATGTTCACATAATTATGGAGACTGGCAAGTCCCAAACCTGCAAGGTGAGATACCAGGTTGGAAACTCAAAAGAGAGTCTATGTTGCAGTTCAAGTCTGAAGGCTGTGTACTACAGAATTCCTTCTTGCTTAACAGAGGTCTTCAATTTGATAACAAACTCACAGCATCAGTTATTAATAAATATGCACCTAACATTGGGGATCTAATATATATATAAAGCAATTATTAACAGATCAAACAGGAGAAATTGACAGCAGCACAATAATAGTAGGGGGCTTTAACATCCCACTTACATCAATCAATAGATCATCTGGACAGGAAGTCAGCAAGGAAGCAGCAACCTTAAATGAAAAATTAGGACAGATGGACTTGATAGATTTACTTAGACCATTCCATCCAAATGCAGCAAAATACGTATTCTTCTCAACTGTACATGGAATAGTCTCAAGGATAGACCATATGTTGGGACACAAAACAAGTCTCATTAAATTTAAGAAGATTGAAATCATATCAAGCATTTTTCTGATCACAATGATATGAGAGTAGAATTCAACTACAAGAAGAAAGCTGGAAAAATCACAAATATGTGGAGAATGAACAACATGCTACTAAACAATTATTGGATCAACAAAGAAATCAAAGGAGAAAGCAAAAATTCCCTGAAGACAAATGAAAATGAAAATATCACATTCCAAATTCTGTGGGATGCATCAAAAGTGATACTAAGAGAGAAGTTTATAGCAATACAGGTATATATCAAGATACAAGAAAAATCTCAAATAAACAATCTGGCCTTACACCTAAAGAAACTAGACAAGAACAAATGAAGCTCAAAATCAGTAGAAGAAAAGAAGTAATAAAGAGCAGAGTGGAAATAAATGGAAACTAAAAGGACAAAAGAAAATGTCAATGAAACCAAGAGCTAGTTCTTTTAAAGGATAAAAACAATTGACAAGACTTTAGCTAGACTCACTAACAGATAAAGAGAGACGGCTTTGATAAATAAAATCAGAAAGAAAGAGGAGAAATAACAAGGAGTATTGGGAAATACAAAGGATTATCAGATAATATTATGAACAATCATATGCCAACAAATGGGACAATCTAGAAGAAATGGGCAAATGCTTAGGATCATACAAACTTCCAAGACTGGATCATAGAAAGCTTGAATACATTAATCACTAGGAAGGATATTGAAACAGTGATTAAAAACTGTCCCAAAACAAAAGTCCGGGACCAGATGACTTCACAGGTGAAGTTCTAGCAAACATTCAAAAAACAAAAAAAGATTTAATACCTATCCTTCTCAAACTCTTCCAAAAAATTGAAAAGGAGAGAATGCTTCCAAAGTCATTTTACAAGGCCAACATCATCCTGATACAAAAACCAGACAAGGACAGCACAAAAAAAGAATATTATTGATCAATATCTCTGATGAACATAGACACAAAAATCCTCAATGAAATATTAGCAAACCAAATACAACAATACACTAAAAGGATCATATGCCATGATAAATTAGGATTTATTCTAGGGATACCAGGATGGTTCAACATCTGCAAATCAACCAATGTGGTACACCACATTAACAAAATGAAGGATAAAAAAAATCACATGATTACCTCAATAGATGCAGAAAAAGCATTTGACAAGATTCAACACCCATTTATTATAAAAAAACTCTCAATAAAATATGTATAGAATGAACATACCTCAGCATAATAAAGGTCATATATGACAAACCCACAGCTAACATCATATCCAATGGTGAAAAACTGAAAACTGTCCCTCTAAGACCAGGAGCAAGACAAGGATGCCCACTCTTGCCACTTCTATTCAAAATTGTATTGGAAGTTTTAGCCAGAGCAATTAAGCAAGAAGAAGAAATAAAAGGCATTCAAATTGGAAAGGAAGGAGTAAAACTGTCACTATTTGCTGATCACATAATTTTATATATAGAAAATCCTAAAGACTCCACCAAAATACTTTTGGAAATAATAAATGGGTACAGTTAAGTTGCAGGGTAAAAGTCAATATACAAAAATCTGTTGCATTTCTATAAACTAACAATGAACTAGCAGAAAAAGAAATCAGGAAAACAATTCCATTTATAATAACAACACAAATAATAAAATACCTAGGAATAAATTTAACCAAGGAGGTGAAAGATCTGTACACTGAAAATAATAGATATTGTTGAAAGAAATTGAAGAAGACATGAAGAAATGGAAAGCTATTCCATGCTGATGAATTGGAAGCATTAACATTGTTAAAATGTCTATATTACCTAAAGCAATGTACAGATTCAATACAATCCCTGTCAAAATCCCAATAACATTTTTCACAGGAATAGAACAAAAAATCCTAAAATTTATATAGAGCCACAAAAGACCTGACTAGCCAAAGCAATCTTGAGAAAAAAAGAACAAAGCAGGAGGTATCACACACCCTTATTTCAAACTATATTACAAAGCTATAGTAATCATGGTATTGGCAGAAAAACAGAAACATCAATTAATGGGAGAGAATTGAGAGCCCAGAAATAAACCCACTCATATACAGACAATTACTTTATGACAAAGGAGCAAAGAACATACAATGAAGAAAGAAGGGTCTCTTCAGTAAGTGGTGCTGGGAGAACTGGAGAGCCACATACAGAAGAATGAAACTAGACCACTACATCACATCATACACAAAAATCAACTCAAAATAGCTGCACCGCTATGGAAAACAGTATGGCGATTTCTCAAAAAATTAAGAATAGAACTACCATATGATCTGTTTATTCCACTTCTGAGCATTAATCTGAAGAATACAGAAGCATTAATTTGAAAAGATATATGCACCCATATGTTCATTGCAGCATTATTTATACTAGCCAAGATATGGAAGCAACCTAAGTGTTCATCAACAGATGAATCAATAAAGAGGATGTGGGAGAAAGGCAAATACTGTATTATTACACTCATATGTGAAATATAAACAAAGAAACAAAAAAAACCCAAGATAAATGAACAAATCAAACCAAACAAGACCAAGCTAGAGTAGCGGTTACCAGGGGGAAGGAGGGTGGGGGGAGGGTGAAGTAGGTAAAGGAGGGTCAACTGTATGGTGTTGGATGGAAACTAAACTTTCAGTAGTGGGCATGCTGTGGTGTATACACATGAAACTTAGATAATGTTATAAATGTTACCTCAATTAAGAAAAAATAATATTAATATACCTATGTAGCTTGTATCATTAATAATAGCTAGACATCATGAAAAACTAAAATCTCCAACATTTCCCTTTTTATAGGAAGGAAAATCAACATTTCATTAATGCTGTTTCCACTCTCAGAAATAATACATGTTTTCTGTTTCAAGCAAAATTTTATGAAATAGCTTATGAAATAAAATTTGTCTCATAAGTTTTAGTTTCTTCTTTTACAGTAATGTTTCATTCAGACATCCCTCCCCTCCTTTTAACTATTTACTATGGAATGTTGGTCATAACTTAAAATGAATTATTTTCAGTGCCCTTTTAAAGTTATCAGTTATCTTTGGCTACTGGGGTTGTCTGGAATTTACTTCCATGTGTTATAAAATAGGCATAAACTTCCTTTCTGGGAAGAGGAATTTCTTTCTATATCTTTGTTTATTAAAATTATTTGCAAAATTTTATAAACTTTCTATGCAAAATTGCCTTGGTCAAATATGTTAAGTTTTTGTGAGAGTCATGATATTTTGTTCTGTTTTTGTTTATAATTCTGATATGACTTGGATTTATTCTTCCCAATGCAATTGTACACATTCAAGTGATAGGGAAAGAGTCACAACTAATGTTGTTGTTACAGTGTTGATAACACAAAGAAAATACATTTCCATCCTAAAAAGAGCCAAAATTGCTAGCACTCAAGGTCATAGAATGCTGAAGTTAATTGGGTTTTTGAGAAATGAGGTCTTAAAAGATTAAAAGTTGCATTAAAATATTATTCATGATTATGTACAATAGCAGTATAAAACACAATGTGGTGAATTACAATTCTAATAGTTTGTTTCTACAAACCTTTGCTCTATGAGAGTGTGATATAGTCTCACAATTTCTGCTTGGAATTGCTGTTTTATCCATGACGTCTCTAATGCAGGTCTCTCACCTGAGGGGGTATGTTATACCTAGAAAGGAATCCATTTTGTGAGGAAAATCACTGTTAGACCCAATCAAGTAACTATTGTATTTGTAAATGGTCACATATGAAGAAGGAACAGAAAGAACACCATAGTCTTTGCTTGTTGTCTCACACATTATTAAAATAAAATAAAAATTTTGAAACACTTAGGTAGAATATACTTAAAAATTACCTTTTAAGATGTTGAGAACTTGAACTTGGTCTAAGGAAAATAAAAATGAGAGGTGACAGCAAGAAAAAAAATTGATTGTAGAAATAGTTTCAGTTAAAGAGAAATGCTTGCCTAAATATCACAGCTTAAAATCTCAGATTAAAGAAAAACAAATTCCTACTTTCCTATCATGGAGCTAAAATGTGAGAACAATAAACCTTGATGAATCCAATTTGAGATGCAAATATGACACAGAGTAATTTACCTTTAATTACTTTAATACAAAATAATTAATGTACCAGGGTTTGAAAAAAGTATTTTTTTTTCTTGGAAAATGTTTTAGAATAGAGTTGAAAAGAGGAGGAACAGAGTAGAGTTCTTGAACCTGAGACATACAGGTTTAATCATGAGGGAGAAGTCCTGGGTCTGTATGAAGAGGAGGGTGGGGGTCAATCAGGACCAGGAGACCATGATGTAAGATTTATGTTTCAAGGATGACAATATGATGAAGATATTATTTCATAATATTGCCCTGTGGATGCTACCAATAAATGAAATTAAAAAGATAAGGGAGTAAACAGAAAAGGAAGATTATGTTTGGATAATCCCAGAAAAAAGGAAAATATTTCAGAATCCAGAGTTTCTGTAATTTTAGTTTTCTTAAGACAGAAGAGAAAGAGATGAGAGAGAGAGAGAGAGAGAGAGAGAGATGATGGGGAAGGAGAAAAAGAGAAAAAGAACTGGTGAGAGTTTCACTGGAAAGTTCAGGCCAATTGTGTGAATTACAATGAGACCATATTTACATAATAATAAAAAAATTATAGAATATACACTTGATTAATTCAAACAAATTCTACAGATTTCTATTTTCAGAGTGGTTACAACATTGAGATTTTGTTTTCATTTTTAGCTCTTTAGAGATTTAGAAAGCTTATATGGGTAATTGACATTCTCTTTTCAAACCCATTCATTTACAAACAATGAAAAAAGAGAATCCCTTCAGTGGGTGATTTAGCCTTAGTGCTATAGCTTTTTTCCTCTATGCTCTTTCCAGGCTATCACACTCACTGGCAAAATACACAATTACTTTATCCATTCATGTACCCATACTTAGGTTGTTTCCATATCTTGACTACTATGAATGATGCTGCAATGAACGTGGGAGTGCTGATCACTCTTCGTCACATAGATTTCATTTTCTTTGGATATACACCTAGAAGTGGGATTGCTGGATTACATAGTATTTATATTTTTAATTTCTTGAGGAACCTCCATATTGTTTTCCATAATGGCTATACCAATGTACATTCCCTCTTCTCCACACCCTTGCCAACACTTGTTACCCCTTGTCTTGCTGACACTAGGCATCTTTACAGGTGTGAAGTGATATCTCATTGTAGTTTTGGTTTGTATTTCCCTGATGATTAGTGATGTTGAGCACCTTACCATGTACCCATTGGCCATTTTGTGGTATATATACACACAATTGAATATTATTCAAACATAAAAAGAAGGAAATCCTGCCATTTGCAGCAACATGGATGAACCTGGAGGACATGATGCTAAGTGAAACAAGCCAGAGAAAGAAAGACAAATATTCTCATACATCATTTCCATATAGAAGGTAAAAAAGTGAAACTCAGAACCAGAGATTAGAATGGTGGTTGTGAGGGGCTGGGTGGTGGGAGAGATTAGGAGATGTTGGTCAAAGCGTACAAATTTTCAGTTATAAGATGAATAAGTTCTAGGGATATAATGTTCAGCATGGTGATTATAGTTAATCATACTGTATTGCATACTTGAAATTTGTTAGGAGAGTAAATCTCAATTATTCTTACCACACACGCACATACACACACATACACTACATAAGTTAACTATGTGAGTTAATGGATGTGTTAACTTGATTGTGGTAATCATTTCACAATGGAAAGGTATATGAAATTATCACACTATACACTAACAAAAACCCAAAACATCATGTTATACAGCCTAAATATATATGATTTTCATTTGCCAATCATACCTCAATGAAGCTGTAAACAATAAACAATTCCTTTATTTTCATTATGGGAATATGCCAGCCAATTCAGATTGATATATAATTGCTATGTAATTGCTGGTTAATGAAGGAGATATTTCTCTTGTTCACTGGTTGCAATGTCTCTTACTGGCTTCCTTTCCAAAGCTCTCTGGAACCTTTAATTTTGGTGCATATATAGAACAGAACAAACCAAGGAAACATATAGTCCTTCTAACAAAAAGGTAATCAATGAGAGTTTTGCATACTTTTTATCTGCTTCATCAATTATTTCTAAGAACTTTTTCATTATATACTTTTATAAGTCATATTTAAGTTACACATTGAGAAGTGAGGCAAAGCTTGAAAAATATAAGACCTGCTTCATAAGTGGGTAATTGTTTCCTTTACCCACAGTCAGTGTTTCATTTTATTTCATTTACCATAAATGAGTAATTGTATTTCATATGCTTTGTATGTATACTTAGTTCCCTGCCTTTTAATTTACCCTCTCAAGACCTCCAGGTGGTACCATATAGAATTCTACCTTTCACAGAGCAAGCTGCACTCTGTTAGGTTCAATAAATGTGTTCTAGTAATAACTTTCATTTTGGAAAAGCAAAACAAAATACGGAGTATTCAGGCATGTCTTAAGTTATGAATTCCTCTGAATGGAAAAGAAATCATTCTGGTGCTAATAACATTTGCATGTATATAAAGTAGAAAATCACATGCTTTAACACAAATGTCAGAGGAAAAAGCAATTGCAGCTGGCTGTTGAAAGCCTTGGCTCTCGGGTCCACTTGACTAATGAACACAACCTTTACTACAGTTGCATTTCCAGCAGTTTCCTTTTATTTGTCGACTACAGTTTGGAGGCAGGAGGAGGACATGGGTGATTATAGAATTCTTTTGGATGTAAATAAGTGTTTGTAATAAAAGAAGGAGGTCACTTCCTTCTTAAGTGTTTGAATGCCTAAATAGAGCCTTTATATATTGAGAGGTTATTGTTTATAATTTCTTATCTCAATTTAACTACATGATTTGATACCTTAAGTTCTGGAATTTCCCTGGAATTCAGTTTGCCTTCCTGGGCCTTGAAGCAGCATTTTTACCATAAAAAAAGAATCACTTGGATAAATTATTAATATTTGTTATTTGTCAGGAGATACAAAAATTAAATTTTATACTTAGCATTTTAAAAATTTTGTGAAAATCTTGGATCCTGTGTAGTAAATCACCATGTAATTCCATCTGGGTCTTTGTTTTTTTGTTCCTCATAAATTATTATTATAATATTGTTTATAATAATTAAAACCTTGATATAAGGAAGGGAGGAAGTATATAGTGCAAGAGCCACATATTGTAACAGATTTTGGTGGGAATTTAATGCTATTAATGGGCAGAATTAATTTGGAGAGTCTCCTATAAACTCTGTTCTGTAATCCTGTGGGAATGGCAACACAAGTATGCCGTAAAATTTTAAATAATCAGTCTTATTTCTTTTGGTCACAGGACTAACTCAGACTCAGTACTGTATACTATCTCTGCAAATGCAGTATAGTCCTGTATCTTTATTAAAGTTAGAGATAACTTTGGTTCTTTTCATGTTACAGTAAGTAAAATGATTCTGAATTTTCTCAATTACCGTGAAAACTAAAATTGAACTAGAAACATTGTTAGCTTTTAGTAAATTTGGTAAATTGTCCTAAATATATTTTATTTTGTTATTTATTTGGGTCTGAAACAAAGGAAGGGTAGCTGAGTGTTTTAGTAAATTTTCAGGTGAACAAATCTACTAGAGTCATAGTTCTACTTTGTGGAACAAGTGAGGATTAGTTGGGGAATATCCTTTGTCGTCTCCCAGAGAAAGTGACAGTAAAGCACCCATATTACTCACTCTCCATTTCTTTCATTTCCCTGCAACTTTTCTTTGTGACTCCAAGTCATCCTTAGCTATGATTTTCTTACATACAATTCCAGATCCCAATACTTGGTCTCATATATTCCCTTCCCATATACAAAACAAAAATGAGAATGCTTTTTTAAGAGCTTCCTTGTTCTTGTAAAATTTTAAGAATATTGTAGAAAATGGCTAAGAATTACACATTTCAATATTACCATGTGGTGCTTCTAGGCCTAGACTACACTGACCTATATCTCTTTGTGAAGGTGATCAACGTGTATAAAACATGCAGAAAAAGAAGAGCTTAAAGTCTTGAAATTCATTTATAATGCAAATTTATATTGATAAGGTCTGTTCATTGATTTCATATACGTCTCACTTGAGTTGCACAGATTCTTTATTTTCTTTTTCTTTTTCTTTTTTTTTTGAAGCAGTTACCGATAGTGATAAACTTTATTGTATTAATATGTGGGCTTTTGGAAGACAGGAAAAGAAATATGAAAGAATGGGGGAAACAAAGGGTAAATAATCTTATCTCAAGTATTTAACATTGTAAAAAACAAAGCCAGAGAGGCTTTATTTCCTCTACTTCAAAAACTTGAAATGTACTGGTATAAGATAAGGCTTTTCCACTAATAGATATTTTAGTGCTAAATACCCACAGAATGCTTTTCTGGGAAACCAATCTTTGTATCCTTAAAGAGATTTGTCTGGAAGTAGAGAAGTCACAAAGTTTGTAAAAGTTAGCATCATTGTTTTTAAGACTTCTTAAATCTCTCTTTCCAGGGATGATTGATATACAAAAGAAGGCAGCCGGACACCATTGTCTATAGTGGAACACACTACAGAGTGAACTAGAAGAGATGGAACTCAGTTTTTCTCACTGTCAAGGGCAGAAATGTTGGGTTTCAGTAGTCCGAAGTTCAATAGAACTGTATCAAGTTTACACATTGTCTCCTAAAAGAAGTTAGGCTGTTTTGATATTAAAAAAAAAAAAGAACTTAGTATTCTATTTGTGGTTTTGTAATCCCGTGTCTATGAATTAACTATACCTTTTTTTCTATCTGTAGTATCTATGCTGCTATTTTCAGCTCGGGTAGATTTTTGAGGTCTCACTCTGCAAGGCAGAAACCAAGGAGGTTTTTCCACGTGACAGACAGGAGAATTAAATACATCCAGTAACATTATGGGGGTCAACAAGACAACACAATCACTGTGGTCGGCCTGCTGGGGTGAGAGCAAAGGGCAGGCAATACGGGCAGTTGTCCTTTGTGTAACCGTGGCTGAAACAAACTGATAAAATGGGAAGTAAAATAAAACTCCTAGGGAGAGACAGCACAATTCATCTTTTTCTGAAGATATTGTTGCTTCAGTCAGAAGTTGCTTTGGAAGTGGGTATCACTCAATAGAGAAATAACTATCAAGATAGAAAATTTAGATTAAATATTAAGAAATAATTGTTCCATGAGTGACGCTTGCCCTTTGTGTGATTGCCTGCAATTTTATTTTCATATCACTAAACAAACATTTTCTCTCAGTGAAAAGAAATCTGGAAGTAGAAGTAATGAATAAGTCTCACAGTTTATATATCATATTCTAACAGAAACTAGCCTGAAAATAAATAAATGGGTTATGTTCTAGAGGTGAACTTATTTCTTTTCATATGTGGAACTCAACTCAGTCAATTATTTGCGTGATGTTTCTCATAGCATAGAAAACAGGGTAATGCGAAAAATTTAAAGCTAAATGAGTGATACATATCTAATCATCTAATTGGCTAGGTTTCTATTAGCTTCATGATAGTAAAGTAGCTCAAAATTATGTCACAAAGCGCCGAAATAAAGTATTAGATGAATTTAAATGAATGGCACAAGCACACACACACACACAAAACAACCAAGAAATGAAACCAATAATAAAGCAGCTCATGACAAGAAGTAGGAGTTAGGAAGAGGAAATATGCCCAGAGATGCAATAGGAAAAATACACAAAATTTTACATACAGTAATTCCGTGGGGAAAGAAAAAGAAATTGCATAAATGTTTAGATCAATAAATGGGAATGTGTGAGGTTGGGGCAATAAGAAAAACTACACTAGAAGTACTTTAAAATATGAATGACCTCACTGAAAATGTGAATTCTAGAGGCAGTTCAATAAGAGGGCACAATAACATATAAGTTTGGTAAGACTATTTTAATAAAGCAAGTGATTATAGTAATAAGTACTATGAGATGGATGTTGTTTGTATCCAAATAAAATTCTATCGAAATCACTTTTAAGGGCTAGGTAAGGAATCTGTCCAAGTTGTAGTTCTAGCCTAATTATTCAAGTCCCAAGGGAGAGAGGTAATAAATGAGTTAAATGGAAATAAAACACTCTTATCTAAAGCTGAGTTTTTGGTGCAGCATAAAAATCAGAAGCTCTTTAAGAATGAGCAGTTTTGGGCTTCCCTGGTGGCGCAGTGGTTGAGAATCTGCCTGCCAATGCAGGGGACACGGGTTCGAGCCCTGGTCTGGGAAGATCCCACATGCCGCTGAGCAACTAGGCCCGTGAGCCACAACTACTGAGCCTGCGCGTCTGGAGCCTGTGCTCCGCAATAGTGAGAGGCCCGCGCACCACGATGAAGAGTGGCCCCCACTTGCTGCAACTGGAGAAAGCCCTCGCACAGAAACGAAGACCCAACACAGCCAAAAATAAATAAATAAATAAATTAATTAATTAAAAAAAAAAAAAGAATGAGCAGTTGTATCAAAGCACACGTTTCTCTCTGCGTTTGAGTAGTTACTTTGTGTAAAAGACAAGAGAGATCATTGACCACGGAAGGAATATTATGCTTTATTTGAAAATTCAGGTCAGGTTGGTTAGCAGAATGTTATTTTATAAAATGTGCATTTTGTGATTATGATCCTTAAATTTGCCCTTGCGTTAATTGATAAAGTCTGCAGGCTGTATCCATACAGGCACAACTATGACTTTTTCTTTTTTTTTTACAACAATCTTGTATTCTTTTCACTATCTTTTTTTTCTTCATATCTGTTATAAATGGATATGTGTGTGTGTTTTAATCCCTTTTTAGTTATCTGTTCTTCACATAAATATTTTGAATAAATCAATCTTTATCTAGGAAAGATTCTTATAGCAGCTGCAGGGAATTGGACAAGACAACTGCTCTTTCTAATAAAGAAAATTGGTTATACAACTGATTATACCACCCATTTCACACCCTGAGAATATCCATTCCTAATTTTTCTCTTCCATCTTATTGACTGCATATTATAATTAATTATTGAGTAAGGCAATTTTTTGTAAATGGCAACTTTCTTGTTAATGTACTTTTTTCATTAATGAACAGGAAATTTGATTTATTGATATAATTTACTATCTACTTTTTCTAGACTATTCCAGCTAGGTTGCTATCAAGAATTTGTGCTATCTTGGTCAAAGCCTCATTGGCATGTGATTGAGTCTTTTGGTACAGATAGATGGTATTAAACAGAGGTCATAAGCCAGTGACCATTAAGTTATTCAATGTGATCAGGGACATTTTACTTTTAAAGGGGCAGCTCTTAAGTCCACTGTAACCCTATGTGTATTATGAATATATAAAATGTCATATATATCAATATATATCATATATACAGAGATATAAAGATATCCATATGTCACCTATCATCTATCACCTATCTATCATCTATCCATCTATCCATATATCAACAGAGGTACATGGATAAGTAGGTAGGCAACAATATAAAGAAAGATATACATTTTTGCTATGGATATGACATATGATATGTGAACTGGCTATTGTGATCAACAAAAAGGAATTCTGCAGAGAAGCTAGGAAGAGCTAATTAGCCAAGCTCTGGAAAGGTCAGGGATGAGGGAAGTTCCAGAGGTACCAAAAACAACTTTTCACAGACTTCATAGTGTCAACAAAAGATGTTATTAGGTTTTAGCACTATTAGGGTCCATGATTCTCCATTCCAATTGTCTATTTCATGGGATGGAGGGGGGAGAAGAAGATTAGCTTAATCTAAGACACAAATGTACCTTCATCTTCCGTGGTAGAGGAGCAAAGGTCATGGAGCTCAAACACAGGCTCAAGTATGCACTGTCACAGAATCAAAATCATGATGAATTTGGCAGCCTCCCCAGAGATACCTGCGTCATGTGAGTAGGATGAGACCATACAGTTACCTGGACTAGAAAGATGTGAGACAATGGTGTAGAGTGTCTCCATGTGGGCATCCCACTCATAATGACCCTTATAATAGCAACATTATTTCTAAGGGAGCTGAAACCTAAATGTATTGCTTTGCTTTATTTTCCAATAGAGGCTGTAAATTATTATGGACTCATGTAATAGCCCAGTAGAAAACTTAGTCATTTTTTAATTTGATTTGAACCATGTATAAATGCCAATTCCAAATTATTATTTTTATTCACACAAATGTTAAAAAAATTCCAAACTGGAAGCTAAAATAAAAGTCTGTCTTTAGAATGTTTGCTATTATTAAACAAAAAGAGGTAAAAACAGTGAATTAGTATCAATTTGTTTTATACTTAAAATATAATTTTCCTCCCAATCACTTCAAAATGAAGGGAAAAGGGGAGAGGTTTAATTTTGAAAATGCTGATTTTTCTTCTGATTTTGAATAAATGATAATAAATAAATTATCAATTATTTTGAATAATGATAGCAGTGCTATTAGGTTGAAAACTGCTAACTTTATCAGTCACTACCAGCAAGTGCTATAACTTTTAAGATAAAGCACATGTACTACAAACAAGGGAGCAATTGCTTTGGCTTATAGCTTGTAATAGTTTGAACTTCTGGCTTTTTTTTAAAACAAGATTACTTTTGGACTTTGTACAGATTTTATTTGCTCACATAAAATTATGATCCTTACCTACATCTATTAAATATACGATTTAATTTTATTGACAGAATTCTAGAAATGCTACATTAATTATAAAAGGCTTGGTGATGCAGATTATAGTAAGTTAAGTATTAATGAGAATTGTATCTTACTCTGTTGCAAAGAAGCCAAAAAAGTGTTTGATGTAACATGTCTAAGTCTGAATTATAGGAACATTCACACAACATTAAGAAATTATGTATGAAAAAAGAATTATATACCATAAAACTATTTTATCTGAATCATATTTCTTAGTATTCTTCTCCATTAAATAGCTGACTTAGGGTCTTAGAACATCCTGAGAAATGATGTCCTTGTAGGTGGCATTTATAAATATTCCATGACAAGAAAAGATACATATACTCCACATTTTTAGCATGTATTATTTTATGACTTCAAACTGCAACCCCAGATTCTTCCCCATATTAAACTATTTTTAGATATGTAGTACGAAAATGTATTTCAGATCTTTGTGGGAGAGAAATACTCTCAAAAGGGAGAATCAACTACAATATCAGAAATAGATAAATGATTTTTGCAATGTTTGTGTAACTAATGGGAGGGATAGAAAAAAAATTACATAAAAAAATTTCATGCTTAAAACCCCAAACTGTTTTAGACTGAAGCCAAGCTATTGCTGTCATTTATCATTAAATTAGCAAATATTTATTGAGCTTCTATTGTGTTCAAGAAATTGTGCTCTGCAGTGAGGAGAGAGGCAGGGCCTGCTGGGTTTCCTTAAAGCCTTACAATATTAATTGGCTTTTCAAACCATGTACATGCATTACTTTAATAAAAAAATGAAAATAAAAAAAGAAATTGTGCTGTGTGTTGTGGGTTTATAGAATCTAAAGCAAAACATTGCTGCACTAAAATAACTTACAACCAGAAGAATGCCTTCTTTTAAAAAATTTTTTTTTATTTTTAATTTTTTTATTGGAGTAAAATTGCTTTGCAATGGTGTGTTAGTTTCTGCTGTACAACGAAGTGAATCAGCTATATGTATACCTATATCCCCTCCCTCTTGGACCTCCCTCCCACCCCCCCATCCCACCCATCTAGGTCATCACAGGGCACCGAGCTGAGCTCCCTGTGCTATACAGCAGGTTCCCACTAGCTATCTATTTTATACATAGTAGTGTATTTATGTCAAACCTAATCTCCCAATTTGTCCCCTTTGCCCCCTGTTTCCACATGTCCGTTCGCTACGTCTATGTCTCTATTCTTGCCCTACAAATAGGCCATTATAAGCATCTCAAGCAGAACATTCAGCTAAAAGTAACAGAGTGCCTGACTAATGGTTAGATAATAATAATGACATTGATTTGCTTGTCCTAACAAGAACTCTGAAAGACTTTAGTCCCAGGGCTTGTCAGGTCATTGCATACATGTAATTCCCTTGGCTTTTTCTCTTGATTCCCATGTGACTGTGTCAACTCCCAGCACTACATCTCTCATCAAAGTGTCCAACACTGTAAGAAAACAACTTGAAAATGAGGGCTCTATTACCCTATGCCTTTCTTAAAACAGTGAAAAGTGTTCCTGGAAAGCCCCTAGTTGTGTTACAGAGAGTAATGAAGTCCCAACATGGAAATTATATGCCTATACCAGTGGTTCTCAAAGTGCCATCTATAGGAACTTGTTACAAATCCAAATTCTCATGTCCCAAACCAATCTGCTGCCAGAGACTCTGGCATTGGAGTCTGCAGGGGATAACCAAGATCTTTAGGTAGTTTTGATGTATTCTGATGTCTGAAAATCACTGACTTACACCAGTCATGATTCATTCTCAGAGGCTGGATATGAATGAGTGAGGTTTCTAATCATTCATCTCAGAATTCTCACTGATCTCTGGGCTCATCTACATTTTTCTCATGATCTAAATAAACAATTAAGAGTCATAAAAGGCCAACAAATCTACAGATATGAAGTGCATAAAAATGATAGAGTTCATTATCATAGATATCATTTACCCTTTAGGGCTTTTGGTCACAAGTAACAAACATGAAGATTGAACTGGTATGGGCAGAAAAGGGAAAGAAAAGTGAATCACGTAAATCAGGTCTTGTAGGATTTGAGAAGTGTAAGTGATACAGTTGTAGATGGTCTCTCTTGACTTGTTCTTTTCCATGCAGACTTCAATCATGACGTTTGGTTTCTATGAACTCCAGGACTTCATTTATTAAAGTGCAGGTCTAGAGAAAATACAAGGTTTACTTTCCTTTTCCTAAGAGTATGATTAAAATTGTATGCCATAGGTGGGTCACTTGTCCTTTCTGTGTTAATCATCTTTACCATGGTAGTATTTTAGATGGCTTGGCTCAGGTCTAAATTACATGCCCATTCTTAGACTGGATTTATACTCCAGTTCCACGCTTAAGAATGGGGGAGATGTGGTTACCACCCATAATTTGGGAGAGGTCCTCTTTCCAGGACAACAGTGAATGGATTTGAGTGGCAAAAGTAAGTAATATCCATTCACATCTGTAAAGTTATCTATGAGGAATTGAATTCATAAGGATAATATCTGATCCTATACTAGAGTTCATAAATGCAGCTGTAGCTATAGAGGATGTTGAAATTTCTTATTTATGATTGTGGAAAGGCTAATGATTTTTTTCCAAAGTAAATTCCATATACATTAACCATGTGATACATTAGCTAGAAAAAGTAATGAGGCTTTTGAAAATATTAAAAAAAAACAAACAGAAAAACCACAGTGCTCACTGAGTTATGTCCTTTGTAACATTTAACTTTCAAATGAATTATTTTCATCGCTCCCTCCACACTGCCCCAAACCAATTCCATGATCTCTCATCTGGGTTTTGCTATGCCTCCCCCTCATTAAGCTTAATCCTTCTATTATCTATTTTATAGGCTATCAGATTTTTTAAAATAGCTATTTATTTTGGGATAATTTTAACTTTACAGAAAAATGACTAAGGTAATACAGAGAATCACGGTGTACCCCTCAACTAGTTTCCTCCAGTGTCATCTTACCTGGCCATGGTACATTTTACCAAATAAGAAATCAACATTGGTACATGACTTTATCTAGACTCCAGGCTTTACTTGAGTTTCACCACTTTTCCCACAAATGCCTTCTTTCTCTTTCAGAATCTACTCCAGGATACCGCACGGCATCTAGTTGTTATGAATCTCCAACCTCCTCTGGTCTGTGTGAATTTCTCAGTCTTTCTTCATTTCCTTGTCAGATTTGAGGAATACTGGCCAGGGATGGTATAGAATATCCCCAGATTTGGATTTTTTTCTTACGTTTTCATCATGGTTAACTTGGGGTTATGGGTTTTTGGAAAGAATGACACAGATACGAAGTGATCTCATTATGTAATATCAGGGAATGCAGGATTTTGTCATAAAATTACTGGCGATGTTAACCTTCATCATTTGGTTAAGGTAATTTTTTCAGATTTCTTCACTGTAAAATTACTATTTTTCCCTTTCAGTACTCCCTTCTCTGAAAGTATGTCTATCTCTATATCTCTATCTTTACATTTATCAGCTTCAATCTTAAGCTATAATTTCTCTTTGTATAATGCTTTCATATATCAATGGCCCTTAAATTTGAAGTTTCTGTATGATTGAACACATGCATATACATACATTTATACAAAAACCCCAAAACATGTATACCCTGATTTTTAATGTCAGATGTGGTCTATTCAGAATTCACTAACTCTTAAGAAATGACAGTACTGATAATCAAGTCAAAATTTCCTTTTAGAGAAGACAGCTCTGTGACAGGTTGCCAAGTATCTGGTGATTAAAATTTCTACCTGACAGGGAAGCATATTAAGTTGTATAGTTTTGAGTCACAAATACATTTATGGTAATTTTTTCTCATGGTCAGTTCTCACTTTTGAGGCCTAAAAGAACATTTAAAAACCTATCTAAAATGAGAGTCTTTCAAATACTGGAAGGTTTTTATTATGAGCTGACTTGTGTTCCTGACAAATTCACATATTGAAATCCTTAACCTCATTACTTCAGAATGTGACTGTACTTGAAGATAGGGTTTTTAAACAGATGATTAAGTTAAAATGAGGCCTTTACATTGGGCCCTAATCCGATATGACTGGTGTCCTTATAAGAGGAAATTTGAACGCAAGGGAGACAACCATGCACAAAGAGATGACCATGTGAAGACACAGGGAGAAGTCAGCTATCTGCAAGCCAAGGAGAGAGATGTCAGAGAGAAACAAACCTTCCAACTCCTTGATCACAGACTTCTAGCCTCCAGACCTGTGAGAAAATAAATTTCTGTTAGGTCACCCAGTCTGTGGTAATTTTTTATGGCAACCAGAGAAAACTAATCCAGCATCGGTTTTCTCTGAATTATTTCACATTAAATTTCTCCAATTCTTTCAACTGCTCGTCATAATAATATGGTGGCCAGCCGTCCCAGTCAGTGCTGGGCTATGCTGCTTTTAGCACTGGAATTGTCGCACCCTGAGAAACTTGTCAGTCCAGTTCATCTTGGGTGTTTACTTGTCTTTCTGACTCTCTTTTGAGTGACGTTTTAAGTTGATAACAGCTTTTTACAATAGATTCTCCAGGAGATTTTAGTAAGCTTTCTACAGTCTAACCAGGCCAGGTTATGTCAGGTCAACTATGCATATACAAAAGCTTGAAGGCATGTATGACATATTCTTAAAGTAGAATTAAATTTTACTGAGACCTACAAGTTTAGTTTTTAAGTAAAGATGAAATGACTGAACGACATCGATGGATGGACTTTAGTTCTTTGGCCAGTGTGATGATGAGGGTTCATCTATAAGCTTTTATCTTGCCTCTCTTGTGATCAGCCTTATTTATTTGTCAGAAAAAAATGACTAGCTTGGATCTGAGAGGGCAATAGATATCTATCAAGTCTAGAAAATTTATGTGACTCAAATGGGATTTAAATTCATGACTCTGCTTCATTAACACTAAACACAAAGCAAGTGAACAAGATAAAGAATATTAACTCTTACCTCATTTTCACGTGCTCTTGTTATATTACTAAGGGTTGGTGGAGGTTACCTATCCAGTCATTATTCCTAAAATGACTGACTCTTATCAACAAGATAGCATAATGAAAGAACAAAAGGAAGCATGACTAATTCTAATTAACATTATGAGTCATCAATAGTCCCATTAATAGAATTTAATCAGGTCTGAATATTATAGTCTTGGAATCAAAAATTTTAAAAAATTTTATTTTATATTGGAGTATAGTTGATTAACAAGGTTGTGTTAGTTTCAGGTGTACAGCAGAATGATTTAGTTATACATATGCATGTATCTATTCTTTTTCAAATTCTTTTCCCACTTAGGTTATTACAGAGTATTGAGCAGTTTCTTGTGCTATACATCAGGTCCTTGTTTGTTATCTATTTTATTTTATTTTTTAAAAATTTTTATTGGAGTATAGTTGATTTACAATGTTGTGTTAGGTTCAGGTGTACAGCAAAGTGAATCTGTTATACATATATCCACTCTTTTTTAGATTTTTTCCCCATATACACCATTACAGAGTATTGAATAGAGTTCCCTTTGCTAAGCAGTAGGTCCTTATTAGTTATCTGTTTTATATATAGTAGTGTGTATATGTCAATCCCAATCTTCCAATTTATCCCTCTCCCTGCCTCTTACCCCCTGGTAACTGTAAGTTTATTTTCAACATCTGTAACTCTATTTCTGTTTTGTAGATAAGTTCATTTGTACCCTTTTTTTGATTCCACATATAAGCAATATCATACGATATTTCTCTTTCTCTGTCTGACTTACTTCACTCAGTATGACAATCTCTAGGACCATTCATGTTGCTGCAAATGGCATTATTTCATTCTTTTTTTATGGCTGAGTAATATTCCATTGTGTATATGTACCACATATTCTTTAACCATTCCTCTGTTGATGGACATTTAGGTTGCTTCCATGTCCTGCTTATTGTAAATAGTGCTGCAATGAACATTGGGGTGTATGTATCTGTACAGCAGTGTGTACATGTCAATCCCAAGAGAACTATAATGGGAAGAAGCACAGAGTAACAACTGATATACAGTTGTCCCTGGGTATCCACTGGGGATTGGTTCCAGGACACTCCTCAGATACCAAAATCCACAGATACTCAAGCCTCATGGTTGGCCTTTTGTATCCTTGGATTCAGCCAACACAGAATCTAAACATGGTACATCATCTGTGGTTGGTTGAATCCAAGGATGCAGAATCTGCAGATACTGAGAGCCAACTGTAGTGAATTCTGGGGTCAACTTACATATCAGGATTTGAATCCTGGCTCTACCATTTAATAACTGTAGCCTTTGGAAGGTTACTTCACCTTTCTGAGACTCTGCTTTTTTATGTATAAAGTAGTATTGTTAACAGTTCCTCTCTTGTTTGATCATCAGTCAGATGACTTCAGTCTGTTTTCTTGACTCTTCTGAGCTTCCTTTTGCTCATTTATGAAATACTGGCTTTGATAGCATCAATTTATATTTGTGAAGATAAAATAAAATAAAGTATATAAAGTCCCTAATCAAACTCACTAGGTTATACAGATGTTATGTATAATCTGTTTTATCCTAATAAATCAAAGAAGAAAGATCTGGTTTATTAAGTTACACATAATTTTCATTTGTAGGATAATCTATGTTGCTCCTTGATGTTTTCTTTTGCTGATTCCTGCTTGACGTCAGAGGTGAGGGGTGTTGTCTCATGAACTTTGCACTCAAATTATCAACCTGTCAAAAGGAAATCTAAGGAAGATAGATCAGAAAATAAATATTTTTATCTTGAGATAAAATAAAAGTCAAGCCTTAATCATTGACACTTTTCCAGCCCTATATACAGTTCTGTCTTTATAATCTCTTAATTATTTTTTATTCTTTTTTCCTATTTTAACTTAAAACAACCATCCCTGAACTTTGTATAGTAACAACAGGCAGACAAAACAATACAAATATCATTTAATCAAGGGCTTATTTCAAGGCTTTATAACCATGAGGCAGATCTGGTTTCAGTAGGAATTAATCTTAATATATCTAATCAAATGCAGTGGGGGAAAAAGAGAAATCATGAAAGCAAACTCTGAGAAAATACTTGTTTCATAAGTTAAACACGTTTTTCTTCAGATATAATTGAATACTAATAATTTTTGTGTAATACAATTAATTATTATTTTATTTTGCTTTGGAAATTATATTAATGTTGTAATTTTATCTATGATAGCTATGATTTCAATAATTTTATATATAAACACTTGTGAATGTATTTAAACTAAAATGATATTATTTCAATTTATTTTATTCACTTTTTATTATTAATATTAATGAATTTGAATCATAATGTAAATAATTGATAAACTGAGTTTAACTAACAATTATCCAGTTTGAACACTGATTTTGATGACACTCTTATAAATTTGATTTCAGAAAGTATGTATTTAAATCAATATTTTCACACTTCTAAGAACAGTGTATCTCAAAGCGTTTTCAAATAAGCATATATTCTTAAAAACATAAGTTTTCTCCTAATTTTATTTATTGAGGTAACATTGGTTTATAACATTATATAAGTTTCACACGTACAATGTTACGTTTTGACCTCTGTATATACTACAGCATGCTCACCACCAAAAGTTTAGTTTCCATCCATCACCATACAGTTGACCCCTTTACTCATTTGACCCTTCCCCCACCCTTCCCCTCTAGTAACCATTACTCTGTTCCACTCAATTGTGTGATTATTGACAACCTACCTCACTTTTCCTAGATCTTGTTTTTTTTAAGTCTTTTTTTTTTTTTTAATTGGAGCACGACATTTATACCCCCCAAATGCACAAATCATCACGTATACCTTGATGGATTTTCACAAGGTGACCACACCCAAGTAACCAGAATCCGAAAGAGAAACTGCTACCAGCATGCCAGAAACTTCTCCTGTGTCCACATCCAGTAGCTAATCCTCAATTATAAACAATATTCTGACATCTAACCCCAAAGATTAATCTTCTTAACTAATCCTTGATTTAGAATTTTATATAATTGGAATCATAGTATATATGACTTTTTACCTTTTCTTTTTTTCCTAAGAAAGTTATCTTTGTAATATTTATCTATATTGTTGCATATGGTTGTAGGTTCTTCATTCACGTTCTGTGTAGTATACCATTGTGTGACTATACATAGCGTATTTATCTATTCTTAGAAGGGATTTGCTACCTGGTGAACTAAGAAATCTTTACCTACAATAAAGGTCAAATTATCATATCAGATGCAATATAATTTTTTGAAAAATCTTACCCAGTACCAAATTACTAATGATTCAGAGGATACAGGCAGTAGCAAAAGACATGACTAGGCTTTGGGGAGGTCCAAAATTGTCAATGCTACTCCCCAAAGGCTCTTCATCTCTTGCATTCAGACATGCTCTGGTTTGGATTTAACATGAGATGTTTATGCAATGACTTTACAAGTACATCTGTTTAATGGCATAATTGCAAGGGGATTTGATCAGACTATTTCTTCATTTCTCAAGTGTCCCAGTAAAGCGAGAAAATAGGTTACAAACCTGCTTTTAATTTTAACCCTATCCTTCTCACACAGAAAAATGTTTATATTTGTCTATTTATTTCTTCATTCATTCATTCATAAGGTTTATATATTTAGATATGCAAACCATCTGGTATATTTTTATGCATTATATGATATATATAGAGATCAAGATATAATATTTTTCCAATTGGATTTCCAATTGACTCAGCACTATTTATTAAAAAGAATTACCTTTCCCCACTATACTGCAGGTCATTGACATAAGTAAGGTGATCATACATGTGTTGGTCTGTTTCCATATTCTGTATTCTGTTTTTATTATCTATCTCTATAATAATTATATAGCACCATCATCATGCAGTCTTAATTACTATTAGTTTGTAAAATATATGCAAATGTGCATGTTTCTGTTTTTGTTCTTATTCTTCAAGATTATCTTGCCTATTTTCAGCATTTTCATTAATTTATAAATTTTAGAATCAATTGTCATTTTCCTCATAAATGAGAGATTTTTAATTGGGCTTGCATATCGGATTAGGAAGGATTGACACCTTCATAATATTGAGTGTTCCAATATATCGAGTTACTTAAGTCATCTTTTTCTTCCTTCCTTCCTCCCTTTCTTTCTTTCTCTTTCTCTTTCTTTCTTTCTTTCTTTCTTTCTTTCTTTCTTTCTTTCTTTCTTTCTTTCTTTTTCTTTCTTTTTCTTTCTTTCTTTCTTTCTTTCTTTCTTTCTTTCTTTCTTTCTTTCTTTCTTTCTTTCTTTTTCTTTCTTTTTCTTTCTTTCTTTCTTTCTTTCTTTCTTTCTTTCTTTCATTCATTCTTTCTTTCTTTCTTCCTTCCTTCCCCTCTCTCTTTCCCTCTCTCTATCTTTTTCTGTCTTTCTTTCTGTTTTAATATAGAGTTCTTACACATTTCGTTAAAATTGTGTATAATTTGTTTGGTATATTGTTGCTATTATAAATGGTATCTTTTACAATTTCAGTTTTCATGTGTTTGTAGCTAGTAAACAAAATCAATACTATTGTTTTTTTCATGTTGACTTGTATCCCATACATTTGCTAAATTACTGGATTTGCTATGCACAGAATCAGTTCATTTCTAAACAATGACAGTTTTATTTTCTATTTATTTGAATCTTTATGTATTTTTTCCTTCCGTATTATAACTCACTAAAACCTTCACTATAATGAAGAATAAATAGGGATGATAGCAGGCATTCTATTTTTTATTCTTGAAGTCAATGGGAAAAGTCATCAAGTATAATCTTAGCTATAGGTCTTTTGTAGGTACCACTTCTCATATCAAAGAAATTCCACACTATTCTTACGTGCTAAGTTATTTTGTTTGTTTTATTTGTTTTTAATTGTGAATGAGTACAGAATTTTGTCAAATCATTTTTCAGCACCTATTAAAATAATTAATTTTTCTCCTTTATTCTATTAACATGGTGAATAATATTAATTGGTTTGTGAATTTTAACTTTCCTTGAATTCCTGAAATAAACCATACTTTGTTATAATTTATCATCTTTTGTGTATATTGTTGTGCTATATTTGATAATATTTTGTTTATGAGCTAAATCTGTAGTTCCCTTTCTTGTCACATATTTTCAGATATTGATATTAAGACGATGCTAGCCTCATAACTTTTTTTTTTAAAATTTTTATTTATTTATTTTATTTTATGGCTGTGTTGGGTCTTCGTTTCTGTGCGAGGGCTTTCTCTAGTTGCGGCAAGTGGGGGCCACTCTTCATCGCGATGTGCGGGCCTCTCACTGTTGCGGCCTCTCTTGTTGCGGAGCACAAGCTCCAGACGCGCAGGCTCAGCAATTGTGGCTCATGGGCCTAGTCGCTCCGTGGCATGTGGGATCTTCCCAGACCAGGGCTCGAACCCGTGTCCCCTGCATTGGCAGGCAGATTCTCAACCACTGCGCCACCAGGGAAGCCCCTCATAACTTTTTAGAACTCTGGAAGTTCTTGCAAAAACACTTGGAGAGTTTGTACATTTGTATTTTTTCCTCTTTAAATATCTTATAGAAGTCTCCAGGGAATCCTTCTGATTCTAGGGTTGGACCAGAGTTTTTAAACTACTACTTGTAGTAAATGTTACAGGGTAACATAGTGAGGTCTTATTTTGTTGCAGGAAAACCACTAAGATGGATTATCTTATTTCATCTATATAGAAACTCTGTGAGGTATTAGCAATATTTTAAAAACCAGGGGATTGGAGTTTAAGGAGGACAAACAACTTGCCCAAAGATACACAGGTAGTTAGTAAAAGATCACATTTTTATAGACACTGTCTCTTTATCTGTCAAATGAAAAAGTTGAGTAGGTTGTAACTGTTCCCATCACAAGAAGAAAAAAAAATGTAACTATGTGTGTGGTTAACTAGATTTATTGTGGTGATCATTCCACAATAGACACATATATAGACTCGTTATGCTTTAAAACTGAAACTAATGTTATATGTCAATTATATCTCAATAAATAAAGTGAAAAAATGACAAAATGAAGTATTGACAGAGATAAAGGGGTATTAATCAAGGTAAAGAGGTATATATTTAATATGATAAAAAGGACTTTTCCACAGCATTTTGTATAAATTGTTGAAAAATGATTAAAGACTATTTATATAATATAAACGTTATTGTTGAACCTCATGAAGCAGACAGTCTCCATTCACAGAATTGCAAAATGGGGCAAAAGGCAGGAAGCTTTTACGGGATGAAGAATAAAGGACCAGGAAGAGACAAATACAAAGTATCTTATTGGCTGGAGACACATCGTCACCTTGTTTGGGCTATGTTGCTTTAACCTTGGCTCTTACACTTCCTATCTCAAATTTCAACATCCTGCTCTCTGAATACAACCTCCCCCCTTTGCAGCTATCATTGCTCTCCATCCAGTGTAGATTTCTTTTGACAGCAGTGTAGCCTTCAGTGTCAAGGCCACATCAACCATTTTCACTAGAGCATCTGTATCCTTTGATCTCCACAACATGAGGAAAGCAAAGTCCTGAGTCTTTGTCACTACTGATTGTCTGTCTTTTCTACAACTACACAGGAAGGGTTGCTTTCATACAGAAAAATATCGAAGAGCCTTTTGAACTGCGGACACTCTATATTCATCTTCCACCCTCTCAGTGCTTCTTAAAGGGATCTGCTCGCTGGGAAATTTCTTCCCTATTTTCTCACTGGCTATTTTAATTTTTCACAGGCTCTTCAAGGGTTGTATTCCATGATGTTTCAACTCTCACTTTTAGCTAATATTCTTGTCCCACCACTTCATTTGAAATAAAACAATATTAGGTTACAAAAATCTACCAACTTTTTATATTAAAGTATGAAGACCCCCATCTGTAGCCACATTACCCTTATATAAATTCATTCTTCTGTTGTTATTGGTAAAAATGTCTTTCCACTTATGTATCTGAGAGTATTTCCTCCTTTACTTCCTTAAAGGATTTTTTTCCATGAAGTATCCCATTCCTTTATTATTTATTCAGCATAATACTGTGTATTAATACTACACCAAATATTTTGGATATGTTCACAAACAGAATAGATACAGGAACCTGTTCTCTTAGTGAATCCATTATAATGGGAGGAAGGGACAAATAATAATAAATAAGTAGAGTTGATAAGATATTGGAAACTTGTAAGTCAAAAAAGAAAAGTAGATAGAAGTCGAGGAGATCAGGGATGTTGAGGGAGAGATGAGCAGGTTACAGTATTAAATGGACTACTATGATTGGCTCTAATTTCCCCTAGTACCCAGGTAAAGTATTTCAGTTTCTTCATTAATGAATTGATGTAGCTGTGTGAATCCAGATTTTCTTTGGCCTTTAAAATTCAGTGAGTCCATATAAGTCATAAGTAATCATAGTAATAAACATGTATAAAAGTGTTATTTTTTATTTCTAGGACTATTATTCAAATCTTAGCAACACCATAGTGGTGATCAGTCATGGCATTTCTTTTTTTTTTTTTTTTTTAATTTATTTATTTATTTATATTTATTTTTGGCTGTGTTGGGTCTTCGTTTCTGTGCGGGGACTTCCTCCAGTTGCGGAGAGCGGGGGCCACTCTTCATCGCGGTGCGCGGGGCTCTCACCGTCGCGGCCTCTCTTGTTGCGGAGCACAGGCTCCAGATGCTCAGGCTCAGTAGTTGTGGCTCACGGGTTTAGTCGCTCCGCGGCATGTGGGATCTTCCCAGACCAGAGCTCGAACCCGTGTCCCCTGCATTGGCAGGCAGATTCTTAACTACTGCGCCACCAGGGAAGCCCGATGGCATTTCTTGTTTACAAATAATTTCTGGTAGCAGGAATACAAGTTTAACAAGAGATTCCTAAGAGAAAAAGTAATCTTCTAAGAATAAACTCAGGGGAGTCACAAGTAAGGACTCAAAATAATTAGTCTGGTTCTCCAGTGTTGTACACCTTTCAGTCTGATTGTCCAGTCTCACTCTGAAAATTTAACTAACCCTAAATGCATTGGTCATTCCAGAAATCATTCTTAAACTCTGTCTAGCAATATCTTAACTATCAATTCATCTTGTAAAGTAGAGGTGCCTTGGGCTTCCCTGGTGGTGCAGTGGTTGAGAATCTGCCTGCCAATGCAGGGGACATGGGTTCGAGCCCTGGTCTGGGAAGATCCCACATGCTGCTGAGTAACTAGGCCCGTGAGCCACAACTACTGAGCCTGCGCGTCTGGAGCCTGTGCTCTGCAACAAGAGAGGCCGCGGTAGTGAGAGGCCTGCGCACCGCGATGAAGAGTGGCCCCCGCTTGTCGCAACTAGAGAAAGCCCTCGCACAGAAACGAAGACCCAACACAGCCAAAAATAAATAAATTAATTAATTAATTTTTAAAAAAGTGCAATTGATTAAAAAAAAAAAGTAGAGGTGCCTTTTATTTTTCTCTTCTACTCGTATCTCAGCATCTTAATTGCACTAACTCATGAGCTGGGTCTGTTTTATTTATTTTATATACTTTTTTTGTCTGCTCGCAGTAGTGCTGATGTGTCACAGAACAGTGACTATAGCTGCTACTATAATTGATGGGAACAAATTCTTCTGGGATGTATTAATACAGCTGCAGGCAGCAAGGCAAGCAGTGAATGGAGAGTAAATGGGTTCAGGAGCTCTAGCAACGCTGATGTTGCTGGGGGCAAGGCGGTAGGCAGCCACTAATAATTACAGCTAAACAGTGGGAACAGAGCGTGCGCTAGGTTTATTTCACTCATCATTGTATATCGTATGCATTTGGCGGTTATGATCAAATGTTGTTTTCCCAAACCAATTAGCCTTCACTGTGTTGCTACATAATGCGTATGTAGCTACTAGTTTTAATGATCACTAGGCCTTTGATTTTAAGCACCCATGTTAAGGATATAGATTTTCTCTGGGGTTTTAAAGACAAAGTATTTTTTCTCAATCTTGAATACTTTTTCCAAAGACCAAGATTCTACTGTGTTTGAAATTCTAAGACTACTCCTTTACATTTTTAATTGTGGTGCTCAAAACTTGGGCCCGCAGAATTTTAGTTCTGGTTAAAACAATTTATTTTGCTGAATAAGAGCTTGCTCTAGAGAAAATGAGTTACTTGCCCAAGGTGCAAAAATTGCTTAGGGACAGCATTCGGATAAAAGCAAATTCTAAAGTTCATCATGGTCAGGTTTACTAGCAATTCAGCAAAATGTATTGAGTGTTCATTGTGTTAGGCATCATGCTAAGGGACAAAGACACACTTAGAAATATATAAGCACAAATTATTTCAGGGTATATAATTATCTGCTAGTGACTTAAAGAAAGTGGGAGCAAAAAGAAGGAAATTGTTAACTTTGATTAGAGAGTTGGAGGACAGTGATATATCTACAACCAGTAGCAGGCATTATTGGGAAGAAAAACAGGAAGCTTGCTGCAGAGTCTTTGCAGGGCATGGTGCAACAATGTAGAAGTCACTAACCCAGATGTGCCTATTCTCTTACAACTTTTGCGAACTGTGTTTACACCCTGAGTTTCACAATTAAGGTAAAGCTGCAACTTTCCTACCTGCAATTTGCATTGTACAGTGAAGAAAGCCAGATACACTTAGCTTTGATGTGGAATCTTGATATTCAGCACATCTCATTGTATACATCCAGAAATAGGTATCTTCTGTACATTCGTCATTGCAAAGTTTACTTTACGAAATAATAGAGAAAAAGAGAGACATCCTGTTTGATTCATGTCTTCCATGCCCTTGACTTTTCAATGCATCAGTGACTTCCATGGCTGTCCACATAGTCTTGGTTTTGATACTAAAGATGGCATCTATCTATCTCTATTACTACATAGATGATTGCATTCCAAGATCTTTGGATTTTGAATCTTTAGTAGTAATTCCTTAAACGGACATATTTCTTTGTAAATAAAGAATGAAATTAACTCACATGTCTAGTTGCGAAGAATTTAATGACTCCATCACCATGTGGCGTCCTCCTAGTGAGCCACGAGTCACACTAAGCATGAAAAGTTACTGCACCAAGTGCCTGATGTGGATTGCAACCTCCTGTGGAAATACTCAGGGAGTATTCAACGTTTGCGCGGTTTTCAGCAGGCATTTTGATGAATATGAATGTAATAGAAATGCCTGAATCTGTGTATGAATCAAATATAAACCAAAAAGGAAAGTCTTTGATTTCTTTTGACTTTTTTCTTTTTGCCTGGTCATTCCTTGAAGCATCAGGCATAAAACTGGCTTAGTGCTGGAATCTCATTCTCCTGGAGAGGAAGGAAATATATAGGGGACACATATAAATAAAATAAACATGAAAATATCTTAAACCTGTTACTTTTTGGAATGACTCCATGAAGTTTACTATCTTCAAAAGAAGTTTTAAATTGATAAAAGATGGTTTTATTTGAAGGACTTGTATTATATAATAATTACACTGTCAGGTAGTCATGAAGTAATACTAACCATTTCTCAAAAACTGCCAAATCTATTCTTTTCAAAATAATTGTAATGTAAAAGACTATGTCTGATTGAAATGTGAAAGCATCATCAAATCTAATGTAAAATAAACATCTCAGAGATTAGAGAATAACATTCTCTTTACACTCCATTTGGAAAACAAAGGGAAGTAAGTTGGGCATAATACTATAGAGAAAGAGGAAGCAGAGATAAGAATGCTTTAGAGTTATCATTATTCTGTCGTGAACATTGTAGGACCAGACTTTTATGAACCACTAATTGATGCACAATGGGTTCATTAAATGCTATGATCAGGTTTTAAAACAATCTTTCTTAAGCACATGATATTCGAAAACCTGATAGGACTCCTTTAGACCATGAGTCCTTAGAGAGAAATGATTTCTCAATTTCTTTCAAAAGAATAAAAATATGAAAACTACCTAAGGATACATTTTCTGACCATAATTGACCAAGTACAGCTTTAAGAGCTCAATTTTGGCCTGTGTGTTTCTATATGTCTCTTAAGATATTACCAAGTTTTATATAGAGAGAATAGTTATGACTATCCTCTTTTTCCAAATTGACAAAAAAAAAAAAATGTAAGATAGCTAATGTGAAAGAGTTAATGTGTGGTGTGGAATTTGAGTATGAAACCCATGCCAAGATTTAAAAGCTTTATGAATAAAGATTCGATTTTCTCATGTGTATAATAAATGATTACATTAAATCATCTTCTCAACTTAATTCTTATTATTTTATGATTCATAATATAGATTCTTAAGAACCACTATTCTCTTTTTTTTGAAAAGGCTGTGTCTTAGAAATAGTAGGCATAAAAACACCCTGTGAATGAGTCAACAGGATGCTCCTCTTAAATAACTATGGTTCCTTATATAGTTGTTAAAACGTGCTAAATGATATTATATTCTATTTATAAAAATTCTTTTAGTTAACACTTTTCTATGCTCAAGTATTCTTGTGCCTTATTTTGAGTTAAGAAAGTCAAGGATGCACACTGTAGCATACTTCTATATTAATTCTATGGGATCCTATGCTTTCTAACAATGATACTTCTCTATTATTCTTCTCAAGAGAGATCCTACACTGAATAAAAGACATCAGATAAGAAGACATTAAGTTCCTTTTCAGATTTTTTTTCTACCTGTAGTAAGTTGAGTGGTGGTCCTCCAAAAGAAATTTTACCTGGAGCCTCTAAAGGTGACCTTTCTTAGGAAAAAAGGTCTTTGCAGATGTAATTAATTCAAGAATCTTGAAATGAGAATATCCCGGATGATTAAGGGTGGGCTCTCAATACAATAACAAGTGTGCTTAGAAGAGAAGGGAACGGAAGACATAGAGGGGAGGGTTGTGTGAAAACAGGCAGAGACTGGAGTCATGAACACTGAGGAACCCCTGGAGCCAATAGAAGCTGGAAGAGGTGAGGGCAGATTTTCTCCTAGAGCCCCCAGAGGGGGTAAAACCCTGTTGACATCTTGATTTCAGACTTCTGGTCACCAAAACTATTCTAGGAAATGACTGCTATCATTGCCATTAACTTAAATAAACAAGCAAACAAACAAACGAAAAACCCCAAACGGGACTAATACATAAGGGTAAATCCATTAGGAACCATATGATTCTAGTAGGGTATTCAAGAAAATATAACAAAATGACTCCTCATAAAGATGTGACCAGGGTGTAGGAAACCTTGCGGGTATTTGTTTGCTAGGGCTGCCATAACAAAATACCACAGACTGGGGGGCCTTAAACAAGAGAAATTTATTTTCTCACAGTTCTGGAGGATAGGAGTCCACGCTCTACGTGCCGGCAGGGTTGGTTTTTCCTGAGGGTCCCTCCTTGGCTTCCAGATGGCTGCTTTTTCGCTGTGTCTTCAGAAAGCCTTTCCTAGTTGCCCATGCATTCCTGGTGCCTCTTTTGTCTGTGCTAATTTCCTCTTCGTAGAAGGCCTCCAGGCAGATTGGATTAGGGCCCACCCTAACAGCTGGATTTTAATTTAATCACCTCTTTAATGACCATTGCTCCAAATATCTTCTAAGGTGCTGGGGGTTAGGACTTCAACATATGAGTTTGGGGAGCACAATTCAGTCCATAACAGTGCTCTTGGCAAGGCGAGGCCTGAAGAAACGAGGAGAAGCAGCAGTTATACGAACCCAGAGACAGAGAAGACCTTGCAGAGAGATACCTGATGGGAACTGAGTGTTGGTGAGAGAAAAAGCAAAGCCCCAGAGGAAAGGAGGCTGGGGAGTGAATTCTTCTTTCGCTTTGACTCCTGGGAGCCACAGGAAGGCCAGAAGACCACTTCTGCAGCGCATGCACAGTAGCCTGCCAGCACTCAGAGCAAGGCTGAGAAGGGTCAAGAGAGGATGTGAAAACTCAAATGAAAGATATCCAGCGAAAATGAAATTTCAACATTATTTCATGGAAATCACTTGTAGCCACTTCTGCGGTTTGAAGGCATCAGCAAACTAGGTCGAGCATAATAAAATCTTTAACAACTCCTTTTTTCATAACTGAGGAGGTAATGAGAACAACATAAGTTTTGTACAACATAGTCTCAACATTATAGACCTGCCCTGGAAGCTTTAAAAATCTTGCTTTTTATGGAACTATTCACATTTTTGATTAAAGTGTATGTCTACTTGTGTTTATAAACACTACATATTTTAAAACATCACACAAGTTGACAGGTATTCTAAGATTTAAATGCTGAATGCCTACCAGGGTTCTGCTCCTGCTTTCAAAATGCACTTGGACACATTCTGAACTTTCTACAATCTAGTTGTTTTACTGGTTCAGTGGGAAGGTTATTGATATCCAAGAACCGAATGAAATTACTACAGGATATTATTTTAATAAAAAAGGTGCTGGACAAATGCTGTTTGTGACTGAAGCACATTTATTAGTGTATCTTCACCACCCAGTGTTGATATAAATATTTATTTAACTGAATTAAACAGCAACATTAGACATTAGACATCTGCTCATTTTCCTAGGTATATAAGCCACTGGAAAAGAATTATTATTTGAACATCTTTATGTATTCTGGGCAACTTAGTAATGGGGGAGGAGTAAATATTTGAACTTATTATCAGGCTGTTCCTTTTCCTCATGGCCCCCTTAGCCATTTTACATTAAAATTTGCCATAGATAAAATACATGAAAAATATTTTTTCAAACTGCCTCAAAGTTTCGCATGTATATTGAATTTCTAGTCATATTTGGCAAGAAGTTGAAACTGGTTTGGGTGGAAAATTGTCAGAAATGTTCTAGAGATTTGATTTCCATGTTAAAAAAAAAGTTAAATATTTGAAAATCATTAAATTAATGGTCGTATATGTTTTGATATATTTTTGGAAGGATAGATAATTTGAAAAAATGTGTATCCAATTATAATTTGTGACACATTTCACTAGAAAACATTTATGAAAAGTCAGTCAAAAGTGGTTAAAATTATTTAAGGAAAAAACCATGCTGCTTCCTAAATGAAAGTAGCCACTAGAGGGCACTGCTGCTCTATATCAAACCAGCGTGTAACCACACAATACTGAAGATTTTAAAAGGTAGGGGTTCAAGGTGGCAAGTTTGGATTGTAATATGAAATGCTCTAAAAGAAGAAAAATAAATTTGTTATAGTTAATATTATTTATCAGACAATTTGAAAACTCTGAGCACTTAAATTGGCGCTTCCATCAAACTAATTTTACTAGACTTTGTGATGTACATTTAGGGAAAAAAATGTACATAAAGAAAAAGATATTTATGGAACTCCACAGTAGTTTTGCTTAGATAAACCCTGTTATCTTTTTATTGTAAAGATTTCTATTCTTCATAATGTCAGATAATAATGGTAATGATAGCTTAGCTGCTTTCCTCAGAAGGGCTATGATGTATTTATACATATACGGTATATATTCATAACACAGTATATATATTCATGTTTACACGCCAAAGTGAGGCAGTAAAGACAGGTAGTATAATCACCAACTTAAAAGGAAAGAAATTGAGGTACAGAATGTCATTGCTTGTCTAAATCTCAGAGAAATTAGAGAGTGAATATGTGTGATGTGTATGTGCACATACAGGGGCAAAAATGGAGATAAAGAAATACTTTTCCAATAAAATTGAAAGAAAGAAATATCCACAATTAAATAATGAATTACATACATACATATAACATACACATATTGGAGAGAGAAAAGGAAGTTAATTATTATGTTTCACTAATAAATATTATGTTCTTTAATTTAAAAAGCAATGAAAAGTTCACTGTCCTTACTATGAACTAAAAATGAGTGGCTAATATAGAAATATGAGACCCATTCTTTGAAGTAAATAATTGAAATAGAGTTGCAGAGCCAATGCACATGTCAACATAGACTATACTGCATAATTTTGTGTGACAAATATGCTGGGTGTTGTATACACAGACTTTAGGAGATCATCATGGGTTGGAGTAAATTAAAGTTTTCTATGGAGAGGGGATAGGAATTTGAAATTGGTCTTGAAATTTGGGACAACATCAGATAGGTGATGAAGATGTTAAAACATGGGAAGACTCAGAGATCTGGATGGTCCAGACATGTACTGATGCCAGTCAGTATCTAAAGCTATCTGTTTTGGTGAGTAGGGGTAGGGAGGGGGGTAGTTGGAGGAATCTAGAAAGCTACATTAGGGATATATTGTATGTAATTTTGAATTCCAGGTTGAGATGCTTTGATTTGATCCAAAGCATTGGAATCAGATGTGTGGCATGATCAAAGCAGTGTTTAGAAAGATTAATCTGCTTGCCAGATAGATTCATATGAGGAGAAACTTGAGTGAGAGAAGACCTTTTAGGAATCTGTTTCATAGAACAAACTTGAGATGCTATGAGCCTTAATTAGGACAGTAGCTACGGACATAAAAAAGAAAGGACTAAAAGAGAAGTGAGATAGAAATAGGAGACGGTATGGATTTGGGTTGATTAAATGTGGAGGTCTCAGAAGGGAGAGGGGATGAGAAGCAGTTATGAGAATTTACGCCCAGAGGACATGAAACAAAAGGAAGAGGAAGTGGGTTTGTACTGAGGATAAAAGACAGAAAAATCTGTTCAGTTTTAGATATGTTAACATGTCTTTCATTGATTAAATATAATGATTCTCCTCAGAGATGCAGGGCAGAGCTGCAGAGAGGAGTTAGATTGTCAGTATAGATTTATAGTTGTATTTTCAAATGCTAACTTAATCAGAAGGAGGTGATACATTTTTGAGTGAAAGGAAAAAAAAGTGAAATAGGGGACTAAAAGCTAAAATACAGGTTAATCTGAATTTACTAGTTAGAGAAAGAATAACCAGTACTGAAATATTCAAAACGATTGTCTTAGATGTGCATAGGAGACAAGAGATCAATTAACCAGAAGCACAGAATGAGGAATTCCCTGAAGTCAAACTTTAAAAATAGGTCAAGAGGGCTGGGGAAAATATCATGGAGTTAAGTAATTAATAACAGGTCAATGCCATATTGGAAAGTGTCCTTTCATCAAAGTGACAGAGATAGGAGAAAGATGTTGGCTGGTTAGAATAGAGAAAAGGGGAAATAGATGCTAGGGTAAATCATTGTTTGAGAATACAGGCAGTGAAATTAATAGGAAACTAAGATCAAGGGATTACCATTAGGTTCAAACATCATGTTATAAGATTAGGAAATATTGCGTTACAATATTTAGGAAATATTGTGTTGTAATATTTAGTCAAGTAGATTGCATGCTTGCAGACAAAAGGGAAAAAGAGAATGAGAAATGAAGGATCCAAAATAAAGAGAGAATAATTGAAGGACAAAAGGAGTTAAAAAGAGGGGACCGAGGACCCTGGCTGAAGCAATATCCTTTGAAAGCTGTGATAATACATCTTTTGATAAGCCTGAAGAGATATGTTATATTGTGGGTTTACATCAGGATATTCTTAGCTATCTCAAATCTATTTTGAAATTATATATGGGACAAGTCAATCAATAAAAACCAGAATCGCTGCAGTCATCTTTATGCTGTAAGAGATGAGATGACACTAAAAAAAGGGGGGGGGAACAAAAGGTAATTTTGCCTGCCTCACAATCTTCCTGATGTTCATTGCTGAGTAAAAATCTGGACTCTAATGTGTGAATCACAATTTGCATGAAGACTGTTCTGTCGATATGCCTATTTAAATCAAATAACACATGAAAAGCAAATTGAGCCTTTTTGTAATCCTGAAGAGTCGCAATAGTAGAGCCTGTCGACCAATGTTCTAAACCTACCTGTTTTCATCATTTAGCTTTATGGGCTTTTATTTTTTCCATCTTGAAAAGCCAGACATTAAAAGTCTGAAATATTCTGTAATTTACAAACAGCAGAGCAGCAAGTCTGCTGGTGGTTATATTTGATCCCGACTGGTACAGAACTGCTGGTGAGATGTCCTGCCTGTCAAATTCCTCATTCTTGTGCTGATCTGGTTGCAGACCCTCTGACCTTGCTCTGCTCTTTGCTTCCTTTGAATTTTCTGATTCCTGACTACCTGCTCAGCCGTTCACTCACCCAGCATCTTTTCTAGGAACTCCCTACCTGTGTACTTTTGATCCCCCAGCTGCCTGTCTAGCTGATTGACTACCATGCTCTGACCTCCTGTACCTAGATTGTTGTTGATCAAATATTGCTTACTTGAGTCCTAAATTGCCTCTTCCAACTTGGTGTACGATATGTCGATATGTGTAGACTGCCTGCCTGAACTCCTGTACCCTAACTTCATCAAGGCTTGCTTGGCCTTTCCTAATCCTGACTCATCTCCTTCAGAAAAGCATTTTCCCCCAAGTCCTAACGGAACAGCAATTAAAGAGGATGCCAAGGTTTATTAATCCTGGGTGATGGGGATTAAATGGATAGGAAAGAATGAAGGAGATAATGAACTTGGTTGTGGCTTTATTTTATGTAGGATTATAATAGATGTCTTATATTGGATGTTCACAAGATCTAAGGTATATTTGCTACTATTTCTCCATCAGGGAGAAAAATCATCAACTAATCTCATTATAATGTATTAGCTCTTATCTGGGTCTAGATAGACTGGCGTTCTATTTAATATTTTTTAAGGTCCCAATTGTGGACTATTATAATGAATTGTTTCTAGGATTTAAAACTATGTAACTCTCTTAAGACAGAACCACTTTAGACTTAATTATGGTTGAAAAAAATTTTAATTGATTCTATTATGCACGTGTATATCTTACCCATATGAATTCAATAACAGAGAAAGTACCACCAATGTTTCTTTTGCTTCTTTTCTGAAAGATTTATTATGACATGATGTTTAGGAGAGGGGTAATTATTATTTGTGTATAAAGTCTTCATGTAGTTTCTTCCTACCTTTCCCATACCACACGATTCTTAGGAAATGAAAATATGTTAACATGCATCTGAAGAAATGTAGCAGGCTTCTCAAGGTTTGTGGGGATGTGTTGAGGGGTTCGTCTATCCCAAGCCATAGTAACCATTGTGAGAGCTTAGGGGATCATAAAGTCTGCTAAATTTCAACCAGTTACCATACTGGGTTGGAAATTCTGCTTGGGAGTCATCATCAACCCAGTCAATCAACCTGGAAATGTGAGGATTATCCTTCAACTGTCTTTCCCTCTCATTCTCATCCTTCACCAAAACATCTAGAAACATTTTGAATCACTTCCTTCCTTTCCATACCTCTATGTCTTGTCCTAGTTCAGGCAACATCATATTTTCCTAGAACGCTTGCTATACTTTCCTGAATTGACCTTCTTTATTCTAGGATTTTCTCCCTTCTTTGACATTGGTCCCATTGCCCCCTCTGCATGGAATGCCCTTTCAACAACTATTAGCAGGACTAAAGATTCCAATTTTTGAAACTCAGCTCTAGGGTCACCTTGAGATGACTTTCCTGATACTACACATCTCCACATTAACTTGTTGCTACAAATAGGCTGAGTGCTTCTTCTTTTTCTATAAAACCCTGTACATATTTCTGCTTCTGCATGTACAACATAGTGTCACTGTGCTTCTGGGTCTACTTCCCCCATTAAACTTAGATTTGATATTAAAAACATATTTTATTGTTTCTCCAGAAATCAGTTTAATGCTGAATATATAGTAGGCACTCCATAAATGCTTGTTAAATAAATGAACGAATATATAGATCTGTCTTTATACTCTATTTTCCATGGGCAAGAGCTCTTATTTTTATGTTACATTTGGCACTGTAACAAATGTGTAACAGATGCTTAACAAGTATTTTTTCAATGACTGTCTCGATAAACTGCAATCATTTCCCCCTTCAAGATCTTATGCAAGAAGAGCTCATATCATATATCTCTTTCCAATAATTTGATTGTACTTTGTGACATTCTTAGATTTTACTGTAAAAAAAGGTGGTGGAAAGTTTAATAAAATGTTCTTGTAGATGCCTTGGAGAATTCTACACATTTCCAAGGTCTGGACAAGAAGAGCTCATTTTAGCTGAAATAGGATTACAATGAGAACTATGCAGGGCATCAATTGTCTCCCCAAATACTAATGATATGATATAATATGATATGATATGATATGCATAACATAATATGATTAATATAATACATTGAAAACCTCTCTGGGTGAGGAGATACCTATGAAGGGCTTGGTTTAGGGTGATGAAGAGGTTAATTGATTGCCTCTGGACCTCATACTATCATTTGCTATTCTGAGAATTCAGGACTAAAAATAATTGAGGAGGTGGGCAGACAGGATTACTTCAACTCAATTTAACATTTGACACATATTCTTTGCTCGTTGCTACAATTGCATTTTTCAATTGTTTTCATAATGTTTCATGTGCCTGCCACCTTGCTAGAACTGTGAATTCCTGTTCTCCAATTCTGTGTCTTATTCACATTTATAGCATAGTTTATAAGTCAGGGTAGGAGTTCAACATATGCTTTTTAAGTGGTTGAATGAATACATTTTTGACCAACAATGTACAAATCACTGTTAAAATGAATACTGCCAGGCATGCGTGCATAAGGCACATTTCCTTTACTCAGTCAAATAAAGGAGGGGACAAAAGGGGATGGGTAGGAATGTTTTATACAAAGAAAAATTTGATAAAAGTCATGGAAAAAATACTTAAATAGTACAATGGCCATATTTGTACAAATGGCCATATTTGCAGCTTAATTTAGACCTCTTATTCATACTGACAGGAAAAGCCCTAAAATTAATGTAGAATGGGTTTCTGTCAGGAGGCCACGGCACTCTGGACCCTAGATTTTGGATTCATCATCAAGTTCCAAAAATATTTTAACATGTTGGAATCTATAAGGTGAATCTAATAAGGCATCATATAATAGTGACAAATGGAAAACCCTATTCAACCAAGTGCAAAATCAAAGAATAGGTAAAAAAGCTTTAGATTTTTAAAAAACTCTGAGTCTGATACAAATCAACAGTGAGTTGGTTTCTAAAATGTTATAAGTATCAAACTTCATTGATAGCCTGGCACCTACCAAAGGACAGATAATTGGTTCTCTGTGAATGTTGGAATTCGCCAAATGCATTAACATTTTATTGATCATTATTTGCTTAATTTATATTCTGCCTAATTTCTAAAATAATTTGAGACAACTACCTTGGTTGTCTTTTTGTGTAAGAATTTCAGACAAAGTGGAGTATGGAAAAATTAGAGAAGATCCAGAACGATGACTAGAGTCAAAGTTGTGCAACATTAGCAATAATTAAGGAACTAGCAATATATTTATTCGCTAAAAAGAATTCATTAAGCAAATGTTTGTTGAATACCTACTATGTACCCAGTACTCTATTAAGTCTCAGGGATTCAACAGTGAAGGGAGAAACAAACAAGGAAAAATCCTGCTGCATATTCATGAAGCTTAGGAGTCAGATGAAGAGACACAATCAATGATTTTAGAAACGAATATATAATTGCAACCATGCTAAATCCTGAGAAGGGCAAGCATGTTGTGCCATGAAGGTATAACTAATGGGAAGTATTAGTTGTGGTAAATGTGGTCAGTGTAAGCTCCCCTGAGAAAGTGAAATCTGAGTTGAGATCTTATTGATAAATAAAATATTAGTAAATACGTATTCCTTATTCTATTGTTGATAGATGTGGAGATCAACATAATACTTTAAGAAGGTAATTTAGTAGTAACTATCAAAATGTAAAACATGAATACCTTTTGACCCAGTGTTTTGGACTTCATGCTTGTGTCTCCCCCAAAATTCATATGTTGAAATCCTTAACACCAAATGCCATTGCAATGGTATTGGGAGATGGGGCCTTTGGGAAGTAATTGGGTCATGAAAGTGGGCCCTCATGATGGGATTAGTGCCCTAATAAGAGACCTGAGAGAGTTTGCTTCCTTTTTCTCTCATGAAACCATGTGAGGACAGTGAGAAAGCAGAGAGCCAGGAACGAGACAGCAGAACTGTCCCCCATAATTGCACTAATTTTCTATTGCTATTTTGACTTTCTAGAAGTCTTTTGCTCTGCAAGGAGTAAACATTATAGAAACGTGCATTTGTGGAAACATTTGATCTTTTTAACATTTAAAGATATGTATTTTCAGCAATTTAGAGCAATGCATTTATTTTATCATTCTCTGAGAAATGTAAATTTAAAAAAAGTAGCTTGTAACACAGAACTAAAGCAAACTTCAAAACCCTTTTTCAGTTTTCAATGATTGATTTATTTTCTCCAACCCTAATTTAACTACTTTCCTTTAATCCCCATGTTTTCATCTCAGTTATTTTATATATTAGAAATGTTTTCTCAAAGTACAAACCCAAACAAAATTCTATCATATCACTCATATAGTATAGTTGCTTATCCAGTAACATTTTTAGGTGCTTTCCCAAATACATATGAAGCTTAACTTAGATCTTTAGAGAACTAAAGCAAATTTTCGGTGATAAAATAATGGGTGCAATAGCTCAGATACATACCATTTTTAAAAAGTGAAAATTGTTTATTTATCTACAGACTTGAGAAAAAAGAGGATCAGGACCTTTAAGGGCCCGAAACTGAAATGTCTTAAGAAGCCATTCAGGTGACTCAAATTGCTGAACAAGGACAGGTACTGGACAACAGGTAGCAATGGGGGTTTTGTTGAATTAATGAGTAAAGTTTTGGCGTCAAGATGTCCTCATCTCCAGACAGATTCAGTATCGCTATACCTTCTTGGATTATTTAAAAAGTAGCGGAAACTGAGCTTTTATAGGGAGTTTCTCAATTTTTCAAACTTTTGTCTGCTGAATCAAAGGGCACAGGAATGAGTCTGCAGGTTAGATTTAGCTCTCCGGGTCCCCACTTAGAAAGGCTTGAGGTAATGGAAGTGGGACAGCCTTGAGCTGGAGAACAGAGAGAAAGGAACCAGGTCACTGGGGATCCAGTAAACTCTAGAGGGAAGAGAAACCATCCAGTCACATCCATGACTATGCTAACCAGCTTGAGAGACTGCAAGCAAGGCTTTCACAACTACTGGCAATTTTTGATCATTGAGGATATTTTTGCCACAGTGTAGTGAAATTTGTTGCTTGACTCCTCAGGAAGATAAGAGAATATCAAAAAGTTAGAGCGGGCTTCCGGGGTGGTGCAGTGGTTGAGAATCCGCCTGCCAATGCAGGGGACACGGGTTCGAGCCATGGTCTGGGAAGATCCTACATGCCGCGGAGCAGCTGGGCCCGTGAGCCACAACTACTGAGCCTGCATGTCTGGAACCTGTGCTCCGCAACAAGAGAGGCCGCGATAGTGAGAGGCCCGCACACCGCGATGAAGAGTGGCCCCCGCTTGCCGCAATTAGAGAAAGCCCTCACACAGAAACGAAGACCCAACACAGCCAAAAATAAATTAATTAATTAATTAAAAAAAAAAAAAGAAAAGCTAGAGCAGCTCCTAGTTCTTGTAAACCTAGCTGCCTTTGAATATAGGCATTTTCAGAACACAAATGAACGAACAAACAAACACAAAAGTGTAATATCTTTAGATAGAGCTATTTATGTTGTTATTCTTAATGCCATATTACTCTTGATTTTCTTTCTTTTTAGATCTCATTATCAAGCTTTCCTTTGGCTCTTATTTCTTTGGATATTAACAATGGATCAAAGGTTATCATTGACATGTTTATCTTTACTTAAGTTTCAGTGTAGAAACAAACATTATATATATATATATACATTATATATAAAAATATATATATATAGTATATATATATATACATTTTATATATATAAATATATATATATATATCTATTACAGTAGGGGTAGTTTACTCTCAAACAAACTCCCTAAGCACGTGTTTCTGGACTAATACACTCAGAAGAACCTCTCTTCAGGGAATTAGCCTTAATTCTTTTAGGAGCCATTAGTGATTCTGCCATCTTTGTCAGATCCTCAGTCGTGTGCCTCATTGGATTTCTTTATATCTTCTTTTAAGGAGAACCTGTAATTTCTTCTCTCACAATGCTTCCTCTATTCTAGTGTCTTTAGTAAGAATCCTATTGTCCTTTACTTACATTATTTTGAAGTAAACCTCCCAATGGAATATGACAGTCCCCAAAATATGCAACCAGAAGCATGCTATCACTCATGAATTTGCTCCAATCTCAGCAGAATTTATCTAATTATCCCTCAGAATCAGGCCTTCGTAGCCTAACTTAACCGTGTCTCTGCTTCACAGTGATGGCCCTGACGTGGGACCCAGTGTACAGAGGACCTCTGCCATTAATACTCTCATTCCAGTGCCCCATTAATAAATATTACCAGATCAAAAAAATTTTCAACTAGTGATCTCAAACATGTTTTTAAATTTTCAGTAGTTTCTGTTAAAATTCTTTGTCGTCAGTTGCAGGTTAGGAGCATGGGAACAAAATCCGCAATTAGGAACAAGCACACACAGCTGACAAAACGAAGAGTCACGGGCACATGCAGAGAGCGTGGCAGGGTGAAGCCGCCCCTGGAAAAGTTAGGAAGAAAACACTTAGCTGACATTGCAGTATCAGCAAATGTACATGGAGTTTTTTCCCCCCATTCTTTGTTGTAACTATCAAATTAGCCAGTGTGTTCAAGAGAGTGCCATGCTCCTGGGAAAGGGCAATCATTTCTTCTCCTCTCACTCATATTCCTAGTTGACAGTTCCCTAGGGGGACAGCAGAAATAAATTCAGGCTGTCCTGATGAAGGCGAGTCAGCTCATTAGCAGCTGCCATCACAGCACTTTACCTCGAGCTCACAGATGGAGACAAGGGGTCTTTGAAGGCGATTCTAAGGCAGCTTCGCATGGAGCAGCATAAGTCGGGGTCCTGTAAAGTGTTGTCTCCCTGGAAACCAAGTGCAACAAATACCCTGTTGTCATCAGTCCAGGATGTGTATAGTTCACACATAACTGCCGGGTTTGTGGAGACATTTGCACAGTGGATGCCTGTGTTATGGATACACGTAAGCGAGAGATCTTTAGGACTGTCGGTCAGATCCTTTATGAAGTCATGGACTGCTTTTGAAACAGTAACATGTTAAAGGTCTGAAATAAATGACTCCTGTATGATGTATGTGTGATACTGAATCCCTGTGTGAAATACAGTGCTCCCTTATGCAATTCAGAAAGAGCTGTCAATTTTAATTGAATTAGATCTTGCTTTAACATAGACGCTTATCTTGTTCATTTAATTCCCAGATTCTTATTTGTGGGAACACCAGTAGCGGAGTTTTATCTTATTTCTCAAGTAACAATATCATCCCAATTTCATTCATACTCATTCGATTTGAAATACAATTTAAAAAGGAGGCATTATTTTCTACAATGCTTTGTATTTAAGCCCATGAAGATAAAAAAAACCTACCAGTTTTTAAGAGGAGTCTGACTTTAAATTGTGTGTGATTTAACCTTCTGAATATTAACTTTAGGCTATAATGAGTAAAAAGTAAGTTTAAAGAGTTAATAGTTTATAATCCTGGATTCCAGCTATCTCATCAGAAAATAAATGCCATCAAATTAAGATACCAGGAGAGAAGTTCCTCAGACAGGAATTCAAAGAATGATTAGTCAAGTAGAAAAGTTTATAAAAATAAGTTGCCCGCATATAATATAGATTAGAGACATTTTTAACAGTAGCAATTGTAAAGGATCTCTAAACGCCTCTACAGCCTAAACACTAAAATGTTAGTGACACCAAAGATAAGCAGTCTTTACACTGTTTGTACATTTATTATTTATCTTTTCCATATTCCCCATTTGAACCTTCATTCATTTTGAGTGGAATTCCTTATCAAAAATATCCTAAAACTATCAGGTCCAGGTAGGGATTATCCTAGTGTTACACATAGAGAAATGGGTGGTACCAAGAACCTGTCATTTATCTGTGTTCACATTAATAGAGCCAGGTCCTCGGATTTTCCTTCTTACCATTTAATCACCAGTTTGCGATAGGCTACAATTCAATTCTACTTAATTAGACTGTATAACCATAATGACTGATTAGTTAATACAGACACATGTACTTACTTTAACTGCCATTTGATCTTGAAATATGGTTTTGCACTGGCTAGACTGTCAGAAGAATGAAACTCTTCCTTTTTTATCTCTTGTATATTAAATCTCCCCTTGGCATTACTGCATTATAGCAGTGTCTTGTCTATGGTTTCTATACGCAAGTAAGCTCAAGTTTTCATTCTTTAGCTGTTAGTCACATAGTTCTAAATGTATTACAAATAATGCTGATGTTGAATGTTTTTTACTCCACTGTGTGTTTCTAATGGGATTTTACCAAAGAGCGTAACCTCTAACCGTATTAATAGTTAATCAAGCAATAAACATGCTTTGCTGCAAGCTCAAGCCAACAGACTTCTCTCTGATGATGAATTTTCTATTAAATTGACAAGGATTTCTTTTGCTTTATCTCATTATTGTAAAACTGGGGTAAATGTCTGAGTGTTCAATTCCCAGTAAGTGCCCTAAAGGGCTTCTTCCTAACTCTTTGACCTAAATAAATGAAGTGTCCCAAACTGCACATTAATATATTATCCCAAAGCTTTGCTTCTTTAGACATAACCTCAAAAAACATGAATCTATTAGATAAAGTGTTTTGAAACAGGAAGACAAAGTAAAGGTAGTCATTTATTAAATTTAAGAGCTTGCATTATGAAATATTGAGAAATTAAAAAAATACGAGTGTGCTAAGGAAAACTACGATGATTTATATAATACTAGGAAAATTGGCCCAAAGTGAAAGCAATGTGCTTAGATTGTACTTAGGTATTTATCCTATAGAGGAAAGTGAGACAGAGACAAGGTTACACAGTCACCATACTGTTTCCTCCTCCTGCAGACACAGAAAAACCTTTACTAGATCATCATGCTTCCTACACCTGCCTGCAGTCAGAATGGGGTGTTCCTGGCTGAGTTTTGGTCAGTAGTTTATGGGCAGAGGTGATGTAAGCCACCTCCAGTTCTTGTTCTTTCTTTTTTTAATAAATTTATTTATTGATTTTTGGCTGCGTTGGGTCTTTGTTGCTGCGCATGGGCTTTCTGTAGTTGCAGAGAGCGGGGGCTACTCTTCGTTGTGGTACATGGGCTTCTCATTGTGGTGGCTTCTCTTGATGAGGAGCACAGGATCTAGGCACATGGGGTTCAGTAGTTGTGGCACGTGGGCTCAGTAGTTGTGGTGCATGGGCTTAGCTGCTCATGGCATGTGGGATCTTCGCACACCGGGGCTGAAACCCATGTGCCCTGCATTGGCAGGCAGATTCTTAACCACTGCACCACCAGGGAAGTCCCACCAGTTCTTGGTCTTAAAAATCACCCTACAATGTCCCCCAGGCTCCTCTTTCCCATATGCAGTAACCTTGAAAGCCTCTTCTTCTAGATGGCGGAGCTACAAGACAGAAGACTCCTGGGCCCCTGTAGCTTATAAATGTGCTGTCTTCCATTAAAAATACTTATGGGACACAGCTAACCTCCTCAAATCTCTTAAAATTAATTTATAGATTGATTCTGGCAGTCATGAAATCAACTAAAACACATAATTCTTAAGTTATCTTTTTGAAGATGTTCTAAATTGTATACTAGTCATGGCAGAGCTCAGTTCATGGGTCAGCCTTCTTACTTTTGTCTTTGTCCTTCTTATAATTAGAAAATTAAATTTATGGCTAATAAATTATCTTCAGTATCAAGCAAATTAGTGTGTGTGTGTGTGTTTTGTCTTACCAAAGTGGGAGTATATTGCTCACCTCACTCCAGGCCTTTGTGTGGCATTTGTGGCTTCAGCTGTGAAAGGAGCAGCTCTGGTCAAGGACTCAGGGACCAACCTGAGACTGGAGGAGCCTCGGCATTGCTGGTCTTCAGGCTTGGTCAGACCAGGGGCTATGCTGGGAAGAGTGGAGTTGTACTGGGCTGTCTAATGTTAAACTTGTCATGTCAGCCCAGCACTTGCATTGCTAACAAGCCTTCCATTCTTTTCATATTTTGGGGAATATGGTTGTTATTGCTCAGCATCTATTCCTAAAATGACAGTGCATTCTCAGTGGTTCTTTTGAGAGGGCCATTTTGATCACAATGTTGAGTTCTCTTTGTTTTGGTTTGCCTGATGTTTCTCTCAGTTTACTTTCTCCAGGACTGACTCTAAGGAACTGCCAGAGCAATAATTACTCGTTCAAAAGGAATTGCCCTCTAATGTGGGCCTTGTATATTCCTTCTATTTATTCGATCAATGTACAGTGATTTGTTTCTATGCATATCAAATTATTAGTCTGCAAAATGAGTGAATTTGAGTGTAGTTGGAACTTTGCTCTCCCTTGGTTAAATTCTATCAAACAATATTCCCTTGAAAGAGTCAGGAGGTTTTTCTATTTGTTGACGAATCTAAGCAGGGGTCTTGGAATGAATGGTCTAAAAAAATATAAATGCTGCAGTAGATTTATTAAGTAGTAGTTCCAAACAAATGCCGTGGAGTACAAGAGTAATTGCCAACATTTGTGCTCTTAACTCAATTTCCTACAGAAGGAACAGTTGAAAAAAAAAAAAACTATGAAAAATCCATTACCTCTTGTTTAAGAAGCAAAATAGCATTTTTCAGAAGCTCCTTGTCAAGCAATTGGATGCAGCAGGATGATGTACAGTGAGAGTGAGGGTTAGGCTGGCATTGACATTTTGCTTCGTAACTTAAGTGATTAAACCTTCGCTAAATTAGATCAAGGAATTTAATTTCTTTTCAAGCCTTTATGAATTTTCTCTAATACAGAAATGATCCGAGACAGAACGCTCAAGAAAGTTAAACAGACACAACACTAAAAAAGAAAAAAAAAAAAAAAGTCTGCATTGCACTCTGTGGAGGGCACTCATGGACCATGAAACACACAGAGTTTCTTGGACAATTTTCTCAATACAATTTTCAAGGCAAATTCAGATGTGTTTGCTGTGTATTCACAATGTATTCAGGAGTCAAGGCTTGAATGGTGGAGCTAAGCCTAAATTGGAAGCATCCACTCTTTCTTAAGGTCGTGTAAGCTACCTTTATATACTTGAAATCTAGTTGTGGTGTTAGTTACTAGGTAAATTCAGTATATATAATAATTTTTATCTCTATCTGACATGGGCAGAACGAAATCCACAAGGGGGAAATCAATACCAAAACTGCCGCATATTAACATGGGTTATATTGCATATGACGGAGAGTGGAGGGACGTAACGTAATGCAGTTATCTTTCACGGCAGCCACAGATGCGCTGTCCCTCAAGTAAGCAAGGTCAGAAAGCTGCCAGGTCTTTCCCTTTGAGGCCAGGGCAGAAAGAGCATCTCCTGCTCATGAAAGAAGAGTAAATGGGGCTCACAGGTCAGCGTGATCACTGCTAGCCCAGAGTCTGCACTGTTTTATGATCTAAATAATAGAGATGCCAAAGGCAGCTTCTAGGGAGGTTTTAGATTTCCCCTCTAAAGAAAAATAAGTCTCCATTAGCTTTAAAGTCAAACACTCTGTTCATTGTCTGAATGTTGTTTTGAACTATTTAAATAAATGTACAATCTAAATGAAAAAATCCAGATGCATGCTAATTACAACAATTTGAGGACATTCAACCAATTGAGTCCTTCTAAGCTTGACCCCATTCCAAAGAAATTGCCCACATTTAAACCCCTTCTCAAGGCATGCTCCACACCTTAGCCATAATAGGATCAGGGAAAATAAGACATATATATTTTCTTCAGGAAAGAAAAAAAAAAACAAAAATAGAGCAGACCAAGAGTCTTGTCCCTTTAGGTCATCCCTCTGTAGACAAAGGAAAACACATCACTGGGGTATAGTGTATGAGCACGTACACACATATACATACATGTACAAATTTAAGGAGGATTTTTATCTGCAAGGATGAAGAGGGAGTTGGTGTATTGGGGCAGAGAGGGGTTGTAAAGGAAGGGAAGTAGCATATATAAAAGTATTTTTAATATTATATGGAAAATTAGTGAAAATAGCATGTTCATTCACTGAAATGCCACCTAACTGATAAAGAAAAAGAAAACTAAGAGCCTCCAATGCCTAGAATATTCTGTACAAAAGCTTGAAAACTTCAGTAGTCAATAGGTTCTCTTCAGTTTGACTCATAGATGCCATAGTAATTTGCTGAGGGTTTTAACTTAAAATATTAAGGAGGTGGTTTTTGTCATTTCCTTTTTTGCATTCTCCTACTGCTTCAAATTAATCGACAATTTAGTATTTTTAAAAACTTGTTAAAGAAAAGCATATTTAGGGATTCGATCAAACCAGTGGAGTCTAAAGCTAATTGCCATGACAAATGGAACTGCTTCAAGTGAAATAAATGGCCATTCCTTCGTAGCTATTTGTTATATCTGAGTGATATGCTTTAATATCCCAAACATAGATAGTATATAAGGAACATGCAAATCAATAAAATAATAGACAGCCTACATTGTTATTTATTTCATAAAAAATATCATGGTAATGGGAATTGAAAAATGAATGGTAAAACCTCATCATTCTCAGAACTGACACTGAAGAATTTGATAATTAAGACTTCAAGGTCAAGTGGTAAGTAATTGATGAAGCCTCGCTTTTCATAATATTTTTAGTGAGAGGATTAAACTGAAGTGCCCTAAATTTCTTGGCTGCATAAATTGAGTCATGATTAAAATAGCCAAAATAAGGTTTTTTTATAATTTGTTTTGACTCCGTGAGACTGCTGAGTGGGATATTGTGTTAAGCTTTTATATTCAGGTGTTAGCGTCTCTGCTCAAGAAAAGCTAAGAAGGTGATAAGCAAAGCCAACGATTTTCTAAGAGACACACTGTTGCACTTTTGTCCACATTACAAAATGCCTGAAGTGCTTGCCAGAGATGTCAGACTCTACTTATTGGCATGCTGCAATCTGAATTGAAGCAGGAAAATGAAATGAAAAATGAATGGCTATATCATTTTGCTTTTTTGCAGTTCCAAACGTGAACTCAGTGCAGAAAGGCAAAGCATTCTCTAGAGCCTCGGAACCCTCTAAATCATGATATAGGTCTCTTTACCAGCCACCGATAAACTGTGCCTAGTTCTTCTGATGAAAGAAACAGGTATGATTCCCAAAGCACCAAGACTGACGGAATCAGACAGGAGAGGCACTTCTCCTGATTCCAACACTTACACTAGAGAAGGAGGTGCATCCAGGGTGGCTGCTATTTCCTGCTTTTCACCAAGTGAGGGTGTGTGCAAAGCATCCAGTTTCAAACAATCCTAAGGACTCATAGTCATTTTACATGTCCAACTATTTTTCAGGGAAAGATATTTGGCAGTATCCTGCAAGAACATGAGTGTTTATTTCAGCAGCTTTTACTATGATTTCGCTTAGCTCTGCTTGCGCTTTAGTTAAGGGACATTTTTCCGTGAACTTTAATTAAATCCATTGTCTTCAGGGACTGATTTGCGTTGGTGCTCCTTTCCTCAAGGTCCCCAACTCATATCAGGCCTCCTTGAAATATCCTAAGTTAATGATACCTGTTAAGGGGATATTTTCTCACCACTGAAAATTTCAAATCATTCAATATATCATCTTAGGCACACAGCTGAATCTTCTGCTATGATGTTGTCCTTGCCATTTTTTTAATATAATAAGCCTTCTCCTAGTTTCTGGATCCTGATGATAATTGGAAAAATCTTCTATTTTTAAATATAGTTTATTTGGTTATCTTTCAAAATAATTTAGTGACTGATTTGGTCATTACTTTATAAATTATGTAATTAATTTTAAGAATATTATCACAACATTTAAAATGCTTTTGAAGTTTCTCAAAATAATAGGGTTAAATGGCTAACAGGTCAATGCAAAAGTTTGAAATTTTTTACCTAAAAATTAAGGAGAGATAGGAAGATGAAGTACAATACATATTTATTTGCAGCAAAGCAAATAAAATCTATTACTAGTCACAAAATTTCCATAACAAGGGTATTTCCACATTTTAGTGCCAGTGAAATTTAACGTGTATGTTACCTAGATTAGTTAAATGCTATATCACTTGTTGTTCTTTAAAAACACATTTCAAATCATTGTATGTCTATTAAAATATGTTAAGTTGATCTATGTTTATTGTGGAGTACATTTTCATATTTTTTTTATCAATTATAATGTTTCCAGTCACAAGTAATAGAAATTCTAACTCAAATTAATTTAAACTGTAAGGTAAATTTATTAGCCTAGGTATCTGTGAAGTCTGGAGGTAGAAAAGCCTCTGGGTTGTTTGGTTTAAGCAATAGGATAATATTATCACTAACTTAGTATTATTATTATTCCCACTGCTTGCCCTTCCTCCCTCTGTCCCTTCCTTCCTTCCTCTCTTTCTCTCTCTCATATTTCTTTTCTTTCTCTTTCTTTCTTTCTCTTTCTCTCTCCTTCCTCTCTGCATCCCTCCCTCATTCACTCTTTTCTCTCTCTCTCTCTTTATTTCTTTCTCCTTCCCTTTTTCAGTAGTTTTATCCAAAGGCTGGACTCCATTATGTTGGGAAATTTGCAACAGTCATTCCAGATTTCATGTCTGTCTACCATATATTCAGTAGATTTTTCTTCCCCAGAAGCCTTCAGTATCAGTCTTGTTCAGACTGATGTGCTGAATTGGATCCCATACTTATCAGTATCTGTGGCTCTGATGATGAATTTCAGCAAATTGTCTTAGGCTTCAGCCACATCAGCCACATGCCCCAATCCTTGAACCATGAGGATATCAGTTTCTTTAAAATGTATGGGTTCAATGGGGAAAGTCTGAATATTTAACTGAAAAGAAAATAGATTTTGGGAAACAGCTAAAAACCCATTAAAATAGTCCAGTGAGACTCACCTCACCCTTCTCTCTCTGTGTCTATCTGTCTCTCCAGGCTTCATCTCTCTCTGTTTTGTGTGTGTGTGTCTAGAAACTTTGTTCTTATAAAAACCAAAAAGCCTATAGACATGGTAACATGTTTCTCCCAGTCTCCCAACTGCTTAACCATTTCCATCCTCACTGTTTTTGTTTTTTTCTTGTAATTCACTTTTTGTTCGATAATACTTTTAGATTTACGGAGAAGTTGTGAAAATAGTACAGATTTCCATATACCACCACATCCAGTTTCCCCTATTATTTATATGTTAACATTACTATAGCATGTTTGTCACAGTTAACCAACACAATTAATTAATTAATGATGGAGACATTGTTATTAATTAAAATCCACATTTTATTCAGATTTCCTTAGTTTTTACCAAATGTCCTTTTGGCGCTCTAGAATCTTACTCATGGTTCCACATGTACATTTAGCCTTCATTTCTCCTTAAGTTCATCTTAGCTATTAACAGTTTCTTAGACTTTCCTTGTTTTGGATGACAGCTTGACCTTGACAACTTTGAGGATTCAGTGAGTTTTTAGAATGTCCTCATTTGCAATTTGTCCTATTTTTTTCTTATGATTAGAGTGGGGTTATGGGTTTTTGAGAGGAAGATGTGGAGTAAAGTGACTTTTTCACCACATTATATCAAGTATACATACTGTCAACATGACATCATGTTGACATGATGTTAACATTGATCACTTGACAGATAGTGTTTGACAGGTTTTTCCACTGTAAAGTTCCTCTTTTTCACACTTTCCTCTTTGGAAGCAAGTCACTATGTACAGCCCACACTTAAGGATGGGGAGTTATACTCTATCTCCTCAAGAGGGGATTATCTATATAAATTATTTGGAATTCTGCACAGATTTTTCTATTTTCCTTCAATTATTTACTTATACAATTATTTCATATCAGTATGGACTCATCAGTATTTTATACTTTGGGTTATAATCCAAGACTACTTTATTTTTGTTGCTTAAATTATTCTACCTTTGGCCAGTGGGAACTGTTTCAGGTGGCTCCTATTTCACTTTGAAATACTCCCTTCTCCACTGTTTTCTTTTAAAATTTCTATCCTACATGCAGTTTGAATCATTACTCTAGAGTAATGGCTCTCAAAGGTTGTTGCCTGACCAAGAGCATCACGGACGTCTGAGAACTTGTTGAAATATAGATCCATCCTGGATATACTGAATCAGAATCTCTGGGTGTGGAACCAGCAATCAGTCTTTTAAGTCCTCTAGGTGATTCTGATGCACAGGAAAATTGAGAACCAATGACCTAAAGGTTCATGAGAAGAAAGGAGGAGGCAAGTATTTACTCCATCCCACAACAGATAACTGAAGAATAAAATAAGCAAAAGATTCATTCTGGCACTCCCCAAATATGTCACATTCTATATGAAATGTGCTGATTTCTAGTCTGAAGACATTTTTTGCATAATAATTTGGATTATTCTCTTGAAATGACTGTCTCTTTCTGTTTTAAGTTAATCATTTAGCAACTTTTGTGAAAACAGAGTTTAAAATCCATTTCTGTTTATTCTAGTTTCTCTCAACTTCATATCATTTCAAATATTTTTTTTTTATTGGGGTATAGTTGCTTTACAATGTTGTGTTAGTTTCTGCTGTACAGCAAAGTGAATCAGTCATACATATACATATATCCCCTCTTTTTTGGGTTTCCTACCCATTTAAGTCAGCGCAGAACACCAACTAGAGTTCCCTGTGCTATACGGTAGGGTCTCATTATAGTAGTGTATATATATCAATCCGAATCTCCCAATTCATCCCACCCCACCCTTTCCCCCTTGGTATCCATATGTTTGTTCTCTACGTCTGTGTCTCTATTTCTGCTTGCAAATAAGATCATATATACCATTTTTCTAGATTCCACATACATGCGTTAATATACAATATTGTGGTATCTTAGTTCCCTGACCAGGGATCAAACCCACGCCCCCTGCATTGGAAACGCGGCGTCTTAACCACTGGACTGCCAGGAAAGTCCTCAAATATTTTTTATCATGGGATTTAATTTCTCTTTCATACAATTACTTGTGAGAACAAAGTCAGCAAAATGCATCTAAAACCCCTGTGAAGAAACTAAGTACACATATCCTCTGGAAGTGAACATTAAACTATTGTTCTTACCAATCCAAATATCTTTTTCTCTCTCTCTCTGTGTGTGTGTGTGTGTGTGTGTAGTTGGTTTCTCACCAAAGCCAACTAATATCACAAGACAAATATTGAGGTGTACTTGGTTTTGGAATAAGTGTTGAAGAAGAATGCCAACTTTTAGTAAAAACTTTCCATTCTGACTCAGGTGAAACCCACAGTCAATACATTCTTAGATTACTTTTTCTGACATTTGTCTTAATTGCTTATCATATTTTATTTGGAATCAATAATTATTTTGAGTTTAAAAGATTTTGTTACTGGGATCTTTATAAACTCCTCTCAGATCTTAAAAAATTTAATAATAAATACATGCATAACACAAATATAATTGTGTGTATAATTGTAATATATTAATACAAATTAATATAAATACATGCATAACACAAATAATTTATAACGATATTTACTTTAAATGAAAAAACTTAGTATTATTCCCCATCTCTGAGAAGAGTTTCAAATATCTATCATCTGTCCCACCTGCAAAGGCCATTGTTAATTTGCCACAGAACCCCAAGGAAGATTAAAATATATATGACAAACTGTGATTTCCTACAACACTGAACTTATCCTTTAATGTGTCATTTTTATGTTATTTTTTTTCACAATTACCATGTTGAGTTGTAAAGCAAAACATAATGGTTTTATAAAGGTTTTGTATTTCTAGAAAGGAAACAATTAGTGGTATTAGGTTAAGTCTTTTCTGTTACCTGTCTATTCTTTGCCAAGTTTTTATATACATATTTTTTTTTTTAATTTTTTTTTTTAATTAATTTATTTATTTACTTATGGCTGTGTTGGGTCTTCGTTTCTGTGCGAGGGCTTTCTCCAGTTGTGGCAAGTGGGGGCCATTCTTCATCGCGGTGCGCGGGCCTCTCACTATCGCGGCCTCTCTTGTTGCGGAGCACAGGCTCCAGACGCGCAGGCTCAGTAATTATGGCTCACGGGCCCAGTTGCTCCGCGGCACGCGGGATCCTCCCAGACCAGGGCTCGAACCCGTGTTCCCCGCATTGGCAGGCAGATTCTCAACCACTGCGCCACCAGGGAAGCCCCATATATACATATTTTTAAATGAGTTGGTTAATAATACACAATTCAAAAGTATTTCTTTGAGTTGAGTTTTATTCTATGAAGTCTGAAAGTCTTATGTCATAAAGAAAAGGATTCTAACATTGAGGCGATCTGTTTCTTATTGTCTCACTCACACCTCCCAGCTTCACAGTATTCTATATAGAAACACAGCTGTCACTGCCAAGGACTTCAGTGCTTCCACTTTCAGGCTGGATGATATCTGACTGACAAAGTGACACATCAGTCATTACACATGATGACTCACACCATCCGTGTCTTGGCAGGAATATACATATTGCTAACACTAGCATTTCTCTGGAAAGCCTGAAGCATTAATGCATTCCTATTTTTATTCTAACCAAAAGCTCCAAATCATAGGAACATTGTAAACTTCTCTTACAACCGTACAATTAATCTGGGAAGTTTTAAACTGTAACTAGAGGGTGCATTTTATTCTTTAATGACATTCTTATAATTTGTTCTTAAACACTTAAAATTATTGCCAAATTATAATTATACTTATGCTGTGCTTGTATTTGGATCTTCTTTGGTGTCTATTTGTGATTCAAAATACATTGGTTTCATTATTAGGTTAATAATTTTAATTAAGAAAATATTAAAATAAGTGAAAAGAAAGCTTTCATATGAATAGTAAGTCTGACACTCAGAAATCAGAAGATTTAAAATATTAAAATTTTTTGTTCACCTAATATCTTCTTTCTTTTCTAATTAGCAAAATTTTACAATCAAGATAAGACTAAAAGCAGAGCTTAGTATATAAAACATTTTTCTATTTCAAAGAAAAATATATTTGATCTGCTCTTTACCTTTAGTTTCTTCATGGTGTGACTCATTTTTAAGTGCACAATAGTGGTAATTTAAAATTAATTGCAAACCATAAAAATGTATAACTTTATACTGAATATAATAAGTATATTATATGCCATGTTTCAAATACTGTATCATTTTTAAGATACATAATGTTTAAATGATCTCTGTGGTAGTTTAAAGTGATTTTTAATGTAAAATGAGAATTAAAGATTTTAGATTATTAATTATTCATCAAAAGACATATAATGGTTCAATTCAGCTGGTATAAATTGACATGACAGTCAATAATGAGCTGAAATTATTAAGGAAATAATGTCAGTTAATGTTAATATGAAACAAGTAATGGCATTTCTTTCTTAGGAATAACTGCCTTATCTATTGGGTAGTATTTCAAGAAGTGAAATGAAATGAACAAACTCTTGTTGTAACACAAACCTACTGATCATCTTCCCAGGTTTTATTTTAGTTCCAAAGTAGCGGACAATCCCAGGAATCTCCTTGGGTGCAATCAACCTGATTTAATATGATTACCTGATTTAGAGGTGGTGTGTAAATCTTGGGGCCTAGAATATGCCATTTCCAAAGTTTAATCACTTAGCACATTTCAGGTGACCTTCTCACGTGATGCTTCCCCTATCATTTTATAAATTATTTTTCTTAACTGTTATTATATTCAGTATTTAAAGAGTGCTTATGTTCTTCTCTAGGAGAGAGAATCAACAGTCAATAGTTGTCAGATCATAAATTCGTATTTAGAATTCCATGTGATTGGCATAATCACCTGGTGTTTTTTGAGTGATAACCAGGATGAAATATTTATTAGAAGTATTCTTAGGTTAAAATTAAGTGTATAAAAGTACAGCGAGACACCCTACAGAAGGTGTTCAGCAATCATAGCAGCTTACAAATATGTACATTTTGAAAAACTTCAAGAAACTTTCCTCATATCTGCATAATCCTTCATTATTATATTCTTACATTTTTCTTATTTTCCAGGTTCTTGTCTGAACTGACTTACCTGTAAATGCAGTGTCCTATTCTGACATGGTAGGATTGTAATCAGTATGTTTCTAGAGTTTTAGATGTTGTGTTCTGAATGGTAGATGTAACAGAGGCATCTTTGAAGGAATAGCACATCATAGGAGAAAAAGCAGGTGGAATATATTAGTACATATCCACACAACATATATTTCATATATAATAGAAAGCACTCTGGATTGTTACACGCCAAAGCCATAGAGATTCACATATCTGTGGGGCATGATATAAAAATTATGTGTTGTCCTGCTGGACAAAAGCAAGTTTTCAATGTGTTTTGTAGAATTAATGCATTATGACTAAATACAAAGGATAGGTTATTGTACAACTGAAGGAGTGAGTTGAATTTCTTAGAAAAAAACACTTTGCTGGGTACTGGTTAAGCAAGGACAGGAATACATGATTCAAATGACATATTCTGCCTCCAAAAATATACCAAAACATATTCATAACTGTCTATGTTTTTGAGACACCTGTTACTTAACTTTATTTATGTATTTATGTGCTTGCTTATTTATTTATTTTTACAATGTTATTGACTATATTTCCCAGGCTATACATATCAGTCCCATGACTCATTGACTTTGTAACTGGAAATTTGTACCTCTTAATCTCCCTCATCTATTTCACTCATTCCACCACCTCCAAACCCTCTGGGAACTACCTGTTTGTTTTCTGTATCTATGTGTCCATTTCTGTTTTGTTCTGTTTGTTCCATTTGTTCTTGTTGTTGTTGTTTATTTTTTAGATTTCACATATAAGTGAAATCATATGGTATTTGTCTTTCTCTGTCTGGCTTATTTCACTCTAGGTCCATCCATGTTGTCTTAAATGGTAAGACATCATTCTTTTTTATGGCAAAGTAATATTCCATTGTATGTATATACATACCACCCCTCCTTATCCATTCACCTATTCATGACACATAAGTTGCTTCCATATCTTGGCTATCCTAAGTAATGCTGTAATGAACATAGGGACACATATATGTTTTTGAATTCATGTTTTGTTTTCTTCAGGTAACTACCCAGAAGTGGAATTGCTGGATCATATGGTAGTGCTATTTTTAATGTTTTGAGGAACTTCCATACTGTTTAACATAGTAATACTGCACCAATTTACAACCCCGCCAACAGTGTACGAAGGTTCCTTTTTCTCCACATCCTCGCCCATACTATTTATTTCTTGTCTTTTTGTTAACGGCCGTTCTGACAAGTGTGAGATGATATCTCATTGTGGTTTTGATTTGGATTCATTTAAGCCTTATGTTTTGAACTCCAATGAAATAATCAAACTCTTGATTGCTCTTTGAACCCTATACTAATGCAAACTAAAGTTCTGTTTGACAGTGCATTCTACTGGTTCGTATTTAATTTAACACTACTACTTTTCTTATTTTTCTGACTCTGATAATTTATCCTTGAAAAGCAGCTAGTACTTTTCAAGCTGGACACAGGTCAGTACTGATGATGCATTTAAGTGGGGACTGTCAAATCATCTTTATTTCATATATATGTCAAATATATATATATAACACATATGTTATATTCATATATAATGGAATAATGATATTCCCCTTAAAGTTTTTTTTCACATTGTTAACTCTCTTTTCAAATATGTTTTCCTTTGCAAATCACGTTTCACCTAGACTCCTTTTATAGTCTCTAATACCACTTAGACTCCTTTTGTAGCCATAAGGCAAAGTCCACAGAATATCTTAGTAACTGGTAGCAATTACCATGATTTTTATTGAAGTCACTCTCCTTGCTATTTTTCAACTTGTTACAAATAACAATCTTCTTTTTATCAGGTTACTGCTCTATCTTAGTCTGTTCAGGCTGCTATAATACAATGTCACAGACTGCATAGCTTATAAACAACATAACTTTACTTCTCAAAGTTTTGGATGTTGGAAGTCTGAGATCAGGTTGACAGCACAGTTATGTTGGGGCTCTTCTCTGGGTTACAGACTTCTCATTGGGTCCTTACATAGTGGAAGGAGCAAGGGATCTTTCTGGAGCCTCCTTTTTAAGGACATTAATTCCATTCATGAGGACTCCACCCTCATGACCTCACCACCTCTTAAAGACCCCACCTCCTAATACCATCACCTTGGATATTAGATTTTCAACATATAAATTTTGGAAAGACACAAACATTCAGAACATAGCACCTTCTTATTTCTCAATTTGTTCTAATCTGCAATATTTTTGTACCAGTTTACTGCTCAATAACATTTACATTTCCCTTGCTTATAGGGACAATTTTATATACCTCAGAATGGCATTCAAAGTCTCTTCACTTAAGTGGTCTTCTATCCTAGCTAAACATTACTATTTTTCAAATATGTTCACTCCTATTGACCTCAAACACATACTATTTAGGTTTACTATAAAACAATCCAAACAAATTGGTCTTCTTTCTTTGAACATGTAAAATCCTGATCATTTTACATTTAATTGGAAATTTTAAATTATATGTTATGATAACTTGTTATCTCAATTTTTATATATTTTCTTCCTCAACTACATTATAAGCTATTAAACAGAAAGCATTATGACTTATACTTGTCTTGCATATTTTATGTACCTAGCACAATGCTTATGACAACTCTAGCCACTTGACACATCTGCCCAAGAGAATGAATGAATGTAATTCATTACCATGTAAACTGGCTAAGTAATTACTAATCTTCTTTATCATTGCTAAGGACACAGAGCTATACTACATTTCCCAACCATCCTTGTAGTAAGATGTGGCCATGTAGTTGAACTGGAATCAATGGAGAGAGAGTGGAAGTACCATATGTCATTTCATACTAAGGTCCATCAAAACCCTCTATGAATGACCTTCCAAGTTTTTTCTTCCAAGTAAGCTTGATATCAATGATAATGGAGAAATTTTGGAAGTCACACATTGAAGATGGAAAAAATACAGAAGCAGCTTGTGCCCGAGCCCCCAAGAAATAATGCAAAAGAAAGAAAGAAAAACACACACACACAAAATTAGAGAAAACCCAACAGTTAATAAGGAACTAGCATTTTGGACTTATGAGGAAAAAAAAGAAAAACTTTTATCATGTTTGAAGACTCTCTCTCTCCCTCCTTGAATAACATGGGGATGAAGAGCAACAACTCTCGGGCAGCTGAAAATTTGTCTATGACTTTATAGTCAGCCCTCCTTATCCACTGTTCCACATCCTCAGATTCAACCAACTGCAGATCATGTAGTAGCTGTAGTACACATTTACTGAAAAAAATCTCATATAAGTGGATCCACACAGTTAAAACCCTTGTTATTCAGGGGTCAACCACATTTAATTTGTTTGTTGTAACAGATAACATTATCTTAACTAATACATTACATTGCTAATTAGGTATAAGCTGTGGCTACCAGTATTTATAAATAATCTAAGTTTTACCATTAAATGAAGACTTTTAGCAAAAAGGAGATACTTCCAAGTCTGAATACATAGATTTTACCTGACTCTTACCTTTTCTCTATTCACCAAGATTTATAATCAATATTCCATATATGTACAACTTGTATCTAAAACTATTTGCTTTTATAAATAACAAAAATAATGGTATCATTTTAATGTACAAATTCCTTTCTAAATAGTAAAAGCATGTATCATAATATAATGCAAACTTTAGAAAATTAATGATTTTTGCCCATTTTAAAGAATGTGTTGAGTCATTTTCTCCAAAATATAGTGAATGCTTTCTAATTTTTCCTATTTAAAATCTACTATCCTCTTAAAATCCAACTAAAATGCAAACACTTCTGAAATAGCTTTATTCTTTATATCTAAAGAAATCTTATTTTACGCTGTGCTCCCAATGTCTTTTAGGGCTTCCAGAGCAGCCTTTAATTCACACTGCCTCATGTGACACATCTTTGTGCACAGGAGTTCTTACTAGAGAATAGCAATCATGGAAGCTTCACCATTATATTCTGATGCACATGACATATATCTTATTAATAATTGTTGTATTGGTGTTATGAATTGACTCTTTTTAATTCCTTAACCAAAGGTTAGGTTTCCGTTTTTGTTTGTTTTTATTTTTTCTGTTTTGTTTTGTTTTTTGCTACACCACTTGCTGAAGAAAGAGTAATAATTTCCAAATGAATTTACCCTTGTGATTTCACTTAACCAGAACTAAAAGAGTATGAATTGATTTATTTTAGAGATGAAATGTTTCTCATCCTTTCTTGAGATCTCAGTCTAATAAGTTTTGGGAATGTATGTGGTTATATATATTTTTAAAAGATTATTCTTATAATCTAACTCATGGTCTCAAGATTCTATGAGCTGCAATTAGTCTTCGTAGACTGTCAGCACCATAGAAAACATCCCATTCCTCATCATTTTTATAGTAGGAAAGAAATCTAGCCTCATTATATAAGTCAAAGTATTATCTTACCTTTGGAAGGCATGCATGACTAATGAAGGATACTTTAAAGTTACTACATATTTTGTTAAAAAGAAATGAATATTTATTTTAAAAGCCACTCATATTTAGGACAGTTAGAAACCAGCAGCTTCTTCTATAAAAGCTATGATTGTTTTATTATTCTTTTCACTAAAGAATAAAACACATATAGAAAGGCTAAAAAATTAAAAAATGTACTTCCTTATAAATTTTCAAAATGTGAACACAGTCTTGTAATCACTATTCAGGTCACAAAGTTTCTTACCAATACCTTAACACCCATACAGCTGCTCCCCACCTTCCTCCTAAAGGTAACCACTCTCCTGAATTTTATCACCACAGATTAGTATTGCTTCCTTTGAACTTTATATATATGGAATCTAATAATAAGCCGTATTCAGCTCTGATTTGCTTAGTGTTATGTTTTCTTTGTGTGATTTGCCTATATTTTTCATGCAGTGGTTCATTGCTATTACTACATTACCTTTTGATAAACATTTAATTTGCTTCCAGTTTGAAGCCATTATGAATAAAATGTACTGAACATGTTTTACATGTGTTTTTGTAATTATATGCAAATTTTTGCATTAAGTACAGTTTTAGGTCTTACAGTATGTTCAGCTTTGTTACATACTACCATAATAGTTTGTAACAAATTTTATTTTTACAAGCAGTGTTTGAAAGTTAATATTTTGTTCCACATCATTGCTAACACACTATATATTTGTATTATTATCTATTTAGCTATCTACTTTCCTATCTATATATGCTTATCTAGATAAGCCATTATAACATGGCTTGTATTTAATTAATTAATTTGCTTGGATGACAATAGCTTTTATTTTATTTAATTTTTTTTATTGGAGTAAAATTGCTTTACAATGTTTTGTAAGTTTCTGCTGTACAATGAAGTGAATCAGCTGTATGCATACCTGTATCCCCTCCCTCTTGGACCTCCCTCCTAACCCCCCACCTTACCCATCTAGGTCATCACAGAGCACCAAGCTGAGCTCCCTGTGCTACACAGCAGGTTCCCACTAGCTACTTATTTTACACATGGTACTGTATTTATGTCAAATCTAATCTCCCAATTCGTCCCACCCTGCCATTCCCCCACTGTGTCCACATGTCCATTCTCTATGTCTACATCTCTATTCCTACCCTACAAATAGGTTCATCTGTACCATTTTTCTAGATTCCACATATAAGCATAAATTTATGATATTTGAAAATTTGATTCTCTGAGAAGATAAACAAAATTGATAAACTTTTAGCCAGACTCATCAAGAAAAAAAGGGAGAGGATGCAAATCAATAAAATTAGAAATGAAAAAGGAGAAATCACAACTGACACTGCAGAAATACAAAGGATTATAAGAGACTACTACAAACAACTATGTGCCAATAAGATGGACAACCACGAAGAAATGGACAAATTTTTAGAAATGTACAATTTTACAAGACTGAACCAGGAAGAATTAGAAAATATAAACAGACCTATCTCAAGTAATGAAATTGAAACTGTAATTAAAGATCTTCCAACAAATAAAAGTCCAGTACCAGATGGCTTCACAGGCGAATTCTATCAATCATTTAGAGAAGAGCTAACACCGATCCTTCTCAAACTCTTCCAAAAAATTGCAGAGGGAGAAACACTCCCAAACTCGTTCTATGAGGCTGCCATCACCCTGATACCAAAACCAAAGATATCAAAAAAAGAAAATTACAGACCAATATCACTGATGAACATAGATGCAAAAATTCTCAACAAAAACTACCAAACAGAATCCAACAGCACATTAAAAGGATCATATACCATGATCAAGTGGGATTTATCCCAGGAATGCAAGGATTCTTCAATATATACAAATCAATCAATGTGATACACCATATTAACAAACTGAAGGATAAAAACCATATGGTAATCTCAATAGATGCAGAAAAAACTTTTGACAAAATTTAACACCTATTTATGATAAAAACTCTCCAGAACATAGGCATAGAGGGAACCTACCTCAACATAATAAAGAACACGGCTTTTAAATTTAGCTCTTCTCTTGTGAGTATTATGGTATCCAGTTGTGTTTTTAATCCACATGCCCTCGATCACTAATGAGGTTGCCTACTTCTTCATATGTTCACACAAAGACCTTACTTAGGCAATGCATGCATAACCATACTGCACAGTCTTCTCACTGGGATACTATTCTTCTGCTGGCAGAATTCACTTTACTATTTCCTTTATTGTGAACCTGCTGCTGACCACTTATTTCAGTTTTTTCTTGTGAAATACAACTGTATTTCATCTTTATTTTGAAAGTTTATTTTCACTAGACATGTAACTCTAAGGTCTAATTTTTTTTAACATTTGAAGATATTTTTCAATACTTATGTGACTTTTGTTTCTTTTACTTTTCCTCCCTCCCTTCTTTCCTTCCTCCCTCCCTCCCTTCCTTCCTTCCTTCTTTCCTTTCTTCCTTCCTTTTCTTCTTTTCTTTCTGAGGTCTTAGCTGTCAATCTAACTGTGGCTGATAGTTCTCATTTTTAGGTAATGTGCATTTTTGCTCTGCATGCTTTTAGTGTGTTTTCTCTGTCTTTGCTTTTCAGCAATAATATATATATGTTATGCCCAGTACAAGTTTTATTCATATTTATTTGCTTTGAAATTTAATTGCTTGTTAAAACTGTGGCTTGACGTCTTTTATCAGTTTTAAGACAGTTTTTTCATTTTTCTCTTCTACATTGCTTTTGCCCCATTCTCTTTTTTCTTTCTTTTTGAGAGTTCAGTCACTAATATGTTAGACCACTTCACTGTTTTCCATGTATTTTATATGCTTTTTCTTTAATTTTATCCTTTCTCTAGAGATTTTTATTCATTCATTCTATTTTATTCATTCCATTTTCAACTTTATAATTCTTTTAAACTTTGTAGAGTCTGTTAAAATTATCCATGAATTTTTAAAGTTTACTTATTTTATTTTTCAGTAGAGAACTTTCATTTGACTTTTTTAAAGTTTCTATTTCTCTGTCAAAATTCACCAAGTTTATGTTATTTTCTTGCACATACTTAAGAGTTATTTTAATGTCTACAAAAATGGCTTCAATATATGGATGTCCTATAGAATAGTTTATATTCCAGGTTTCCTTTTTTGTTGTTTTTGGCCAATTCTTATGCTTACTTCATTATTTTTAAATTGAATAACAGATATTTTTATAAAAAACTATAGGTATATTTTAATACTTAATATAATATTTTCCTCCATAAAGGATTGTTTTGGCTAGTCTGCCAGTTAGATTGAGGTTGTATTATCAAATATTTATGTGGACTTTACTTCTTGTGTTTATTAATCTATACTCTGTTCAACTTACTCCTAGGGTTTATGCACAATTGAAAGTCTGTGTTACTTAACACGTCCTTCATCCTTGGTAGATCCTACACTTTTCATTCATCCAGCCCTATAAGTTTTCTAATATTTCTGTTCATCCTATCATCCATAGCTTTGGGACTGACAAATAATCTAAAGTAGAGAACTATGAAGAATATTGGTCTGATATCCATGGGATTCTCTTCTCTCTGAGAGCTTGTCTTTTCTCCCCCTCAAGTCCTTGTAGCCTTAGCAACTTTCCAATGCTTTTAAACAGATTTTTAACATATATATTTTTCTTTTTCTTTTTTGTCCAGCTTTTGTAGTTCCCACAGTGTGGTTTTTGAAACAGAAGATCTACACCTTCTCTACATAATTCTTTGTACAATCTTCTTATAAATATGAAATCACTTGAAGCAAAATGCAAAATATCACAGTTCTTACAAATAAAAATAACAAATGCAAAGAGCAGTAATGTATTATATTACATTGATTATGATAAAGATGTGTTTGATTTATACTACCCATTAACAGTTTAAAATTAGACATTCAAAACAATTACTGGAATTATGTACAACATTAGGTAAGACTTTACTTAATATATCTATCTATTTCTTGGTCACTGATCTTTGCACAATAACTTATTATTGATTTTTATTACTACTCACATAAATTTGATTTTATAAATGTGTTAAATATTGATTTTACATAAATAGTTTTCAAAGAGCTTTCAGTAAGCAATCTGCTGATACAAAATAATATTAAATACTTTTATACTTATGTTTTAACTTTAATTATGTATTTTTGAGCATTAAGATCCCATATATAAATAATTTTAAAACTTTCTTTTTCTGTTTAATTTGTCTACCTTGCCAAAGCAGTTACTGGATAATTATACAATTGTTTCCTCCATGTCTTTTGATACTTTTAAAATACAGTCCCAAAAGATATTCCTTTTCACCTCAAGAAATATCCGAAGTATGAAAGGAGGCCTGTTTGGTTTATTTGTTTTTTTTAATTTTCAGATTTCTGTTCCCTAGTCCTCTTTTATATATTTCCTTTGGTGTAGCATGTAAATCATTATACATCTAAAACATTGTTTTGGAAACAAGATCTATTTAACACCATATATGAAATCTCTGGCCATAAGTTACTGATGCAGAAAATAAAGAAAAAAATCTCAACAGGCATTAGTTGATTATATCTTTGTGCCAGGCATTGTACTAAGAATTTGAAATTACACTGGTGAAAAATATATGGCTCTTGTACTCAAAGAAGTCACTGTATAGCAGATGTAAACACAGGTAAATAAATGTAATATAGTGCTATAAAGTGCCATAAAAGAGGATTTTAGAAGGCATTTCACAATAAAGAAAGTATCATATATCATATGGAGCGTTTACACCAAATCGTGAATTTTGGTTCTGCTAATTAGAAAAAACTCCTGGCATTTATAGAAAGATGTGAAGCTAGAGGGGTGAGTCGGATGATATCAGACACAAGGCAATATTTTCTTCTATATTTATACCTTATCTCTAATTAGTGGCTTTGAATATAATTTATATGTTTATAACCACAAAACATATCTTAAACCTTGATTTCTATTGATCTCTAGTAAGCACTGTGTCAATATTTCATGAGAGACTTGTTATGGTGGGACATTGGAAGAGTCCATAAGAACACAATAATTCTGCTACTATATCTGGGTGGATTTGGGGGCTTATTAACAATACTAACACTATTACTACTAATAATAATAGTAATAACTATTGAATCTCAATTTTGATTCATTTATAATATGGTCTTATTTCAAACAATGTTGTGATACAGGCATTATTTTCCTGGTGCTATAGAAAAAGATTTGAAAGCATAGAGAAATCCTTAAGTAGTTGAGTCAGAATTCAAACTCAGTCTGTCCCTCAGAAATGGGAGTGTATGTTATGAAATATGGAAAAAAGATAATGGGTTGACTTTTGAACTTTTTAATTTTGAGAATGGTTTGGGACACCCATGTGTAGTAAAGAGGCTATTGAATATTTTTGAATGAAGCCCTTGAAATGGTCCTTCATAGAGATTTGTTCTTAGATATCATATAAGGGGCAGGTAGAAGATTGCATGTTTGAGACTGCTGAGATATTTGTGTAAGGAATAATGAAAAAGGCAAGTATAAAGTCTTGAATAACACAACACTTCATAAACAGTTGAAGGAAAATGAGCAGAGGAAAGAGAATGAAAGAGTTTAAAACTTAGAAGAAAAACTAGAATCTTCTGACATAGAAATCAAAGGAGAGTTCTTCAAGTAATTGAAGATAGTCAGTGAGTGCCGCAGAAAGATTAAGATGAAAAGTCGGCTCTAAAGTTCAATTTTACTTGGATTCTGCCTCCTTGACTCACCTAAGCCAAAAAGAACCTTTAACTTAGAGCCAAAGAAATTCCAGGATTTTTATTCAGTCCTATATCTCTTCAGTTAGGACAAAAATATTCTACAAAATTGTCACAAACTGTCAATTATGTTTTGTTTGAATATTACCATCCAGGATTGAATTGGTGAAGTTACAATTAGTGCAAGAAACAAAGTGTATTTTCAGGTATAATTTTATCTATTTAGGAGAATTTCTAAAAGGGTTTGGAAATAGACTAACATTACTCTTCTCAGTCAAGACTTACTAAAGTTACAAAAATAATGAAAGAATCAATATAAACACATAGAGATGTATTTTGGTTGTATCAGAGGTAGTAACACTTTAACTCTTACCTACCAATTCTGAACCTATATTCCTCTACCTTCTTAAAGATTCTCTGTTTGCTCTTGGCAGCCATAGTTCTCATTAATTATCAAGGGATATTTGACATCATGTAAATACTTATTCTGTCAATGTCCTCTTTTGATGGGAATCCAGGAACTTCATGGGAAGGAATGCATATTAAAGTTCAGATTTTCACAAATGTGTCTGATAGACTGGAGAAGTTCTAATAGAATCAACTCTGCAGGAAAGAAAATAGGAATATGGGTATTTTGTTCAGAGAGAGTCAGGAGGCTGATGTGATGATCCACAGAGACCAAGCGGGCAGTGGTTCCAAGTGAAGTGTGAGTCCATGTGAAAATTGTTTTGTTTTCATGTCATTACTCCATCAAAATCGAGATTGATTAAGTTCTGGGAGAATCCATACTTCCACTTAGAGTAGAAAAAATTTTTTCCATGCATTTTCTAATGTTTTCAAGCCACATAGGTACCCACGCTCTTTTCCCCTAGAGAGAATTGGTTACAGGAGGACAGTTTCACAATGCACTGAACTCTGTTGATTAATGAAAACATATATTTTCATTACTAGAGACTACACTAATCTACTAGAAAACAATATGGTTTAATGAATTACCTACTTTTTTGAAAGCAATGAAAAAATGGCTTCATTTATAGAAGTCAATAGCAGACAGAAAATATGTTATATATGAAAAATAAAATATCTTATCCATTCTTTAGTGCTTAATCCAATTTTAGTTAGGGTATGTAGAATTTTGCTCACAAGTATTTCTAGAGCTCCTAAATCCCAGGTCAATTAACTAAACCGTCCTTTACCCCCAATCAAATATAGGTTATCAAATGTCTTGTTTTCTTGAATTAAGTGGACAGCAATTTTTCTTTTTCTGTTTTTCGTTGTTAACTACTGACTTCCTTCTATTATGAGTATCTTTGCTTCAGTGGCCATTTATAATTTCCACTGCTCTCTTTTTGTCTTCAACACATTTCTTTTTAAATTCTTTCATCTCCTGGCATTTGGCTCAAAAACAAAAAAAGTAAAAGAAAGAAAATCTGTTTTATTGCCTACAATTTGGATAGCCAAATTTTTACTGCTTATACACTGAAAAGAATCTTCCCATTTACCTGTAGCTCAATGAAGACATCTACATTATGGTAAAACATTACATACTGCCAATAGCTCAATTATATATACTTTTATAGTTCATTTCCCAAACCATCTCTCTTCCTGAGAAATCCAGAAGTTTAGCTATGTCTCACTGATTCACAGTAGATACACCAATCTGGATGGAGTTTAAAAAAAAAAATTACAGAATTAAAAACAACTGCATTCATTTACAAACACACTATACTGATGTTCTTGTCTATTACTTTATTACACCAAGGGTTCTTTTTAGCCCGTTGAATACTGTTGTATTAGTTTAAAGAAGATTCTAAAACCATGTGCAGAATCTGATCTCTGTGTCGAACAATTGACCTTCTTCTCAGCCAGTCTCATTCAAGTCTGCAGTGTGTTCAGTGGACTACAGATGTAAAAGCACAGGGAGTTTCTTACACTCAGAGTCAACATTATTTTGAACTGTGTACCCTTGTTCCTGAGAGGTGTATGTGGATATATCAGAACATAGGGGTTATCACTAGAGGATACTATCACATTATCCCAACCATTAAGTTTTCTCTAGTCTTTGATGCATGTAAGGACAAGCATTATTATGAATGTTAGTATGATTATTATGACAAGAATTTTACACAACTACAATCTGAAAGAGTGATTCACCATTCCTCACCTACTTTAATATTTTAGACAGCTGTGTCTGTCATGACCCCATTAAAAGACATAAGTACATTTCAAAAAAATTTAGGTCACACATAACCCATGATGTTTGATTTATGATCTACAAATGGACACCTGGGGCATAATTATCCACCTATAAAGTTGTTGTAGGAACCATTAATTATCTTCTACATAATGGAAGGTTCTAATTGGTTTGATAAAAAGTTTATTACTGATTATCACACAGAACTTGCCACTGAAGTCATCTTTGTTATAATACCAGCAGCACAGATGAACACATTTTAATGCAGGTATCAGACATAAAGTAGGAAGCATGCTGAAAATCTATTAACAAAAACTATTTCAAGAAAAACAATTTTGTAAAAATTCTGTTTATCTTTTTTAAAGTCAAATCTTTTATTTATTTATTTATTTTTGGATGCTTTGGGTCTTCATTGCTGCGTGCAGACTTTCTCTAGTTGCAGCGAGCAGGGGCTACTCTTCATTGCAGTGCGCGGGCTTCTCATTGCGGTGGCTTCTCTTGCTGTGGAGCATGGGTTCTAGGCACGTGGGCTTCAGTAGTTGTGGCACGTGGGCTCAGTAGTTGTGGCTCGTAGGCTCTAGAGTGCAGGCTCAGTGGTTGTGGCTCATGGGCTTAGTTGCTCCGTGGCATGTGGGATCTTCCCGGACCAGGGCTTGAACCCGTGTCCCCTTCATTGGCAGGCAGATTCTTAACCACCATGCCACCAGGGAAGTGCCCCATTTATCTTTGATATAACTTTCTAATAGCTTCTTGTTTTTCATCAAAAATAATACTGAGAAAACGCTCCAAATAATTTCAAAATTCTTTTTTCAAAACAAGCAAGACTGTTATGTAGAATTCTGAAAACCATGTCTAAATTAGGTTAAAATCTTCAGTTTGATGAATCAGTCGTGGTATTAAAATTGATTCAATATTTACTGACAAACTTATAGTAAAAAATGGGCTTTTTCTCCATTTTATTTAAGAAAATTAAACAATTCAGCCAAAGAACTCATTACAAAAGAGAATGGCATTCAAATTCCTACTCCTCACTCTGTGAATCTAAATAGTAGATTATGTTGCCCATTTTACCATTTTGAAAATTTATACTTTTCCAATATTTAAATTGGTAATTGTCCAAAATGACATTTTAATATCCAATTATAGGGCAGATGTTGCAGATGTATGATATTTTTGCAGATGTTGCAGATGTTGTCTATTTTTCTTTCTTCTCATCTGCAACTCTTGAATGTTTACATATTGTTTAAATTGCTACTCGTTGTTTCCAAGGTTGTTTTTTGATGGATTATAAATAATTTTAGTGGGTATTATTACATTGTGATGGCTTTATTTACAAAAATTTTAAAATAAGCTTATAGAATAGAGTATCATGGGAATAAAATATGAGGATCCAAAAAGAACCCAACAAAAAACTAAAAATAAAACAAAGAAACAAAAAACTGGCTTCTCATGAAGGAAGTGAGTACTTTATGCAATCTGGGGTCTATATAATCAAGAAAGCTAACCAGTGAGTTATAAAGAGATTGGAAGAACAAGCCAAAATAGGAATTCTTTTAGGACTGTCAGTGCTAAATGAACTCTATCAGGATCACAGTAAGAAACAGAGTACTCAGGAGTGGGCTAATTACTTTTCTCAATATGAGATGGTTCAGGTTTCATTGGAAACAATTAGGAATAAATATGTTCATTTATAAGGTCCTTGTTCTACTCACATATATTCAATGTATTTACAAGCATAATATCTGAAGTTTTAGGAAAACTACCACACTTAAGGAAAAACTCACATATATGTATATGCATGTATTTATAGATATCTATCTATCATCTATCTATGTATCTATCTATGTATCTATGTATCTATGTATCTATCTATCTATCTATCATCTATCTATCTATCATGTCTTTCTTTTATGGGAAACTGAAGCAAAATATCATTGTAAAGTGTTTTAAATTCATAAACTCTTTAATCTTTAGTGAGGAAATATCTTCAGGGAGCTAATTCATCTGCTTTCTTCCACCTTCCATTTGTAAAGTTTACCTTAGCAAAGTTTGTTAATCCTAGGAAACATTTTCATTATCTGAAGGCTTAAGTTTAAAAGCACAATTGAGAATCATTCATAATAGTCACAGAATTTTCCACTGACTGATTGCTGCCTGCTCTCAAAGAACAATCATTTGTAATCTTATGATAGGATGGTGAGTAAGCATCATCTTACAGCAGTTTCTTTCCTATTAACCTTTCTACTAATGCCACAATCTGTTTACAACAAAAACAAATCAGTCAACACTTTTGTAATTTTCATTAGTGGTACAGCTTTTCCCTATGATTCAAAAACAAAATGCTTAGTTGATGTGTTTATTAAATTCTGACTTTTTTTTTTTTGTCCCCATGCAGTATTTAAAAACAGCGTGTGTGATTCTCTTTAAAGAGAATTGGAGTCTAAGAGAAATCAAAACCAGAGTTCTGTCATCCCTAATATGCCCTTGAGAACTGACTAGATTCGTTTGCTAAGTCCATTTTAGCACATTTCAGGTTTTGCCTGTGTGTGTGTGGCTGCCCTGAAAGCCAGACGGATATTTTGTGAATACTTCATACTTAAGAAAAAAAAAGAGTGAGATGCAGTAACTCCAGCCACTAATAGATCTTGAACCCATATTATTTAGATAACAATTGAGTAAATGTGGACACATATTGATTACCTTTCTAGAAATGATTGCTTTCTTATTTTCTTTTTGGCTCCTTATCCTTGGCATAAGAAGTTGTTACATTAATGTTGCTTTACCACAAAGATGTGAAGGTTTATTGCCTGGAAATTATGTATGCAGTTTCAATTAATTTTATAAAACATCTGTGTACATGTGATATACAAAGAATTTATAGCCTTAATCCACCCAATGTAAACCACATAAAATTATTCTTTTTCCCCACTGCATAACCTACTATTAATTTTATTAATAAGCTTAATTGTCAGATCGCACAAAGACCTTGGATAAAGACAAAGGACATATCCTCTGTGAGTTGGGCATTTAAAAATATTTTTGAAAGGTCAAACAAATTTAAAACACTAGGTTATTTCCCTTCAGTCATTTTGTTCTACAAGTATTTCTACCACTGTTTGTCTGAGTGGAATGTACACTCTCTAATAAAAAGAAAATAAAACAGTGACTGTCACTGACAGAGGTCAATACTGAAAAGACTTCTACAAGTTCTATTAATAAAGTTAACAATAGATGTTTTGAGTAAATGCTGACATGCATTACTTTATCAACTGCTCTAAGAACACCTGCTACTTCTGTATGACAATTTTCATTGCTGCGATAATTTGAATTGCCACCATCAAATAACATTTCTGAGAGTCTGGCACTATATACTGTCAGGTATAATGTTGTATCTCAAACAGGATGACCAGGTTCCTGCCTTCTAAGTACATCATGGCTGGTTAAGAAATATCTGATGAAAACAAACACAATGATATCTTATTATTTCAAGGTCGTCAGCAAATTTTCTCATACTGATTAAAAATGGTGGGTCAACTCGGATATATAAAACAGATAAATTATGCATGACAACCCACTTTGTCAAGGACTTATCATAAAATCCTGTTAAAAGATACTGTTTATTATAGCATCCTAAGTGTAAGTGAATTTATAAAAGTACAGTGGAAACACACATTTTTAGTAATAGTTTTACCACCTAAAGTTTCAAACAACATGCATATATATACAAAGTTATATCCATATGACATTTCACTTTTTTGAAGCTCTGGATGGACCTAATCATGGAAGGATGTAGAAAGAAGAGCACCAGTTTTCTTCAATCTTTATATTATTTAGAGATACTTTGTTGAGTTTATTTTCTACCCAAACTTTTCTTTTAATCAACTTTTAACTTCCAGCTCTTACTTTCTTTTTAAAGCATATGGTATAATCATATAATTTGATGTAAAAGGGAAAAAAGTGCTCTTAAAATGGTTCACTTACGTTTCCAACCCCAGCCAACTGGGTTACATTTTCAGTGCTTAAAAATGTGATGAATAGGAAATTGAGTCATTTAAACCTATGCATCACGCAGGAAATGTATAGAAAAGGAATCTGAAAGCTAAGAGACTTTTTTCTGAGTGTGATAATAAGCTCAGGATTTCATCAGACTTTTACAGCAGCTAATAGAGTGAAGGATGGCATAGCTTCACAAGGAGAGAGATAATGCTCCATTCCCTCAGTAGTTGTATAATACCAATCACAGGAGCACTTAGTCTTTAACAAAAGACCAGATGCGTTCTTTCTGGGAATTACTTAAAATATAGACCAGGACAATAAAGAGACTGAATGTTAGTGTGTATTGTTCACAGGAAAGGACAGAGGACAGTGGGAGCTGGGCAAAGCAATAGGTATATCTGAGACAGCCTTGATACCAAGTTTCCTTGATATCACATTTGTACTTACAAGTATTAGCATAGCCTCAGTTCCCACTCAGTCAATTCCTATAAGATTTAAAGATTTCCGAGGCCAAATAGAAGTGGAAGGATTAATTCTGGTAGTCACATGCCAAATTCACATTAGAGAGAGTAAATCACCACATTTGGAAAATTAACTAAGACTCTTTACAAAGAAGATCTAAGACTTCTAATTTTATAAATGCTTGCACTTTGACACATTTATATGATTCAGTTAAACCCTTTAACTTATAGGGGGATGGTCACTGAATCCCTATCAATATCTTGGCATATAGAACTTAATTTATTTAATGTCTTATGCAGTTCTCACTAGAAGTAGAGAAGAAAAGTTTACAAATGTTGATGAACAAAGTAGAATGATTTCAAGAAAAACATGAACAATTAGCCTCCTCTCTATTAGTCAGAGTTATCCAGAAAAACAGAATAAATAGGACAGAGAGAGAGAGAGAGAGAGAGCAATTTATCATAAAGAATTCACTCATGTGATTATGGAGGCCTGTAAGTCCCAAGATCTGCAGTCTGCAAGCCTGAAGACCTGGAGTGTCGATAGTGTATTTCTATTCCAAAGGCTGGTAGGCTCAAGATTCAGGAAGAGCTGATGTTTCAGTTAGAGTCCAAAGGGAGGAAAAGAGCAGTGTCCCACTCCTGGGCATAAATAGAAAACCATAATCTAAAAGGATACATGCACCCAGATGTTCATTTCAGCACTATTTACAATAGCCAAGACATAGAAGCAATCTAAATGCCCATAGACAGATGAATGGATAAAGAAGATGTGGTACATATATACAATGGAATATTACTCAGCCATAAAAAAGAATGAAATAATGCCATTTGCAGCAACATGGATGGACCTAGAGATTATCATACTAAGTGAAGTAAGTCAGACAGAGAAAGGCAGATATCATATGATACCACTCATATGTGGAATCTAATTTTTAAAAAGATGCAAATGAACTTATTTACGAAACAGAAACAGACTTACAGATATTGAAAACAAACTTATGGTTACCAAGGGAGAAACACGGTGGGGGAGGGATAAATCAGGAGCTTGGGATGAACACACACACTACTATACGTAAGATAGATAACCAACAATGACCTACTGTATAGCACAGGGAACTCTACTCAGTATTCTGTGATAACCTATATGAGAAAAGAATCTAAAAACAAACGAATATATGTATATGTATAACTGAATCACTTTGATGTACACCTGAAACTAACACAACACTGTGAATCAACTATACTCCAATAAAATTAAAATATTTTTAAAAATAAATAAAGTAAAAAAAAAAAAAAAAAACTATGTCCCAGCTTGAGGGCAGAAGTGCAGGAAGAAATTCCTTTACTCTCTAGAGGGTCAGTCTTTTTGTTCTATTCAGACCTTCATAAGATTGGATGATGTCCACCAATATTGGGAAGGACAATCACTTTACTCTGTCTACTAATTCAAATGTTAATCTCTTCCAAAACACCTTCACAGACACACCTAGAATAATGTCTGACCAAATGTCTGGGCACCCTGGGGGCCTACTCAAGTTGACACAAATTAACCATCATAAGTCCATGCCTTGTCAACATGGCACCCATACGTATCTCCTTAAAACCATACTTAATCACCAATGAAAGACAATAACAAGGTCATAATTTTACCTAACATGATACAGCTATTCTGCATACAATAAAGAATACACTAACTCCTTCCGCAGAGGAGAAGGTAAAGTTCATGAGTGATGTTTACTTTTTTTGATATCCCATAACTAAAATACTATGATGTAGAATTGATAATACTTAAATACTATAATATAAAATCAACACATTTTATGTTATATAATAAGAGAATAAGAGAGGTATGAAAACAAAGATCTTTTCTACACACAAACACACACACACACACACACACACACATCCCCCAACATAGTCATTACATAGTGAGGAGGTCCTTATTTCTGTAACTGATTTTGTGCTCAAAGCTGGTATTTATGACTAACTTCTTCTATTATCCATTCTGTATTCCCTCTGCTTTTAGCAAGCACCTCAGCTGGTGGAAGTTCTTTAACTGGTGGGCTGACCCACACCTTTATTTCTGAATTCCTGAAGAGTCAGACCCATCAGTAGTCCTGCCTGGATTGGACTGTAGTTTTCCATTGGCCATAGTCACAAAACATGGTAATATTAAGAGATGTCCTAAGAAATCTATATTCCAGACACATTCTTCCTTATGTCCACTGTAGCGTAGTTGTCCAACATCTCCTTGGTAGTCAGGATCAATCACCCGAGACAGCACATTAACTCCCTGCTTTGCCTGTTGATTTGGAGGCATAAGGAGCCCAGAACGGCTGAGCAACAGTCTTAACTTTCAGTTTAATGGAAACATTGATGTATCTCCTGGTGAAAGCATTCCTTCTTTTGGAACTAAAACCTCTAGGACAGCAGAGCATAAGGTCATGGTAACAGGAAGCAAAAATTTTGCTAAGGTGTGTCACTAGAGGTAAAAGTAAGTGGTGCCATTCTCACTTTCACGTCTTGATTCCTGGACCCATTAATCCTGGCTGTGGAAGAAAAAGCACCATATATTGAATGACGATTCAGAGCACATGTAGCCTCTGGAGAATCTTACCTCAGCTTGGCAAAGTATTGCCACCTAGCTGGTGCTGTAACTGAGTCTTCCAAAAGCTATTATACCATTCTGTCATGGAAAACAGAGAATTTCATGATTAGGAGCCCATTGACATAATTTTTCTGCTGTGAAGTGAGTTCCTTAATCAGAAGCAATGCTGTGTAAAATATCAGGATGGTGGATAAAGCATTTTGAAAGACTGAGGGTTTTGGCAGAAGCATTGCTTGCAGGGAAAGCAAATTTGTATTCAGAGTAAATCTATTCCAGTAAGAGTAAAACATAGCCCATTCCTAGATAGAAGCTGTCAAAGTTAGTCAACCTGCCACCAGGTAGCTAGCTGACCACCCCCAGGGAACGGTGCCATATCAGGGACTCAGTGTTGGCCTCTGCTGCTGGCAGATTGGACCTCAATGGTGGCTGAATCCAGGTTGGCCTCAGTGAATGAAGTCCATGGCGCTGAATGCATGCATAACCTCCATCCCTGCCACCATGGCCACTTTGTTCCTGAGTCCACTGGGTAATGACACAGATGGCTGAGGAAAAATGCTGACTGGTGGCATACACAGAATGTGTCGTTCTATCCACTTGATTGTTAAAATGCTCTCTTTGATGATCATTCACATGGGACACAAATATTTTCATGTTTTTTTTTCCATTCAGAGAGGTCTACCCACATGCTCCTTCCCTACATTTCCTTGTCACCAGTTTTCCAAACATGTTCCTTCCAAATCCCTGACCATCCAGCCAAACATTGGCCACAGGTCATGAATCAGTATATAATCTCATGACTGACCATTTCCCCTTCCAAGCAAAGCGAACATCTGGGTAACCGTCTCGAAGTACTGTCCATTGGGAGGATTCCCCTTCACCACTGTTCTTCATGAATGTCTCAGAAAGGAATTTCAGTGCTGAAGTTTTCTACTTTAAGGTGGTGCCTGCCTATCATGCAGAAACATCAGTAAACCAGGCCCAATAGTTCTCTTTCTCTGTCAACCAATCTTAGGGAATTTTTCCTGAGACCAAAGGTGTAGGCTGGGACAGAGAAAACCATGTAGCAAGAGTGGGGACCATGAGCATTTGGGCCACTCCTTCATGTAACTTACTTGTGCCTTCAGGGCTAGCTCAAATCTAATCATGTATATTTACTTCCATTCAAAGATCGGGTGTTGGTGTTGGTGTTTTATGGCTTGGTGGGTCAGATTACACCCAGTTCATGATAGGCAGCTATAATGGCAACTTGGCAGCCCATGGTTAACTGTTCAGTCTCTACTATTGCCCAGTAGCAGGCCAAGAGCTGTTTTTCGAAAGGATAGTAGTTTACAGAGGATAGCAGGGCTTTGCTCCAAAATCCTGAGGACCTGTGATCCACCTATGGGGGCCTGCAAAAGTCTCCAAACAGCATCCCTATCTGCCACTGCCACTTCAAGCACCACTGGATCTGCTGGATCATATGAACCAAGCAGCAGGGCAGTTTCCACGGCAGCCTGGGTCTCTTAAGGAGCTTTATCTTGTTCTGGGCCTCACTCAAAACTAGCAACTTTTTGGATTACTCAGTGAATAGAATAGAGTGACAAACCCAAAGGAGAAATATGTTGCCTCCAATATCAAGAGAGGTCCTCTAGGTGTTGTGTTTCATTTTTGGTTGTAGGAGGGGCCAGATTCACCTTTGAAGGGATATTTTGACATGCCTCACACCACTGAACTCCTAGAAATTTCACTGAGGTAGGGCCCCTGAATTTTTGTCATATTTTTTCCCCACACTCTGACAGGTAACTCTCTTACCAGTAAGTCTGGAGTAGTTGCTCCTTCCTGCTCAGGAGGTCCAATCAGCATAATGTCATCAGTGTAATAAACCAGTGTAATACCTTGTGGAAGGGAAGTGATCAAGATCTCTGGGAACTAAATTATGACATAGAGCAGGAGAGTTGATAGACTCTTGAGGTAAGACAGTGATACTGTATTGCTGACCTTGCCAGCTATAAACAAACTGCTTCTCATGATCCTACTGACAAGTATGGAGGAAAAAAAAATATTTGCCAGATCAAGAGCTGCATTCCAGGAACCAGGCGATACATTAATTTCCTCAAGCAGTGAAACCACCTCTGGTACAGAAGCTGCAATTGGAGTCATAACCTGGTTAAAGTTATGATGATCCACTGTTATTTTCTGAAGTCCATCTGTCTTCTGCACAGGCCAAATAAGCAAGTTCAATGGGGATGTAGTAGAAATCACCACACTGCAACCTTTAAATCCTTGATGGTGGCACTGTTCTCTGCAATCCCTACAAGATTGCTTTTGGCTTATTATTCTCCTAGAGACAGTTAACAGCAGCTTCCACTTGGCCTTTCTGACCATAAGAGCCCTCAGTTCACAGGTAAGGGGACAAAGCCAACTTATGAGTGTATCTAATCCAATTATGCATTTCAGAACTGGGGAAGTAACCACAGGATGGGTTGGGAGATACACTTGTCCCACTATGAGATAGATTTGAGCTAAAACTCCATTGGTCACCAGACTTCTGAAAGTCCCTACTCTGACTGATAGACAACAGTGATGTTTTGGGTCTCCTGGTATTGATGTCAGTTCAGAACCGTTGCCCCCCAAAGTCTGATGATTTCCTTTCCCCCAGTGCACAGTTACCCTGGCAAAAGATCATACGTCCCTTTGAGTAAGGCTAGGAGAAAAATGAATGATACATTTTTAGCAGTGTACCAGAGGCCCTCCTCAAGGGGGCCCAACCTTCTCTTCATTCAAAGTTTTCTGGGTCTGCAAACTGGCTCAGAAATCTGTTTTTGATTCAGCTTAGACTTTTGTTCACTTGTTCTAGAATTTTTCTGCTTTTACAGATCAAGTAACATTTTAATAGATTTCCTATTTATTTCACTTCTAGGAACTCCAGGATCAGCTAGCCAATGTCATAGGTCTCTGCGAGTCAAACAATTCTTATTACTGCTTTCACCCTAAGGTCTGTTTATGGGAACCACACTCACCTTGCCCTTGGTGATTGATGCTGACACTTTGTCCCTACCACTCCAGGATCAATTACTCCCCTTGCATTTAGGTTTCCCAATTCAGTGACCACAGTGCCCACTGTAAGGTCTGTTCTACAACAAAGAGTGATCACAGAGCTTACAAAAGTATTCCTCACAGATGTGATGAAAGTTGTATCTCTGGACCTTCCCAGTGTGGGTGAGTAGTTTTTAAATGACAAATCTACTCTAAAATTCCAATCCCGCTAAGCCATTGAATCACTTCTTCTACATTAAATCAAGGCAGGTTCTGAAACTGAGCAGAACCCCGTGGGGTTCCTGGGCACAAAAGCCCTTCTGTGTCAATTACAGGAAATAGGCTTCATTCAGCCTCCATGACCTTGCCCAAAACAGTTGCTAATTAGAGAAGGGAGGCAATACAGAGAAAAGGGAGGAACAGTCAAGAAACAGTAGTGCAGCCTTGGGGCAAGGTCCTGGTTCTCCCTCAAGGGGTATACATAACAACATCTTTGAGCTGTTTTGCAGACACTGGAAAATTTCTGCATACTGAAAACTTCTCACCAAGTGGGAGAAGTTAACTGTATGCTGCCCACAAGCATGTAGACCCCAGACAGGTTGGAACCAGAAGGTTGATGACGCTGACTCCCACTTACCTCACCACCAACCAATCAGAAGAATGTCCATGAGCTGATCACACCATCTTTGGACCATTATTATAAAACTCCTCCTACCTGCTCCAGTTTGGGACACACAGTTTTAAGGGCATTAGTCTGCTGTGGCCCACTTTGCCTGGCAAAGCAATAAAGCTATTCTTTTCTACTTCACCCAAAACTCTGTCTCTGAGATTTAATTTGGTGTTGGGGTACAGAGGCCAGATTCAGCTTCAGTCTGACATTTCTAACTCATTCATTGTGGGCCACCTGTCAATGATCTATGTTTCAGGCAAACTGTTAGTCATTTCTAACTCCCCAAGTTGCAATATTAAATGTAGAATCTGCTTAGAGAGTCCATATCAATAAATTCAGCCTGGTCCAACTTTATATTTTTTCCAACATTATCCCACACCCTTCCATTCCCAGAGGACATGTTCCCCAAACTTCTGTCTGTGTAAATTAGAAAACTCAAGTAGCTATTTGGAGGTGTTAGTGCACCTCCTCATGGGTTACACTTTATTCCTCACTTTTAGGGGTCTGCTGGGACTTGAGTCTAATTATAGGCCTAGAAGCAAAGAAGACTGGGGGAGGGGGGCTGAGTCCCGAGGAGAATCTGCATTGTCTTGCGATAACAACTTCCTCTGGGGAGGTCATCACAGTTTCCTCTGGGAATGCAGAGTTGATCTTTTCAGACAAGGTGGAATTTACACCGAGGATGTGGAGGCCGCCTCCACTGGGAGTGGGGAGGCCTCTTCCATGGGCAAAGAAGACTCACCAGAATTTAGGGGTTTGATATCCCCAGCTTTACTGGAGTCTTCCCACAAGTCCCCTTTCCAGCTTATAGGACCCCATTCTCTACAAAGTAATGCCCTCACATTTACAGTAGACACTCTGTGAGGTTGGGAATTTAATTTGCATTGAAATTCACCCATTGGCAGGAAGGAATTCTGGGTTAGGTTTTCAACATTCTCAGTCTTGTGGCTATCGAAGATAAGTCTCTTTCAGGGCACACAAAGAAGTTTTTAGGTCTTCATGTGACCCTTGACCTTGGAATTAAAATCCCTGATCTCATTTATTTCTTGCCCTACTTTGTCCAGTGACATTAGGAGCAACCAACCAGTCTCACTGACATTCATTAGTTTGAGAAAAAAATCCCAAAGTATCAAATACACAGTTATCAAGCTCCTTGCTTCTTACAAAAAGTTGATTAGGATTATCCAGTGGTGACATTTTGTATACCTCCATTGCTAGATCATTCTGTAGGCTATCAATGATCTCTTTTACTATTGGAAATAAAGTCATTCATATCTTTAAATATAATAAGACTTGAGAGCCAGTTCCAGAACCCCCAGAACTAAATTAGAAAATTTATCCTTACAATTCTGTTCCTCTTTAATCATTCTTGGTACCAAAATCTGTGTTAGTCAAGGTTCTGCAGAGAAACAGAAACACTATATATATATATATATATATATATATATATATATATATATATATATATATATATATATATATATATATATATATATAGTCCCAATATCAACAACCCTCAAGCTGGAGGCCCAGGAGAGTCAATAGTGTAGTTCTAGTCTCAGTTTGAAGGCCTGAGGACCAGGCGATCCAACAGTATAGCTCCAGTCCAAAGGTCAGTAGGCTTGAGGCTCAGGAAGAGCCTATGTTTCAGTTTGAGTCCAAAGGCATCAGTAAATCCATATTCCAGCTCTAAGGCAGTCAGGTAGGAGACGTTCCCTTTACTCTCTGGAGGGTCAGTCTTTTGGTTACTCAATCCTTCAACTGGTCCCGCTTGTATTGGAGAGGGTCTGTTTTACTCACTCCACCAACTTGTAAAAAATTAATAAACAGAAACTTCAGTTAAGCGGAGTCGAGAGACCAGACGGGGATGCTCTCTCACCCTGTGACAATAGCAGAGACCATTAAGAAGAAGAAAGACTCCTCGTCTTTCCTGGCAAGGAGTCAGCCAATGAAAAGCCATGGATGGGCTCTTTGTTTACCATATCTCTCCCAGCTTCCTTTTCCCCTCCATAAAAGTGTTCTCCTTCCTTTTCCATGTGGGAACTTGTACATGGCTCACCATGGTTACAGACCCTGAACTGCAGTTCTCTACTGATCCCAAATAAATCTATCTTTTCTGGAGAAAAATCTGGCTGTCTATTGTTTTAGGTCAATGTTTTGGAGGCCTGTACAGGGACCCCTCACAGCTCGAGGGCTGTTGAGCTGGTGAGCAAAAGGTCCAGTACCCACAAATGAGACCTTTGTCACTCGCTGCTTTTCTCACCGAGCCTACTGTTTGAAGGTACATCCTTCTCTTGGATTCAAGCTCATGCATTCCTTGCATGTGAACCTCTCCAAGCTTTACTGGGGATCCATTTAAGGGTTCTGCCTTTCTGGTTAGGCCGTGTTTTGTATGCGAGTACTCATTTGGCTCTTCAGGTCTGATTTTGAGATCACACCATTTCCCTGAAACTGGCTAGCCTCTGGCCTTTTCCATTAAGAACAGGGGTTGCTTCTCCTGAAGCTGTCTAGCCTCTACCCATTCCTTTGTGAACAAGTGTTTTTTATCTGAAACGGTGTCAGGTTTTCAGCTTTTGGCCTACTCCTTTGGAAAGCTGTCTTCTGGACACTGGCTAAAGAAAAGGTCTCTGGCCTGGCTCCTCCAAGACCAAACTGTCTCCTTAAGACAGGCTGGGGTTAGCTTGCACACTATTTGAATTGAGCCATTTGTGCTGTAAGCTGTTTAAGCTGCTTGAAAATTGTTCTTTGCTCTAGAGGAAAAACCTCTAGAAAATGGGATCCCACGTATCTAAGTATTTTGAGGGTGCTCCTCTCACAAAGGCTCTGGACAGTTTTATGTTTAAAAGCCGAGGTCCTTCCTCATGCTCATTCCTAACTAAAATAAACATGCATGGGGCTTCCCTGGGGGCGCAGTGGTTGAGAATCTGCCTGCCAATGCAGGGGACACGGGTTCGAGCCCTGGTCTGGGAAGATCCCACATGCCACGGAGCAACTAGGCCGATGAGCCACAATTACTGAGCCTGCGCGTCTGGAGCCTGTGCTCTGCGACAAGAGAGGCCGCAATAAGTGAGAGGCCCGCGCACCGCAATGAAGAGTGGCCCCCGCTTGCCGCAACTAGAGAAAGCCCTCGCACGGAAACGAAGACCCAACACAGCTAAAAATAATAAATAAATAAATAATAATAAAAAATAAACATGCACGACTAAAGGCAATTTAGAATATCAGCGGCCACTATGGGAAACTTGTGAAATCCCCAAACTTAATTTCCTTGAAACTGAATTGGACTATAATAGCTCAAAATTTTCCAGAAGTGAGTGGACTGCTTATTCCTGTTGGTATTTTGAGGTTTCTCAACTTTTCAGGAGCCTAAAATTGCCCTTCTGCATAATAAGATTTTTTTTTTGAATTATTTTTAATGACTATTTTAATTTTTTTTTTGATTGATTGATTGATTGCTATGTTGGGTCTTCGTTTCTGCGCGAGGGCTCTCTCCAGCTGTGGCAAGCGGGGGCCACTCTTCATCGCGGTGCGCGGGCCTCTCACCATCGCGGCCTCTCTTGCTGCGGAGCACAGGCTCCAGACGCGCAGGCTCAGCAATTGTGGCGCACGGGCCCAGTTGCTCCGCGGCATGTGGGATCCTCCGAGACCAGGGCTCGAACCCGTGTTCCCCGCATTAGCAGGCAGATTCTCAACCACTGCGCCACCAGGGAAGCCCCATAATAAGATTTTAAGATTAACTGAGACAAAAAATATTTAAGAAAAACAAAATGCCTGCTGAAAGCTCAGGCTCTTCTTCCTTGGTTTCTTTCTCTCAGCCTCCACGTCTGGCTCCATCTCCCTCCTTCCCTTCCACACCCCCCCAAACCCTCAAATTCGCCATACTAATGCTCCCAGCAAACTTCCCCTTTTCTCTGAAACTCTCCCTACTCCCTTTTCCTCTAAACTTATCAGAACCTGTCCCTTTAAAATTAAGTCTTCTGAGGATCCAGAGGCTAAACTCTTCATTTCTTAGACTTCCTGGGTTAAAGCTGAGCTGTGAGCCATAGTAAAGATTTTCCTAACATAACTGAAGAAATTCCTCACGTTTGCTGAAGAATTTAATATAGTCATTCAAATTTATCAACATGGTTTCTCTGACCTGTATCAGCTAGTTCTTTTGCTTCTCTGTGAAAGGGTGAAAGCCAGGACTAGCCCTGAATGAAAACTACTAATTGGGAAAATCCTGAAAGGTCTCTAGAATTACAACCCGGAAAACAGACCACTAACTTATATGGTCAATCGGCAATCATTAGACAACTTCAGAAAGCAATTACTATTGATTGGAACAAAATTCAGACTAGCACAAGAAAATCTTCTGAACCTACTATTAAGTATTACTATCAACTGTAGATTGTTTTTTAAAAAAATCTGGTCTTCCATCAAATGTTGATTCCACCCAAACTAGCTTTTAACTGTATGTTTATTAATGGACTGAACTGAGACTTTTCCTTTCTAGTAAAAAAGGACCAGGAAGGAACGAGAAACTCTGTTCACTTCAGACTTAGTTAATCTGACAAATCAGCTCTCTCATACTCTACATGAGTCACTTCCAAGAGAGGCTGTTAAAATTCTTAATCTTCAACTCCAGTAAATGAAGGCTCCTAAATGAAACCAAATCCTCCTAGTTTTTGCTGTTATTGCAAACAGCCAGAAGATTGGGAAAGAGATTGGTACAAATAAGCACTTTAGGTGCCCTCAGCCCTCAAACCAGCTTTTCCAGCATACTCCTAATTCTCAATGACTGGGCTCCAAGGAACTACAGGGGCTCTTCCCAGTCCTTCCTCTTAATTGGCTTGGAGAAACATCTCTCCAGACTGGAGATAAATCTCTTCCAGTCCTAATGGACAACAGAGCCACTCTCTTGGTGCTCAACCCCACTACTATAAAACCGTCCCTACCTCCCAGTACTAAAATAGTTCAGATAGTGGGAATCTCTAATAAACCTCAAGAGGATCCTGTCTCTGAACTTATTTCCTTTTGTTTAGGCCCTTTGGAAGATACACACCCTTTTCTCCTCTGCCCTTGTCCACTTATTAGGTCAAGACTTCTAAGAGAAGTATTATGCTGGAATAAGATAATTCTAGAAATTGATAGTAGTCATCAATGTAACCAACCAGGTGAACTAAATGACACTTTGACATGTTTTATTTGTTCTGCCTCTGACAGTAGGTACTAGAACTGATTCTGGAAACACTGATTATTTGTTCCTGTTGAATCAGCTGCCACTTTCCTTATGGGCAAAATCTCCAACTATTGTTGGCAAATTTCACAATGCGCCTCCCATCAAGATTCAAACAGACCCCTCAAAACTTCTTCCCATTATTAATCATATGCTATATGTAAAGAAGACCTTCAAGGTATAAAGGACATAATGGAAGATTACAAGGCTCAAGGTCTCCTTATCCCTTGTACTAGCCACATTAACACTCCCATTTTACAGGTGGGAAAACCTAAGTACTGAGGGTGAAAGTTTGTCCAGGACCTCTGAGCAATAAACAACATTGTTATCCCTTGACACACTGTTACTCCTAATTCTCATACATTACTAATATCTATTCCCACAAAAGTAAATTCTTTACTCTAATTGATTTATGCTGTGCATTCTTTAGTATTCCAGTTGATGGAGCCAGCCAATACCTTTTTCCCTTCACTTAGTAAGAAAAACAATTCACCTAGACAGTAATGCTTCAGGGTTACACTGGGAGTCCTTCTTATTTCTCCCAAATCCTAAAGGCTGATCTGGATGATACACACCCTTGAGTTTCTTAAGTTCCCTAGAGTTTCTACTCTGTTGCAATATGTGGATGATTTGCTTCTTTGCTCTTCTTCTCAAGCCTCCTCCCAGGAAAAGAACATCCACTTGCTAAAACTTTTAGCCTTAAAGGGACATAAGGTCTCCAAAGAAAATTTGCATTTTGCCCATCTGGTTTTGGGCATCTGATATCAGAACAAGGGGTACACTTAGATCCAGATGGACTTCATAGTGTCCTAAGTTTCCCAAACCCAAAACTAAGCACCAACTGTGAGGCTTTCTTGGGCTAGTTGGTTATTGCCAAAATCGTATTCCAAATTTCTCTCTTATGTCCGAACCTCTATATGTTTTACTCAACAATAACAAATCCGACCCAATTTTATGAGAAGAACCAGATGACATGGTCTTCAAGACCTTAAAAAAAGTTAAATGGAATAGAATATGAAAAAGAATGTGTGTGTGTATATATATATATATATATATATATATATATATATATATATACCATTGTTTTTCAGCAGAAATTAGCACAACATTGTAAGTCAACTATACTTCAATAAAATAAATTTTTAGAAAAAGTTTGATGAACCCGCATGCCCTTGAGCATCCAATTATCAGACTCCCTTTTTCCTCTTTGTATATTAAAATGAATGCCCTAAGGTACTCACACAAATACATGTAGACTAGCATTGACCTATAGGATATTACCACCAGCAACTAGCCCTCTGGCATGGGGCTACCCCCACACCCCTTGCCTTACAGCCATTATATCCACTGCCCTTTTGGTTAAGTTCACTGAGAAAACCATTGTGGGATCCCCTTTAACCATTTTTGTACCTCATGCAGTAGAAGCTGTCTTGAATTCTCATCACGCTCAACATTTCTCAGGCAACCACCCCAACTTCTATGAAGTCCTTTTGTTAACTGATCCTCACATAACTCTTTTACATGGTAGTAACCTTAACCCACCTACTCTTCTCCCCTATGTCACCAACGAAATCCTTTATGACTGCTTAATGCTGATGGATCACCTCCTGACTCCTTGCAATGATCTATAGAAAATTCCACTGGGTAACATTGACCCTTCATGCTTCACTGATTGTTCTTATTTAAAAGGTGACGATGGGTATGCTATCTTAACTCCTTTTGATGTTGTCGAGGCAGCATCTTTACCTATGGCTACCTTAGCCCAACAGGCTGAATTATATGTTCTCACACAGGCTAGTACTTTTGAAACTGAACAGGACTCTGTGGGGCTCCTGGGCACGGAAACCTTTCTGTGTCCCTGTTTATTGTTTGTAGGGAACAGATTCCAACCTCCATGACCTTCCCTGAATTCCAAAGCACATATTCAAACAATTGTTAATCAGGGAAGGGAGGAGATGGAGAGACAAGAGAGGAACAGCCAAGAAACAATAGTATAGCCCTGGGGCAGGGTCCTGGTTCTGCCCCAAGAGATACACATAACAATATCTTTTAGCTCTTTATAGATCTAAAACCCCCAGCAAATGGAAGAGGTCAGCATTCTTCATTCCAGATTAAAGGAATCAGAGAAGCTCTTCAATAAGACCACCTGAGGCCAGATTAAAGGAACCACAGAAATTTATCAGATTACCTGAGACCAGATTAAATGAGTGCAGACCCTGCACACACCTTAATCTTATTAGCAACCCCACCCTTTAACTGTTTGTTATAAAACTTTTCACCAAATCCTCCCAGGTTGGGACGCATGGTTTTTGCCTTTGCCTCACAAAGCAATAAAGCTATTCTTTTCTTCTTCACCCAAAACTCTGTCTCCAAGATTCGATTCAGCACTGGTGCACATAGGCTGAGTTTTTGGCATCACTTTGGCCAAGGACAAAACTGCCAATAATTTTACTGATAGTAGATATGCCTTTGGAGTAGCTCATGATTTTGGAATGTTGGGGAAGCAACATGGCTTCCTTATTTCCTGTGGAAACATAAGTATAAATGGCTCTTATGTTCAGGAATTATTGAATGCAATACTTTTACCTGCCACTTTAGTTATTATTAAGATTCCAGAGCATTCTAAACTTGACTCTCTAGAAGTTAGGTGAAATCACCTTGCTGATAATTCTGCAAGGAATGCTGCCCTTAGAGGGACCGACAGCACCCAAGGCTCTGTCATGGTCCAAAGAGCTATTTCCCTAAATAATAATTTAGAAAAACTGGCTATAGAAGTCCAACAATTGGCCTTAGAAAAGGAAAAACAAGTTTAGAAATTCAACAATTGTTGGTTTGATAAAAAGAAGAAGCTCTGGTTTGGGGCAAATAACAACCCAGTCCTATCAGAGGCTAAAATTCCCACTCCTCACCACTGTACATGCATTAAACCATTGGTCTACTGGCAAAATGATAGCCTCGTGAATTAATATTACTGGGAAAACATTAACAAGGCTGCAGAAAGTGCCACCTAACTTGTCCCACTAGTCTGAAGTACAACCCAGGAAACCTGTTTGTATTGCTCCTGGACATTTTAAACTGCCTAATGAACGATTTGAGGTCTGTCAACTGGATTTCATATAACTTCTTTTGTCTAATGGATATAGTTATGTTTTAGTCATGGTCTGTATATTTTCACACTGAACTGAAGCCTTCCTTGCAGACAGGTTATTGCCTCTTCCATGGTTAAAGTCCTATCTGTTTCAGGTCAATAAAATGAAATGTTAATCTCATTTAGAAACACCATCTCAGACACGCTCAGAATACTATTTGACTGAATGTCTGGGCATACTTTAGCCCAGTCAAGTGGACACATAAAGTTGACATATTACACTCTCCCAATTTTTTTCTCCATAATTTAAATATTTTACTCCCCCAAATTATAGCTGCTTTGGGGATAAGAATTAAGAAGGGGCATGAAAAAAATACATTTAATCAGATATTTGAATTTTAAATAATTTACAGAAGTCCAAAGGACTATTTCCAATATTTTTCCTCTAAAGATCCACCAATAATTCTATGTTACTTTTATGGAGACTTCATTATAATTAACTTAATTATCTTCTCCAAATGAACAAAAACTGTCTTAGTAGCATCACCTACATTGCTCACATATATATTTTAATGAGATATTATTGGAATATCTTGTAACTGATGCTGGTTTATCAGCTAAGTTGCTATTTTGATGTTTAAAATAACATCTACTGTTTAAAAATATTGTATAAAATAATTAAGTTTAAAATGCACAATTCAACAAATATCTCTTGTTGATATGTCTGGGAGGGAATGCACTTTATTGGTGAATAGATGGGTAGTGATAACTAGAACATGGATGATGAATATTTCTAGGTAAACAACATACAGTATAGGAAATATTATCAAGCTACTCTCAGTCACAAACAAATGGTTGATATTAATTTGCTAGTCGTGTTTACAACAAACCAACATAGAGTGATTTCTGGTGCAGTTATAAATACTATATTATTTAACACATTTAAAAAATCTATTCAATAATACTACTGCCTAGAGGAGGTATTAAAGAATTGTCAAAATAATAATGTCTGTCCTATTTACAACAAGCATCTATATAATTCACAATTTAAAAATAAGTATTTTAAACAAGATTTGTGAGTGATTCAGGCTGCCCTTTCCTTATTCTAGATATCAGCTTTATTGTGGTGTGATTGACTTCCATTAAACTGCATGAATTAAAAATGTATAATTTGACAAGTTTTGATCTATGGATATACCTGTGAAGCCATCACCATTGTCAAAGTAATCAACATATCCATTATCTCAAAAAGTTTCCTTAGGTCCCTTCCTAATCATTTCTTATTGCCCACCTGCCCATCATTTTCAGGAAACCACTCATCTAATTTTGTTCACTAGACATTAGTTAGCATTTTGTAAAATTTTACATAAGCGAAGTTACTTGTAGTGTATATTCTTTTGTCCGACTTCTTTCACTCAGTATAATTATTTTGAGAGTAAGCGTGTTGTGTATTATCAATAGGTCATTTCATTTGATTGTTGAATATTATTCCACTGTATGTGTATACCACAATGCGTTTATCCATTGATCTGTTGATGGACATTAGAGTTGATTATTACAAATAAAGCTGCTAACAACATTTGTTTATAAGTTATTTTATGGACATGTGCTTTTATTTCTCTTGAGTAAATACCTAGCAATAGAAGGGATGACTCATAAGTGGAGATATATATTTAACTTTTTAAGAAACTGCCACACTGTTTCCAAAGTGGCTTTATCATTCTACATTCTCAACAGCAGTGTATGACAGTTCCAGTTCCTCCACATTCTCGCAGAAACACTTGGTGTGATTGGCCTTTTTATTTTAAGCCATTCTGATAGATGTATAACAGTATTTCATAGCAATTTTACCTTATATATTTTTTAATGGCCAATGATGTTCAGCATCTTTTCATAGGCTTATTTATCATCTATATATATTCTTTGGTAAAACGTCTGTTCAAACCCTTTGCCTCTTTTTTTTTTTAATTGAAAAATCCAACATCCATTCTTGTTAAAAACTTTCAGCCAACGAGGAATAGAAGTTAACTTCCTCTACCTGATAAAGCATCTATAGCTAATATCAAGATCTATAGCTAATACCAAACTTAATGGTGAAAGTATGAATGCTTTTTCACCAATATCAAAAACAAGACAAAGATGTCCACTCTCACTACTTCTCCTTAACATTGTACTTGAGACTCTGGCCAGAGAAATCAGAAAAAAAAAAAAAAAAAAAGTTAATAAAGAAAGAAGAAAAATTGCCTCTATTCATAGATGACATGATTATCTATGTAGAAATTCTAATGGAATCTATTTTTAAAAGTTACTAGAACTAATAAATGAGTTTATTAATTAAAGTTCCATACACTAGCAATAAAATTTTAGAAATTAAAATATATCATTTCTAATAGTATAAAAGTATAAAATATTTAGGAATGAAACTGATTAAAAAAATATGAAATACCTGCTCCCTGAGAACTGATGAGAACTGCATAATATTGCTGAGAGAAATCAAAGAAGACTTAAATAAATAGAGAGATATACCATGTTCATGGGTCTGGAGACTCAATGATTTTAAGATGTAAATTCATCCTAATTTTCTCTATAGATTAAAGAAAATTCCAATTAAAATCTCAGCAAGTTTGGTAGAAATTAGAAAATTGATTCTAAAATTTATATGGAAATGCAAAGTACCTACAAGAGCCAAACAACATTAAAAAAGAAAAACTAAGTTGGGGAATTAATATTACCTGATTTCAAGACTTATTATAAAGCTACAATAATCATGACTGTGTTTTTGTTGTTAAACTAGAGAAATGGATCAAATAACAAAAAACAAAATCTAGAAATATATCTATATACATGGGTGTATATATGTGTGTGTGTGTATATGTATATATATATATAACTGATTTTCAAAAAGAGGTATAAAAGTAATTCAGAGGAGTTAGGATAGTCATTTCAACAATGATGATAGAGCAATTAGATATCCATAGGTGAAAAAAATAATAAACTTTGTTCTATACCTAAAAATGTATACAGAAATGAACTGAAAATGAAATATAAACATAAATGTCAAAACTTAAACAATAAAAATCATCTAAAAGGAAGTTTTAAGACACAAAGAGAAGGTTTTTCATATGAAATGGAATAACAAGAGATGCTTATCTCCTCAACAATAATAAGGCAGGAATTATGAAGAATAATGATTTTTTTTCTTAGCTGAGTCCTGAAAATATCCACAATTATTGAGGGAAGATGTAGAGGAGGGGTGAGGAGGCAAGCTGATGAGACAAACAGGTTAAGTCCTAGTCAATGATGGAAATTACCCTACTTTGTCTTAAAAGGGATGAATTTTTATTCCTTCTGTTTTTATTTTCACATGAGTATTTAATGCCTTTAAGAATTGTAAAGTTGGTGAGTGGGTCCAGTCTTGACATTCATCAGAATAAAATTCATCTATCAATTCAGTGATCTGAACTTTCATTTTTAATAAAAGTATTTATTCAAGAGATAGAGAATAGTAGTAGTAATGATGAAATATTTTTATAGAAGATGTCAAAATTTCAGATGGTATGATGTTCTGGCCATCAAGTTGATTATTTAAAAAATTCTAGCATTTGATATTCATTTTTTACTTTAAGTTTTTTTAATTTCCTAAAGGATGTAGACCTGGAGTATGTGATGAAGTGAAATGTTATACATAATGAATAATTCCTGTATGAATGAATGAATATTTCAGATCCTTCCTGACTGACAGTAGTAGCAGGACGAATGCAGATGAAGCAGAGCATTAGCAGATTCAGACGTGCTACAGAAGGTATAGATAGGGAAGCTGGGGGACATTATGGTCCTAAATACCAACACTGGGAAAAATAAACCTTTTCTACATGCCTTTGGGAGTTAAAATATGAACTAAACATTGTTTTGCATCTTTACACTCATTTTCAGGAAAAATTTCACATGCATTATGATTTTTTAGGGATAACCTCTATGAATACTCAGAAAATATTAGAAAATTTAAAATAAGACAGATTGAAACAGACTTAAAACAAAATACCAGGGGCAGAAGTTATAGGGCTTTCTACCTCTGAAAGGAGCCCAGAGTCTTCTATTTTTCTATGCTGTCATCATCAGTGCTGATATCCACTATCAAGTCCACTCATGCTTCAAGGTGGTTACCAGGATATTGGGTCTGCACCTTCATACAACAAGATGGGGAAAACGGCAGAAAGGGTTCATTTTCAACTGAGTAAGTTTTCTTTAAGGAGCCTTTTGAAAGTCAAATACAGCACTTCTGTTTACATTACATTAATCAGATTCTGTGTTACATGGCCACACCAAGCTGCAAGTGTGGCTGGGTGATGCCATCTTTGCTTGGCTTTGCTGATAAATTTAGTGCGCCCTTGCATGGGGAGAGGAGAATGGATATTGGGTAGGCAACTAGAAAGCTCTGCAGAAATCTCTACGATTATTTTACCACACTAAATTTTCATATCTCTCTAAATGTACTGAAATGCCAAATTACCAGTTAAGAACACTCGTCCTTGAATTTATAAATGTATACACATGACCAAGTATCCAATCACAATGCTGAAGACAATCTGTGTTTGTTTTTCCACATATGTGCTTGGAGAGTACTTTTTAAATACCTGCCTTAGTGTCATAATCAAATAGTATTGTATGTGTTTATATAATTGTAACCACTTCAGCATGAATCACTGCAGGCCACAAACTATATTTTATGTGTCTGTATCAGACAGCTGTTGCTATAATACAAACAAAGCTACAAAATTTCAGTAGCATATAACAATAACTTTTTTGTTTGTTTTTTTCCCTTATGCCTCTGTGAATTGGTTAGGGTAGCCTTTCTGATCTCAGCTACGCTGGCTCATTTACCTGTTGGCTGATCTAGCCAGAGCTTAGCAAGGTGGTTCTTCAAGTGAACAAAGGTGGCAGTGGACAAAGAGAACAATCTGAACTCTGTAAGCCCCTGGTTGTGTCACATCTACTAACATCCCACTTGCCAACCAAATCACGAGTCCAAAGTCAAGAGACATGGAAGCATATTCCTTTGTGAGTGGAATTGTTAAATTACCTGGAAAAGGGCAAGGCTATAAGGCAGGGTGAAGATCTGGGACCAGTAATGCAATCTACCACAGTTCAAATCTCCAGGACAAAATTTAGGGCCTGACCCATAGCAGAACTCATTGAGTAGATATAAAGAAAGTGTATGAATCAGGGTTCTACAGAGAAAGAGACCAATAGGATAAATATGTGTATATAATGGAAGATTTATTATTAAATAATAATAATTTATTATTGGGTCACACAGTGATAAAGGCTGAGAAGTCCAACCATCTGCCGTCTGCAAACTAGAGACCCAGGAAAGCTGGTGTGAGTCTGAATATAATATAATTCACTCTGAGTCTGAAGACCTGAGGCCCTGGGTGTAAAGCTGATGGTGTAAATCCCAGGCCAAGGGCAGGAGATGAGATGAGATGTCCCAGCTGACCAGTGAGACAGGAAAAAAGGGACAAATTCCTCTTTCCTTTGACTTTTGTTCTATTCAGACCCTCAACAGATTGGATGATGCCCACCCACATTGGGAGGGCAATCTACTTTACTGAGTCCATGGATTCAAATGCTAATCATATTAGGAAACATCCTCATAGGCACACCCAGAAATAATATTTAATCTGGCACCCCATGGCCAGTCAAGTTGACATATAAAATTAACCATCAGAGAAAGGAATACATTTTAAAACACCACTTTGTTCAGGTTTCTTAACTCCACTGCTTTCAAAGTGTTTCCTAAACACAGTTTCACCTTATTCCTTAAAAATAATCAGTGAAGTTTAATATATACCAGTTTTCCAATTCTTTAATGTTAAGAAATTATTCATATTTTCCCATCTGAATCCCACCCACTATAGGTCACGCAATTGGATCACCATTTTGTCAAAGTCTTCCCTTGTGCTAGAATTAGCTATAAATACAAATGAAAACTAAGCTATGGGTCATAAATCAAGATTCATTAAAGTCCCAACATTATAGGATTATTGTGAGGAATAAATAAATTTATATACATAAAGCATTAAAAATAAATGCCTGGGAATAACAATCACTCAATTTATATTATATTATTGTTACAACAAGTGTTTCTTAAGTGTGTATTGTTTGCAAGGCAATGTTCATAGAAGGTATAATATTAAATTAATAATAATTGAATCAAAATTGATATTTTATTTTTCAAACATTTCATGGTAGGAATCTCTGTTTTCCCACTTACAAGCTATATGACTTGGGCAGATTACTCAGCTGCTATGATTGTCAGACATATTATTATATACATAATTCATATGTGATTTAAAATGAGATAAACATCTGAAGTGCTTTGCAATGTACTTGGCCTATATTAGGCACTAAATAAATATTATCTTATTTTTCTCCTTCTTTTGTGCATCAGTCAGAATCAAGTCAGTAGACAAAAACTGCATCAGTTACTTTACCAGATAGAATTTAATATATACAGTTGTTAACTATGTACAAATTTGTTAACTCGGTAAATTTTTAACTTTTCTGTTTCACCAGATGAGAACTATAAGGTATCACATAAGCGGCAATCACAGGAAGTAACTACTATCTGATGCTGGGGATGCATAAGGAGTGGGTTCTGTTAATGTTGGAAAAACTGCAAGGTGGATTCAGATGCTGCTACAGGGAGGAGCTGCTGGTTCTGGGGTGAAGAAGCACTGCTGGGGTGAAACTCTTCAGAACCACAGTGTGAAAAGGGACCAGCAGGAAGCAAATAAGAAGGAGCATGCCCCTCCTCCTCCAGTTTTGCAGTCTCCCAGCACTATGGCCTCTTGGAAGAAATGTGGTTTGTCAGGTCCTAGTCCTAGTATTGCAAAAGAGAGGGTAGAAGGGAGAGGAAGCTGGAGTTGAGAGCAGAGAGCTTAATAGATGGCCCACTTTGGTCTCCTTCTTCAGATCCCTTTATTTTTTTCCTCTTTCTTTCCTTGATACCTTCTTTCCTTCATTTCTTTCTTCTTTTTATCCTTTTTAAAATCGTCTTTCCTTCTATCTTCCCTCCCTCCCTTCCTTCCTTCTTCCCTTCCTTCCCTCCTTCCTTCCTTCCTTCCTTCTTTCCTTCTTGAATGTCAATCTTGCAAGCTTGAAAAGACATGTATATAAGTAGGCTATTATTTTTTATGTAATAAAGAGATACAGAAAATTATATGTGAGTTCAGAGAATATATGAGATCATTAAAAAAAAAAAAAGTATGGTTCCAGGCACTTTCCATGATCTTATTCATTTTATTAAAATCTCACAATAACAGGATCTAAGATTTGAACCCAGCTTTTTCAGACTCCAGTTGTCATGTTTAGTTTTTCCCCTACCTCACAGATCCCAGTTCATTTGGATAACTGAGAATGAATAATTCAGTCACTGCCACTTGAACTAGGTAGGCCTCAAAGAAAAGTGAAAATGTAGATAAGTTGAAAATATAGAACATCATAAACACTACAGATTTGTAAGTGGAATAAGACAAGAAGTGTTCCACAAATACTATGCAATAAAGTTGATAAATTTAAAATGTATAAAATAATTCCAGTATTAAAGAAAATAATTATTTGGGGAAAATGTTTCTTTCAGCTTTCTTAACATATAAATGCTGAGAATTTTTAAGAGGAAATATGAAAGATAACATCTCTTATATACCAGATTGTAGTTTAAAAGTTAATTAACTGTACTTGGCAACTAAAACATTCAAGGTAGCTTTCCTTAGAATGTTGAGTTGTTCATTAACTTGTGTGTTGATACCAATTTCAAAAGCTCATAATATTATCTTGTTTGGGAGGATTAATATCAACTAGTGTATTCCCTGGTAAAGAGATGACCTGCACTCAGATTTATAAAAATAAAAATACAACTGCATATTGCAATCACCAGAGATGAAAAAAAACAATTACTTTTCTCTTTGTAACTGCATTTGAAAGTTTCACAAAATATGCGTATTAGAATAAGTATACTCTGCCTGTCGCTAAAATCACCTAAAATACAAAAGCATGAGTATAAAAAATGATTAAAATAGTGCTTTATGATGATAGTTTACAGCCATATTTATAAATATACAAGCATCCTTAAATGAGAGTAAAAATATCAAAAGATTCTTGTTTAGTTCAATATTTATCTGTCACTACGTTATCATAAACTTCAGCTGGACTACTTTTTGGTGTTAGGGATTAGAAGAGGTCCAGGAGATTATAGGTCCAAAACTGAAGGCACAGGTAAACCCGCCAAAGTGGAGAGAGAGAGAGAGTCTTAGAGAAGAGAAAGAAAGAGGAAAATCACTTTGATTATCCTGGATATAGGTGGAAAGGGATAGCAGGTTAAGTGATAATCATGAAAATTTAATCCTTTAGTCTAATTTTTACACGTTAAATACAAATTCTATTTCTATACCTTCTTGCTAAGATTTCCTAATAAATACTGCATTTGAACAATTAAAATTTAGTTTTCTTTATTTATCCAGCTCAATATCCAATGGAGATTATGGTCACATTACTAATAAAGAGAAAAAATCTTCAATAAACTTAAATTGTATTAGGGACTTCAGGTAACTGTCACTGCAAAATAAGGTTCTTTGGGCTACTCAGGGATCGATTGTGATTCTCTGTCTTTCTGGATATACAACCTAGTTCTTTGTACATAAGAACTTCAAATTAAAAAAAAATATATATGAATATTATATTGTTATTCAATGATCATAGACCACTGCATTGAACAGTTGAAACTGATTTTAGCCAGTCTGTGAGATAAGAGAGGAGGAGGGTAAGGAGGAAGTCAAGTGAAATGCATTGAAAACTGTTTTATCTCTGGCACCAAGTCATTGACCTAGAGTCAAATTCAGAAGAAAGATTTCTTACTAGGCATCGCCTCTAGGAGCGAACAAAAACTATGTTCACTAAATTCCTAACATGAGACTCCTTGTCTCACAAGGAAACATGTAACCAGTTGCAGCATATCTGGGGTCACTATCTGAGTCTGGTGAGCACCGATGCTGAGCCACAGAGCTATGGAGCTCTCTCCATCCTTACTTACCTCTATCCCCTCCCCTAGTGCCCCTTTTTACTGCCTTCAAATCCATGGACTTCTGGTCACTGGATGTACTACCCTGGTTTACCATTATCTGCAATATACCTTATTGCCATCTTATTATAAATTCTGTACTCATCATTTACAATACTATCAGATACTTCATCTCCCAGGAGCAGAAACATAAACATACACACCAGGTGTACTCTTAATATTTTAGCTATCAATCTGTAGCTGCCAGTGCCAACCTCTATTCCCTTAACCCCCTCAGCTTTGCAGGACAGCTGCTATATATATCAATTTTTTCCTACTTTATGAAAATGTGTCTCTACTTGAGAGCTTTCTCTGGCTGCAGAGCATGACCAGCTTATGCCGAGGACAGAGAGGAAGTGCCAAGAAGCTAATGCTCCAAAGTAGGGATGTAGTGGATTATATGCTAGCTTCTATCAGAGAACATAGTAAAATTTCCATTTAACATATAGCAGTGACTGACTGCCCCCTGATCATTGTGTTCTTTTCATGTTGACAAACTGAAGTTTTAGATTAAAAGTTTAGATAAGTGTTACTATCATGCCTGTGATTTTTGACATTGATTATTATAGGGGATGAGCAGTGGTCTTACATAATGGAAAAACAAGAGTATGTCTGTGATACAAGATATTTGATTGAGTATCTCATGAGGTCTCTATGCCCAGGGATAAGAGTGAATAGGAAATTATAGCAACCAGGGCCTCACAAGGACATGGTAAACTAAAACTCAGTCCTTTCTATTGCATCCTATGTCCAAGATCTGTGTCACCTCACTAGTCAAGCAACCTAGATGAGCAGAAGTGCTAGGTAAATATGAAGAAACTAGAAAAAGTGGTAGACGAAAGATAATGAATATTAGTTATGTTCTTAGAATGGACTGTGTCAGTTTAAACTCTAGTTTTGATAACTCTTTTGTGGCAGATCTTATTTTCCTAGGAATCATAATCATCCATTACCTTGAAGAATCAGTGAAGGCCTCAGTGGATGTAATGTCTAAATGGTGCAAGGCATAGACTGCACGATGAACATAAGATGTGCTTGTTGCTTCACTCAAGTTCCCTTAGTTCACCCTAGAAGATAATTGTGACTGAGGCGGAGTCACACTATACGCAATGCTTTCCTACATGAGGTACTTATATCTCTCTGTTTGACAGTTTTCCTTGGTTACATGAGCAAGACCAACCCGCCTGTAGGACAGTTTGGAAGTGCCAAGGGACTAATGATTGCAGTAGCAAACTTCAAACAATGAGGAGGAATGTTGGTGAATAAACAACCAACCTTACTCATCCGTCAGGGTACTATTCTGAAATATTTTCAATGCAGTTACTCATTGGCATTGAACTCTGGTTCCTGCAGTAGTTATTAATGTGTGTATAATGGTCATTAATGTATCTTTTATTCGTTATCCCCCCTTACCCATCTTACTTTCCTAGTCTCTCACCATGCTTCTGGATTACCTTCCAAATAAAGTCTTAGTACAGAAGCACTTCTCTTAGGAACTACTTTTCAGGGAACAAAAATTAAGACACCATCATCATACAACTTACTATTGGCCTCTTTGACTACCAAAAGTCCAACTTATAGAGAGATATTTGGTTGAGTAAAAATTACATCCACATGACCTACAATGAAAATAAAATATCCATAATTTATAGACAAAAGTACTCAATGAAGGAAGTAAAACACTTATGTATGACTGTGGAGTGATTATCAGAGCCAGATTCATGAACGAGGTCAAGCCATTAAATTCATGACCAGACAAGAACACGAATCTTGATAAAGAAAATGAACATTTAATTTTTTTTAAATTAAATTAAATTTTTATTTTTTTATACAACAGTTTCTTATTAGTTATCTGTTTTATATAACTAATGTAAAATAGTGTATATACGTCAATCTTAATCTCCCAATTCATCCCACCACCACCATCACCCCCACCCCCCTGCTTTCCCCCCTTGGTGTCCATACGTTTGTGAAAACGAGCATTTTAAATGAACCATAAAAGGCAACTTACCAGAAAAGAGCTCCCTTTAAGGGCATTGACAGGACTTTGAGGTCACAGAGCCAACTCTACATCAAAAGTACATGTTCTTTGAGTTATATTTTCAATAGATTTGTTAGATTTACACTGTGTATCAAGGTAGCTCCCAAGGGTGAAGGTAATAGTCAGTTTGCTAAGGGTAGAAAGCAAAACTGTTTCCTGGGGAGGCCAGTGCCACAAATTAAATTCTTTGGCTTTAGCTCCTGTTCTGTCTTCTTTTATCATTTGACCCTTGCCCACAGGCTCAGCTCTGCCCACTGTTCAGGATCAAACATGCTTCTAGTCTGGACAAATTTAGAAAACTTGAATTCAGTTCCACAGGACGGTCAGTACACACACACACTTGCTGTCAGCCTTTTGTCTCAGAATAGCTCCATTCTCCCTCATTGCCATGACCCACCTCCAACCAGTGCACTAAGGCTGCTCTCCCCAGTCACAATGAAGCTGAAGATAAAACCCCACTCTCTCTTTTTACTTCTCTTTCTCAGATGTCCCCATGCTTCCTGCTTTTCAAAACTTGTTTCTTCCTGTCTTGATCCAATCTTAGTCCTTCTATCACTCAATGACTAGTCTTTTTTTCTGAGCTTTTTTTTCATTTCTTATCCTGCCTCATCCCAGAAATACAGGAAATCATGTTACCTATTATACATAATAGGTAACATTTACAATACGGATAAAAGAAAAAGAACAATAAAGAGGCAAGAACATCGTACAAGAAAATCAAAGATCAGGATACTTATTGCAATCAAGCTCATGATATAGATCTGAGCAGACAGCTGGTCTTTCACTCTATTTTCTGCTTCTGCAATTTCACCCACACTCCCTGTCTTGCCGAGTTAATATGCAGATGTCTTGCAAATGTGGATCTCTGTTACCAACCTTTCACCAAGGTACAGACCTGTATTTTCACAAGGCTTGCTAAACAATTCCAAAATTATTATTTGTCTCATTTTCAAACTCAGCTTATTCCACAACGAACGATCATTTTTGTTTTTACTTATCCTCAAATTCTATCATACCGTTAGCATCTCATTTAACACCTATGATCACCAAGGCATTGTTCTAGCCTCTGGTGATACAATAGTAAACAGAATTTTACTGCCCTCAAGGAGTTTGGTATTTATTGCAGCAAGCTGTCTCATGAGAACCCTCACCTGAGTCACCAGGGAAACCACAGACTTGATCTTTTCGCCCTCAAAGACCTGCACTGGGATGACTTCCACATCTTTGGCGTGTCTGACAGCCTGTTAAAGAAGACAGTCACTCAGTCACCCAAAAATCAAATACCAAGACATCGTATCCAGACCAAAACAGTAGGTCCAAGCCAAGACTAGTAAATAGGGGCAGAGAGGAACAGGACCTGCCCATGACTTTCTTGGGAACTTAGCCAGTGAAAAAGAATATGTTCAATCTGAGCAAAGATAGCATGTGTAAGGAACTTAACCATGAACAGAAGGCACATTTGCTATCCAGCAAAAATTAAAGGTGACGGTCTAGTGCACACAAATCGACAAGTTCATCTCCATGTACGTTAATGTTAATGTTGTTTCTATGTTTCTCTACTGGGAAGATCTCTTTCCTCCTTTGCCTCTGTGTTCAGGCATCAGAGCATTATCTCACCTGATAGATCTGAATCCCTCAGATCTGTACTTTGCAACCACCTTATCACATGTGAATGTCCTTGACAATGTATACTGTGATACAGTCATCACATTGAAGATCCTTGGTGCAAATGTACAAGCTAAAGTCTCCATAAAATCTTAGAGCTTAAGTAGCATGAAAAGTCCTGGGCTGTCTCTTCATGGTGCAGCTTGTGACCATGGAGGCCTTAAGTTCCCTCCAGCAGAGGGGTCTGGGGTTAGGTGTGCAAGTGGCTGAGTTTCTGTAGCTCAGACCATAATTAAAGTATGAATTCAGTTCAGAACAAAACTTTAAGTTACAGATTTGTATATTAACCTCAGGCAATCAAGATGTTATTGCAGATACAGCTGTTGAAATGTGTTTATGTGAAGTTGCCCTCGTCTGTTCATAGTTCTTTTAAAGATAATAAGTAAAAACTCATTAAAAAAAAAAGACAAGTACAATTAATTTCTGAGTAGTGTTCTCAACTATATAGAAAGGAAGGCTAACACTAAGATATAAGGTAAAATACTCACAAGAAGCTCCATCAAGGTTGAAGTTTGAATGGAATGAAAAAGTTAGGTAAATAAAGAGGGAGAAGAAGCTGACAGGTGAAAAGGAGAAACACTTTTGGTAGAGGAAATGTTATAAGGCAAGGACTTGCTGTCCAAGGCACATAGAAGCTGATACTATGGCACTGGCTTTTGAGAAAAGAAAGAGCTTTACTGCAAGGTCAATGGGATAGGAGACAGGAGGCAAGGCTCTCAAATCTGTCTCCCCATCTGGGGTTCAGTCGAACTTGAGTTAGGGGAGGAGGGTTGGTGTACGGATGTGCTGGAGGGATAGGTTTTGATTAGAGGGCTTTGGAATTTGGCCATTTAAGGTAAGGTAGGATAAAGGGGCTTCAGTACCAGATCTTCCTGGACAGTGAATCCTTCCCTCTGAAAGGGTTCTTGCATTCAGGTTTTGGTCATGACCCAGTCCCTTGGTTCTGTTGGGGGGTAGGGGAGGCTTTGGTTCTGGGTGTTATTTATGGTCAAAATTTTCTCCTCTGCTCATGCTTCAGCTGCATGACTTGCAGTTTTGTCCTGTTGTCTCCAAAAAATAACCCGGTATCTTGTTGGAAACAGGGTAGGGCCAATTTGGGCTTTGTTTTGCAGTTTCGAAGTAGCTCAGGAGAAGGCACAGAGGAGAGGAAGAATGGTGCACTCAGAAAATGGTGAAGAAGTCACATTAATAAAAATATGGGGCATTTCTTTAAATGAGGCTGCCTAGGCTGAAAGAGAAGTGTCATTTTAATCTCCCCCACCTACCTACTTCTTTTAGCCAAGAAGCTATTTTGGACTTTGGGGTCTGGCTCCATTGTAGCTGAGAAGGTATTACCAAGTTATATGGATCCTAGAAAACAAGGAGTAATGATATAAAAAATCAAGAAACTGTGGAAAGCTTGTAAGGGTAAAGAAGTTCAGATAAGAATGAAGATTAAAGAAAAGATTTAAATTGTGAGCAGGAACCCAGCATAACAAGTAGGGGAGGCATATTGAGATTTAGCAATTTTTAGAACAGTTAGGTGCAGGAGTCAAACTCTTAGCAGAGTCAGGCTTGGTCTGCACTGACTGTATTACTAATGAAGTCTTGGCTCAGTTCTGGTCCCAGTGGATCCAATAGTTCCCAGAACTCTGATTAGAGTTGGAAGCAGTTGCAACCTCAAGTGAAAGTGTGACCTTTGGAAAATGCAACCTGGGACCTGGATTCTGATGTTACCATTCTACTAGTGGTACCAGTGTTCTCTAACACCTAATTTATTCTGATTACCACCATTCTCATTACACAGAATTTATTTAATTATTATTTATGGTCTATTGACTTCAAACCATTGTAAAGAAACAAGTACAATAAAACTGCTATTCCATTAAAATAATGGAACTATTAAAACAAAATGGAGACGAATATATCTGAAATTCAATTATTCCTATAATTTAACCCTTATTCATATATACTAATTCTTCCCCCTAAAATATCTTATAATACATTAACTAAACTATTTTTTTCTCTTCTTGATTTTCCTTGTCATTTCTACTTTTGCACCTTTGCTCATGATATTTACTTAATCAAAACATTCTCTCTGTGATATGTACTCATATTCATATTCATGTTTGTTATTCAACAGACATCTCAGATATAATATATATAGATAGCTCAAGTGAAGAAAGGCTCCATGAAGCCTTTCTTAATATTTCCATCCATATATTATCTTTCTTTCCTTTGACTCTCCATAACACTTTGTATATCTGTTAGCACGCTAAAGACATGATGAACCTATGATATACTTTATTCATTTGTGGTAGGTGCTGGGATGTACCACCAAGAGCCCTTCTCAGGGCTTTCATTGCTTCAGCTTCTGAGAGTGGGACAGCTGACAGCCCTCAGATGTTGTCCAGCTTTAAGGATTGCTTCAATCTGAGAAGCAGAGCCTCGCCCAAGGGTACACTCCCTCTGTTTCCTGCAGACTAAATCAATGATGATTCAGAAGTGCATATGAACACCAGGGCCATTTCTCCAAATGCAGACCACTTTGAAAGAGTTCCTTGTAGATCAGTTGCAGAGCCCTTCATTGAGATTGTATCACAGAACAACTCCTTCCCCTGCTTAATCCTGCTTTTGCCCTTTTCTTCCGTAGGTGTTAATCCTAAAAGTTTCCTCCATAAGACCTCTGTGTGTTACCTTTATCTCATAATGTGCTTCTTGGGGGGAATCCAAAATGTATTATCATTCATTCATTGAAACATATATCGAATTATTCATAAGGCAGGTATTCACTATGCAAGACATAGTCGTTAAGTGTGGTGGAAGTAACAAAGAAGAAACAGAAATTGCTCCTGCTTTCAAAATGCTAGGATGAGAAATGAGTGAAACGTGTATATGAAAGGCACCAAGTGATTAAAACACAGATAAATACCATGGGGATTCTGATACAGGAATCACACTTAAGCATTTCTTATCTCTTGGGAGGGCTTATCAGCTTTTTTATGGCAGTATGTTTTCATAGACTTTTTGCTACCCTGCTGTATCCAGTGACTTGAATAAAACTGATACTCAGTATGCAACTGTTGAATTGATCTCATATTGGATTGTTTTGAAAAAAATCAAAAATCTACAAGAAACATTCAACAAAGACTTCCTTACACAGTGACTCTGAGTAACTATGAATTAATTTGAATGCCCAGGGAGTCATTTTATTCTTGTGTTTATTTGTTACTGAAAACAAGAATTATAGCTAAATAACTCTGAGTCATAAATGTCAATGTTAAAACTTGAAAAAAGTGCTGAGGTCCACATAGACAGGAACAACATTTATAATTTCAAAGACTCTCCGATTGATTGGTTCAGTTTCCTAGACAGGTAGGTACTGCTCTCCATTTACAATCATACAGAAACTATTATATTCTGTATTTTTTCAATTCTAATTTGGTTCATCTCTAACATAACCTCTCTGCAAGGCTAATGCACAAGACCATTATTTATCTATTTTTTTACAACAAGTTGTTTAAGAGATTTTTGAGATGGTTATATGGGTCATTAAGTGCTTAGTCTAAAAGAAAGAGTTGTATGTCAATGTCCTGCAGAATTATCTTATTTAACCCAAAAAAATCTTGTTTAGAAGAAGCAAATAATAGTGTGATTCAATAATCTGTGTAGGAAAATAAAGAATTAAACTTATTTGTTGAATGTATTGCTAAATAGCTTTTTTTTTTTTAGTTTTGTTAGAAAAATATGATAGCCAGAGTAATTCTACTAACATTAATTTATAAAGACCTCTATTTCTCTAAACATTGGTATTTATTAAATATATGATATTCATATTTAATACCATTTATCAATGTGACCAAAGATATAGAGATGTTTATTTCAGGAAAGTTACCATATATATTTAAACTAGACAAAAACAGAAAATGATAGTGATTATTCTGAATTTTCAACAAACTGTATTCAGTGGTGAAATCAAAAGGGAGAAAATACATAATTAAGTTTTGAATCCCCCAATATAAAAGCATGATGATTATAAGTTCATGTGTTGTAAGTTCACATCAAGATCTAAAGTTTCATAAACATTTAAATTTATTCCCACACCCCCTCACAAATGACTGAGGATGGGTCTATGTGAAATTTCATTTCTATTCCCTGCTGTTTGTTCAATTACTTTTTTGAATTCCTTAATTAAAGGAGAACAGTTGATTAATGACTCATCAGCAATTTATTTTCAAAAATGTCAAAACACATCATTACAAAAACATGTTTTTGTAAGCTTAGATACTAATGCCTACATTTCTCCTTCATTCTGACAGACTTGGCATCTACTCTGTAAAAATAGGTTTTTCCATCTTATGAAATGCATCAAAACCATCTAAAATGAAGAGATCATTCCAAGAGCTTAGTATTTCAAAAATGCAAATAATAATTACACGCATATTATGTTGTACACCTACTTCATGTTTTGCTCTATGAGAATCTTGGCTCTGCTAAGAACGCTACTTCCCTTTAAGCTCTCTTAAGTGCTGTTATTTTTCTCCCAAGTGTTTAATACCATAGGTCTTGAAGAGGAGGAAAAGTTCTCTCCCTGTTGTACATCCGGGCCTTTCTTCTTTCCTCCTGCTTTGAATTTCAAGTCATTGGACTGTACAAGCCAGAACTCCTCCTGTTGCAGTTGTCCCATTTCCTAGTCACCCCCTTCCCCCCATTCACAAACACACCCCAGGGCTGTCTTGAAGATTTTTTTTTTTTAAAGGAAACTAAGAGTGTATTTTATGAGTATGTGCCTTTTTTTTTAAATTAATTAGTTTATTTATTTATGGCTGTGTTGGGTCTTCATTTCTGTGCGAGGGCTTTCTCTAGTTGTGGCAAGCAGGGGCCACTCTTCATCGCAGTGCACGGGCCTCTCACTATCGCGGCCTCTCTTGTTGCGGAGCACAGGCTCCAGACGCGCAGGCTCAGTAATTGTGGCTCACGGGCCCAGTTGCTCCATGGCATGTGGGATCTTCCCAGACCAGGGCTCGAACCCGTGTCCCCTGCATTGGCAGGCAGATTCTCAACCACTGCGCCACCAGGGAAGCCCATCTTGAAAATTTTTTACGTGAGTCACTGCCCTCTCCTAACTACTGTTACAGTTCCTATCTTATATGTCTACGTCAGTAATCCTTCAAATCATTTGGACTCTCAGTGTCTTGACTTCTTTTCCTCCAATGATCTTATCTCCACTCTCCATCAGCCTGTGCCCATTTCTTACCCTGGCCTAGGCATTGTTATCAACATTGACTACAACTCTTTCCCAAACCCATGATCAATTTATGCATTCACTCTCTGAACACCACTCCTATCTTTCCAGAACATTTTCTACAACACCCCGTCTTTCAAACTCACCCTGTACCTATAGTTCAATGGTCCTGTTACATTTTCATTGAGACTCATTCTCTCATGTTTTTCTCACACAAGTTAAGCAATGCGGTTCCTCTATAAACACTGTAGCTGAATGTTAACTCTCTTTCTATTCCTTCTTTTATTTTATGTTGGACAAAAAAAATCAACACTTCACTTATTTCTATAGAGATGAACAAGGCTGTCTGATCTCACTTTATCTTTATGACCATTTAAGTCAAGTGGACCTTAATGGCTCTTGTCTATAGTACTGCATTTCCCTGGTCCAGTCATTCCCCTGGTCTCCTAGACAACTACTTCATTGTCTTTCCTATTCTCACACCTCCAACCATACCCAAAATTATCATGTCTGATGACTTTTGCTTCCCTTTACACTGAGAAAAGGAAAATACATGTAGAAGATTGCTTCTGAAAGCTTCCATCATCACATCTACCCAATGTATTGAATCTGTGCAATATACTGTTCCCACTCTGTTTCTCTGGATGAAATATCTTTGCTCCTACATAAGATTGACACTTACCTCCATTTGAGACTCACTGCATTCTTTGTCATCTTCTCAAGAACAGCATCTTGGGAAAGCTTCTCTCTCTCTGTTTCTCTCATTCTTTCTCTCTCTCTCTCATGATTTCTATTCTCAAGAAAGTATACCCCATTACTCTACTGGCAAAACTGACATTAATAATGACCTGATATACTCCACTTCTAAAGAAGAAAGTAACTAATTGATGCTCATTCTTTTCACTGGTCCAATCAGTTCTCCTACCACACTAATCCAGCAGGATAATCTTAATCTTAGACTGGTGGGCAATTTGCAGTACTTTGCTCTTTCTCTTTTAGGTGCTCTGGGCATGTTTAAATTGATCGGGTAGTGCACAATATGAAGCATTAAAGCAAAATTAGAATAGGTTTGAATATCAACCAAAAAGACTGGCTCAGAGGCCAGGGTATCACCACTAGATATATAAAAAGGGTACAACTATCCTTTGTCTCTTCCACATGAGCATACCAGTTTTTGTGTCTGTAGGTGGCTGTATCTGTAATCCTCCCACCAGTATCATTTTTCTGGTGTACAGAATATAACTATTCTTTTTGATGACCCCCCCACAAAGTCCTTTACAGTCAGCCATGACTTTTGGGTTGTGCTGACCACAAAGGTAATCACAGGAAGGCATGATTTAGACAAAGCCAAACAAATTCAGTCTCCTAATTTTAGTTGGTGAAATCAGAAAAGAAGGAAACTGGAGGAACAAAGATGGTGGAGTAGAAGGACGTGCTCTCATTCCCTCTTGTGAAAACACCAGAATCACAACTAGCTGCTGGGCAATCATCGACAGGAAGACACTGGAACTCACCAAAAAAGATACCCCACATCCAAAGACAAAGGAGAAACCACAGTGAGACGGTAGGAGGGGTGCAATCACAGGAAAATCAAATCCCATAACTGCTGGGTGGGTGACTCACAGACTGGAGAACACTTATACCACAGAAGTCCACCCACTGGAGTGAAGGTTCTGAGCCGAACGTCAGGTTTCCAAACCTGGGGGTTCAGCTATGGGAGGAGGAATTCCTAGAGAATCAGACTTTGAAGGTTAGTGGGATTTGACTGCAGGACTTCCACAGGACTGGGGGAAACAGAGACTCTACTCTTGGAGGGCACACACAAAGTAGTGTGTGCATCAGGACGCAGGGGAAGGAGCAGTGACCCCAGGGGAGAATGAACCAGACCTACCTGCTAGTGTTGGAGGGTCTCCTGCAGAGGCGGAGGGTGGCTGTGGCTCACCGTGGGGACAAGGACACTGGCAGCAGAAGTTCTGGGAAGTACTCCTTAGCGTGAGCCCTCCCAGAGCCTGTCATTAGCCCCACCAAAGAGCCCAGGTAGGCTCCAGTGTTGGGTTGCATCAGGCCAAACAACCAACAAGGAGGGAACACAACCCCGCCCATCAGCAAACAAGCGGATTAAAGTTTTACTGAGCTCTGTCCACCAGAGCGACAGCCAGCTGTATCCACCACCAGTCCCTCCCATCAAGAAACTTACACAAGCCTCTTAGATAGCCTCATCCACCAAAGGGCAGACAGCAGAAGCAAGAATAACTACAATCCTGCAGGCTGTGGAACAAAAACCACGTTCACAGAAAGATAGACAAGATGAAAAGGCAGAGGGCTGTGTACCAGATGAACAACAAGATAAAACCCCAGAAAAACAACTAAATGAAGTGGAGATAGGCAACCTTCCAGAAAAAGAATTCAAAATAATGAAAGTGAAGATGATCCAGGACCTCAGAAAAAGAATGGAGGCAAAGATCGAGAAGATGCAAGAAATGTTTAACAAAGACCTAGAAAAATTAAAGAACAAACAAACAGAGATGAACAATAAAATAACTGAAAAGAAAACTACACTAGAAGGAATCAATAGCAGAATAACTGAGGCAGAAGAACGGATAAGTGACCTGGAAGACAAAATGGTGGAATTCACTGCCGCAGAATAGAATAAAGAAAAAAGAATGAAAAGAAATGAAGACAGCCTAAGAGACCTCTGGGACAACACTAAACGCAAAAACATTCGCACTATAGGGGTCCCAGAAGGAGAAGAGAGAGAGAAAGGACCCGAGAAAATATTTGAAGAGATTATAGTCGAAAACTTCCCTAACATGGGAAAGGAAATAGCCACCCAAGTCCAGGAAACACAGCAAGTCCCATACAGGATAAACCAAAGGAGAAACACGCCGAGACACATAGTAATCAAATTGGCAAAAATTAAAGACAAAGAAAAATTATTGAAAGCAGCAAGGGAAAAATGACAAATAACATACAAGGGAACTCCCATAAAGTTAACAGCTGATTTCTCAGCAGAAACACTAAAAGCCAGAAGGGAGTGGCATGATATACTTAAAGTTATGAAAGGGAAGAACCTACAACCAAGATTACTCTACCAGGCAAGGATCTCATTCAGATTCGATGGAGAAATCAAAAGCTTTACAGACAAGCAAAAGCTAAGAGAATTCAGCACCACCAAACCAACTCTACAACAAATGCTAAAGGAACTTCTCTAAATAGGAAACACAAGAGAAGAAAAGGACCTACAAAAACAAACCCAAAACAATTAAGAAAATGGTCATAGGAACATACATATTGATAATTACCTTAAACGTGAATGGATTAAATGCTCCAACCAAAAGACACAGGCTTGCTGAATGAATACAAAAACAAGACCCATATATATGCTGTCTACAAGAGACCCACTTCAGACCTAGGGACACTTACAGACTGAAAGTGAGGGGATGGAAAAAGATATTCCATGCAAATGGAAATCAGAAGAAAGCTGGAGTAGCAATACTCATACCAGATAAAATAGACTTTACAATAAAAAATGTTACAAGAGACAAGGATGTACACTACATGATGATCAAGAGATCAATCCAAGAAGAAGATATAACAATTATGAATACATACGCACCCATCATAGGAGCACCACAATATATAAGGCAACTGTTAACAGCTATAAAAGAGGAAATCGACAGTAACACAATAATAGTGGGGGACTTTAACAGCTCACTTACACTAATGGACAGATCATCCAAACAGAAAATTAATAAGGAAACAGAAGCTTTAAATGACACAATAGACCAGATAGATTTAATTGATATTTATAGGACATTCCTTCCAAAAACAGCAGATTACACTTTCTTCTCAAGTGCGCATGGAACATTCTCCAGGATAGATCACATGTTGAGTCACAAATCAAGGCTCAGTAAATTTAAGAAAATTGAAATCATATCAAGCATTTTTTCTGAGCACAACACTATGAGATTAGAAATGAACTACAGGGAAAAAAACGTAAAAAACACAAACACATGGAGGCTAAACAATATGTTACTAAATAACCAAGAGATCACTGAAGAAATCAAAGAGGAAATCAAAAAATACCTAGAGACAAATGACAATGAAAACATGATGATCCAAACTTATGGGATGCAGCAAAAGCAGTTCTAAGAGGGAAGTTTATAGCTATACAAGCTTACCTCAAGACACAAGAAAAATCTCAAGTAAACAATCTAACCTTACCCCTAAAGGAACTAGAGAAAGAAGAACAAACAAAACCCAAAGTTAGCAGAATTAAAGAAATCATAAAGATCAGAGGAGAAATAAATGAAAGAGAAACATAAAAAACAATAGCAAAGATCAATAAAACTAAAAGCTGGTTCCTTGAGAAGATAAACAAAATGGATAAACCATTAGCCAGACTCATCAAGAAAAAGAGGGAGACGACTCAAATCAATAAAATGAGAAATGAAAAAGGAGAAATTACAAAAGACACTGCAGGAATACAAAGCATCATAAGAGACTACTACAAGCAACTCTATGCCAATAAAATGGACAACCTGGAAGAAATGGACAAATTCTTAGAAAGGTATAGCCTTCCAAGACTGAACCAGGAAGAAATAGAATATATGAACAGACTAATCACAAGCAATGAAATTGAAACTGTGATTAAAAATCTTCCAACAAACAAAAGTCCAGGACCAGATAGCTTCACAGGTGAATTCTATCAAACATTTAGAGAAGAGTCAACACCCATCCTTCTCAAACTCTTCCAAAAAATTGCAGAGGAAGGAACACTCCCAAACTCATTCCATGAGGCTACCATCACCCTGATACCAAAACCAGACAAAGACACTACAAAAAAAGAAAACTACAGGCCAATATCACTGATGAACATAGATGCAAAAATCCTCAAAAAAATAGTAGCAAACAGAATCCAACAACACATTAAAAGGATCATACATGATGATCAAGTGGGATTTATCCCATGGATGCAAGGATTCTTCAATATACACAAATCAATGAATGTGATACACCATATTAACAAATTGAAGAATAAAAACCATATGATCATCTCAATAGATGCAGAAAAAGTTTTTGAAAAAATTCAACACAAATTTATGATAAAAACACTCCAGAAAGTGGGCATAGAGGGAACCTACCTCAACATAATAAAGGCCATATACGACAAACCCACAGCAAACATCATTCTCAATGGTGAAAAACTGAAAGCATTTCCTGTAAGATCAGGAACAAGACAAAGATGTCCACTCTCACCACTATTATTCAACATAGTTTTGGAAGTCCTAGCCATGGCAATCAGAGAAGAAACAGAAATAAAAGGAATACAAGTTGGAAAAGAAGAAGTAAAACTGTCACTGTTTGCAGATGACATGATACTATACATAGAGAATGCTAAAAATGGCACCAGAAAACTACTAGAGGTAGTCAATGAATTTGGTAAAGTTGCAGGATACAAAATTAATGCACAGAAATCTCTTGCATTTCTATACACTAATGATGAAAAATCTGAAAGAGAAATTAAGGAAACACTCCCATTTACCATTGAAACAAAAAGAAAAAATACCTAGGAATAAACTTACCTAGGGAGACAAAAGAACTCTATGTAGAAAACTATAAGACACTGATGAAAGAAATTAAAGATGGAGAGATATATACCATGTTCTTGGATTGGAAGAATCAATATTGTGAAAATGACTCTACTACCCAAAGCAATCTACAGATTCAATGCAATCCCTATCAAATTACCAATGGCATTTTTTATGGAACTAGAACAAAAAAATCTTAAAATTTGTACGGAGACATGAAAGACCCCGAATAGCCAAAGCAGTCTTGAGGGAAAAAAATGGAGCTGGAGGAATCAGACTCCCTGACTTCAGACTATACTACAAAGCTACAGTAATCAAGACAATATGGTACTGGCACAAAAACAGAAACAGATCAATGGAACAAGATAGAATGCCCAGAGATAAACCCATGCACCTATGGTCAACTAATCTATGACAAAGGAGGCAAGGACATACAATGGAGAAAAGACAGTCCCTTCAATAAGTGGTGCTGGGAAAAGTGGACAGCTACATGTAAAAGAATGAAATTAGAACACTCCCTAGCACAATACACAAAAATAAACTCAAAAATGGAATCAAGACCTAAATGTAAGACCAGAAACTATAAATCTTTTAGAGGAAAACATAGGAAGAACACTGTATGACATAAATCACAGCAAGATCTTTTTTGACCCACTTCCTAGAGTAAGGGAAATAAAAACAAAAATAAACAAATGGACCTAATGAAACTTACAAGCTTTTGCACAGCAAAGGAAACCATAAACAAGATGAAAAGACAACCCTCAGTATGGGAGAAAATATTTGCAAACGAATCAACGGACAAAGGATTAATGTCCAAAATATATAAACAGCTCATGCAGCTCAATATTAAAGAAACCAACAACCCAATCTAAAAATGGGCAGAAGATCTAAATAGACATTTCTCCAAAGAAGACATACAGATGGCCAAGAAGCACATGAAAACCTGCTCAACATCACTAATTATTACAGAAATGCAAATCAAAACTACAATGAGGTATTACCTCACACCAGTTAGAATGGGCATCATCAGAAAATCTACAAACAACAAATGCTGGAGAGGGTGTGGAGAAAAGGGAACCCTCTTGCACTGTTGGTGGCAATGTAAATTGATACAGCCACTATGGAGAGCAGTATGGAGGTTCCTTAAAAAACTAAAAATATAATTATCATATGATCCAGCAATCCCACTACTGGGCATATACCCTGAGAAAACCATAATTCAAAAAGACACATGCACCCCAATGTTCATTGCAGCACTATTTACAATAGCCAGGTCATGGAAGTAACCTAAATGCCCATTGACAGAGGAATGGGTAAAGAAGGTGTGGTACATATATACAATGCAATATTACTCGGCCATAAAAAGGAATGAAATTGGGTCATTTGTTGAGACGTGGATGGATCTAGAGACTGTCATACAGAGTGAAGTAAGTCAGAAAGAGAAAAACAAATATCGTATATTAACGCATGTATGTGGAACCTAGAAAAATGGTACAGATGAACCAGTTTGCAGGACAGAAGTTGAGATACAGATGTAGAGAACAAACGTATGGACACCAAAGGGGGAAAGCCGCAGGGGGCTGGGGATGGTGGTGTGAATTGGGTGATTGGGATTGACATGTATACACTGATGTGTATAAAATTGATGACTAATAAGAACCTGCTGTATAAAAAAATAAAATAAAATTCAAAAATTAAAAAAAAAGAATACTAAACTTTCTTTAGGTTATTTGTATGGAAATATGTTAATATACATGTTTCAGACGTTACATGAAATTCCAAAAAATCTTATATGTTCTGGTATAATGTTATAAGTCATAATTCTAATTATTATTTTAAAATGTATATCTCAGAAATAACTAAATTTCCTTGTCAATTGCATTGTTATGAACTTTCATCAAATCTTTAACTGTGGTCATTTTAAAGTCTTTTGTCATTTACAGAGTTCTGGGTGTACTCTGATGCTTTTGCAAAAATGTTCCTATAAAAGGGTTTCATCTTCAAGGAATTCATAGATAAGACTCTGACAAGTACAGGTTTCTGGTAACTGACTATACTGGTGAACTGAATGAATAAGCATTTTCAGAACTCTAATGGAAAACTGATGAATTCGTAAAAGTGATAACAAAAGATTAAGATGAAAAAAAAATTAATTACATGAGACTGAGTGAACTGATGAGGATGATTATAATTTTTGTGACTTTCTGTTTGAATAAAAAAAAAGAAAAGAAAAGAGGGACACTTTTACACCAAAGATAGCAAACTGGTATACAAGTCTGGAGTGTTTTCGTGGTTATTTTTGCTCCTGTATGGGAAGAGATACCTGCTAATGAAATCAATAAACCTAAAAGGTAATGAAAGACATATTGCTGAGGATATTCTTTGAGCATCTGGGTGTCACTTTTTCTAAGCCATTCTTCCTTGAGTTTCTATTTGATTGTGCCAATGGATTTCAAGTTTGATTTAGGCTTCTGTCACTTACAGAAGAAAAAATCTTGATGTCCTGATTAACACAGACATAAAGATAAAATGGAATAGGACTGGACACCCCATAAACAATCTAAAGTGATAGAAGAGTACTCTATGGCATCATTTCTGTGTCGTAGAGCTGGTCAGGAATTGATGAGCTTCTACACAGTTTGTGAACACCATACAGTTAGATTCTGATATTTGACATTATTTGGGTATTTTAATACAGGAAAAATATATAAGTGGACACCAAATAGTAGACTTTACTAAACCATATAACAATCTCTCCTCTTAGCTTCCTTTCCAAACATTTTTAGAGAGTCTCCCCCTCCTTAAGTTTTAGAGGATCCACCATTGCCTCAGTTAAATTATTGCTGTAAGGGCTTGTACTTGTATAGGTTATTGGTTATTGGTTTAGGGCAGAGAGATTGAACAAGTCTGAACTAATCATTATTTCTTCTAGAAACTCTATCCTTCTAGTCAATGCTTATAGTTCAATTATTGGCTCCTAGAGTGAGTTGAAGATCCTTCCTGGGAATTTGAAACTTGGAATTAGTGAAAGAAAATTATTTTTTTATAACTATACTGAAATATGTACATTTTGTATGCTTGGTGATGTCCTGTCCCAGCATTTAAATAGGAGGCAGGTTGAGAAGAATGAAGGAAATATGCAGAGATGAGCCAAAGAAAAAGTAAAATGACCCCTTTCTTTTCCCACAAGACCTAGTTCTCCAGTTTTATCCTTGAGGCCTTGAATAAAAAAGTCCATAAAACATTTCACTACCCTTCAAATAATTTTATTTATTTTTGCTTAAATTTTATCCAGATTTCTGTTACTTAAACCAAAAATAGACCTAACTGTGGAACAATTTTTGTGTGTGTCAATAAAGCCTATGATATATGAAGTTGATTGGTACAGGGACAGGCGTAAAAACTGCGTATCAACATTTCATAAAAGGATTTGATCAAATTTTTCATAACGTGTTTATGTTCAAAAGAAGAACTCTTGGATAATTTAAATCAGAGAAATGTGTTTTTACTGTGGCAGTGAGAAAACAGTGCCTATCAATGATGTCTTGACAGTTTTCAACCTTATGTTACAGGCCTCCACCCTCAACTTTGTTCTGTCAACAGTTTTTAAATTAATGACAGAAGGAAGATATTGATGGCATGCTTATCAAGTTCCAACATAACATCAACGTGGGAGGGATAGAAAAGTATAAGTTGGCAGAATTAGTGTTTTTGAAAAAATAGTGTACTAAAAACTACATCATAAAATTTAACAAGAATAATTGTAAAAGTTGCAATTATGCCCCTCAAAACAATCCCAAGAGACAAGTAAAAGTTAGGGATAGATAAAAAGTATTAATTATTTTGGGTAAAACTATTAGCTCACTTGGGTCAGCAATATGATAATGCTTAAAGCAGTATTCAAAAGTACTGTGCCGAGAAGTCTGCCACAGTTAGGATATACAAGGAATAGTTTGAATGGCCAGTTAACCAAATACAGCACAACCAGAGATGAATACTCTGATGAACTTGTAGAAAATATTGCTCATTTATGCCCTAGAGTTGAAATATTGACTGGTTATTGTGAAGAATTCAGGTGGGAAGGTGGGAAGTGGGATGGAAAGTATGAACTTCATGGTCATATTCCAATTAAAAAAACCCTACTGTGTGGGAAAACTGTATTTATTAAATTATAATTATGTTTAAATACAAATGATACTTTTGAGTAGCAATTAGAAAGAGATAGAAGGAGAAAAATTCAATCCTTATGACAAAGACATATCTGAGAATTGGAGGTATCTGAAAACGAAATATGAAGTGGCAAAAAGTTGTGAATTCTCTATTTTGCTGTTGAGGCAGAGATAGTAATAATACTAACAGGAAGTTATAGAGGGAAGTCCTCAAATGTGTGCAGACTTCATTAGGTGATTCCTAACTTTCTTTTCAATTCCAAATATTATGACCCATCAATTTCACTGTACTGAATATAAATAGTTTATAATAAGTAACTTTATTTCTATAAGAAATGTTAATTGATTTTTAATAGAAGTATAGTTGATTAACAATGTTTCAGGTGTACAGCAAAGTGATTCATTATATATATATGTCAATTTTTGAAAAGTTAATATTCAGAAGATAGAAGATGACTTTCAGAGTCTAAGGATTGAGTCAAACCACAAATATAGTCACAGTAAATCTGTGCCAATGGAGACAATTTTATTTAAAAATATATAAATGTATATCTAGCCTGTTTACTTACCCCCTTGAGCTCTACTATAATGATTATAAACACATTTTAAAAAAATAATCTAATCTGGGCTTCCCTGGTGGTGCAGTGGTTGAGAATCCGCCTGCCAATGCAGGGGACATTGGTTCGAGCCCTGGTCCATGAAGATCCCACATGCCCCGGAGCGACTATGCCCATGCGCCACAACTACAGAGCCTGCACTCTAGAGCCTGTGTGCCACAACTACTGAAGCCCGTGCTCCACAACAAGAGAAGCCACCACAATGGGAAGCCTGTGCACCACAACGAAGAGTAGCCCCTGCTAGCTGCAACTGGAGAAAAGCCCGCGCGCGACAACGAAGACACAATGCAGCCAAAAATAAATAAATAAATTTAAATAAATTTAAATAAATAAATAAAATAATCTAATCTAAAAAGACAAAGAGAAGGGGGAGAACAAACCAGTAAAATAATATGATACAGGTTTGAAAGACGGGAACATTTAACTGTTAAAATTCATGGTGGAAGGAGGATGATACACATGGGAGCCACTCAATTAGCCCCCCAAATCTCTGAGAGATTCCATGACTTGAATCACCAGGTAAGCCAGTGCATTAGTCAGAGTTCTCCAGAAAAACAGAGTCAATATGTGTACACGTGAAGAAAGAGATTTATTATAAAGAATTGGATCACATAATTATGGTTGTCAAGTCCAAAATCTGCAGTGATGGCCAGCAAATGGAGACTCAGAACAGCAGCTAGTGGGGTTCCACTCCAAAGGCCAGCAGCCTGTAGATCCAGGAGAGCCTGGAGTAGATGAAATCTGAAGGCAGTCTGCTGGACAATTCCCTCTTGCTGGAGGAGGCTGGTCTGTTTTTGCTTAACTCAGTCCTTCAACCAATTGGATGAGGTCCATAGCAAACTGATATTATGACTTCCAGTAAATGCACCACATCTAATCTCACTGCAGTGAAATATTGGTCAGACTATTTCTGCTGAATGATAAATGAATATATTTTTATATTTAAAAGAGTATGGAGGAGGGATTTTCTAGAAATTTTTTAGCATGGCTAATTTAAAAAAAAAAAATTGATGGCAATTTCCAAATTAAGAACAGGTTCTGGAAAAATGTAGCTTCAGACTATAAAGGAATCTTCTCATTAAATTTTTGAGAAGCATATCACACCAATTTAAAATTTAAAAAGAATTATTTAAAATATTTTAGAGCCTACCAGACCCTATCCTTATGCCTAATCTTATTTTACACTCTCCTGACTGAAGTAAAGTAGAAAAAAACTGTATTTTTAACTCGACTCAGTTTGTTGAAAGGTTAGTTTTGAAAACCTGTAGGCCCAAATTGAATGTGATTTTATATGTAATATCTGAAATCACTTAACAGCACATTACATTCTAGAATTATTTAGTAATATTTATTCTTGTTTTTGTGGATGTATTTAAAACTGTCTTTCTTGAAGATGGTGAGTATCTCAACACATAAATGCACTTTTGACTATCATGTTTGGTTTCCATTTTGAAGAGGATATTGCATCATAATTACTAAAGAAACATTCTAAATGGTCAGATTTTGGAGGAGACAACTTTAATTATTCAGCTAAAGTAAATGTCCTTAGAAAAAGCAATAAAAAATAAAGATATTTTAAAATTATTGTTAAAAAGTTCTACAACAGATTTATGACTTATTAAATATCTAGTTCTGAAGGTTCCTCTTATCTAAAAATACATATGAATTGAAAATCTGATTATTTTTAAATGAATATCTGTTTTAACTGCTGTCACCAGAGAAGGTTAATAAACAATTTCAAAACTTGGAATAATATATTTAGCATGATTGAGTCTTTGTTTGTTGATTTGGTAGCTAGAGTTTTGAGGTGCAGATGGTGAAATAGACTTATATCAGTGGTTTACGGTTCACGGTGTCTCTAGAGTTTTAGGTTCCAATTGCACCTATAAAAGGGGTAATTAGTCTTTTCTATTTCATTGCTGTTAAGGGAAAGAAAGCTATTTCAGTTAACTGCCAACTAGATACTACTCTAGATTAAAACCCTGACACCAGTAGCTTATTTTTCCTTTCAAATTCTAAGTTGAGAGTTCTAAAAAAGTGAGAAATGTCACCTTCCTAAATATTATGGTCTATTAATTATGTCACTGTGGTGAAGTTTATTGGTGCAATTAGTTGACAGATATGAATATCATTCTTTATAAAATTGTATGTAGTGGAGACAAGGTTAATACTAATTGAATATGCATTAATGATATGATTGAATGCATTCAGAGATGAGGGAGCTGTGATCTTAGCAAAATGGCATATTCTGATTTATTTAAAAGTTTGAAAACAAGAACATGCTCAAAGCATGTATTTTTCCACAAATCCAGTACCGTTGGCAAGTTGCAAATGTGTAATAATATTTATTTTTTTCATTTAGATGTGAATTATTTTGATAGCAACTTCTCAGTCATATCAAGTACAATGAACCAACTCTAGAAGATAATTCCATTCCTTCCTAACTACACCTGTGACTCCAATATAAAAAGAATAATAAACATTCAGTTTTAGTCAGATGCACAAAATAAGCATTCTAGTTTCCAAAATAATATTCAAATATGTGAAGAAAATGAATGTCAAATATTAGCTTAATTATTTAAAATTTCATCTTTGATGCCTTATAGGCAATGTGGTTAACTCATAGAGGCTTTGAAATATTTCTGCATAACTTTTCCCACTTTAGGGATGTGAAAACAGAGAATCCTAAGAAAGATACACAATTTGAAATGATCAACATGTCACATAAACTAACAATGGCATTAGCATTTGTTTGTAGATTAATTATATTAATAGTTATAGTTAGGATAATTTGAGCTTTCGCATTAATATAATGGGAGTTTACTCGTAATGTTTTTAGTGTATGTTTTAATTCTGCCAATTGTGAAATGGGGGAAAATGTCAATGCTAAGAACAAAGTGGAATTTGCATAGGAATGGAAACAGCTACATCATGACAAACAGATCTTGAATTAGCTCATAAGCTGAATAATGTCATGAGTTTTTGTACTTAGAAATGTATTTTTTAAATCCATATATACCATGAAAGACTGATTAAGACAGCTGCATTTTTTAATTCAAATAAGATCAGCTGTTTGGCAGATGAGGCAGAGCAAAGAAAATTTGCAACAATGACTTAACTGGAGTGAGAAAATCAAAGACAAAGAGGAGCACAATGAAATCATCATGCAAAATACACATTAACTGTAACTTCATTCATTTTAGACGGAAAGTTTGTCTAATTTGCTTTTGACTGGGCCTAGTATAGTTTATACCAAAAAAAACCAGTTTCCCTAAATAAATATCCCTCAATGAAGACATAAGAAAATTAAAGGTAAAAAGAAAAAAAATTCAATGACTACTTAAGGAAACAGAGTCCTTTAATTGCGTTGGTCAGTGTCATGCTATCAACACAATATATTTTTGGCTATAAGCTTTTATTTCACTTTTTATGACAAACTTCCCACCTGGTATACTAATTCCTACCTGGTTTGCCTATGTCTCATTCCTTGTTGTGAGTGCTTTATTTGACCCAGAACCAAAGAGCTCAAATGATCAGATAGTCACACTAATTATTGACAGATGCCCTTTACTTTGGGACTACCTGGATTCCACCCACTGTCTACGGACAGGTGTCTCCCATGCTACTTCTATGCATCTACAAGTGTTCCATTTGGATCCTTTCATTGAATCTGCTTGTTGCTGACTATCTAGTCTGAAAGTTCGAGTATTACTAAGAGCTGCCTGCCAAATTGTCTTCTTTAGCCACTTCTATTAGGTTAATGGACTCCCTTTTTTATCATGTATGGGAGTTCTCACTTTAGTCTCAGAAGCTTGACCCACTTTGCTGCTTAAAGAAACTCAGTGCTATAAATAGTATTCATTCATTCAAAAATAATTATTGATCTCCATTTCAGCCAGTTATAGGAGTTAGTTATACAGTGATAAACAAATCAGACATAGTACTTACCTGCCTGGACCTTAGAGTTTAGTGGATTGTATAGGTTATACACACATAAGTAGATAAATACATATTTAAGATTTTAATGTGATTTTTAAAAAATCAGTGTTTTGTGATAGAGACTCACAGAAAGAATGTAATTAGAGAGGACTGTCCCTGAAACTTAGCAAGAGTTATTGAAGAGTTAGCTATACTTATATTGTTGCTATTATTATATTAATTACTAATGTATTCACCAAGGATATTTTAAGATAAAACTCTAATAAGTGCCTTAAGTGCTTAAAATATACTAAACAGTCTTTTAAGTGCTATACATGTATTAGTTTATTTATTCTGTGTGACAAATCTTTGAGGCAGGGGATATTATTACTCGCATTTTATAAGTGAAGAAAATGCAATAGAGAGATGGAGTGAATTGCCCAAGGCCATGCTGGTAATGAAAGGTTGAACTGGTATTAGGGTTGTAGGTGGTCTGCCTCCATAACCACAATGTTATATCACCTGTCAAGGTGCTGAGACTTGAAATCTCACCGACACTGAGAAGCGAAAAAATAATAAAAATCAAGCCAGTGTACTGCACGTAGAGGGACAATCACATGCAATGATTATCATTTGGAGCAGAGTTGTAGTGTAGTGACTATGGATGTGGGCAGACTAGCTCGAGATGAGGGTTAAGATATGTTTAGGGATAGATAATGTGGGGCTCTGAAGAAAAAGGGAAGCCATTAAACTCTTGGCAGGCCATTGACCTGACCCAACTCATGCTTTTCCTGTTTATTTCATTTTGCTTTGCTTTGCTTTATTTACACATTCTGAATGTTAAGCAGGAAATTAATTAGAATGGAGCAGCAAGAAAGGAAGAGAGGATGACAATTCAGGGGCCATTTTTGCAGTTCAAGAGAAAGATGGTGATTGAACTACGATTGTAGCTGCAAAAATATAGAATGCTGAACAGAGTAGAGAGACATTTGAAAGAGACAATATATATGCAAGATACGTGGAAGACTAAGTAATGAAGGCTAATACTAAATTTTCTGACTTGGTAAAGGTCTTATTCTAATGCACAGAAATATTAAAATTTAAATTTAAATCATTTAAGAACATTAAATATTCTGGATTTTAAGCAAATGGGCTAATACTTTTGCTAACTAGGTAAGTGTGATAGCTGACTAACACAATTATTAATAGATGAAATTTTTGAATCCTTTACTGAAAAATGAAGAATCAATAAGATAATAGAAAGATAAAGAATTATAAATAGAAAGATTAAGGGTAACAATATTATAAAATATATTTTTAAAATTTTCTCTCTTATTAATAAGATATGCTTATATTAAAATAAATTGTTATAAATGTTAAGGATGTAGAGGCATAATTAATAGCACGAGATTTAAATAATCATTCTGGATTAACTTGACAGATTTAAATACAATTACAAAATTATTGGAGGAAAGAGATAGAGCCCCTGTCATGTATTTGGAAAGTATTTTATACTGCTTCTAAAACTTTTGTTTACACAATATAAAAAAAAAGAGTAAAATGTAGTCTGAAAAACTATGAATAAAGACAAATGGCCAAGTTTCTATCTAATAAAGTGTATTTATTTTTGGTAGTCTTAGGTTTGATATTATTTGACATCTAAGCTAAACAAATAATCTAAAAATAGGAGGAATAATCCAACCCAACTTGGAATATTTTGGGCACTGAACTTAAAGACTTGAAGAGTGAAAATTCCAATATATTTGAGGGGGTAAATGTTTTGTTTATGAGAACGCTAAGGGAAGGTGACAGTTGAAATTAATTTAAGAAATCTGCTACCCTCCAGAAAACAAAAACTTGCAACATAGATCTTAAGAAGCATATAACCCCCCTGAGTATGGAAATGGATTGAGATATTTCCACAGAATAAAAATATTAGAAGTCAGATTGCTGAGAAAAATATACATATACACGTCTGGTTACCATGGTATTAGACTGATATTAGCAAAGAATACATTCTAAAGAAAAATGGCTCATTTTTAAAAAAATATGCTATTTTAAAGAACCTCATGCCCATATTTTCAAGATAATGCTTTTTTTTCCTTTTTTTAAAGCAACGTTTGACATTCTTGCAAAAAATTTAGATTATATTATCTTCAGCATTGGAAATTAAAGGCAGATCTATGTGCTTTGATAATCAATCTAGATGGAGGTAGGACTGGCAACTCCTAATGAAATCTAAAATCTCAAACCAGAACAGAGCTAAATAAAATGCAAGTAAAATGGCATGACGTGGAGATGTGCCTTAAAAAGAACTCTAAGGTAGGTCAAAATTCTTTTCAGAAAACACTGTCCAACACAGAGAAATGTGGCTTGAAAATTTCCAAAATATTATGCTATTGCTTTGAGCATAGCTTCACATATATTAGCCAAATTAGGCTTAAGGCAGATGCAATCAAGCTACAGTGATTTTCATTTGAGGTCACTTCCATATTGTTAAGGGTAAAACTTTGTTACCTGAATAGAGAAATTCACTTATATTTATTCCCTGTATAGGCAGCTGGGGTCAACAGTAGTGAATCTTACTTATCAAGAAACATAATCAAAATATATTTAAATAAATATGGGTATAAATGTAGCTGTAGCTGTAGATATAGATATAAAATGCCAAAATAATTTCTAATTTATCTGATTTAAGATTTTTACGGACTGTTTACAGAAATCTGTCAACATGGTACTTATTTCTTCTTTATTTCTTACAATATTCTATAGCCATCAATCTTTTACTTATAAAAACAAAGCATTCATGTGAGCTCAACTTTTTGCCTATAGCAGATGCTAACCACCCCACTATCCCAAATCTTGTATTTCAAGATATTATTTATAACTCTTTACAACTATTATGATTTTTATAATATTTTAAATGAAAAGATAATTTTTTAGGAAGTCACCCTTAAGGTAGTTTGGCAATTATTTTATGTTCTGCATGTAAATGGTGCTGAAAAATCAATTTCCTAAAGGGAAGGAGATAAAGAACATCAATAGAACTTCAGTGACATTCAACGTTTCCTCAATTTCACTCAATCACAAATAGTCCAACCTTTTCCTTAGCTGGTCTGTGAATGACTCACCTTCCATTTTCTCAGGCTTTTGGAATGTGAAAGTAACATATATTTGTTTCTTCCAAGGCAGCAAACATATATATTTAAGGATTTGTCTTTATTTTAGACATTAAGTTTAAAGATATGTACAATTGGTATTAAAGTGAGTAATTTCTGTAACTTTCAGTATTAAAAAGTTTGTTTCTCATGCTAACATTTCATTTATGTATATAAGAGATCAAAATATGACTTAAAATGTTACTATGAAGTCTAGGTATGAAAGTAGAAATACAAACATAATGAAGTAGCTTTCTAAACTCAATGGATATTTTTTCATCTGGAAAAGATACTAGGAAACTGCATTACCAACAAAGTATAGCAAAAATACAATTTATTTCTGTTAATTATTGATAGCCTTTGGTTTACCAAAGTAGGCAAATACATCAAGTACAGTGTCGATATACTTAGCCTTTGGTGACAGTGGTAGTTTCAAAACCTTGGAGGACAAGTCTTCCTTCAGATTTATTATTGGTCATGATGCTGCAGCCAGTATGGTGCAGCCATATATCTGAGTAATAGTAAGGACTGGTAGAGTAGCCAGGCAACAGACCTACAATGATTAAAGAATTTGAGAAAGTTAACTGTGAAAATATGCTAACAGAATTAGCATCAATTAGTTTAGTGAAGTAAAATCTTGGGGGAGACCAACTTTATTTCACTGACCACTGATAATGAATTCTGAGTAAACAGGTTTACATTTCATTGGGGAAAGTTGTAAACTGAAGGGACTTATCAATGCAGTTCTATAAGAAGCAGAGGGAAAAATAATTTAATCTGAAGGGTGTTTTCATAATGAGAAATTCAGATTCATAAAATAATCATCTAGTACCAGTGGTGAAATATTACGAGATATTTGAAATAAGATTGGAAAATTAGTACCAAGTGGATAAGGGTAAAATTGAATATTGTGATATGTATTTGTTTTCATTTAAAATTTTAGTAGCAATTGATTCAGTTTAGCTTTTCAGTACATTTGGAAAAAAAAAAATTCCCTAAGGTTTATCAACATGTACCGAAAGTCCTTTTGTTCATTGATATTAAAAAATATATATATATCATTTGACAAATTAAATTTTATTCCAGCTCTGTGATGAACATTACAAAATAAGGAGTTGTTCCTAATTGATTAGCAATTTCCTTTTTTTAATAAGACCATCAGCAAACATAAGTCTGGTACTGCATTTGACAGTCTCACTAAATCCCATATTGCCTCTGCCCTTAGAAGAAAAACACCAGAGCCGGTGCTACATTATGATCGTCAAAAAACTGTTTTGTTTAACATGAATAATGTCATTCAGAGGGTTAGCCATCTGTTTGCTGAGTGTTTGTCAGCTCTACAACCACAGCAGCAGAAAAGCAATGCATGTGGGCACCATAATCATGGCTCTTCCAAAAAGCTTTTGTCTCATATAAAAATGAAGTGAAATTATTTAAAAAACTAAGGTATATTAGAAATACAGACACTTAAATACTGTTTTTTTGTTGCCTTATGGATCTCAGATATGCAAATAAAATATTGAGTTTGGGTTTCTGCATATAATTTATGAGCTTAAAAAAGAGATACTGAGCAAATTGTAGTTCAAAATGTGCAATTACTGAAACCAATTCAGTCTGTTGTGTGTGTATTTACGCACACAACAGATCTTAAACTTTAGATCCTATCCTAAAGTGTAATTTTTTTTTCCAGAACATTTATGCTATTTTTCACTTTGTATTGCTTATCAGGAAATAAACTTAAGAACTTCCTTTCCGGGGAATTCTCTGGCGATCCAGTGGTAAGGGCTCTGCATTTCCACTGCAGGGGGCATGGGTTAGATTCCTTGTGGGGGAACTAAGATCCCGCATGCATGCTGCACGGTGTGGCTAAATAAAAAAAAAAAAAAAAAAGAATTTCCTTTCCAAATAGTGAGCAAGAATTAATCATTGAATATTTTTTCCAGAAATATTGTGTAAGGGAATTTTGACAAACAGCTGAGTAAAAACAACTTTTTATTATTCATTTCTAGTTTGCTATTCAAATAATAACCATAGATTTATCTCCAGTTATTAATGGTCAATCTATTTTGAAGGAATTCAAACTTCTATCAATCAAAATTTGGCAATACAGTTTGGAATATGTTTGAAAGTGTAGAAAATGTTTTGAGCAATTTGATTCCAACAGATGCATGGATTTTTTTTAAAGTATGTAAAACAGTATGATAAAATTTCAAAGAAATTCACTTATATTTATTATGTATAAATTGTCAATATTTATTGATATAAACCATCTGATCAAATTCAGTAACAGTTGGACTGATAAGCACAAAAGTATACAGAATTCATGACAGTCAGATTTACTAGATCACAATTTCAATACATAAAACCAAGACTATTTAAAATCACTTTACATTTATGTAACTGGATTCAGTAAGAGAATAACTTCAGGAAGTTCAAGTACTTCCTGAGGACATTGGGAAGGTTGTCATTATGGTCATCACTAAATATGGGTTAGTATTAATAGGAGTTCGCTACCCTCTAGGTATGGAAAATGTAGAAATGCGTCAAGGAAAATGAACATAGAAAAGACATGGTCCGGATTTTGAGGCTTTTAAAGCACTGCAGGCAAGGGAGAGAAATCCATATCATAGACACTTCAAAGTATGCTCCTGCATAGTCTGACTGTGAGTTTGTACATGGGTCCAATCCAATATCCCTTGTCTGGGGAACCTAATTCGACTTCAGTTGATGGGAATGAAGGGTTACAGATGAAGATAGAAAGTCAGCACCTCCTACATAATGATGTGTACATAGGGCCTAAGATCTAAGAAGGAGTGTTGATGGCTTTCATTCTATGCTGGACACTGAGTGAAAGCATGAAACACGGAAGAAGAGCAGAAGCAGAAGATCTGAAGCAGAGGTTTGAAGGCAACAGGAAACATAATGAAGACTTGTATCCATTACTGACATGGAAGGAAAAAAATCAAACAAAAATTGTTTCCTTCTTTTGGAAAGTGATTAATTAAGATGGTGAGTGCCCAGGAATTTACCACTTCCTGTTACACAAGTCTATGAAGATCTTGCCGGATACAATGATCTCTTCACTTAGGAGTATAATGCTTATAAAGAAAGCCATTGCTTTTATTTTTTAAATAGACTATTTTTTAGAGTGGTTTGCAATTGATGTTTGAAAATTATAGAACATATATTAAAAAAATGATTAGGAAATGAAAATTAGACAAATCTCAGCTCAAGTGCCTCTTTTTGAGTAATTGCTTCCCTAATTTCCCTATATAAATTTATTCTTTCTATGTATTTGTATAGATATTTATTACAGTCTTAGCCAAACTAATTCATATTCATTTATTATTACATTTTTTTATCTCTGTTGCTTACGAGGTCATCCACTCTTTGAAATCTGAAGCACATTTAATCTTCTTCATATCCCTAGGACCTAGCACAAAATCTGGTACATAATATGCACAATAATAGGTATTGAATTGTTGAGGAATAAATAAAACTATTCTAAAATACATATATTGATAATGTGAATATTGTCTTAATTGATTTAAAAATCACATAAAAGTTATACATTTCTCTTACTGTGGGTGATACAACATCATTCCAAATAAAACTAGTGTTGAATCAATCTTAAGAAGATAGTTCAGGTCTAAATAAATAGGAGTGGCAATTGCCTTCTTAAAAAATGTGCCTGAAACTGTCAAAAGGTCTATAGTAACGTCAAGAGACTGAGAAAGTTCATGAAGTTTACAATACAAGTGAGATTTCTGAATAAATTTAAAAACTCAATAATAAAATAACCCATTAGGGGATTTCTTCATTTGAACTGATGACACAAGCCCTTTTGTTTCCTAATGATTCTTTGCAGTTTAAGTTAAAAAAACTATATTTCCTTAATTATTTGTTATAGTATTTTTTCTCTTACGTTTTAATTTTTATCTTTCCTTACTAATAGCAAACATTCTCTTCAATTTTAACCAGAATAATTTAAGCCTGAATAAAGCACATACTACTGAATTTCTGATTCTGAAGAAGGACAACCAACTATATCATATTACATAACATAGTTATGTTTCTTCTTCAAGCAGAAAGTCTCCCATAATATAAAAATTACAGAAAAGAGAAAATGTAGATGTCAAGTTGGAACTATTGATCATAAGGAGAAATTATAGGGATTATCTATTTTATAGAAATTTTAATATGCATTCAAACTTATACAGTGTTAACTTTGAGCCTCAGCACTTTTTCTAAGTACTTTATAGATGTTAAGCCATCCAGTTCTCACACCACCCCTTAGGGTCAAGTTTACAATTTTTTTCTCCATTTTATGAATAAGGAAACAGAGGAAAGTTTATACAGGCCATATTTGGTAAGAGTGAGATTAGGACCTACATTTTCTGGCTCTAAAATCTCTCCTTTAATCACTCTTCTATAACTCCTCAGTAGCAAAGGAAGTTGTTGAGTTTAGCTTATAGAAATCAAAGGAGCCAATATATTCAGGAGAAGATGTACAGGTTAGCCAGACCCTGTAAGGAGAAAAACAAGGAAAAGAAGATGTCAGAGATGTGCAATTGTTTGAAGTTTTGGAAATAGTGGGAGCTCGAGAACAAGAAAAGGCAGATGTTTGCATATTAGTACTCTGAGCATAAGCTTCTCAGCTATGAGGTGTACCCTGAGAGGTGGCCTTTAGCGTGGACCATTAAGAAGGAATACACTGACTTCCACATTCCCAGTCCTTGGAGGTGGGAACTAGGGCCGTGTGAGGAAACCCTCTGTTCTGGTCCTCTCTCTGGGAGGTGACCCTTGGAAGGATCCTATAACAGGAAATCCAAAATAAAATCAGTGGATACTGCTAGTTTTATTTATTAGAAACAATATCTAGAGTAAAAGTGTGAGATAAGATGTTCTTACACATTGTGAATTGTTTCTGTGATATGCCTCACTCTTAAACAATGAATAACAAAAAGTAAAAAGTCCCATTATGAGTTTAGCAGGTGATGAAGAATTTGTAGGATTGTGGAAGACACATGCTGTCACTTTAATTGGAAAATTATTATCTTAGTTTTGCCTTCACTAGGGAGAATTATAAACATTTACTTTTAGCTGTAAGGGTCTAAGATTTCAACATTGGGAAGAAAGAAATTCTGTAGTTATACAATTTGGACATGTCATAAATTCAGTCAGTATTTAGAGACTTGCTTTTCTTTGTGGGTAAAGCAGTTTGATGCATGATCTGGAAGTTTCATGCAAGTAGAATAATTGACTGGTAATGATAATTAGCCTTGTGAGGTAATTTGTATACAAAGAACAAAGAAGTATTTCTTTGATTATCAAGCTCATAATGAAAAATTAGCAAATCAGTACTCCATTTTTAGAAAATCAAATATTATTGACAGATATCTTAAAATATAAGATTTATACTTAAACAATTTTTAAAGTGTAAGTGACCGTTCTGCTCTTTTTATCCATTTTAAAGTTATAAATATAATGCAATTAATCAGTCTATATTCCTCTACTTTAATTGAATGAAAATAACTAGTACTTATTTCTCCATTTTAAAAGAATCCACCTGAGGAAGTAAAGCAGTTTTGCTGCATAAAATATACAGATTATTACAATTTAGTTGTGTATGAAATGAAATGAAATTCTTCAAAATGGTAAAATATACATATGCATATACATGTATATATGTATACATCCATATATGATAGTATAAACATGATTTATTATAAATTTTACATTTATCAGTGTTATAAAAACCTCACTGTAGTGTGGGGAAAATCCCTTTCCAAGTCAGGTTCAGACATCAAACTCATGACCCTAGTCTAGCCTTCCTTTGGTATGATCAAAGGATTTATTACACAGGCAGGAAAATCCCAAAGCAAAGGGCATAGGATGACTCTCCCAGAGGAAGTCTAGGACTGAGAGAGCCAATACCAAGTGTGCAGGTGTTTTATAACAGCAAAGTCTGCCAGACTGAAGATTTACCCCCCTGTCCCCCAGTGAAATATTTGAAAGAAGCAGAAAGAGGGAGCATGTATTTGTGGTGTGGATGGGGGAAGATTTATGACATGACAGACAGGGAATGAGATTTAGAGATTGCTGGCACTAAATCAAGGTCAATTGGGGTATAAGTTTCTTTCTTATGGTCTCATGGTCAATATTAAAAAGTTTTGCTTAGTTCTGTTTTCGTTTCATAAGGCAATTTATATTTGGGAGTGCTTGGACTATTTGAAGTCATTCATTTAATTGTTTCATTCAGTACAGGGTTTGATTTTACAATTAAAATAAATTATGGAATGGCAATGAAACATTTAATGAGTGAAATATGTAGAGCTAAATAGAAAATGAAATAATGTGAATGCCTAGTGGAAAATATATAATTTCAAGAAACCCAACCAAGAGAGGTTAGTATTGAACTATGCAATTACCAGAGTTTATTCACTACTAAGAGTTATGGTGTAGCTTCATAAAAGTTAAGAGCTATCTATATAGTTTAATCTAAAATTTCTGCTGGAGAATTACTTTAAAATGTAAACTTTGTGTACATTAAACATTATTCTCCTTTTTTTTCAGTAGTCTTAGTCAAGCCAAGAATCTTGTATCAGAATCTTTTTGTAAGAGAGAGAGAAGATAGAAGGTTTAATGGAACTAAAGAATCAAGACAAAGCTTTATTAAAAAATGTCAGTGTTCATCATCTCTCCCTTTTTATAGTCCCACAACAGTGACATTTAAAATAAGGTTTATACATAATAATAAAGATCTTGAAATAGTAATTTAAATTTAAGACTTTCTGGTAGATGCAAAATGGATGGTGAGGTGAGAACTAATTCAGTGGATCAGGGAAACTGGTAGTCTGGAGATGGATTTCTGACGTAACAACAACAACAATAACAAAAGCAAAGTGCGACATTGGTTTAGGAGCCAGATAGAACATGATGAGGAACTTATTGAGTGATAGGAATTGCATAATCCACTGTGAATCATTTGATACAGAATTTGTGACAACTTGAAAAGCAATAATGTACTGGGCAAACTTCATGCCAAGAAATTGAAAAACAAAATATTAGTAAAGTGCTTTGTTTTCATTGGCTAAATCTGGCAAGAGAGTGCATAAGACATGAACTCACTAAAAAAATGTCCAGCTTGCAAACAGAAATAACAGGGAAATATTAAGAACTCTCAGAGTCTGAGATTATACACCACTTGCAAGCTAATTAGTTAGGCTGCCATGATTTCATGGGTGGCTCTTGGTAGAAGACATGAGACTTCTGGGTCAGAGACAAAGTTTACAATAGAAGTAGTAGTAGCAAGAGTGTCAGCATTTTGTGCCAGTTTCTTGAGCCTCGAATCTCATAGGGTGGGAAGAAGGCCAGATGGCATTGGCATATGCAATGGGCTGCATTACAGGAGAGGAACACTGAGCTTAGGAAACACAAATATTTTCTGATAGACAGTAAGCATACTTGTCCCTTGCTCTAGAGGAGACTTCATCTTCATTATCCTGGACAATAAGCATATCTACACTTTGCCCTGGTGGGAGGGCACTGTATCTTCTTCAAAGGCCTTTAGCTATTGAACTATCCTTGAGAAAATAAGGAAGAATAAAGGGCAATCAGTGTCTCACTTATGAGATGTGCAAAACGGCTTAGACTCATGGAAAACTATCTTCCAACAAAAGTAGGTCCAGAAATTCAGCGGCTTTAGGGTAACTTTCTATCAACTGTAAACAGTAAAATATAAAATTGAGAGAATATTTGAGTGACAAGGCCAAATAAAACTCAGCTTTGTGTCAAAAACCGAATTCGTAGTCTAGTTGGCAGGCAGTTACCAATAAAGTCTTTCAGTTGAATTAAATGACTCAATGAAAAGAAATTAAACATGTGACTCTTGGGCATCCAATGAACAGCCTCAAAACGACCACAAAAATGTGTAAAGAATCAAAACAAATTGTGGCTGTGTCTCTTGGCACATGGGACTGATCAGAATGAATGAATAAAAAGCTAAGTTTTCAAAGCTGTACTGTAGGAACCCACCAGCCTGGATGAAGACTGTGATTGTTCTACCCCCGAAATGATCCCTGAACTGCCAAGTTTCTACAGGCCAAGAAAGACTTTGAAAATTGCTTAGCCACCAAGGAGGACATACCTTTCCCCTTCAAATGGAACCAGGTAGGATAATGGACAGAGAATGTTCTCCGTCAGGGTGAAGCTTTGTCCACTAAAAGCTATGAATTAGGGAACTTCTCTCAGCAAGAAGGAGTAGAACTTAACAGCAGAAATTATCATCTTTCCCTTTGTGATTTCAGAACTGCCATGGTGTAGTGAATGTGCTATTCTTTCTATTCTTACTTGTATTTATCTCTATTATTCTTATCTTATCACGTTTCTTCTCTCTTCTTCTGCCATAATATATGAGGAGTAAGGGGAGCAAATAATTTGTGTGGCTTTTATGTTGGTGGTTTTTGTTTTGTTGTTTTTGTTTGTTTGTTTGTTTTTGTTTTTGGCAGCCTCTGAGCAAGAAAACCCACAGAGACCTGGATTTGAGTCTGATGCCATTACTAAATTACATTTTGTGTGGTTTACCCTGGAGAGTCTGTGAGTGTACTTATACATAGAACAAAGAGTACACCAAATATTTTTCACAAGAATAGTTGACTGTGGAAGACTGTACTATCATTTGCAAATACCTGTTCCCACTTCCTGGAGGATTATATTTCTCTGGCCTCACTGACATTACACTTGGCCTTTGTGACTTGTTTTGTCAATGAATAAATAGTAAGCAGGAATAAAGTATATATATGTCACTTCTGCACAAAAGCTTTATGAGCAAGTGCATTGTCTGACATTATTTCTTTGTTTCTGCCTTGATGAATACCAGCTTCTGTTAGAGGTTGCTTTATCAAACTGAGCCCAGGAAGAAGGAGGATGTGGGACACAGCTACCACAGAATCATTATGAACAGGTAACTTTCATAAGAAATAAACCCTTGTTAACTTAAACCTCTGAGATTTGGGAGAGATTACAACAAAATAGCATAGACTTTCCTATTGGAGTATCTTTGTACTATGTCAGCTTAGCTATGCTAGAACTATATTTATTAGTACACTCTTTTCTACATGGTTCTGGGTTAGAACAGGACTCAAGAGAAAAATGCATGAGTTTCAGAAGACAGAAGAAAAGCAGCAGCCAGCATGCACTGATGGTCAGACTAGGGCACCTGACACCATTGCAGCTTGCATGCATTATTGCTCATCTGCTGGTTTACTTTGTTGGAGTCTGTTAGCAGCTCTGCTGGGAACTCCTCCAGCTTCCACCAGATCTTCCGTCTTCTCAAAGTCCTAGGCCAAATGTATGCAACATCAAGGCAAAGGGTACCATGGTCTCCTGCAGGTTACCTGCATCAAGAGCTTTCAGGTGGTGACAGATGAGTTAAAAACCTAGTTTGTTCTTGTGAATTCCGATTTGGGCTCATGGAATCCAGTTTTTCCTTTCACTCTCACAATACTTCTAGTGTTCCCCACGTTAGGGTCATCACTGGAATTTCATAGACTCCTGTATCAATTCTCATAAATGTTAAGGTCTAATCCCTGTAATTAGTCCATTATTCTATACCACTCATATTGGTTCTGTCTCTCTAATTGAACCCTAACTAATAAATCTTTTAGACTCTCTCTAGTTATAACTACCATGTGATACTGTAAAAGATTTTAACATTCATTGTTTCTATTCCTTACAATAATTCTTCAGGAGAGGCACTGTTATTGTAATTTAGAGATGATAAACTTGGGACAAGAAACATTGCTTTCCAAAGGTACAATAACTAGTGAGACACAGAGCTTGTATCTGGACCTATGTTTTGATCATGTTCTTTATATTATACTATGCTTCTCATTGCAAAAAATTTATTCATTAATATTGGCAAAACTTGGCCAATCTTCAGCATTTGAATCTAGAGTAAGTCACTTTGCACATTTTTACTGCCAATTTACAACCATATTTTGAAGTATGGAATACAGAAGTGAACTTGTGCAGCAAAACTGTGCACCCATTTTAGAGGCTAGATAATAACAGAGGAAAATATGACCCACGGAATATTACTTTGCATGCTGCAGTGCATTTACACCCAGTAATGAGGGCTGTCATATCAGCAGGAGAGAGGAAAGTGACAATGAACATTAATGCTGAACTCCTGCATTCTCTCTCAATGGAGCATGTAATAAGGCACGTCATCATGTCAGCATATGCCAGGAAGGATTTGCTTAGGCCCTCATCCTTTCAGCACAGTGAATCTGCTTCCCAGGGAGTCAGATTCTCCCACATTGTGACTCTTTCACCTTCTCATTTCTTTCCCTATTCAGTCCTCTGCCTTTACAGATCTACTGTGAGACTAAATTGCCACCTTGTCAGGAATGCGTGCAAGAAGTTTCTCATATGGCCGTAAAGTTTTGTGAAAGGCAGATTATTACAGTACCATAAAAATATCATTTCATAAGAGGGAAAAGACATCAAGCCATGGAAAAAATGTATTTTCCTCAGCATTGTCCTTACCTATCCATGCCACATAAATAATGGTATTATTGTGTGAATATTAAACCTAAATTCAAACTCAATTTATGGTAACACCAGTAACTAAAAACCACTAATGATCATTTCAAAAATACCTGACACGTATTTTATTTAGTAAAATACATGTGTTACCATGCAAGGTTAAGACACCTAACCTTTTGAGGACTCATATACACAACTCATTTGTAAAATAAAGGCATGCATTTAGATAATCTCAAAGCTACATTTCAGCACTTACATTGTATGACAATATATTATTTTAGGCTTTGTCTCATTTCTTACATGATTATTTAGCTCTTTCAAGGCCTAGTTCTATGTTTAATAATGGAGAAAGTATCATCATTTTATTTTTATGCTGTTTTAAGATTTCACTAATGCTATACTGAACAAATTAGCATAAATTCTAAGAAAACTCACTGTAGAAAAGAAGTTCTATTAAAAAACAATTATCATCAGAACACAACACATGAGGTTAAAAAAGAAAGGATATCATCTTATTCTTTACACATTGAACTGACTAAATTGTTCTTTCTATCCCATGAGTCTTTAAAGAACATTTTTAATACATAGATTAAAATTAAGGCTCTATGCAAATTACAGTCAAGTTGGAATGCAGTTCAAATATACATAGATCAAGGGGAGAGGGGAGAAGAGTCTAAACAGGGTCTTAGAGTCTGGAACGTATGCAGTATGATCAGGAGACAAAGAAAATATGTTTTCTCACATACCGTAAGCTCCAGTAACTAAAATTGTGCTTAGTAAAACCACATGGTGTTAATAAGGGGTCCTAATGGGGAGAAAAGTGTTCTATGCTCATGTAAGCTAAGGAAACTTCTTATTGCATGCTTGTATCGTAAGTTTACAACGCATTTTAGTAAAAATTCCAAGAGGGTATGCTCTAAAGAAACTTCTAGGATTTCCTGAACTAATATGGTTTGCATTTGGCACATTAAATTGTTGACTCAGTGAGATTCTATTTTTTACCAAAACAATTAAAAGTGCATGGTGTCAAGAGATTCAGCTCTAAGTGAAAAGCTTATCCATATAAAAAGACAAATAAGTAAAATAATGAACTATTTGAATTGTATTTCTGTAATATTCTATGTTAAGAAACGTATTTTAATTCCTTGGAGAGTTCTATTTTTGAACTGCACTTTGTTTTCTTACCTCAAGTTGTAAATAATAAAGTCAAGCTCTCTAACTGGTTCTCCTATTTAAGTAAGGCTATCTGACAGACTTTCTCGAAAAACGTAAAATATATATTATATTTAAGGCATATAATTTCACAAGTGCTGGAAATACCAAGCCTTCACTAAAATTGAAAACGAATGCCAATTTTTAAAAATGTTCTCAAAATTTCAAAAAAACCTCAAATATTTAATTTCAAGCCTGATTTCCAAATATAAGGTGGCAGCAGATGAGATGGACATTGATTTAGGGTATGTTTTAGAGATAGCATTTAGTATTTTAATGAATTAGCCAAGTATGGTAAATTTATTTTTCTTTTTTTGATTTCTGAAAAAGTACATTGCTAGATGTTGATTGCCCATTTTCATGCCTTTCAGTCATATCACAAAATGAAGTATAAAATAATCAGAAAAGCCTGTTTTCCTTGATTCTGTTTTTTAAATTTTATTTTATTTTGAGGATTCAGTGAGTACTCATAAATAGATATAACACAGAAGTTTAATAAAGCTTTCTTTGTTGAGATTATATCTATATTAGCCTCAAACATCCTGAAATAGAGCTATTTAAGCAATCATGAATCCATGATTACTTACAACAAAAATTATTAAAACATGATATGAATTTCCTAAAGGGAATATGACTTTTTATCACATTTTCCCCCATAGTTGGGTATCTAATGCTTAAGAAATATGTACTTCTAGAAAATTACCTGAATATTTGTGTATATTCTTGATCTTTCCTAAGTTGAGGTTCAAATGCACTATTCTAGATTTGCTTTATGTGAGCTTTCTTTTTAAATGAAATAGAAAATAATTCCCATTCATATTAAGTTTGGTATTCAGAACCAGCCAAATCTTTGACACTTTTTAAAAAGTTAGACATTTTAAATAAAAAAAAGAGAGGGACTTGAAAAATGTGCATCTCAAAGTATCCAAATCTCAGATATAATCTTACTAAATTTTGCTTCACCAGAGAGTTATAAGTCAATAGCTACTGTGAATTTCCTAAGCAGATTGTGGCTATACAGTATTGGAATGATAAGGGCCAGATGCTGTCTCAACAGCAGGTCTTGAATGAGAAAAATTAGCTCAGCTTCTGCAGTCTTTGTTTTCCAATCAGCGCATATCCACATCACAGCTGGGAATCAAAGGAGGCTACTCATTTCAGGTAGCCCTTTTGCCCTTTATACTTTCCAGAGAAAAGCATATTGACCAGAAACCAAGGTGCTCACAGGCATTTGACCTTTAAAAGAAAATGAGTCCTTGTAAAAACCAGATAAAAGAAGTCATGTAATCTGTTTTTTTTCTTTCAAGTAAGCAGCTGTGTTCAGAGAAATGTGTTTCTATATGTCAAGCAGCATTTGGGACCCATTCTGGACTTCAGAAGTAAATCTCAATATTTCGATATGTTGAAGGATTTTAGGCAATTAGCTCCTTTTGTTTTTAAGGGAGAAAAACCTATGGAAGTTGGGTTAGCTGTAGATTTGTAAGACAATCTTTCCCCTCTATCAGTTTAAGAATAGGAAGACGTGATTTCAATTGCAAAGTTAGGAAAATGAGATTACATATTATACCTCCAAATACATGAAAATTCAAAGAATGAAAGTAGTTTGTTCCATGCTTCTATTTATTTTCTAATTATTGCAAATAGTATTCTGATATCTACTTGTTCACTGAACTGAAAATTGTTGACTTTTTATATAAAAGTTACCTATCTCTGAATAAGGCCCATAAAAATGTACTTCTTAACTAAACATCAATGTTTATTGTTACAGTGCAATCTGGGAAATATATAACCATGGCAGTTTCCTGTTAAGTATATAAGAACACTATACTTAAGAATATCAGTGTAATGCAAGTCAAAAGCTATGTAGTATTTCTCTGTGCATCTCTGTGTGTGTGTACATGCAGGGAAAAAAAGTGATATAATAAAGAATCAACTTTAATTACTAAAAGTTTCAAATATTCATATCCATTAAATTTGGCATAGCTTTATCAGATAAGAGGTTTTTCTTTTCCTTTTTTATTACAGAATTATGAATTCAGTGACAGTGCTCAATGTTGTAACTTAATGAAGAAATGTATTTTATGAATTTTAAAGATTCTTTAGTATCAGAATAGACATTCTAAAAAAAATAAAAATTATATAGCTAGTCAGTGGGACAGCTCTATATGATGATTAAGTGTATTTGTTTTCTAGACTCAAATTAAATTTATTCTGAAATAATTAAATATATTCAGTATCAGTACATACAGCTGTTTTATACTTTCTAATAGCTACATTTTGTTATGTAAAGAAATTATTGTAAATCTTTCACCCACTTATAGTAAAAGCGTAGAAATTCCTGTTCCCTTTTCTGTTGTAGTGCTTATTACAATCTCTAAATACAAGTAAATTTCAATACACTGACAGTTTGTCCTTAATCATTTTTGGCTAATTCTGATAATTTATTCTTGGCATAAATTCTTTATAATGGAACTAACAATACATATACAATGTGTGCACTATTTACCCCCACCCCCCAACTCCTTCCTTGCAGAAAATTTGACTATCAAAGATACGGGATTAAGAAAAATATGGGGCTTCCCTGGTGGCGCAGGGGTTGAGAATCTGCCTGCTAATGTAGGGGACACGGGTTCGAGCCCTGGTCTGGGAGGATCCCACATGCCGCGGAGCGGCTGGGCCCGTGAGCCACAAATTACTGAGCCTGTGCGTCTGGAGCCTGTGCTCCGCAGCAAGAGAGGCCGCGATAGTGAGAGGCCCGCGCACCGCGATGAAGAGTGGCCCCCGCTTGCCACAACTAGAGAAAGCCCTCGAACAGAAACGAAGACCAAACACAGCCATAAATAAAAACAAACAAATAAATAAATAAATAAAATTTAAAAAAAAAAAAAAAAAAAAAAAGAAAAATATGAAAATCTCGTGGCAGGCTTTACCACAATTTTTTTTTAAGTTTTTCCAAAATAAACTCACAATGCCATTCCTTCAGCTTACTCATGAAATTCCTCAACCCAGTTCTTTTCTTGCAATGTTTCCCAGTGGAGTGTGTTTAAATTATGAAAAGTCTTCATTTATAAGCCTGGGGACTTGTACAGCTTATGAGACATTGTCCGGGGGGCCATAGCTCACAAATCCTGGGTTCTGTTTACTAGATGTATTCTTAACCAGGAACATCCTGCTAAGGGCTTTGCAGAGATAAGTTTAAAGTTTCTTCTGAAGTGATACTGTGTTCTCATGCTAACAGCAAGCATTTTCTGTACCAGTGTCGTGAGAATTATGAGATATGTGGACTAAATGTAAATAAAAGGAAAATGACTATAAGATCTCAAAGGAACATATATCAGCTGGTTTTGTAGTCTAGGAAGCAACTTATATTCTTTTTACTTGTCTTCTGTCTGAGTTCACATATTATTAAAAAACTAAATGAAATGAAAATTATCTTCTTTGAAAAGCCTCAAATTCATTACCCAAATTCTATTTTAAGTGTAGATAAATCTGTGCCAAACACCAGGTATTCATCTATTTACCTCTCTGATTCTTCTCCATCATCTTCCTTACATGTTCTATGCCTTACCTAAGGAAATGAGGAATGACAAATCATACTAAGAAGCAATGGTTTCCCTTAGTCTATACAAATGGCTCAAGACTGTGGTGTTAGGGACTTCCCTGGTGGCGCAGTGGTTAAGAATCCGCATGCCAATGCAGGGGACACAGGTTCAATCCCTGGTCTGGGAAGATCCAACATGCCGTGGAGCAACTAAGCCCGTATGCCACAACTACTGAGCCCACGCTCTGCAACAGCGGAAGCCTGCGTGCTCTAGGGCTCGTGTGCAGCAACAAGAAAAGCCACCACAATGAGAAGCCGGCACACTGCATCAAAGAGTAGCCCTCACTTGCCGCAACTAGAGAAAGCCCACAAGCAGCAACGAAGACCCGATGCAGCCAAAAATAAATAAATAAATAAAAGATAAAAAATTTTAAAAAGACTGTGGTTTTAGATGACCTATCAAGTTCACAATGGGGCAACCTAAGATGATTCTGGTAATGGGAGCAACCCTTGGCTTCTCCTAATGGGATGCATTCTATATCCCTAGCTAAATTTATATGAATATTTTCAAGTGCTTACATGTTATTTCCTTGTTGTAGGATTGCCTAAATATCAGAGGAGCTGACATTTACAGTTACAAAGGAAATTTTTATTTGTTTAATTTTTCATAGGAAGTTGCCTGTTTCTATTACCAGTGACAGAGGGAAACATTTCTTAGAACAGGCAGGAAAACAAATCAGTGATTTTTTTCTAACAATCTTTACAACTGTCCTCATAACCCTCAAAATATGACAACAGTGTTCAAAGAAATTTAAAGCAGATAAAAAATGTCACAAAACATATTCAAGTTGGCCTGAATCCTTATTTTTTACCTTAATGAGTATGAGAGCCAAACCAAAATAAACATGCAAACAAACAACTTGGAGCAAGTTCATATAAGAAATAAAACAAAACAATAATGGGGATGTCCAAGAGGTTACTTGCCTCATTATCATAGACAACATAACGTTATAGGCAATAAAAAAATAATATAACCACCTATTGTGCTTTGAAGTTATTTCTTATTAGTCTGTATGATACTATCTCCACCTTTAACATCATTTCAGGGTTCTGGTGAGCAAAACCTATTACAAAAATCCAAATATGATACTGGTGAATCAGTTAAGATGAAGTATTTGTAAACTTAGTACTATTATACTGTGCTAGGGCCCAGAAAGTTATATATCCAGATTCTACTTGGTAACACATTCTTTACTAGCCAAGAATCAAGAAAATAATACACGAAGAAAATAAAATACATTCTTCTTATCATCAAAAGGACATAATATCTCAGCAACAAACCAAAGTCCACACAATGCCTCTGTATAATACCACAACAAGTTAAGAATCCATATAGAAGATCAGCTTGTTTAAACAAAGACCCAATCGATCTTAGTTTGTATTTTACACAAACAGGCATCAGCACAAGAATTCAAGAGTAATTAATTTATTTGGAAGGTAATCCTAGGAAACACTTCTTGGGAGGGATAAATGAGAAAGGGAAGGAAAGGATGATAATAATGATACATTATTAAGCAAGTTACCACCCAGGGCAACTAGAGATTGATCCCAGTGGGGAAACTTGAGGGATAGTATAGAACACAAGTGTCAGAATTTCCTGACCTGAGGGACAAATGAGTTTGATATTTATTCACCAACACCCATTGGTCTTTTCTGAGGGTGGCCCCAGGGGGGTGTTAATTGCCCAACATTGTCAGCTTGCAGTACACACACACACAGACATGGATGGCCAACTCTTATACCTCAAGGAGTTTCTAGTAGAGCTGGGATGCTCTGAAATGGTAAGTCTTGAGGATTATGGCTGTGGCACAACAGCATCTCCTACACAACCTCTTCTTGGGAACCTAGAATTCAAGGCACATGTAATGGTCTAGATGGTGATATGTGTTTGTTTTCTTTTGGCCAAACTAGCACATAAGAACTAAAGATGCATATATGATTAAGTGAAAAACTGACCCAAAAAACCCCAAAACAAAACAAAAAACATTGTTGCAGACCAAAAACATTCTGTGTATGAGGTAGACTGGGAAATGGCCAAGTTGATTTGTTGAAAGAAATTTTAAATCCCTTGATTATATTAAACTGTATTACACTGTGCTAGCTTAGGTCATCATTCTTCCACTTTCTTGAACCTATTTCATCTCCTATAAAAATTCCTTCAGTGGCCTTAACCTGGAGGAATTACTCAGGCTGCAATCAGCCCTAATTTCCAAATATATTGCTAGGCCACTTGTTGACCAAGAATAAATTTGTCCAAAATAAATACTGCTCTAAACATCATAACCCCAGTTTTTAGAAATATTGCCAAACGGTTTATAACTGTGGAGGTACCAGTATATATTTTTCTCCATGCTATATTCAAATTTCTAGGGCTCTACTTTGTCGACAACTAACAGCATTTTAATTCTTATGTTTTAGATATTCTGTAGATAGGTGTGGCATCTTTCTTTGGTTTTAGTTCTCTGGTTATTAAGAAATTTGAACTTCCTTTTATATGTTTGGGGTGTTCATATTTATACTTGTAAAAGTGTCTATTTAAGTTTCTTGTTCTTATTTTTTTATTGGGTTGTCTGCCAAATTTCTTATTGATTGATAATAACTTCTCTATATGATTTTTTTAATGATTTGTTTAAATGTGTTGCAAGTGACACTTCTATTACTACATTACATTTTAGATCACTTGTGTTATTTCATAATTAGAAGTTCTTATTTCTCTATTTTAATATAGTTTAGTTGATTTTATCATTTATTTTATGGTCAGTAGATTTGTACCCTATTTAAGAAATATTTTCCCATGCCTATGGCATAAAGTTACTTTCTTACAAGATTGTCTAGAAACTTTTATGTTTTATCTTCATATTAGATCTATTATTTGTCTGGGGCTTGTTTTCTGGATGGTATAAGGTAAGGAGGAGTCTCCAGGGGTTGTTTTTTCCCAAAACTTTTGCACCATTGTCATCCTGTGATTTCCATTGATGACTTGTACCCATTTTTTTCCACTAATCCTAGGTGAAAAAGTCTTCTTTCTAGGTTTAAACTCTGGTATTAGTCTCAAGCATCATCCCAAGAAATATTTCATAAGAAATAAATTGAGTGAACTATTCTGAGTGCAGTACATGGATTTATAAACTGGATACATACATATGTTATTCAAGACTGATTAAAGATATTGTCTTCTGGAAACTGAGATACTGGAAAGTAGAATTCTATTGTGAATTTTGCTCCTGTCAGATTGACAATTTTTTTCTCCTTTCTGGAAGTATACAAGGTTTTTTTTTAATTACTTATTCTGAAATTTCACTTTTATGGGCCTTTACCTTTTCTGAATTTTTTTCATGTATATTCTTTACTATCAACATTATAAACTATGATATAATATAAAATTATTTCATATATAATCACTTTGATAAAAAAGAGATTGACCAAAGTAGCAAGGATATTTAAAATTTAGTTGATTAACAAATTCAAAGAAACATAAAGATCTTGTAATAACATTAGTAATCGTTTTGAGAAATGTGTAGAAACTTATACTTGCAGACTTTGACATATATAGCCAATATATTTCTAACATAAGAAAGTTTTTGAGATAAGTTTTATGGCATAACTTCTGTGATTCATCATTTTAGCAACAGTTTAAAACAGGGACATTTTTAAATTTAGAGGCAAACATTTTGGGTTTCTTAATAATACCTTATCCCTTATTTATCCATAAATCCAAAAATATCCATTGAGGGCCTATTGTAATAGCTACTTAATTAAATTGTAGAATTCATGCAAAGTGTTGGAGCCTGTGATGTGGTGGTATTTAAATCGAAGCTGCCCTAATCTTCCTTCTTTGAAATAGCTTCAAATCATTCATTAACATTCTCAATCATGCCATTGCAAATAATGCATCATTTCTCCTCCTTTATAGCTCTAATTGATAAATTACATAATTTAAATGATCTATGTAACATCAGTTTATTAGAAAGGGTTCATATCACCAAACACTTAAGCCTGTCCTTTTTCTTGCCAGAAGCATATAATTTATCACTGTCATTGTGGGATAACATGAGAGACATTGAAATGTCATCTCATCCACAAATATCTATTACATCACCTATTTCATTGAGTTAAATGATTTACCAAATATTTTGTTCATTCAAAAATGTTTATTAATCTTTACTATGTACTAGGCATTTTGCCAGAGATGTGGGAACAAGTAAAACAAAACAAAACAATCTCTGTTCTCATTCCCTTATGGCGCATAGATTCAAATGAAATGACAGACATTAATCAAATGATTGCCCAAATGTAACAATTGAGATTATAGTAAATGATATAGAGAGGAGTGTCATGAGGATGCAAAATAGATGGAAGTAACTGTTGGACACACAACTTTGGCACAACAATTTGCAGATGTAACATAGGATATATTAGGGGAAACTTGTGAGCAGAGAAGTGTAGTGATGAGAGTGCCTTGAACTCTCATTATTCCATAGTCTAGGCCAAAAATGGAAGTTCTGTATGCATCCTGGTTGAGGCTTTAGTAGAGAGGAAACTAGTCTGGGTGCACTGCTGCTAGCACTCTGAACCTGAGAACAAACCTAATCCCCCAAATCTGGTTACATACTGTAGCCCAAGAGGGACTGGGAACACCTAGATGCAAGACACTGGTCAAGGAATCTCCAGGCCAAGACATAGCACCCCAAGGCCCAAGATACGCATCCCAACACCAGGTCTTTCATACCAGGGCTCATCCTTGATGCAAGGTACATTGATATCAGCCAACACCTTGATGTCTCCCTATAAATTGTTCAGGTCAACTGAGTTAGCTCTTGGCACAGTTACCAAAAAGAGGGGGATAAATGAGTTTCCAGACCATACAGTATTGTCTCATCACTGACCTAGTCAGGAGGTTCTTCTCTTAGGGATTGAATTGAATCTGGATAAAAGCAATTACATAAACAATACGTTGGAGGTGATTAAATAGGTGTTGGGTAGATGTACATTTAAGCAAAGAGAAATGCATGTACAAAGAGAAAGGCAAGACACAGCATGACACCTCAAGGATCTGCAAGGAGGCTGAAGAGTAAGATAGCAGACAGCAGGAATAGTGTGGTACACGAAACTGGAGAGTCAGCAAGCATGAAATCAGGTGGGATTTGGGAACTACTAGGAATCAATTGTTCATTATGAAGAGTAATGGGGTAGAGTACATGACATGAGTAGGGTGCAGTAGAGAAGAAGTACAAAGTCATCAGATTTCATTTTGAAATTATCACTCTGATTGCAGCAGAAAGGACACACTTGAGGATGCCCAGAAGCAAGTAACATGTCCTGTAGTCTGGATAAAATGATGGTGACTCAGACTGAAGTGGTAGTAGTGAGTGAATTTGAGAGATACTTGGAAAGAACGTTTTAAAAATACAAGTTATTTGTAATGTAACTTTTCTTGTTTATGTTATCAATAAGAAATAATTTTTCTTGTAAAAATAATATAAAGAGTTAACATGATTATTGAATTGGATTGAAATTTTAGTTGGATAAAATTAATTTCTCTTCCATTTTACTCACATAATCTATTTTGGAATCTGTATGCATGTACTATTCAACAGAAATGGATGAATATGTTGTTTACCATGAACTAATACTCAGGATTCTTATTGGTAAACAGAATTCTTTATGGTTTCAAAAAGCCATGCAAAGATGGAGATAGATAGAGGTTGGAGTAATGCATCTCCAAGCTAAAGAATGCCAAGGATTTCCTGCAGCAACCAAATCCTAGGAGAGAGGTGTTAAATTAAACATGGAGGCCATTAGGCTGAGGTAACTCATGCCTTAGTAGCCCAGATAAGCAAACCAAAACTTAAGCCTGTAAATGCCTCAAGTTTAAGAAATCAAAACCTAAAGACAGCCAGCCACAAAGGCCAACTATGCTTTCCCAAATAAGGCAGCAACTTAAGCTATAATCAATCAAATAATTTCCTTGTGTTGCTTTTGTGACTTCACTAAAAAGTCTTGCACCTAGCTCCTGTTGGTGGAGAGCTCCTAATTACTCCTGGTTTGGCACTGCCTGAGTGAAATAGATTTTTGTTAAAATAAACTTTTTAAAATTTAATAAGCTTCCATTTATCTTTTAACAGAGGCATGGGACAGTTTGTCTCAGAGACTTAGAAGGAACCAACCCCGCAGATAACATGATTTCAGACTTCTGTGCTCCTGAACTATGAGAGAATAAACTTCTGTAGTTTTAAGCCACCAAGTTGGTGGTAATTTGTTATTATGGCCCTAGGAAACTAGGAAAATTGTTTCTTCACAGTCAGGAAGCATTTATTTATTCCAGTCACTGTATTTAGAGCATAGGATTTTAGTAAATTCCAACTGATTTAGACAAGACTTCATGAATCCCAAGCAAAGAAAAAAGGAGTAAGACATGTTGTACTCAAGATAATTATAATTTCTTTCAATCCTAATAAGCCATTGGGAAGAAAGAAAAAATAAATCATAGTACTCCAAATGTAGTTCCTACAAAAACCTTTTTTTCTTAAAATGAAAGTATAAAACAAATTACTACATGGAAGAGAATGAATGTGTTTTAAGTCTTTGATATCTTGAGTTCCTCTCCAGAAAAACTATACTAGTACTACCAATGACCCTACACATTTCCCATCAGTGCTATTATTATAATTGTCTCACCTTTGCCAATTTTAACACTGATTTATACCTGTCTAGAAACAAAATCACAGTTTATTTAATTTGACTTATTAACTACTGAATTATTCAACAGGCTTATTAGGCTTTCTTGTTTCTTCTATAATTAGTGGCATAGCATATTTATATTATTTTTCTATTATAATTTTGGTATTTTTCTTTTTATTAGTATAAGCTTATTAATTAATTAAAAAATTAATTTTATCTGCGTCAGGTCTTAGTTGCTGCACATGGGATCTCTTTTTTGTTGCAGTGCACAGGCTTCTCTCTAGCTGTGACTTGCGGGTTTTCTTTCTCTAGTTGTGGCGCATGGAGTATGAGCTTATTTTAGATAAAAATGTTATTGCAATTCATGTTAATGATTGTAGCAATATTTTATCAAATTTTAATTTAGTTTATGGTTCGTGATATAACCACTCAACATGTCTTAGAAAACTATTTGACATTTCAAATTTAACATATTCAAAACTAAACTATTGTTTTCCTTCAAAGGTAAGCTGCCTGAATTTTTCCCACTTTCAATTAATAGCAATTCCATCCTTTCAGGTATTCAGGCCTAAAATCTTATGTGGTATAATAAAAAGTATATTTGATATACTTTTCCTGGTTTCTGTCACAGAGCTCCTAAAATCCTTGGAATTTTCTGAGTGATAGGAGCATCTTTTGTTATTCAGAAGGAATGTCTTTCAATTAATTATACCGAAGTTTATGCTAATGAGGTGACTCTTGGCTGGTGTCCAGATACCTTCTGGGCAGGGCTGGTCACCAGTAAAAACTACTAGGTGGTTAGAGGGTTAGAACTTTCAGCCCCACTCACAACCTTTTAGGAGGGACAAGGGGCTGGAAAATGAATTCAATCACCAATGGCCAATGATTAATCAATCATGCTTACTTTATCAAATCTCCATAGAAAGCCCAAAGCTAAACTTTGAGAGTTTTTGGGTTGTGAACACAATAAAGTTCTGGGAAGGTGGCACACCAGTAGAGGGCACAGAAACTCCACATACCTTCCTCCCATACCTTCCCCATCATTTCTTCCATTTGGCTGGTCCTTAGTTGTATCCTTTATAATAAAATGATAATCATTAATGAGGTGTTTTCCTGAGTTTTGTGAATATTCTACTGAATTATTAAAACTGAGGAGGGCATTGTGGGAACATTTGACTTATAGCCAGATGGCCAAATATGGGGATTGGTCCTGGGGCTTTTGAGTAGCCTGTGAAGTAGGACAGCCTTGTGGAAATGGGACCTTAACTTGTGAAATTTGTACTAACTCTTATCAGTTAGTGTCAGAATTAAATTTAATTACTGGATATACAGTTGATGTCAGAGAACTGGTGTTAGAAAAAACACCACATATCTGATGTCAGAAAGAATTTGAGATGTTGGTATCATCTTCAATTTCTATTTTCTTAGTGTATCTGGGCTGCTGTAACAAAAATACCATAGACTGGGTGACTTAAACAATAAACATTTATTTCTCATGGTTCTGGAGGCTGGGAAGTCCAAGATAAAGGCACTTGCAAATTCTGTGTCTGGTGGGAGCACTAATAAAGTGACTCCCCCTTCATGACCTAACCACCCCCCAGAGGCCCATCTCCTAATACCATTACATTGGGGGGTTAGGATTTCAGCATATGAATTTTAGGCAGACACTTTCAGTCTACACCAACCATATTTCTCTTAAAATCTACATCCAATTTTGAAAGGAAATTTTTGGCCTCCACAACTAAAAATTATCCAAAATATAATCACTTCTACACATCTTGCTTTCTGTTTTCTTCAATAGATTAACCACTACAATTTTAAAGTTATCTTTGATAGCTCCTACATTTTTCTGTGCACTTTTTTCTCCATATGCCTGGAAATAATTGTTTATATGGCTAATGTTGTGTGTAGGACAACATTATGGAGGAAATGGATAACTTCATCTCCTACCAGAGAGAGCTCGCTTTACTCTGTGTAGGCAGAAAAAGTGTGGTATGTCATTTTTTTATGATGTCAGCCAGAGCCGATTCAAGCCTGGGTTATTGTTTTGGTAGAGCTTTCTCCACCCAGTTAGTAATAGATCCTTGGGTATGATCCTCCAAGTTTCCTAACTGAGATCCTGGAAGATATGAACTCAAGTATTGCTTCTTCAGCACCATGAGATTCTGGATATATTTTTTCTGCCCTTCACCAGATTCCTACTTTGCTTCCCTTTCGTATACCTTTGCGGTTGAAAAACTTGACCAATGCATTGAGGGAAAAGCCAGCACAGTGTTGGGCTCAAAGTTTTGTGTTTTCCTTCTCACCGGAATCTGTATTAGTTGCTAACGAAGTCATAACAAAGTACCATAGACTGGATGGCTTAAACAACAGAAATGTATTTCCTCACAGTTCTGGAGGTCAGAAGCCTGAGATTTAAGTATTGGTAGATTTAGTTTTTTTCTGAGGTCTCTTTCCTTGGCCTGTAGGTGGCTGGCTTCTTCAGTGTCTTCACATGGTCTTCCCTGGGTCTCTGTCCTAGTCTCCTTTTCCTATACGGACACCAGTCATATTGGATTAGGGTCAACCCATATGTCTTAGTTTACCTTAAATACCTCTTTTAGGGTCCTATCTCCAAATAGTCATATTCTGAGGTAAGGGGGTTAAGATTTCACCATATTAATATTGGGGGGACACATTTTACCCCTTCCTCCCAAATCCTGGCTGCCTCCATAGCTCTGAACTTCAATTTTTCTCTTCCAAGTCCCATGAAGTTGCCAATTTTCTGATGGATTCTTTGTCACTTAGCAGTAGCTTTATGTTCTGGCCCTCTGTTTGTATTTTCATCTTCTACCCCATCTCTCGGAAGAACAGGAAAATCTCTTGAAGAAAAAGTACAAGCAGAATATAAGCTTATCTCACCATAGTTCCTTCTTTATGGGATCTTGGCCCTTCACATCTCGTTTGGCTCACCTCTCTCCTAATGTGCACTTATGTGTGTGTGCATGTACACACACACACACACACACACACCCCTATACCTACATATGTCAAATCAGGCTTCTCTGGTTTTTCCTGGCAGGAATGCTGATATGCATTGAGACTCCATAATATCTAGAAAAAATATACTATACTTAATAATTAGGGAATAGATACATTAGAGTGGATAATTATGGGAAGAGAGAGAGAGGAGGTTGGCTATAGGTATGTGATTCACTTGGTTGTGGTACCAAGGAGGTGATGTGAACCAATAATAATAATGTATCGCTAATAAATTTTTACATAATAAATAGAAAAAACAATTATATAAACAGTATAAAGATCTAAAATAAAATAAGGATGCATGAAGAAAAAAGTGATCTTCACATATAATCTTACATCTTAATATTTTGGAGTATAAATATATAAAATAAAGTTTTTCCTACATTTGGCTTCATATTAAAGATGCTATTTTTAAACTTCATTTTTCACTTTAAATCTTGAGTGCTTTTGAAAGTCAACATTCACAGAGCCTTTTTATCTTTACTAAAGTTACTTTGTGTGACTACATAGTACTTTTAAAAGACCAATCTCCTCTTCATGAATACAGTAGCAGAGTGTCAAGTTTTAGCACTTAAACTAACAGAAAGACACACATGCATACACAAAGCTGGATTTTGTTCTTCTTTATCCTCATCATGAATATAAACCTTGGCTTTTGCCCTGATATATGGGCTTCTATAACAAAGGGACTATCTGAATGGCCAGAAAGAGGAAATGTTTTATTTAACAAAGACAAAATGTTCCAGTGGAAAGAGTTTGGGATTTATTTTTCTTTGCAGTCAGTTTGTGCCCAGGCGATGCTGACAAGATAAATTATCTGAGTCTCTAAGCCAGGGAGGCAAATCCAAATTGTGTAAACTGAGTCAAAATAAATAAATGAGAAGACATTTCAAAAAAGAGAGAAACATGAAAATACAGAATTTTTTATTTGGGAAAAAGCACTATAATATGATCACTCTTCACTCTGTTTTGAGCTCAAATGTCTCCCAGTCTGTGCAAACTCTTGGGATTGTTAGGTTTACAGCTCTTCTTTCCTTATTTCCCCAGCTTTGAGCAGTTTCCCTGTATTTGCAGAACAGTAATTATCTACAGGCAGAAGGCTGGAATAACACCAGTCTCCCTACAGGTTTTCCTTTCCTAGGAATCCCAGTCCTATGCAGCTGGTGTACAATGTCGGAGACCATTCTGCAGTTTTATATATTCTGCAGTTTTCTTGTTTACAGTCAGAAGTTATGTCTGATCCTTGTTATTCCATCATGGCCATTAATGATTATCCATAATTGTATTTTTATTCATTTAGAATTTATTTTGGTGCAAGATGAAGATGAACTTATAAATGAATTTTGGAATATTGACAATTGCCATCCATCTAACTTTGTGCTTTCCTTGTTTATTTAAGATTTATTTTTGTTCCTTTATTTTAGTTCCTTATATCATGCATATCTATTCTCAAGTAAATGTCTAGATATTTTAAATTTTATGGATATTAAATCTTTTTGATTAATAATGATGCTTACTCAATATCTTATGAAGAAAATATCTTTATTTCTCCCATTTAGTAATTTAACATATAAGAAACTGATGCTGAATTTTTTAAAAATGCCTTATATTTTTCTTCTTGCAGTGTTTTATCTATTTGACTTTTTCCACTAACCTACTGGCATGATAAACTACAGAAATAGTTTTCTAATATTGAACTATATATTTTTCTGTAGTAAATCATTTTTATTAAGGATAACATTATCTATTACACTTAAGATACAATTTTTAAAATATATTGTGTAGTATTTATTCTTTTTTATTCATAAATACTGTTAGTCTGTACTCAGAGCTATTTTATAAGGTTTTGGAATTAAGATTTTGATAACCTAATAAAATGACCTGGGAAGTTTTCCAAAATGTTCTTTATGTTCTTAAGATAGTTTGGAAATTTACTTTTATGTTATTGTCTGATAGAAAATGTAAAACAAAACAGACAAAACAAAAAAAAGTATATTGATTGAATACATTTTGTGACAGTCTTAGACATCTTTGCAATGCATTGTGATGGTACACTTCTCTCAATATTTCTTTTTTCCTTTCAAGACTATTTTGCCATGTTATCTTAGTATATTTTTTCTAGTTATTTTTTACAACTTCTATATTTTCTCTTGCTTGCGTTTGATAGTGGTTTGTCTAAATTTTTGTTCCCAAAGAACTCTTCATTGTGATTTTTTTCCCTCTAATTCATATATTTTGACTTATTTCTTCTTAAGTTCTTTCTTCCTGGTCAAGTTATTTTATTTTATTATACCCATATTTTCTGTATTAAAGTTTATATTCATTAATTTAAATTATTTTTGTTTTGAGCATATTTTAATGTTTAAAATTACCCTGAGAACAGCTTTATTTTTCTTTTTCTGAGTATATGCACTTTAGTCTTGTTTTAGGCAACCTTTAATTAAAACAATTTGATACTCATTATGCTAAAAACTAAAATTTTAAAAAAGGCATGCAAATTTTCTTCTTTTTCCAATGTTAAACGTTTCCTTTCTCCTAGCAGTAAAATTTAGTGGAGTTTCATCTTATATAAAATAACACTCCATAAGTGGCATGATTACATAAGAATTGAACTGGCCTGTTGCAAATTTTGCATAATATGTGTTTTTATAAACTACTGTGAAAAGGCATATCAATCTGTTCATCAGACATTTTCACAATGAATTAAATTCCTATAAAGTCATTATCTTAACAGAAAAGCAAAAGAGAAACAACTGCCACAATTACTGCCAAGAAGAGTTATTAAACTCTTATTAAGAGTTATTAAACTCTGCCAAGAGTGCCAAGAAGTTATTAAAACCACCAAAGGAGACTAAACTGATTCAGGAAAGAAATAATAAAAGGTCTCCCCAGATCTCTTGCAATGCTGCACAGAGCCAATAGCCATAGCACACACTTTCTCAATTTAGCAGTCTAGAACACAAACAAACAGGCAACAACAAAAAGAAAAAACAACAAAAACAGTAACACAAAAACTGCAGGTTTTAATTGATGTGTGATGTGTGTAAAATTAAAATAAAGCTATTATTTACAGTTGTCATTATCCTTCAGGATTAAGGGGAAAGTCATCAAGTGGGACAATGTCAAACTAAAAAGCTCTGCACAGCAAAGGAAACCATCAACAAAATGAAAAGACAATCTGCCAAAAAGGAGAAAATATTATACATTATATATCTGACAAATGGTTAATGTCCAAAATATATAAAGAACTCATACAACTCAATAGCAACCCCCCCCCCAACAACCCAGTTAAACAATGGGCAGAGGAACCCAATAGACATTTTTCCAAAGAAGACATACAAACGGCCAACAGGTACATTAAAAGGTGTTCAGCATCAGTAAGCATCAGGGAAATGTATATCAAAACTAAAATGAGATATTACCTCACATGGATAATTTGGGTATACATTAAAGTAGATTTTAGAGTTCTTTGCAGAAATAAATGGTCACTGTGATTTGGCATGTAAATTATTGTCTAAGTAAGGTTTTAAACTATGCCATACAAACTAAATCTATAAATTCTTATATCGTAGGTTCAGTATTTTTGGCATTTTTCTTTTTAAAAAGTACTATATTGACATATATTTATCTAGTTTAAAAATCAGATTATTTTACTTTTATATCTCTGGAATAGGTACAGTCATTCCTTGAATAAAACTAACCAGGAAAAATATGTTCCTTCTCAAGCGCAATTCCATCCTCACGCACGCTCAATTCTTAAATTTCTGATATTATTTCCATATTACCATTTTATAAGAATTTAAACACAAGAACTGTTCACTGGGAGCTGGTATCACGAACTCATAACAAACAGTCACCAGCAAAAAGTAACTATCCCACTGACATGCGGTTAAACCCATATTGGCTCACCTGAAAATAGCTGGAATTGAGTCACAGATTCTCACAAATAATTTTCAAATACCGTTAATTAAAAAGTGTTTTGTTTGTTTTAGTTACTTTTGCTGCAAATCAGAATATCCCAAAACTTACTGGCTTAAATCAATATTTATTTCATAATCTATTCCAAGGTCAAAAATTCAGAAGAAGTGCTGTGGAGATAGTAACCTGCTCCACAATAGCTAGAGCTTTAGTTGAGAAGACTTTGAGCCTAGGTGGGTGGGCTCAACTGCTTGCAGCTAGAATGATCAGAAAGATATTTACTCTCATGTCTAGTGGTTATTGCTGGCTGTAAGCCTAGATCTCAGCTGGACAGTTGGTGTAAACACCCACATAGGACCTCCTTGTGTGACCCAGGCTTTCTCCTAGCATGGTGATCTTATGGTCATTAGATTTTCTACATGACAGTTCAGGGCTTCAGCATTAGTGCTCCAGTGAACAACCTGCATCTCTTTTATGACTGGAAGCCTCTGGCTGCCACTTCTGTCACTGATTCGTGTGGTCACAAGCAAGTCACAAACACATACAATTTAAGGGAGGGTAATAGCAATATCTATTAAGGGTGTTATGGTAATGTTCTAAGTCATGTTGTTGAATGAGAAGTATTGTTATGGTGATCTTTGGACAACACAATCTGACTCTGCCACTCACTGTTTAGAGAAAATCTAAATTATAAACTATAACATTCCCAGATACATATATACAATTGCCCTTCCATATCCTAGGAGTCTCTATCCCCAGATTCAATTAACCATGAGGTGAAAATATTTGAAAACAAATTCCAGAAAGTTCCCAAAAACAAAACTTAAATTTGCCTTACCTTGGCAACTATTTACATAGCATTTACATTGTATTTACAACTATTTACATAACATTTACATTGTATTAGGTACTATAAGTAATCTAGACATGATATAAAGTATATGGAAGAATGTGCATGGTTATATGCCAATTTATATAAGGAACCTGAGATTTTGGTATTCCCTAGGGCCCTGGAATAAACCTCCCAAAGATAACAAGGGCCAACTGTGTATATATATATATATTACACAGAGGAGATTTTACTGGGTGAAAAATTCTTTGTAGCTTGGCTATTTCACACCCTTCATATACTTGTCCATATAACCCTGTTGCCTTTGATTCTCCTAAAATCCTGTGCTACTTGTTATCCCTGAGGATATTGGGCTGCAGGATTTCTGGATGAAAAGTAACTGATCTGTTAATACACTGGCACCTCAAATACAAGAGGACTTGTATTAAAGTGTTCAAATTTATAAATGTGACTTCTGAAGTGACAATTGTTATTTCTTATCAGAAATGATAGACATATCTACCTTATTCCCCTAAGCATACACTTTACAGTGTAAATCTATGACTTGGAATACATGCTTAAAAGTTATGTCAATAATTTCAAAGACTCTATGAACAAAGAGCTACTGTATGTTATTAATCACTATGAAATCTATTTCATAATTGCTGGTATGTATTATCACATATATGTCTAGTGTCATATCAAAATCTATATTGGGCTCAAATTCCAACAAGCAATTCTGATTATACATATAAGTATAAATAAATTTAAAAGGAAAATTTTAAGCATTCAAAACTAGGCAATAAGCAAGAATATATACACTGATTTAAAAACTAGGTAATAAGCAAGAGTGTATATGTTAATTAAAATTTGCCTTCTATGTTTAACATAACCATTAATATAACCCTTGAAGATAATGGAATAAAAGTAAAGCACTGTGTCTGCTATAAGCTCAATAATATGCTAGGGGATGGTATAGAGTTGTAAAATGTTGACCTAAAACAAGTAGACTGTTAAATATTTCTCCAGCAAAGATGGGTTTATTCAGGATTAGCAGAGAATTGCAATTCAGGGTCTACGACTGTAGCGAGCCTTGTACAAGTCCCGGCACAGCAAGGGAAGGAGAACATATTCATAATAAGGGAAAGGAAGATGAGTGGGAAGACTATAGTAAACAGAGAGTCCATGGCTTTTCATTGGCTGAGTCCTTGCCAGGAAAAGAGTGGAGTCTTTCTTCTTCTTTTTTTTTTTTTTAATTAATTAATTAATTTATTTATTTTTGGCTGAGTTGGGTCTTCGTTTCTGTGCGAGGGCTTTCTCTAGCTGCAGCAAGCCGGGGCCACTCTTCATCGCGGTGCACAGGCCTCTCACTATCGTGGCCTCTCTTGTTGCGGAGCACAAGCTCCAGACGCGCAGGCTCAGTAGTTGTGGCTCACGGGCCCAGTTGCTCCGCGGCATGAGGGATCTTCCCAGATCAGGGCTCGAACCCATGTCCCCTGCATTGGCAGGCAGATTCTTAACCACTGCGCCACCAGGGAAGCCCGAGTCTTTCTTCTTCTTCTTGGGCTCCAGTATGGTCACAGGGCATAAGAGACCCCATTTTGTCTTCTCACTCTAATTAATTAAGGCTTTTTTAAAAAAAAATTTTATTGGAGTATAGTTTATTTATAATGTTGTGTTAGTTTCAGGTGTACAATATAGTGGTTCAATTATGCATATACATATATTCATTCTTTTTCACATTCTTTTCCCATATAGGTTATTACAGAATATTGAGGAGGCTTCTGTTTACTAATTTTTACAGAAACAAGTATACATTATATTTTCCTGGTATTTGCTCTGTAAAGTCAAGTCCTTACTTTTCTTAACCTTTGCAAGTTTTCAGCTACCATTTAATTCATTGTTGCTTCCTAAGCTGTTATCCTTTCTGCCTCAGAAACACCTGTTCTTCTAAGACTAAGCATCAGTCTTTTATCTTCATAAATATACTTTCCTCTCTCATGATATTTTATATTTTTAGTTTTTCTTTGTAGTTAGAAAAATGGATTTTAACACAACCAAATTAGCTTTATTTAATAATCATATATTTGGAATCCTGCAAAACTAAGTGCTGTGCAAAAAATTAGTAAAAAATGAAAACATCCAAGTAATTCCCAAATAGGTCAGAAAGGCAACGTTATTAACATTCCTAAATTCTATTCCTCTTCCTTTCCAATCATCTTATCCAACCCCATCATATATGTAAACACTAACATCAAAGGATAGTTTTACTTCTTTTCGAAATTCATGTAATAATTGGGCTGATACAGTATGTACTCTTTTGTATTTGTTTTAGAATGTGACATTCATCCATTTTGTTTAATTTTATTGTTTTGTTCCAAAATTTAATATGCCAAATAAACAAAAACACACACTTACGAATACTCACACACATAATCCTCTCTACTCCTGATGCACTGATGTCTTTTGTTGTATGTACAGATGGTTAGACAAGACAGACAGGGAGGGAGAGGGAACGAGGGGGAGAAGGAGGGATAGAGAGAGAGAGAGAAGGAAATTTTGTTGGGTTATATGGTATGTAAAAACATTATATACATTTTCCAGCTGCCTTGCATCCTTATCAAAATTTAACATGGCCAATTATTTCATTTCAGCCATTTTGGTGACTATATAGGGACATCTTACTTTGGTTTTAACTTATGTTCCCCTGATTATTAAAGATAAGTATTGAGAACATTTTCATACATTTGTTAATTGCCCATTTGGATACTGTTTTATATGAAGTTTCTTTTCAAAAGGCTGATGCTTACTTTTCTATTGGGTTGCATTTTCTCACGATTTTAAAGAAAAGTTTATGTATTCTGTGTATAGGTTTTTTCTATTTTTGATTATATGGACTGCAGATGTATCCTTTTTGCTTTGTTTTTTCACTGACTTAAGGTATATTTGTTTAACATTGGTTTCTATTTTAATGTAGTCAAATTTATCACTATTTTTTTTTAATTATTAGAGCTTCCTTCTCTACCAAAAGGCTTTGAAAGTACGAGCTCATATATTATGATCTAGACATTTTACTGGTTTATCTTTAAGCATAAGTTCCATAAAATATATGAATAAAATTTTGCCTTTTATGAGGAAGGGATAAAGATACAGCTTTTCCCATTTGAATAACTGACATATTGTACTGAAAACCCTTTCTTTTCTTCTTTACACCTTCATTTTTTGTCATAAGTCAAGTGCCCTGTGTGGAAGTTTGTCTTTGGAGAGTAATTTCTGATCCATTATTCTATTTTTCAACATTGAGAAAAAACCAAATAGTTGTAATTAATTTAACCTCATAATAAACCTTAATATCCACTATTGTAATCCTTCTCACTTTGTTAATCTTCAAGATTTCTTTGATTAATCTTGGCAATTTTCACTTTCATATATAATTTAGAATGAGAATGTAAATTACAAGAAAAAAAAACCTGCTGGAATTTGGATTGGGATTTCATTGAATTATAGATCTCTATTTTAGAATCTTTGACATCATTACAGGATAGAATCTTCCAGTATATTAACATAATGCACTTGTCTCAACTAATATTTTACAGGTTTTTTGTGTGTGTGTGTGTGTAGAGCTAATGCATAAACTTTGCTAGATTTATTCCTAAGCATTAGGTGGGTTTTAATGTTTTTGTAAATGTTACCATTCTAAAATTTTATTTTCTATTTTTTCATGAACATAGACTTGCACTTGATTTTTATACATTAACCCAATAGCTAAATCTGCTTATAAAATCTCATAATCATATTCTTATAAATTGTTTATATGTACAATAATATCACCTATAAATATTGACAGAATTTATTCTTGTTTTAAAATTTTTGTGTTTTTAATTACTTTATTTTCTGTTGTTTTATTTTCCTTCTCTTATTTAACTTGGTAGAATCTCTGGTACAGTACTGAATAAAAATGGTGAGAACAGATATACTTTCTTAAGAATTCAATTTTTTACCATTATGATGTTTGTTAAAGTTTATAATGATACAATTAACCAACATAAGGGAATTTTTATTTCTAGTTTTTAAGCAAATAAATATTGATAAATTGGAGTGAAGTTTTGGTGGTGTAATGAGTTTACAATATCTCTTTCTGCTAGCAATTCTTAATTGATTATATTCAAGCTCATCAAAGTTTCCTGTGTGGTCAATGTTGTTTCTTGGGTTTTTTGGTTTTTATCTTGTTTAAGAAACTCTTTTCTATCCCAAGTCTGAAGATAAACTCCTGTATTTTTAGCCTAACGACTTTATTATTTGTCTTTTTGAATTTAGAGAAAATTATTGATCTGAAAATAATTTTTAAATACATTGTGATGTGGAGTTAGGGATGATTTTTTCCTCCATGTGTATATATTATTGAGTTATCACCATTAATTAAAAAGAAAACCCTTTATTCACAATGCTGAAGGGTTATATGTATCAGGTAAATGTCTATTTTTGGTTTATTTCTTTATTCTTGTGCACATACAGGTAAGTATTAACTACTATACATTATCATAAGTTTTCATATTGGTAGCATAAATCTTCTGGATTTTAATATTTCATTTAACTTATTTAATGCTTAAATGTTCATATTTTCTATTACTCTTCATTTTAAAGAATTTATTGGCATAAAGTTTTTTATAATATCTAATGTTTTTAATATCTAAGTGCTCTGAAATTATGTCTCTTTTTCTTTCTGGTATTGGTAGTTTGTGGTATTTTTTTTTCTCTTGGTCAATGTTGCAAGTTATCAATTTTTTTAGTGGGCCTTATATCTATTTTTAGATGTAACTATGCAAACCTTCAGTACTCAACTCACTTTAGGTTGTTGTCTAATTCAAGCATTCATGTCACACTTTTCCTTATTCTTTCAGTATTTTCTACAATACTGACATATGGGATTAAGGAACGAGACTGTTGACAGATACAAATACTGGGGATGTACTGCCCCTAGGGAACTCTCAAATACAGGTGATGAAAGCCTTGAATGAATACATATTTTCAATCTTCTAGTCAACGATTCTGAGAAGCATTAATAAGTATAAACAGAATTGAGACTTACTTGAACATAGTGATGCTTAACTTGATAATTTACCCTCGATATTTATTTTTCTACTTTCTCTTTCAATGTCTGTTCCCTCATTCCTTCTTGCTTCCTGGGATAAACTCTCAAATACACTATCTTGCATAAGAGTTGTTGTTTTAAGATCTATTTTCAGTGGAACACAGACTAAGATATTAGTTTTTTCAAATAACCAACTTTTAAACTTTTAATTGTACTCTATTTAAAAAATTTCCCCAATTTCTATTGTTTTCTATCCTAGCAGCTTACTTTTATTTCTTTTTTATTAAATTAGCTGTTCCTATTTTATTTTTGAGACTGATGCTTAGATTGCTGTCAGCTTTTCTTCTTTCTTAATATATAAATTTAGAATTGCAAATTTCCTAGCTAACATAAAGTGCATCTTACAAGTTGTGTTTTGCATCATTTTCTCATATTTAAATAAAAACATTTTATAATTTCCACAAAGATATTTTCTTTGATCTAAGGTAAGTTTAGAAGTGTGCTATTGAACTTCCAAGAACTTTCTAGTTATCTTCTGGTTATATATTTTAGCTTAATACTACTATAGTCAGACACCATACATTGTATTATTTGAGTCATATGACATATATTTTTACTTGCTTTATTACCCCATTCCCAAGTTTAGTGTAATATTTCATTTGAATTTAAATAAATGTGCATTCTACCACTGTTGCTTACATTGTTATATGCATGTGAATTAGTAAAGTTTTGTTAGGTATAATGTGTCAAGTCTTCTATTTCCTTACTGATTTTTGTCTGATTTTTCTTTCAATTACAGAGAGAACTTTTTCATAATGTATAAATTCATAGATTTGTACATTTCTCTTCTTAATTCTGTCAACTTTTGAGTTGAGTTATTTTGACAACTTTATGGAGATGTGATTTATATACAATTAACTGCATATATTTAATATGTAAATTTGAGTTATATTGACAAATGTATATGCCTATGAAACCACCACCACAATCAAGATAATGAACAGATCCATTGTTCCCTAAAGATTCCTAGTGCTTCTTTGTAATCCATTTCTCTCACCCAATTCTGTGAGTCCCCATATCATTCACAGGCAAACATTGAGCAACTTTCTGTCAAAATCAGTTAGCTTGAATTTCCTACAATTTTATATAAATTAAATCATACAGTATGTACTATTTTTGCTAACTTCTTTGATTCAGCATGACTATTTTGAGATTTATCCATGTTGGCATGTGTGTAATAGATAATTCCTTTTTATTACTGAGTAGTATTCCACTGTATTGATATTCCACAATTTGTTTATCCATTCATATATTGATGGACATCTGAGCTGTTTCCAGTTTTAGACTATTACAAATAATTAGTTTGTAAATATTTGTGTAGAAGTCTTTGTCTTGATATATGCTATCATTTCTTTTGGGTTAAGTACTAAGGATTTGAATGGCTAGGTCGTACTGTGGGCATAGATTTGACTTTTAAAGAAATTGACAACTGAATTGAAAAGTGGCTGTCCCATTTTACATTCCCATCAGTAGCATGTGTACATTCTAATGCCTCCACATCTTCACCTTATACTAAATGTACAATAAATGTTAGGTTATGCATGCTGAGATGAAAAACTTAGGCATCTTTGAGTTTAGCTATTCTATTTCTGATCTGGCTAATGGAATTCTCATTGCCTTAAATATCTGCCCTTGCTTTGTCTGCCCAGTAATCCCTATTTACCTTTCATGATCAATTTCTGACCTACCCCGAAATGTATTTCACCTCTATCTTTGTACAATGGCTATTTGTTCTACATGTTCTGAAGTCCCTACGTTCTTATATTTTAGTCTCTCTTAGTAGATTAGGTGTTTCCTGCAGGAAGAATCATGTATTATTTATCCCTAGCACCTGCCTCGGAGCTTCACACACATTAAGAGCTTAATATATTTTGGATTGTTAAATGAAATAGTAAACAGAATTTTATAAATCTATGCCTTCCTGATTATCTGTAAAAGCTTCCAAATGAACATTTCATACTAAATGTAGACACATGGAATTGCATTGATTACTTCTAAGACTTGAACCATTCAGAGTGCAATTAATGAAAATAAAATGAGATATCAAGATACTTCTGAGAACATGATTTGACTTAAAATTTAATCATCATTCATTCATGACTGCCATTGGAGTTTAATTTATTAGATACCATCTGCTGCCTAAACATCTCAGGAATATTTTTAAGGAATATCTTTCTGGAGAAAATGATAACCTTTTTTTTTTTCAACATCTTTATTGGAGTATAATTGCTTTACAATGTTGTATTAGTTTCTGCTGTATAACAAAGTGAATCAGCTATATGTATACATATATTTCCATATCCCCTCCCTCTTGCATCTCCCTCCCACCTGAAGTATCACCTCACACTGATCAGAATGGCCATCATCAAAAAATCTACAAACATTAAATTCTGGAGAGGGTGTGGAGAAAAGGGAACCCTCTTGCACTGTTGGTGGGAATGTAAATTGATACAGCCACTATGGAGAACAGTATGGAGGTTCCTTAAAAAACTGAAAATGATAATCTTGTGCCAACTTGTTTATCAGTTATCTGGTTGCTGGCATTTAAACCTTGTAACAACAAAAATTATAGTTGAGCGTATAAGGCAATAAATGAAAACTAAGTATGATAAGAACACGATGAAAATATAAATGGCTTTTTTGGGGCCAGATTCATTACTTCCTGTATTATAATGAGCTATGCAAGTATGAGACTAGGTTACATGGCAATAGAGGAGTGATTCAGAAGGCAAACTTCATTCAGACAAGCGCTAGTTTGAGTGTTGGCTATACCTTTAAATGGCACCATGACCTTAGACAATTGGGAAATCATAGTTCTTTCATCATAATTAGTGGATAATAATAGCAATCCTGTAAATTGTGTGTATATGCACATTTATATACTTGGTTAATTTATCCATGGGTCACAAAATTTGAGTAAGGTGGCCATTTAAGACTGAAAGTGTCCAAAATATGCCACCTCAAAACATGCCATTTTAGGCTTAGGATTATTTTGAGCTGAAAGCAATCGAGAATGAGCAGATTCAGGAAGAGTTCTCTACCTTTCCCTTTTCTGCCTAAAAGCAAGGCATAGATTTCCTTTGTGAAGGCAGCACAATTTTCCCCTGTGGAAGTGTCCCTCTCTCCCTTATCTGGAGGAAGAGATTGACTCATCACAGAAGACAGAGTTGGAACAAGATGAGTCTGCATCAACAACAAACCGTACTGAAATAACTCTTAACTTCCATTGGTTTCCTCATAAGGTTCCTAGTCAGTTCACCAGTTTTTGTTCTTTGAAGCCCAAATCCCTTTTCCTTTTTTAAGATGGTCTATAGGTTCCCAAGTCTAACCACTTTTTTGAGTTTCACTTCTCTGTGAACTCCCGGACCCGTGAATATTAACAAAAATTGTATGTCTTTTCTCCTGTTAATCTCTCTTTTGTTTGTTTAATTCACATGCTCCCAGGCAATGAGCCTAAGAGGGCAGAGGATAAGTTTTTCATTCCCAACAGAACCCTTAGATGCTAGACATTTTTACTTTAAAAATGGGTATCTCTACAAAGAATAAAATTCTTTTAAAAAATTGTCCAGAAAAGTTAATGGAAAAAAAAGTTTAAAAAATTGATTCTTCAAGAGTTACCTAGGTCCCAAATATTTCTAATTACTAGGAGCTATTCATTTTTGCACCCTCTATGGGTCCGAACAGTTTTGCTGTAAAGCAGACACACTGTGCTTGATAAATGTATTAATATTTGCAATGCCCCTGTGTTCTCTTTTAACTACAAATTCTTTATTATTTTTAAGCAATTTTATTAGTTTCCTAAGGCTGCCATAACAAATCACCACAAACTTAGTAATTTAAAACAATGGAAATTTGTTCTCTAACAGTTCTGGTGGCTGTACTCCCACTAGAAGCTCTAGGATGGATTTCTTTTCCTGCCTTTTCCAGCTTCAAGTGTCTCTGTAGGTTCATTGGCTCGTGGCTGCAAAACTCCAATCTTGACTTCCTTCTTCACATGGCCTTCTCCTCTGTGTATATTTTTCTTTGTATGTCTCTTATAAGGACAGTTGGGTTTGGTGGATAAGCCAGGATGATCTCACCCTGAGATCTTTAACTTAAATGCATTTGCCAAAAGTTTTTTTTCCCCCAAATAGGGTCACATTCATAGGTTCTGGGAATTACAATATTTATATATTTTGGGGGGGGGGCACCATTCAACCCACTGTACCAGTGATGGATGACTTAACTTGTTATCAAGTAGTTTTCCTAAACTTGATGCTGTACACATCTTAATTTTTCAAATATATTTTTGCCTTTTCTCTTATTCTCCATCTTGGTCATTTCTGACAGCAGGCATAGATCTGTTTATGTGTTCCAACAAAACTACTACTACTACTGGCTGATACCCAATGAGAGCATACGCTATCCCAGACAATGAGCTAAATACATCACACCCATTATCTCATTACATCTTTATAAGAAACCAGAAATATACCCACTTCACAGTTGTAGGGACTTATGCTGAGATATTTAGAGGGATTTTGTGACAAATTCGAGGTCTCAGTCAGTAAGAGACAGAACTGAAATAATGGAGCCCACTGTTTTGTTTATAGAGTTTTCTCAACCACTATGCTGTATTCCTGTATTCCTTCTTTGCACTTCATTTTGAATTATCTTGAGAGGGGCTGGTCTGTACTTTTCTGCATTTATGTTGGATCTGTACACCATATACTAATTTTTCTCTTGCGCTGGTTCAGAAGCTGCTGTTTCTTTGCTGTATATTCTCTATATTGTTCTGTGGTTGATTTGTAACTGAATCTGCTATAAAGTGAGTTTCTATTTTACTTAGGAAAAATCCAGCTTTACCTTTCATTTGTTAGAGCTTATGTTCCACCAAGGCCTTATTCTGTGCTGGGGCTTATTTCCTGGGCTCTATTTATCACCCACCTATGACAGGTTTCTCTACTTCTTTGTTGTACTCCTTGCAGCTTTTTAGAATTCCCAGTTTCCTAGGGAAAGCGTCACATCTTACTTCTAAAGCAGGGGTATCTGAACACTTGATCATTTAACATATCTGAAAGACAATTATTAGTTAATGCCTCTATATATGAGTGTGTGTTTGTGTGTGTGTGCATTCATATACACTGTATATATAATGTATTGATAGGCTATGAACATTATAAATCGTGCACAAAAAGAAATTATGAAATTAAAATCAAGTAAAAATAAGATTTTCCAGTATTTTGCCATTCGTCCTAATGCATGGGCTGATACAGCGCTATGATTTTTACCTTGAGGTCCGGTATTTAAATGAGCACAACAACTCACTACATGGCCAGAGGTGATTCTGGTCTCTGACCAGCTCGTCTCATGGCAGTACTGGCCTCAACCTGACTGTTACACTCTTATCACTTGAATATGAGAATCTCTTTGATTTGTGCCTATGCTCACCCATAAAGGGGCTTTACATCTGTATCTGCCCTGTAATACAGAGAGCATTAAGCAATTTTCGGACTGGTGCTACTAAAATACTCCCTACTTCCCAAACCCACAAAAAACAAAATCTTTCTTAATTTTTTTTTCTGAATTATTTTCTTCAAAAGTTATGGAACAAGAGTTAAAACTAGTGTTTGACATGAACCTTCAGAAGCTTATTATCACACAGTTACTGGTAGAACATGTTTTTTTAACCATATTAAAATTATGTAACTTTTCTAATTCCCTTGGCATATAACCACATAGCTGGTGCCTCCCAGGGGGGAACCCATGTGAACGCTCACGGAATATAAGCTTCTGTTTTAACCGGTTCCTATGAGAAGTCTCACTTGATTCTACTTCAGATGAAGGCATTTCTAACCTGCTTTCTGAAACTGATTTTGTGAAAATGAAGACCTTGTGTAAACTGCTTAAAGCTAATCCTAATACTGAATCAAGTAAGCACACAATAAAAGGTAGAGAAAAGTCACTTTTCAGTAGCTATTGATCTAACCAAATCCGGTCATCCATATTAAATATAGATCTTTAAATCTTTCTTCATTAACATTTGTAATGACAAGGTGGAGCTGGAGTAATTATCTCAATGATTTCATGGTAGTATTTTTGGAACCTATGAAAATAATTTATCAGGAGGAAGAACGGTGCCATTTTGTGAGCTGTTCCTGTATCAACCATTTACTCATCTTTTAATATGAATTTAAAACAAATTCATTGTTAGTTTGTATGTGGTAAATCTTCATGCATTTTGAAATGTGTTACTGTAAAAATCTCTCTACTTTCTTATTGTTGGTTCACAGTAGCCATTGGCCCAACTGTGGCAATCATTTCTTCTAACTCTCCTCACCCCCTGGTTTCTCTAAACCTCTTAACTATATGATGGGGACATTTTTGTGACTTCCATTGAGAACACATAACACATTTATCAACCCTAAGCAGAATATTTTATTTTATTTTTTTAATTTTTTTAACATCTTTATTGGAGTATAATTGCTTTACAATGGTGTGTTAGTTTCTGCTTTATAACAAAGTGAATCAGTTATACATATACATATGTTCCCATATCTCTTCCCTCTTGCATCTCCCTCCCTCCTGCCCTCCCTATCCCACACCTCTAGGTGATCACAAAGCACAGAGCTCATCTCCCTGTGCTATGTGGTTGCTTCCCACTAGCTATCTATTTTACGTTTGGTAGTGTATATATGTCCATGCCACTCTCTCTTTGTCACATCTCACCCTTCCCCCTCCCCATATCCTCAAGTCCATTCTCTAGTAGGTCTGTGTCTTTATTCCCATCTTGCCACTAGGTTCTTCATGACCTTTTTTAAATTTTTTTCCTTAGATTCCATATATATGTGTTAGCATACTGTATTTGTTTTTCTCTTTCTGACTTACTTCACTCTGTATGACAGACTCTAGGTCCACCTACCTCACTACAAATACCTCCATTTAGTTTCTTTTTATGGCTGAGTAATATTCCATTGTATATATGTGCCACATCTTCTTTATCTATTCATCTGATGATGGACACTTAGGTTGCTTCCATGTCCTGGCTATTGTAAACAGAGCTGCAATGACCATTGTGGTACATGACTCTCTTTGAATTATGGTTTTCTCAGGGTGTATGCTCAGTAGTGGGATTGCTGGGTCATATAGTAGTTCTATTTTTAATTTTTTAAGGAACATCCATACTGTTCTCCATAGTGGCTGTATCAATTTACATTCCCACCAACAGTGCAAGAGGGTTCCCTTTTCTCCACACCCTCTCCAGCATTTATTGTTTGTAGATTTTTTGGTGATGGCCATTCTAACTGGTGTGAGATGATAATCTCATTGTAGTTTTGATTTGCATTTCTCTCATGATTAATGATGTTGAGCATTCTTTCATGGGTTTGTTGGAAACCTGTATATCTTCTTTGGAGAAATGTCTATTTAGGTCTTCTGCCCATTTTTGGATTGGGTTGTTTGTTTTTCTGTTATTGAGTTGAATGAGCTGCTTGTAAATTTTGGAGATTAATCCTTTGTCCATTGCTTCATTTGCAAATATTTTCTCCCATTCTGAGGGTTGTCTTTTCGTCTTGTTTATGGTTTCCTTTGTTGTGTAAAAGCTTTTAAGTTTCATTAGGTCCCATTTGTTTAGTTTTGTTTTTATTTCCATTTCTCTAGGGGCTGGGTCAAAAAGGATCTTGCTGTGATTTAGGTCATAGAGTGTTCTGCCTATGTTTTCCTCTAAGAGTTTGATAGTGTCTGGCCTTACATTTAGGTTTTTAATCCATTTTGAGTTTATTTTTGTGTATGGTGTTAGGGAGTGTTCTAACTTCATACTTTTCAGACTATACTACAAAGCTACAGTAATCAAGACAGTATGGTACTGGCACAAAAACAGAAACATAGATCAATGGAACAGGATAGAAAGCCCAGAGATAAACCCACACACATATGGTCACCTTACCTTTGATAAAGGAGGCAAGCGTATACAGTGGAGAAAAGACAACCTCTTCAATAAGTGGTGCTGGGAAAACTGGACAGGTACGTGTAAGCAGAATATTTTAAAAATGAAGTTTACCTAGTGTGAAGTTATAGGACTTGGGTTTTAGTCCAAGATCTGACATTCACCAGTTGCCAAAGGAAAAAGCTATTGATTTCTCCTCAGATGGTTCTTGACTGTTTAATAGCCATCAGGCTCCTTTTACCTCTGTTCATCAATGTTGAGGTAGGAAAGCCCTCTGTCATATACACTTCCTTGGAGATACACACAATTTTATTACAGATGATTTAAAAAGTGAGTACCTGCACAAATCTGGCAAGAAGAATGTTTTATAAAATAGATACAAACTCATCAAACTGTCTTTTTATATTTTATGCTACATGAATTGATCTGTCCATACAATTATTCATAGAAATATGATTTATCTATACAGAATCAGTTACAGACTTGAACATATTTTTTTCCTACTTCTTGGATTTAAGATTACCATATCAGATACTCCCTGGTTTGTATATTTTGGCATCACTGAATAAACATAATTTATGTTTATGTCTTGAGTAGTTCATATCAAAATTTTTATATGCCAAGTTTCTTGACATCATTTCTAATATTTCATAATTCGGTGGCAGATAGAGTCAGTGACAGAGCTCAGTATTACATTAAACAAAACATGATATTTCCCATGACTGCTTTGTTTTCTCTTTACTTATAAGATTTAAATACTTTTTATAAGGAGTTATGTTTTTCCAGACATAAGATTTGAGAACTACAAAATACATGTTAATATCGCCAGTTACAGAGTTAACTTTTCCAAATACTTATACCCGACTACATAAGTCTGATTCTTTGTTAAGACTATTATCTATATTTACCTTTCTATCTATCTATCTGTTTATCTATCATCTATCTATCTATCTATCATCTATTTTTCTATAATCTATTATCTCTCTGTCTAATCTATACCAATCATCTATCACCTTCTAATAAAAAGAACAGGAGGCAATTACTTTCCTGTAGATCAGTTTAATTAGTCAGAATAACTTAAAAGAGATTTTATAACATTTAATTACTTTAGTCTCTATATTATTATTTAAGTTTTAATGGGAAACAAATATTTAATCCTTTAAAAGTTATGGTTTTACTGTATTTAATACTAAGAATTAAAGTTCTTTTCTTTTCATTTTCTCTAGCCAGACCAAATATATTTCTGCTTTTTCCTGCCTGAAATGGATTTACTAAATCTAGGACTTTTCTGTACTCTGAGTAGTACCATGTCTTAAAAAAAACACAAAACAAAGCAAACGGTATTTTTCTGAACTTCAGGTAAGCCAAAGATATTTTACATTTTACGACAACTTAATATTTCATTAAGAGCTAAACTCATGAATTCCTTCTTGCTGAGGAATGGGGAGAAATGTTGATATTTAAAGTCAGGAAACCTATTTTTTAATATTGATCCTATCACTAAATGAGTGGTGAAAGACCTTCATGTCTTAGCAATACTGTTTTAATCTTCCAGAGAAAAAATTTTTTTGAATAATACTGTTTTAAAATCTAATATTTATTAGGTTTTTATTATTTATGTACAGACACTCATCTAAGTGAAATGATGCATTATTAACTTATTGAATGCTCACAGGAACCCTATTAGATAGCTACCTCTTATGACATGATTGAGGAAGTTGAGGGTTGGAGATATCGCATGACCTGCCTTAGACCTCAGAACTGGTAAGACTTATGCTTCAACACTCATGTGCCAGGACATACATGCTACTTTCTCATAAACCAAAGACTGAAAAATCTGTAAACCATGTTCTAGTTTTAAAATTTTTAAAAAAAGTGGATCTCAAACACATATAAGGATTTATTGCTTAGCAGGTTTCAAGCTTTCTACATTAGCAATTTTGACTGATAGCATGAATCACTTAACTCCAGCCCACAGGCCAAATGTCACCTGTGGTCTGTTTTTGTATGACTCATACACTAAGAACATTTGTGTTTTTTTTTTACATTTTTCAATGCTTAGAAAAAAATAAAAAGAAGAATATTTCTTGACAAGTAAAATATATCTGAAATGCCAATATGTGTGTCCATAAATAGTTTTGTTGGAACACAGCCATTCCTGTTAGTTTACATATTGTCTATGGCTATTTTCACACTACAATGGCTGGTTTAATATTTTCAAAGGAGATATTTGGCCCACAAAGTGAAAAAATATTTACTATCTTGTGTTTTAAGCAAAAGTTACTCATCCTCAGTCTATTTTATTCACCAGAAAAAAGTTGTTTATATTGAATCAATCATATTAAATGAATAAGTTTTTATTGTGTTCATATATAATATTTATAGTCAAAGGACACTGAAGGATATACAATATAAAGCAAGTACCTGGACATTGAATTATGCTACAAAACCAATACAGATGAAACAAATGAGAACAGTTAAGAAACTAAAATATAAGTATTGATTTTATGTGCAATGACATTTCAAAGAAAGTCTCAGACAATCTTAGAATATTTGAAGAAATATCCTTCATGCAGAGGAAAGAAACAGTTGTGGTTTTAAGGCTGAATATCTTTTAAATAGAGGTAGGGAGTAGGGGTTACTTCAAGTTATAGCAGCAAACTCATGAAAAGACAAGGATGTGATGACTAGTATATAACAAAACATGGATAGAGGTTGGACTCTGGTGAAGAGACCATGATGGATGATGTGCCTAAATTTAAAGTTGTCCGGCTCATGAGGCTGTGGTTCCATTGCTCCCTGCCCTGCCCCAACAAAAGTCTGTCTTTTTAAATATCACTACCAAATAGATAATTCTACCAAAGACAATTATATCATTATAGATATATTTGTCATTAAATATATGAGAATTATGACCTTCCCTCAGTCTTCAACATTGCCAGATCATCTGTTACATGTTTCTGGAAAGTTCCCCATCTTACTAACTTCAACAACTATTTTACAACTTCTTTGTTATTAAAACTCATAATTTCAATGCTGTCTCTTTCACATTTACAAGATTATTCTGCTTTCCTTTTTATAGGAAAAGGAAGTCTATAAGGAAGAAATTTCTTCAACTTTCTCCCCGTCTCTCATACAAATATCTGCACCAGAACCTTGGCATGCCTCCTTCCTGCCAGTTTCAAAAGAAAGCATCCTCTTTTCCAAATGCAATCCACTTACCTGACATGGGACCCTGCCCTTTCCCTGGAGATTTGGCTCAACTGCATGTACCTTCAATCTACCTACTGATGTCTTCCCTCAGCATACAAATACACACAGCAAAACATACACCGTAATCACTGACCTTCCATAAAACTTGTACTTCGATCTTTCCTTATTCCTCATATTCTATCTGAGCAATTTTATTTTGTGTCTTAGACTCTCATTTATTGGAGCTGTTTCCCGAAATCCCCCTCATTCTCCCGCATCCTTATTTGGGCTTCTCACACTTTAAAGTCTAAGTTTAAAATTTAATCTAATAATTCTTTAATTCTTCCAACTTGTAACCCTTCCCTGTTCTCTATTTCACAGAAGAAAAACACCATTTCTCTTGTTTCAAGAAACGGGAAACCTCAGTTTTCTTCCAAATCTCTGCTTTAAGCCTTCATATTAATAATTTCTGTAGTTTAGATTCACATTGCTCTCAATAATGGATAAAATAAGTTTAAAGGCATCTAGATTAACTGGGTTATGTTCAGAGAAAAAGCAAGCTTGATGAGAAGGAAATTTAATATGTTAAATTTACAATGAATATGAAAGACTCTGGAATATTCAACTAGAGTAGAGAAAGAGCTGCTTTCCAAATATTTGAAAATGCTCATGTGGGAGAGGATATGCATTTTGATTTGATCTTAAGACCCAGTGGTTGAAGAAAGTGTGTCCTGAGATGAAATGATTGCCTGAAGATTCACTGACTTCACCATAGTGGGAAGTGATCAGGCATATCATAGGTGGACACTTAGTGGGGATGGTATAGAGTTTAGTTATTAGAAGAATGGTTGGATTAGATGAAACTTAAGATCCACCCCAATCCTATTTTTGTGTAATGTTGAAGACATATCAGTATTGACTTAATGAATTTTTAAATTTCCTAAGGGTGATGTTTACGCTGCAATTATAATTAATTTATGTACTTTAAAACAGAATTTGAGAGAGTTTAGTGCTTTAAAAAGTGAAATGTATCTTTCTTTCAATATAGAGGCTTTGATAAATGCAATGAGTTGCCATGACATGCAATATCACATCCAAATTTTAATGTCAAAATTTGATCTATTGCAAAGCCACGTGAATTGTTATTCAGAGAAATGGAAAATATATTTTAAAATGTCCCTATAAATCTGTTTCCCAGATTGTAGTTTACATCAGCCTTTAAACATTTAGAGTGATTGAAAGTAAACATCATAAAACGGCCCCAAATTATACTGAATCTATAAGAAGAATCCTTCAGAGTGTAACATTGACTAGACACCTTTTCATAGCACTATTGATTTTGTGCTGAGGTTAAACATTAAAAATACTATTTTGGCAATATTTTCACATTAATAAATAATTTTCTCAGAGGGAACAACACTTAAAAATGAAAAGTAAATGACAAAATGATTTTCAAAATCAGAAGACAGTTTAAAAAGAATGTAACGAAAAAAAATATAGCCATATAACATGAAAGCTGCCTCAAAATAATTTGTTGTTCAAAGTTCTCCCCAGAAAGAAATTTTAATTAGAACTAATTTCATTAAAAATGGAAACTGATTATAATTATTTTGAAAACTTGCCCAGGATCATTATTAGTAAATCTGTATAGAATTCTATACATCATCTGACTCAGCCTGATAGAATTTCAAATTAAAAAAAAAAAAGATTATACTGCATATAAAAAAGGGAGGATTTTATGCTTCAAAATAGTATTATGTGGGAAGTAGAAAACATTTTTATATTAGTCAAAAATATTTAAGTGATACCTAGGAGAGTAAAGTTAAAAAATATGAATACATATTTGTCTTTTACTCAAATGAGCTGAATGGCCACTTCAAAGTAGATATCACTGTGTCCTGAGAATTTTGTTCCACTTTTTAAAATGTGAATATGGGTTAATAAATGTTCTTTTATACAGTCTTGGTAAGAGATTTGGCTCCCCTTGAGTCATCATTTGTTTAGCGATGAATGCCATGGGGTCTCTAACTTCCCAGGCATGTACACTTATCAAGTTCTTTCCAGTGACTCACATTGAATACAGAACTCACAATATTCCAGAGAAAACTGTATATCTCTGGATGGTAGAAGCATGCTATTCAATTTTTAGAGTATTAACAATAAACAAACTGAAACACCATTAACCAGATGCATGACCATCTCTTCTATAGATAACACAGATCAAAAGAACAACTTGAGTGTCGGTAGCTCTTGAATAGGGGATGCTAGTATCTCATGGACAACCACTTTCTCCCCCACATGCAGAAAAGCCATTGCGGCTACAGAATTCTTTCAAGATACTGTACTGATAATCTCTATTATTTTATTGGAGTTAATCCAAAAGATGAAATCCACTACCTATCTCAGCTCTAAGAGTTGCGATTTCAGTGCAACCTAAAAGACTAGATAATGAAATCTGTAAATAGGCAAAGTTTTCTTAGGAGATAGCACTGCTCTTACACTTTTATATGTTTACATTAATTATCATATTTTTCAATTTGAATAGACTTAATTAAGACACAAATACTGGGGAGGAGAAATTATTAGTTTTGTACCTTTTGGTGGTAGTGACATGCTGCTGACAAAAGCTTAGTGTTGAGCACAAGGAAGAGCTTACTTATAGCTCAGTAGGTGGAATAATAATAGTAATTTATGCTGAGTCCCCATGTAATCCCAGTATCACATCATTATGGATGTCTAAGAACAGTATAGACTGGGAAGAAAATATATGCGAAGAAAAATATAGTGGATATTTGATGTAAACAAGATACTCAATTAAAGAAACATTTTTTGTATCCAAAGGTTACACTTCAGAAAATAGTTGTAAAATAAACAATATTCTTTTCTTCTCTCGAAAATTCTTTTGAGTCCAATAGAACTTATTAAAATTTGGAGTGAACTTTTCACGTAGATGTCCATGAATTTTCAAGTTTTATGTCCAGTGTGTGGAAATGGCCAATTGCAAATGTCTCCTTGGCATAATAAATTTAGTTCATTAGATGGAAACTCTAAACTAAAAAAAATTCTATCGGGTCCCATAGTCCCTATAAATGCGCCCCTCACTCGCCGCTAAAATATAACTGCCTTTGGAATAAAACACTGTAATATACTTTGCTACTTTCAACATTAACTAGAGATTTCAGCCAAGGAACTGAGAGTCTCTTTTAAGTATTTTACCTACAGTCTACTGACAATTTTAAAATTCTGTGTAATGTACTAAAGTAGTCAATGGATATTCAAGACATCACATACACAAAGCTTATTTGCCTACAGCAAAAATGTGTTTTTACTATAGATAGCAAATAATTTTACGGTTCATATTTCATTCAAGATCATACAGAAGCATCCTGCTTACTAAGTGAGACATCTAGGTGTCATTTATTACCAAGATTTTTATTGGCTTGGATTGAGATGCAACTGACATACAAATAGATTTCATGTATTTAAATGTCAATGTGAAGGTATTCTACAGATTTTTACCCCTGTAAAACTACCTGCAATATCAAAATAATTTATATATAATACCCATCACCTGCAGAAGTTTCCATGTGCCACTAAGTAATCCTTCATTCTTGCCTACCTCCATTCCATGCCCCCCCTCAACCTCCACCCATCATTGGTGACCTTTTTGCCACTATGGATTAGTTTTAATTTTCTGTAGTTTTTTTTTTAAAATAAATTTATTATATTTATTTATTTATTTTTGGCTGCGTTGGGTCTTCGTTGCTGCGTGTGGGCTTGTCTCTAGTTGTGGTGAGCGGGGGCTACTCTTCATTGCAGTTCGTGGGCTTCTCATTGCAGTGGCTTCTCTTGTGGAGCACAGGCTCTAGGCACCCGGGCTCCAGTAGTTGTGGCTCGCGGGCTCTAGAGCGCAGGCTCAGCAGTTGTGGCGCATGGGCTTAGTTGCTCCGCAGCACATGGGATCTTCATGGACCAGGGCTCGAACCTGTGTCCCCTGCATTGGCAGGCGGATTCTTAACCACTGTGCCACCAGAGAAGTCCCTAATTTTCTATAGTTTTTATACAAATGTAACCAAACAGTATACACTCTTTTTTTTGTCTGGCTTCTTTCATTCAATATAATTATTTGAGACACATTCATGTTGTAGTATGTTATAATAATTCCTGTTTTTATGTGTAGTATTTCCTTGCATGATTATATTACAATATGTTTATCTCTTCACTTGTTGATAGAAAGTTTAGTTGTTTCCATTTTGGGCTATTATAAATGATGGTGCTATGAACATCCGTGTACAAGTCTTTGTACAGCATACGCTTTCATTTCTGTCAGGTAAATGCTGAGGAGTGGAATGGCTGCATTATATGCACTACATGCACTCAGCTTCCTGAGACCATCCACACTGCATGGCTCTTGGCCACCTTCTCCCATTTTCAAAGTCACCAAAGACAGGTGTAGTCCCTTTCATGCTTTGAATCACTCCAGCTTCTTCCATTGCTACACTGGCCTCATACAGATAATCCAGGGCAATCTCAATAAAGTATGTGACCTCCATTTCATCTGCAGAGATCCTTTGTCACCTAACACAACAGAGTCTTAGATTCCAGGGATTAGGGCATGAACATCTTTGTAGAAATGGGAGGGGTGAGGGGTATTATTCTGTTTGCCGCACACAGTTAACAGAATAGACTTTAAATGATTTTACTTTTGTTTGGGCATCTATAACCACAGAAACAGAAGTAACTAGCCAATTCTTTCATACGAGCAGCTTGATGTACTGATGAGCAAAGAAGAAAACAATGTCACATGAAAAATCAGATCACCCGGAAGTCAAGGTGACAGTGCATGTGTATCAACACAGCTGTGCTATTTACACAGTGTCTCTTCAATCTGTTAGGGAAATCAAAGACCCCAACATTGTCTCTCTGGCTATTTTACTGGTGCTTTCTAAAAACCTCATAGACTACTTTTTGACACTATAGGACTGTGTACAAGTTTATAGTATACAATCCTACTTGTTGCTGCTCTGCTCTGTAGAATGTTAGAAGTGAAAACAAAAAAATATGTATCTACACGTGGTGGTTATTTGTGGGAGAGCAACATACAGTTTTTTTTTTTTTTTTTTTTTTTTGCTTCCAACTGTGTTAGTCTTTTTGTATTCTTTTGGTAATCTCTTCCAGAGTTAACTACTTCCATTTGTAGGTGATGAAATGTGTAAGAAATCCACTTCAAATGCTGGCACTGCTATGAGCATGGTCTTTCCCTTTACTTCAACTCAATTACTTTTGATTCTTGTTTATATTCCAAGTGCCAGAAGTGGTTTTCACTGTAGAAGTTATCTGAAGATGGTCTTATGCTTTCTAGTAGTTGTCTACAACCAGGCTCTAGCTTCTCCAGGAAGGCTACACAGGATGGATTTAGATATTACATATTAAACTAAGAGGCTTTCTCTCAAATGAGTTTAAATGCATTTTATTTTTAGACAACCTACGTGACATACCATTTTTCTCAAAAACAATGCTTCCACTCCGAATAAATCAACTGTTAAAATAAATGAAGAGCTCAAAATGACATCAGTCCCGTTTGTCTAAGTCCTGGTGTTGTGTGGATGGAAAGCTGCAGCCAGCCAGTTATGACGACAGGTGCTATAGATCCAAAGGAACAGCCAAATTTGTTAACATTTTTCCATTTCTAAACCACCCTTAAAGAAAATCATATATGGGCTTACACCATCCTCACGGTAGTCTAGCAGAACAGACATGCTATCTGGATTCATATTTTCACCAATAAGGCGCTGACAGTTGTTGAAATTAGCAAGTATGTGCTTGATTTGTTCTGCAGCCCCTGCCATAAAACGTTTTACTCTTTCTGGTCTCTGTTCTTCAAGTTTCCCTTTGATTGACTTCATGTAATCTTTGATGTACTTCTGGTAAGCTTCTTTTGTGTAGCTGGTTTCCTGCAAGTGATGGTTCATGACAATATCGACACCAGTGATTTCTGTGCTTTCTGTACCTTCCTCCTCAGGACCTTCAGCAGAGGCATTTCCACCAGTGAGCGAGTCATCAATGTTACCCTCTGTCCTACTGACCATCTTCCCCTCCACCTCCAGACACAGCCCATTGGTGACCTGCCTTGTAGATGTCGGAGAGCACCTCAGCATGGCTGATGAGGTCCCGGTAGATGGAGCTGCCGCGAGCTCAGAGCAAGCGCGGTGCAGTCAGAGCGGCGCTGGGCCTGGAGCAGGGGCGGGAGCGAGGGAAAGGACGGAAACGCAACATGCAGTTTCTTTAACAGGTCAAGGATTATATACCACTTGAAAAGGCAAACTCATGATAACAATCAATCTGGAAAAATAGCTGTCACTATACATTTAAAGAAATTCTTTATAAGTACATAAATTTAGAGTATATTTGTATATGAATTAGCATAAAATTGAAGTTGTTTTGTTTACAGTAAGGATAGAAAAATGCAGTGATACTTATTTAGAAAATCAACTCAATTAAAACATTTTTATCTAATAGTAGTCTAGCTGTTTTCTGGTTTTGTTTCCTATAGTTGAAGAAAATGTCATTTTGAATATTTGTGATTTTTTTTTATAATTCTGATAACACACAATGAATACTTTGTCTTTTCCAAGAGGCAGAATTCCCAAAAAGCACTGGTTACCTGTTTGTACAAATGTGTGACATTTATTTATTTGTTTCCTACAAAATGGGATTTCTGGCTCATATTAAATTCCAAATAATCTTCCACTTGCATGCAACTTAAGAATGATCTTAGCATGTTCCCAAAACAATCTGCACTCCGTGCAATCACTCAAAGTGAGCACTTGTGTTTATACTCCCATTCAATTCTAGCTTTCCGTGCTGTTCGGATGTCCTTACATTGGTCCAGTTTTGAGTGAGGCAGAGTTGGGTTAGCTGGAGGCATATCTAGGGTTACTATGAATTGCAAATTAATGAATAGATTTTGAATTGCCATTTTTGGCCCAAAGATGCCAAGAAATCTGCATTTAAAGAATACATATTTGGGCAAGACTGAAAATATAATTAAGTTATTAAGACGGTGATCACCATGTCCGAGACTGAATACTTGTGATAGGTGGTGGAGGAGCTGCTGCTGAAAAAACGTGCTTCCAGAAGAAAATGGTGAGATTGAGACTATTACCCAGAAAGATTTCTTTTCAGGATGACAGATACATTTTTTTAACTTCCGCAATGGAAGCTATATGGGAATTAGGGCATCAGCTTGGATCTATGACTCTGAGAGATCAGATGTTTCAGGAATTAAGTAAAATTAAAAAAATAAATCAAGTGCTGCACTTCTTACTAATTGATCTGTGGATATAATTAAAAGTGGTTGCTCCAATTATTGAAAGTGTTATATGACCCTTTCTGCCATGAATAAGTTAGACGTTGTTGTGAGTACTTGTAAAGAAGGTGCATCATCATATATGAGCAGTTTGGGGGACATTCATTAATTGTTTCTTCAGTGAAATGTAGTTGAGACAGATACTGTGTATACTAACTTCTAGCAATACAAATTGAACAAGCTAGCCATGGAGATTGTAAAAGGATATTGACAATCATAATAAAGACTTTGTATCTATGAAAAGCAAGATTACTTCACAGTATAGAGAGATTTTGCTTGTTCATGATATTAGGGTATGGGGTTTCCGAGATTTCCAATGTCCATCTGCACTTTCAAGACAACTACTGAGTGTGAGAAAAAAGAGCTAGAAGAGAGTCTATTCTTAATGTGGACTAATCCCCTAATTAGTTACAAAATCATTTACTTAATCATTTCCAAGTAATAATTTACTGATATGTCAAAGAATTTTCAAATCATGTTATTAATGTCTTTTCTTTTCCCCATCATTCAAAATTTACCATTCTCCTCCAAGGTAATTATTTCATGTATGGTTTTCTAACAAGGGATTTTGATCTTAGAACTATGGGTCAAGCCTTATCTCTGTGGGAATAGAAGCTGGATAATCTAAGATGCTATTTGAATCTTTTTGGTGTCCTTTTTCCTTAGGTAAGGTGTTACCTGGAACAATGATGATAAAAATGTTGAGGTTTTACCTTAGGGCGCGTGTGACAGTGTGATCCTCAGAGGTACGATTTAGTGCTCTGGTCTTGTCAATTGCTGCACCCCTCGAATTTGACTGTTTCCTCTACTCATGGGATAGCATTTCCCATTCATAGGTCAGTCAGTGTTATAAACTATTCCAAGCTTTTCCATTCAGCAAGCTAACAATAAGTATGGTTTGGCATGATTGGACATAGCAAAAATGAAATCCTAGAATCTGTTTTAAAAGGCAGAAGTCTAAGACTAGTTGTCAAGCTCTAAGATTCTAGAAGCAGTGTCATAACAGCAATTGCTTTTGATAATACAATTTTCCCTCCAGAGTAACTGAAAGTACTTCAAGTAACACAGGAAAAAATGTTCCAGAACAAAGCCAAATTGAAAGCATAAAAGTTAACCAGGGGTCATAGACACCAGCAGAGAATTGAGCACAGAACAATTTTTTTTTTTTTAATCTACAGAAAGTTCTGCTTACTGCTCAATGCAAAGTTTGATAGAAAGTTGAATTGTACTTTTGTTTTAGGGCATCTTAAAAGCACATAGTATCCTGTAATGTCCTCCCAACTTTTGTTTCTAAACATACATAAATGTGCCATTTTGGAAAAAAATAGATACCTTACTTAATATAGGGTATTTCTTTGCCATTTTATTTAAAACAGTGCAAAAGTCTTTGAACTGAAATTGCTAGTTTTATTCAACATTTTTACTCCCAGGTGTACTGTATTTCAAATGGGTTTTTCTTCTTGTTGATAAGTGTCCTGGCTTTTAGTTTGACCATTGAAATAGTGGGAAAGGTAGTCAATCAAAATGTACTTCTGTGCATTCAAATGAACCTTTTGGAAAAATGAACAAGACTGAAATCTTTAAAAGGTCCTAGTATGTTTACTAAGTGCAGGAGTGATTAATCTTTTTACCCTTATGTTGGCAGCAGCCATAAAATGCACTTAAAGTCTATAATGCCATATTTCTATGGCATATACTGGGATGTTGTCCAAGAGATGATAGGATAAGATAAACTACAGTGTTTATCTTATCCTACACAGTGCCACAGTGTTCTGCAAATAAGAGTTCCTAATAAATGTGTTCAGCACAATACGATTTGGACATATTCAATGGTTTAGTCAAATGTTTGTAATAACTGTTTTTCTGCCCTGGGATTGTGTTAATTTCTAGAATAATGAGACACAATAATTCTTTTAAATGGACTTACTGATTCCAAATTTAAGTTAATAAACATCTTAATTGAGTTATTTTTTATTTTTTCACATATATGTATATTTAATTTTGCATTGAGAAATAAACATGCATTTTAAAAAGTTACAGAAAACATAACTAATATTTATAAAGTGTTCACTCATTTAACCACCACTGAGGTCAAGACATAACATTCTCAGTGCTCCAGAAACACATTTATGTACCCCTCCCCTATCACGACCCTCTTCCTCCTCCAAGATTATCAGTAACTTGTTAAGCAGAGTTTTAAATTTGGAGAACAGTGATGATTAAGACATTATCAGTAAGTGACAATATTTTTGCTGTTTTGTATAACAAGAAGGGCTATTATGTAACATTTTAAGTTAAAAGTTATTTGAAATTGTGTATGAAATAAAGGTTCTTATTTGGATGGTTACAGATACTTTTTCTTTTCTATCTATCCATTAAGTAATTTTTACAAAAACAACAACAAGCTGTTGCCCAATATGTTGCCCAATATGTATCCTGCTTTTATAGAATAATAGGATCCCCATATACCTGGCTTCCCTGAATATACTATACTTCCCAGGCTCCCTCACTTATGTCTGTGACCCTGTAATTAATTTTTGGCCAATGTGACACAAACAAATATTGTGCAACAAATTTCTATGAAGGAGTAACCTTCTTTTTTCATGTCTGTTTCCCTGAAAGCTGGGATGCTATCATGGTGACTAGCATTAGAGCAGTCACTTTGGACCACAGGGTGAAAGCTAGAGATTGAAGATGGCTGAGTAACAACATGGATTGGGTCAATGATGCTTGTGAAACTGCAATTGGAGCCCGATACTACCAAGTTTGTGAAAAGGAGAAACAATATTTATAACATTTGTAAGTCATTCTGTAACTGAGAGTTGAACTTAAAGCTAATGCAGTAACCAACACCTTTAAAACTGTATCATAATAAAGAGGTATTGGCATTACGTTCTAAGTGGAATTTTGTACATGGCAAGTACATTTCTTTATAATAAATATACACATTGGAAATGTTACATTAATGATACAAAGTGAATTACCACATGTATTCTTGAAAATTATTTTTAACTCACTTTATTTTAACTAACAAAATTAGTTATAATTGAGGAAGGATAAAATACAAGAATATACAAAAGATGCTTCTTTGGCATTTAGAGTAAACTATTTTCCTAAGTCAGACAGAACTGTCATAGTTGTCAGCCTTGCAAGCATGGCTTTAAAATCCTAGATTGTAACTTAACACAAAAGATAGGAAGTATGAAAGTATATAAGGCTGATAATGGAATAGAAAGACTGGCATAATAAAGAATGAACAGAAGGTAGAAGTGCCCCAAGGCATTAGTAACATTGTCAGTGCCAGAACAGGTGCTTTCAGGAATATGCCACAAGAATAATTCAATGTCCCTGGATATTTTCTCCTTTTGTAGCTTCAATTTATATTGGAATAGTTCTCTTTTTAGTTCTTTTTTCATATTTGAATTTCCATATTGAAATAATTTAATATGTACACAAAAGACTGTATACAAAGTAGAAACAGCACAAAGAATTCCCAAATGCACTTCATAATGCCTCTCAAATGTTAACAACGTTCATAATCACAGCACAGTAATAAAAACTGGGACATTAACATTGACATGAAAATATTCTTAACTCTACCAACCTTATTCAAAGATTAACATTTGCCCCAACAATGTGCTTTTTGTAGAGCAATATTCAACCCAGTCTCACGCATCCCATTCAATCATTTCTTCTTAGTCTCCTTTGATCTAAAACAGTTTCTCACTCTTTTTTTTTATGGTATTGAAGAGTTGAAGACTATTGACAAGGTATTTTATAGACTATTTCTCAGTGTCTGCTGTTTGTTCATAATTAAATTTAAGTTATGCATTTTTAACAAGAATACCACAAAAGGAATGCCATGACTTCCTGGTGTTTTATATCAAGAAGTACAAGAAGTACACAATAATAGTAATACATTTTCTTACTGATGGTGTTAACATGGATCACTTGGTTAGGTGCTGTCTACAATATGAGAAACTTGTTTTAATTTCTATCCCCAAAAGTGTTTAAGCTGGTTCATCTCTATCTTGTTTCCTCCATAAATTATTTAAAATAAGATGGCTAACTGCTGAACATCGAGGTAAATTAACAGAGACTGGATTTTCCTGGCAAATCTAGCAAACAGATAATGGAACCAAGTGTACGAAACATTCTTGTTTTTCATAAATGAGATAATAGTGCAGCACTGTGGTTACTAAGAGAATGGATACAAATGAGGTAAGTCTTATGATTGCACCAGCTCTATACCTGGAAGAATCGTCAAGTTACTGTGAAACAGTGGAGAAAACATTTTACTGTCTAGAGACAATTTCCAGGTAAGAGTACAAGTTGGGAAAAACTAAACAGAGCCCAGTCAGCTTACTGAAATAAGAGACAGAAACCTGAGTTTGAAAAGGTGAAGAAGGCTCATGTTTTGGGGTGTCATACACAAAAGGAGAGACCTTCACAAGGAGATGGCTGTGGAGACCTGCAGAATGGTTCTTTCTTAAACTGTTAGTTGATACAGATCCACATATCCATGAGAGAAAACAACCTGAGTTTCTGGAAAAATCTTCCAGGTAAAGGCAGACAAAAAGAAAAACAAAAACAAAAACAAAACTGGAGCTTCAGGAGTCTGGGAATTATTTGTGTTCCCACTGATCAGAATAAGAAGATTTCAGGATTAACAAAAAATTGGACAGAATCCTCAGAATGGCATTACCTTACAAAAGGGGCTAGATTAGTTCTGGACTTTTGGGTGCTCTAGACCTGCTCTAAAAACACTTAAAGCAAGCTTTAGAAGGATACAGTTGACTACAAGTAACTTAATGTATGTTACAACAAATCAGCATGAAAGGATAACAAAAATATAAAAACTAAGAGCATAAATACACAATGCCCACCCAAAAAGAAATTATAAGGCAAGCAAAAAAGCAGGAAAATATAACTCCAAACCAGGTGAAAAATCAATCTATAGAATAAACTGAGAAGTGACAAAGGTAATGGAACTAGTGGACAACAGAAGCTAAAAGAGCTATTATGAATGCTTCTTATGATCCATAAGAAGGAAAAAAGGTGAATGTTGAGGAGAGAAACACAACACTTGATAACAATATTAACATATTAGGACATTCATAAGATCAGCAAACTGGAAGACATAACAACAGAAACTTCCAAAATGAAGTGCAGAGAGGACAAAACCTGAAGAAAATAAGAGCTGGATTAACTGATAGCAAATGGTTTAGCATATAAGTAATTGGACACAAAGAAGGAGAGGAGAAAGGTACTGGAAGATATAATGATTGAAAATTATTAAATTTAATGAAAAATATAAACTTGCTTGTCAAAGAATCTCAATGAACACCAAGTAAAATAAATCTAAAGAAAACCACACCATGAAAAGTAGTGATAATGAGAAAATCTTAAAGCTTTAAGAGAAAAAAAAGGCACAATACTTTTAAAGATATGTTAAAGCAGATTCTTATCAGAAACAGTGCAAACCAGGATAGTGGAGGAAAAATTTTGTTTTAACTGTCAACCTAGAATTTTTATCCAGTGAATTATTGTTCAAAAGTGAAGGTAGAAAAAAATACTTTATTTAGAGCAACAAAAACTAAGAAATTATTTTCAGAAGATATACATTAGAAAGACTTAAAAATCTCTAAGTAGAAAGGGCATGATGCCAAATGGAAATTTGGGGTTACACAAATGAATGAAGAGCATCAGAAATGGTAAATACACGGTATAAGCAATGTAATTTGTCTTATTTTTAATCTATTTGAAAGATAATTGACATAAATATAACAATCTTATATATGAGTGCAGCTAATAATAAAGCTTCAAAATGCACAAAGAAAAACGTGACAGTATCTGCAGGGGAAATAGACAAATTCATAATTAGAACTGCAGATTTCAATATCTCTTTTTTCAGCAATTGTTGGATCATATATACAGCAAAATGGATCTAAGGATTTATGAGATATGCTTCTTTAGAGAATTACGTGTAAGCTATACAAGCTATACAACTATTGTGGCATATGAGAGAGCTAGCTCATGACTTAAACATACTTGACTCTTGTGTGATGTGAAGCATGAAACTTACTCAGAGATTCCCCACCTTATTCTGGCCCAGGAAGTGCATGGTCAATGCAGGAAGAAACGCTTGGGGAGAAAGGCCTGGAACCCTCTCTTCTTCATCTGAGACACCTGATTGCCTATAAACAAGATTATTAGTAAATCTTGATACTTTGTTAGATCTCCCAATTTTTTATGAGTCTGATTTGACAATTATTCCCTTGTGTTAGCTCGTATGATCTGCTCTTAAAACTTTTGTCCCAGGATGAGGGCTACATGGAATAGCATACAGTTGACCATGGCCTGAAGTACAGAAACAATTGGCCAACAACTCTAATGTAATATAATCAAGAAATAAATATTTATTGTTAGACACTGAGATTTGGGGAGTTATTTGTTACCCCGGCAAAGGTGATTAACATATCAGGATGTGTTTGCAATAGGGATTCCTTTTTCAGCAATCTATAAATAGATTTGTGTTTTTAATTTAAAAGTCCCAGACACCAATTTGTCAGGAAAATTGGACACTGAGAAGGACGACAGAATACATAGAATCACAAAAGGTATGTAACAAGAAATGTATGCTAAGGATGGCATGGTTGTTATTCCTCCTATAAGATTATTCCTGAGTGATTTAATGACCAAGTCACAATGTTATTTGTTAGAAATCTTGAGAACAACTGAGTCCATGATTCAGAAACACAATTCTATCTCAATTTTTCACACAGTTTTCATGCTCTTTCTTTTACTACTTTTAATTGGCCATACTATTTTGAAATGTGGCAGAGGTGTGGTAAAGAATAGCAAAACAACAGCACCACACACACACACACACACACACATACACACACACAACTGCTTTATCAGCAATTATCACTAGCAGTGAGATTTAGGTTTATTTTACAAATCTATGTTTTGTCAGCCTCCTTTAAAATGCAGAGACGTTCAACAAGTGAATTTTTAAACCCCACTGCACTTTTATGTAAAAATTATTTTTCTTCTTATGAACTGGTTTTGATAGATAAATTGAAGTATTGAAGAGAGGAGTTGACACGTAAAAAGGAAATATTGCACAGTTCATTATAGAAGTAAATTTCTGGTCTTCTTTCTGTCAATTCAAATATAACTGTCAGAAGTCATGTTCCTAGCCTAGACTATTTTTAAGAAAGTTATAAAAATTAAGATCATGATAAATGACACTAGACTTACCACTTAAAAGTGATTCCTGAACAGTTCAATCAATGCCCATTTGTAGAGATGTGCAAAATCAGCTCACAGGGTTCAAAAAACAAACTGTAAGCAAGTTAAAATAAAGCAGTTAAATTATTGGAAGACAGCACAAAACATCTAAGGGGAAATTCAATGATTTTATTTCTTTAAATTTTAGCTTGTAATAAAACCACTAATATATTACAATTTCTTGCTCATTTTGCTTTTAAAGACTTGGGCAGGTAATTCCTAGAGATTGCAATGAAGTGCATACCTAGATACCTTGACACTAAAAGGTCTACTTATGCTAACCTTCCTTCCCCCAGTATTTAGCAAAAATATACGCTTTCATATATTCTCCATTAAGGGTATAGAATAAAACTTTCTCTATATATAACTAGGGCCAAGTAACTTTTCAAACTTTTCAACTTTTCTCAGGATAAGTATGTTAGCTTATATAGAAAGGTATTTGAGTGACAATTGGAGTACTTGTCAGACATAATTTAATCAGATAAATTCAATATGAAGTGTGAAGCAAACTTGAATGGGAATTTCAATGCGTACATCTTCTCTAGCCTACAATGATTTTATCTTCTCTACTGATGTTTTTCATTAGCTTATTTACATATCTGTAGCTTTTTCTGTTGGCATTTTCTGGATATTTGTCATTGCAACTCTATTAAACCATTTGCAATAACCTCTCATCAAATGTAGTATATGAATCCTATATGCTATTCTCTCAACTTAATTTACTGCTTTCTTTTCTTTGCCTAGTTCACTTCTAAATACCCTTCAAAATTTAGCCAAAGCATCACAATTTTCAGGAACCCTTTTCAGAACAATTAGTGTGATTTAAAATTGCTGCATCATACTGATAGTAACCTGTACTTAACATATGTAACTAGGTGACAATCAGTATTCTATTTATGGATCTTCATCAAGCTTTAATTTACTCAGAATAAGAACTCCTAGACCCTTCAATTGATATTTTCATGGAAGAAATAAAGTTTGACATTGTAAAATATTTACACAGTTCAATATTCCACTAATAAAGTGATCTCAATTAAGAGAGAATGGCATTCTGCTTCTAGCCAAGATGGTGTAACAGGAAATGGATTTACACTCCTTCCCTGAAATCAATTACAAGAGATATGATAAATCAGTTTTTCAGACATTGGGTATCAGTCAACTTAGCACAGTGATTTTGTGAGACAGGAAACAAATCAGTGGAACCCTGTAATCACTGTGTTACTGGCTTGATAGTGTTTCCAGGGCATTGTGAAGAAGCAGCGGGGTTGGGAGGGAAGGCAAAAATAGAACTTAGAAGATATCCTGAGTTTGAGACCCAGAGCTGAGTCACAAGGGAGACCATAGTGGCTGGAGTTCACAAAGCTGGGTACTGGAGAGGTGAATTTAACAAGGAGAGATTGAGATTAAATAGGAGAGAGAAAGAGAGAGAGAGAGACAGAATGAAAGAGAATGAAGGGTGAGGGGGAGAGAGAGAGAGAAAACTGGAGCTCTGTAGGGAGTCACCTACAGTATTCAGGAGAATACAGATCATAACCTGTATCTGAGAAAACTACTCAAGGCTGGGATGGCTGAAGGAAGGGAAACACCTGAAAGGATGGCAGAGAATAGTACCCAGGGCTCTTACAGAACAGGAAATAGCATCTGTTTCCACCAATCACATTGTAAACTGCACACTTCACACTTCATGGATCATTGGTCAAGTATCCAGTATTCATTAGCAGAAAAACTGTTGACTTTTGAATAACATCTGAAGTTTAGTTAATAATTGTATCAATATTAATTTCTTAGTTTTGATAAATGTACCATGATTTTATAAGATGTTAATATTGGGGAACGTTGAGGGAAAGGTATAAGGCAACTCTTTGTTCTGTATTTATTTTGTAAATTTAAAATTATTTCAAAAAATATTTTCAAAAAACAGGCAGTTGCAAATGAAAATGGGCTATAAAAAAGACTTTAACAGTCACATACAAAATATGATATTCCAAATGGCGAATAAAAATGGCAATGGGCTCAATTTTATTAGTAATTATAGAAATTCAGTTTAATACCACGACATCGTCACTGGAATAGCTAAAATATATATTTTCTGTACAAGAATGCTCATATGTGCACCAAAATTACATGTACAAGAAAGTGCATATGTGCAATAATGTTTGTTGTAGTAGTATGCCCAAAATACACAGTGCTATATTTAACTTCAATGAAGTTCAAACAGGCAAAACAATTCCATGCTATTCAGTCGAGTGACTACCATGCGCAAAAGGAAATTAGAAAGGGGCAGGAAGGGAACTTCGGGAACTGGTAAACTGCACTTTTTGAACAATATGGTTGTTCCATGGATGTGTGAACATCATGATAAATTAATGAGCTGTACATTGTTTATGTTATTTTTGTACTTCCCTCTATGTATAATGAAAAAATTTTAAATACTTGATAAAAAGCAAGTTTCTAAGTTATTTAATCTCATCCTCAGTTCTTTCTTTTTTAGCTTGTTTTCAACACCACAGAATATCAGTGTGCTGCTTCAAAGGGAATGAATATCTTTGAATCATTGTAGGAGTGAATATCAGTACATGCTAGAAAATCATTTCTGAAACTGACTGGGCTGAAAGATTCTATTTGGCTTTATATAATATCTCCTTTCACTCTTTCCCTCCTGTAGCTTAAAAAAATGGAAACATCTATCTGCTTTAAATACACTCAACTACCAAACTGTATCTACAAAAACTAATTTTAATGAGAGGCAGATACGAGGGAAACAGAATGTATCTGTTTACAGAATGTATCTTTAGAACTGTTTCATACCCAAACTTACCGATCAATTTCCATGAAACCCTATTTCTGACCTGTTATTGACAAAGAAGTCAGGGCCAACATTTTTAATGTCTGCAGCAAGAAATAACATGTCCTGTAAGCAAAGGATACCTCCATTTTATTTTTCTTCAAATTCTTCCATGAAAACATCATGTTGTTAATTTGTCAGATTTATCAAAGGCTGTCTCCTGGGAGATTACAAAAAAAGCTGTCATTAGAAATTTTTACTCCATTCTGTGGATGACTGTGATTAGAATTTCATTTTCACATAGCCAGTGGGAGATCCAGGTTTTGTGAGGACTAACGATTACATAATTTTCAGGGACTTCATCAAAGAAAAAAAAAAGGGAATGTGAAAATATCTTACTTTTGTAAATTTTACAGAAACATAGGATGATGTGAACACATTACCCCTTCCTGGGAATTGGTACAAGTTAAAGGAAACTTCTGTTCCATGGTAAATGTGTCTATACTCAGCATAGAACCTAGAGATTATCACTTTAAGGCAGGTATCAAAGGGAGGACACCTACAGGCGAGAAACAGCAGTGTAAATAAATGAAATGATCTGTGTATAAATAAATAAAACAATAGTGCAAGTGTAATTACAAATGGCAACCTGCAGCCTCATTGCCATTGAAGTGATAATAGGAAATGTTGTGACTTTGACACTCTCTCTAGTATAATGGAAACTAGCTAAATCCACTCAAATTCTTATGCAGAGTTGACTGTTGCTTAATTTTCCTGCATTGAACAAATCAAAGGGATCTAGAGTTTATTATACACTTTCCATTAAAAAATATTAACAACAAATTAAAATTATTTTCCCAAGAAAATAACTCTTTTTGAATATCGAATGTTTGACTTTCACCAAGTCTGACACACATGAAGGTAAATAGAATTCACCTCTGACTAGTCCCAGCCAACAATTGAAGCCAAAGATCAGTGGTAAGTTGATCCTGAAGGACTTACTTTATTTTTAATGATTTAAATTAGAAGATAGCCAAAAAGAAAGACCAGAAAAAGTAGGGGACTTCTTAGTATCTGGAATAACTTAAATTTAGGGCATTCTGATGGGATGGTGAAAAGCCAGTGGACTGCCATGAAAATTTATGTCTGTAATATCCTTTAGTTTTCCTAAAAATGGATCTGAAGATAGCAAGTGGGTTATGAGCCCTACTCTCTCAGTTGGGTTACCTTTATTAACTAAGAATACATGGAGACACTAAAAATCCTACCTCCAGGTCCCAAGTTAAAAGAGTCAAGCTATACCGTGAGTTTAAATGGATCTGTACAAAATTAAGGTAGTGGAATAGCGACAGTATTTAGGATACTTCACAGGTGATGTTTATTCAGGGATTAAAAATAGTGTAAGTGTAGGCAGATGGATTCCAAAGACATCAAAATCTTGTTTAAATGCAAATGTTTCGAGAAGAAATGCTATATAAATAAATTGCCGCTCAGCAGAATGTTTTCTTCTTCAGGTTTACAAGAGGCAACCTCAGGTGTCTAATAGAGATATACTGAAGAACTAAAAGTGGATACCTTTGTGAAAGGAGTTGTAGTGCCTCTAAAAGCCTGCAGTCAGAGGCACATTATTTATCTACTGAATTGAACCTGCAACCAAATTACAATCTTACTCTCTTTGCATTTTGTATCCCAATCTTGACTTTGAGATGAGTTGGAACTTCAAGGCATAAAAGTATAATTTAGTCTTTCTTTTAATTCCCACTTAACTTCTGTGATAACAAGCAACTGCTTAGTGAGGTAATTAATGGGAAATTATGATTTTTTTATTGGCAACTTGAGACCTACTTTCTAGAATTAAGACAGTACGCACTGAATCATAGTTTGATACCAATTTTTTTCTATCTCAACTATTTGGTTGCAGGACCAATCTTAATCAGTTACCTGAAAGGAGGGAAAAGAAATACCCTTTGGTCCATCAAGAGCTTTTTTTGTGGAGGGCATAAGTGAAATGTACCCTACTTTGGAAGGTATATTTCAATATAAATATCTTTTTTATTTTTTTGCATATGGTCATTATTGTATGTGATATGCAATTGTTAGATCATTTAATCCCACAAAGTGCAGTGAAAATTATTTAAGTAAAGAAATGATGAAATCTTCATACCTCACTCATACTGTTCTGCAGTGGATAAAATGAATATTTAGCAAAGCAAGCTAACAGTTTGCAAACGTGCAATTAAAATCCTGGCTCTTCTCTAATTATGTAACACTTAAGTTAAATGGTCTTAATAGACATATAATGATAGCTTTATAAACCTATAGTTACTTATAATCAAATGTAATTTCTATTTCGGTTTTAAAGCACCCATTAAATGTCTATTATGATTTTTAAGTAATTTGGCAGACATTTAATGAATACTTTAAAAACCTAAATAGTAATTATTTCAAGAGACATCTGTTAACATATAGGAGTAATGGAGCTATTCATTTGAATACACAGTTTAAAACTAATTAGTGAAGTATATATGCAATACCCAATGGCTTTACTACAAGAAGAAAATCACAATTTTAATGTAATTTTCTCTCTTAAAATAGAAGCTGTTTTTCTAATTTTCTTCTGAGTCCTGTGACATACCTGTCACGTTACAAAACTGTAACACTGAAAAGCCATATCTTCTCACAATTCCAGGTATATTCTAGAAAAATTATCTCTGTGCCAGACAGTGTAAAAATGTATTTTACACATTAATTCACTGTTATATTTTGGGTTTGCTAGGATGCTCAAAAAAAAAGTTCAATATAGACAGTTTTTCATTGCAAGTTGTAGGTGACAAATCAGTTTCCAAGTTTTTGGAATAATGCTCTTAAATTTAACAGAAGACTACTATTTCTCACTATGTGTAACAAGTATAAGTTGGCTACATATTTTCACAACTAAAATGCTTAAAATTCTTTCAAATGACAGGAGAAGCTGTGTGTTATAGTAAAGTCACTAAAATTTTCTCATGAAATAGAGATCATTATTTTTGCCCAATGAAGCTTCATTCATGAACTTTATGGAAAGATTTTAAGGCCTATTTCAAGTGTGATGCACTTTAATTTATAAAACTGAAATTGCTTTATTATTCCTATGAAATATAGATGTTTCAATAGTCCAAATTTCAAACTCTGGATTATATGATTACACAAATATAGACAATTGCTTGAAAATGAGATACAATTTTTAGTGCTAATCTTCATTAATGAGTGTAAATTTTAATTATTATTATAGTATTACCAGTTAATTTTATAATCTAATTGTTTTCATATACATGTTGTGTCAGCATTGAGGTCATTTGTGACTTTTCCTGTCCTAAACTTCCTTCTCTTATATGACAAGGAAAAATAATGCAAGCATTTCTCCTTCTGTACTGGCACTAATTCCATAAAAGGATGCATCCAATTATTAGAACCTACTGCAATATGAAATAATTGTGTGTGTGTATATAATACATAGAGAGATATCCAAATACTTATATATATGATAAGTATGTATACAAGCATATATATGTATATGCTTATATTTATGAATATATCATATAATAGCACATGATATAAATATATCACATATATTATATATATTGAATATTTAATGTGAATATATATGAATATGAATGTATATATGAATATATGTATACATAAAATAGGAAATCCCTCTTCACAAATTTAGGGAAATATATTAAATTTATCCTGGGTTATATGTAAAACAATAGTTAAACAATTGATAATTTTGTGTTAATTATTATACAAATAATATTACAAAGTAGTACAATGTGGCCTTTCAACACAGGGCTAAACATTAAACTACTATTTTGTACTGTCTATGCATTACAATGTTACAACTGGTAGACATCAAACTTGTGATAAGCCCTGTAGTTAGTTGGATTTATGCAGCTGCAGTTCAGCAGAGAGGTCTGCACAGGATATAGGGATCTGCCAGGCATTTGGCATACAGATAGTGATCAAAGCTATATAATTATGTGAGATCAAAAAGGGGTTGTACAGCTAGAGAAAAGAAGAATATCAAAGATTGAGTTCTGGGCTTCCCTCGTGGCGGAGTGGTTGAGAATCTACCTGCCAATGCAGGGGACACGGGTTCAAGCCCTGATCTGGGAAGATCCCACATGCCGCGGAGCAACTAGGCCAGTGAGCCACAACTACTGAGCCTGCGCGTCTGGAGCTTGTGCTCCGCAACAAGAGAGGCCGCGAAAGTGAGAGGCCCGCGCACCGCGATGAAGAGTGGCCCCCACTTGCCGCAACTAGAGAAAGCCCTTGAACAGAAACAAAGACCCAACACAGCCAAAAATAAATAAATAAATAAATAAAAATAAAGGAATTCCTTTAAAAAAAAGGAAAAAAAAAAAAAGATTGAGTTCTGTGGTATCCAACACTAAAAGGTGAGGAAATGAGTCTAAACTAGCATAGAAGACTAAAGAGGAAGAGGAGAAGTCAGATAAAAATAGATAACTGGAAGCCAAATGAAGCCATTCTTCCAAGAAACAGGGGATGTGTTATATGCTATTGATACATAAATATTAATAATGTGTTGATATCTGTTATATGCTAATTTGTTGTAATAGCACAATAAGTGTATTATGTGATTTTGATAGGTCAAGTTAAAGATTAAGTATTAATTTAACAGTGGGAAATTAATTGGTAACTTGATAAATGGAGTACAGTGGGGAGATGATGAAAGATAAATAAATAAGGCTCAAGAGATAAAGGAACACTAAGAAATGTTGGTATAAACAACTATTCCAAAGTATGTTCTTGTGAAGAGAAGTTAAAGAACAATGGAGTAGTAGCTGAAGGTAGAATTGGAATTAAGAGGACATTTTTTTTTTTTTTAAGAGGACATTTTTAAAAGAATATAGATATAATGACATATTTATGTGTTGATGGTAAAGATCTAGTAGAGAGGGAAAAATTTTAAAATGTATTATAGAGTAAAATATTGGACAAAAAATGAAGAGTAAAGTATTGGAGCTAAGATGTTGCATATGTAAAGGAGAGGGGATATAGTGCATAAAGGGAAGTGAAGACCTTAGCTGGGATTCTCACAGTTTGTCCAAATAAACCAGGGAGCAAGAAAGGAATTTCAACACAATTGCAGGTAGCTGGATTGATGAGATCCTGCAAGAGATCTCCTGTGATTAACTCAATTTTCCTTGTGAAATTGAAAGTGAGATTATTAGCTGAGAGTGATGATGATGAGGTAGCTCTGGATATTTGTGGGAAGAGGAGGAAGAATGAAATAGCTTTTTAGCAGAATGGGATGAAAAATGAATTGAGAAGTGTAGTTTGTTTCTGAGTAACAATAATGCCCAACTACTCTGAGGTTGGCAGTCACACATTTCAACTGAGAGCAATCAGCATGATGTATGTTTTTCCAGCAACACTCAGATGCACAAGCATGTGCAAAAAATAGGCTGGGAGTTCAATATTAAGACAAGGTACTTACCAAATTTATAAGATAATGTCAACAGCTTTTCTGAGTGTGTGTGTGTGTGTGTCTGTGTGTGTGTGTGTTTGGGTTGTTCTACATGTTCTATAATATTTTATGTTGTCAAATTTTTAATATATTTTATAATAAGATATTCTGAAAGAAAAATGATGGTGGTTTAATTCTGAATTTTCCCACTTCTCCTATAAAGCATAGAGAGGGATGTAGCAATATTAGTTTCCCGGGGATGCCACAACAAAGTACTACAAATGGGTGGCTTAAACAACAGAAATTTATTGTCTCACAGCTCTAGAGGCTAGAAGTCCAAAATCATTTTTAATTTGTTTTTTTGACAGTATTGTCATAGTCATTCAATAAGAAAATAATACTGTTTTTGACAACTTGTCCTGGAACAAACATGAATATATTTGGGGATGGGAGGGGGAAGACAGTGGGCATACACACGCACACACAGAGACACACACGAACAAGTAGAAGATAAGGACAATGAAAATATCAGCTATATCCTAGAGACCAACTGCAACAGTGGGGGCTATATTTCTTGCCACTATCTCTTTCCTTGTAATTCCCCCTACACCTGGAAATTATAACTAACCATAATTTGAAGAATAGAGAGACTTATGATGAGCCCCCCTTAAATTGGAACCATAGCATCTTGTTAGTACTCCACTCATACTTTATCAGAACCCTTTACCATTTGTTTTCATGAAGCCTCCATATATGTTTCCATTCCCAGCAGTCGGCACCAGCAAGTCTATCAGATAACTACACACAGGTGGCCAGAACCACATTTGTCTGCACAAGCAGAGAACAGAAATTGTCTCCAAAGTTTTGTCCTCCTGTGAACAGCTCTTAAAAAATGACAAATGTGCATGGAGGTATAAATACTCCAAGCTCCTTATGCTTAATCTGAGGTTCTGGTCACACTTTCTAAAGATCATCTTTGGAGGATTGAGGGAAAGTTACTGTATGTGTGCCTTTTCAAATACCTCACTCTCATTTCTTGTTGTATTTCCTCATATATCTATGAATTTTTCCCAGGCCATATAATAATAAATCACAGTTGTCTCTGGACAAAATCCCACTAATCCTTATTTGTGAAGGACAGTCAAATTTTATGTCTATGATCCCAGTATAATTATCCCATTGCATTGTCCCATTTCATTCTTACAACTGTTCCAGTTTGTATGGTAGCATATGTGGTCCCCATTTTATAATGAAAAGTTATGACAGCCACAACCACATTTTACCAAGAAGAGAGAGCATAGAAAACCTGTAAGATACTCTAGGAAAGAAAGTGTGAGGCAAGGCAAGTTGACCTTGAAGTTTAAAAACAAATACACATTGTGAACACACAAGAGACTTAGTGAATATTCTTTGCAAGAGCCTTCTTGAGAACTCTATAAAAGGATGAACTCCAGGTGAAAGAGTAATTACTGATCTAACAAACAAAATAATAGAGTTGAGAAAACGGACTGTAAATTGTATATGCTTTGACAATGGGAATCACTCATCTAACACAAAATGGGAGCAGATGTGTTTGGTAAGTAGCTGGAAAGTAAAATTAGTTTCCTGATTGCCTCATTGCAACCACTGGGTGTCAAAGAGTATTATTTAAGGCTAATAAATTAAATAGTGAAAAATGAGACATATGTGAGAAAACAAAGGTAGATGAATAAAAACTATTAATATTTACTGAATGTGCATGATAGTATAATTGATGGGGCCGGGAAGGTTACAACTTTATTTTAATGGGGTGTATAATAAGGAGCCAAATAAAGAAAGGATATTTCATAAATCTAAAATCCTTAAAATAACTTCTAGAGCAAAATTATAAACTTTCCTAAATATTAGAAATACAGTAAAAAAAAGACAGGAAACAGATATCCATACTGAATGCTTTATACATTATGATGGTTAATTTTATGTGTCATCTTGGTTAGACTATGGTGCCCCTGGTTGTTTGGTCAAACACTAGTCCAAATGTTACTGTTTCATGAGATTAATACTGATAATCAGTAGACTTTAAGTAAAGCACATTACCCTCCAAAATGTGGGTGGGCCTCATTCAATCCTCTGAAAGTCTTAAGAGCAAAGACTGAGGTTTGCTGAAGAAAGAATGCTGCCTCAAGACTGTAATAGAAACCCTGTCTGAGTTCCACGTGCTCACTTGCCCTACAGATTTAAAAATTGCCAGCTCCAACAATCACAATTACATGAGCCAATTCCTTAAAATAAATTATTCTTATATTCTCTCTGACTCTGGCTCTCTGTCTTTATCTTTATCTATCTATCTATCTATCTATCTATCTATCTATCTATCTATCTATCTATCTATCCATATTTATCTATCTATCTATCTATCTATCTATCTATCTATCTATCTATCTATATCTATCTAATCTGTTTCTTTAGAGAACCCTGACTAAACTAATATAGATTTTGTTACCAAGAATTGTTCTAAAGGAAAAGAATCTTAATGATGATTTTGGAGGGTTGATTCAGAGGTCTCTGGAATTGATTCTTTAATCTGATTAGATTTAAAGGAACCAATGACTCTATTTCTAGTAGCAAAGACAGCTCTGATGGCCATGGCATGGGGTAGTAATAGATATATGCAAAATATCATCATTGGTATTGATGATTACTCTTAAATATTTTTAAGAGGCAAGGTTCTGGGTAACCATATATTTGAAACCTCAAAACGTTTTTTGTCAAACTAGTGAGTATAATGAGACTGACTAGTTGCTCTGAATTTCACTGGACAAAGTAGGGAAAGGAAAAGGTCAGCTCAGGGATTCAAATTGCAAGCTCAAGTGCTGCATAAATCATAAATGACCTGAAAGTTTTCTATGTCTGCTCTGAAAGAAACCCTTATATCCCAGAGCTGCAGAGCTGAGATGACTGTAAAACAAACCCAGAGTTTCTATAAATGAATAACAACACGAACTGAGTCCCCAGCCTCACAGCGTGTCTGTTGTTAAAATGAGGGTATTGGTTGAGAAGGAATGGGGTCCTGAAAATTGGAATGCGACATTTGATTCTGATGAAATAGGGACATTGAACCCCTAAATTCTACTGAATCTTATTGCCAGTAGAAACATTGTTTTCATCTCCATCTGAAGAGATTAATCCTGTTTAGCCTGAGAAAGTTATAAAGGCCTTCCCTAAGGTAGTTGCTTTTCAAAACAGTACTGGTTCTTCTCAGAACCCACCTCCACTAGCCCTCTTTCATCCAAGACTTGTAACAAGTCTCAGGTCCCAGCAGACCCCAAAAGGTGAAGTAGAAAGTGTGATCCATAAGGAGATATACCACACTCCAAAAGGAACTACATGATTTTTCCAATTTATACAGATGGAAATCCTGAGTTTATGTGTGGGAATGGATATCAACGCAGGGATGGTTGTGGAAGGAACATAAAGTTGTATCATGCAAAATTTATGGATAAAGGCTCACTAGGCAGAGATTTTGCATTTAATGTCACAGACTGAGGCGTTTGGTGGGTTGGTGAAACAGGGAACAAAAGCTGATTTATATTGAATTAAGATGAAATGCTAGGCTCCCTTGGTATACTGTAGACAAATGGATGCAAAGTTTTAGGGAGATTGGAATGTTAGAGAGTATTTGTCATGTAAGATCTGCTCACTCACCCTGGAAGCTTTCTGCATGACTGTGAGAAAGAAATTTGTTAGTGTAGCCCTATTATCCTTGAAGAGCTCTGTGATTGCTCTTGCCTGAAGGTCAGATATTACAGTGGGAACTTTTGCCATTGGATTGGAAAACCTAAATATAATGGGGATAATTGGATGCTAGAGGGGCAGGGGGCCAGTGGTGGCACTTAATCACCAAAGTCAAGGTGGGCATGGTTACCACAATGGAAAGCATAGTGAAAGCATGGAAAGTCAGAAATAATCTGATTCGCAGAGACATGTGGGGTTGGCTAGAAGTGGAATAGATGGGCAGTTTACTAAATTCTTACTTGATCTTTATAGTGGAAGAGTTCTAAGTCAAGGGAATAGAAGTCTAACTTGAATCATAAGAACAGAGTCATTGCCCCTCAGTCAATTTCCAGACTTGAGCAAGTTTACTGACCCGGAACCTTTTGAATGAAGGAAAGGCTGATCCCCCTTGAAGAAGGGCGGCTTTATGCTGCCGAAATTTTATACTGCTAAGGTTTCTCTTAGGCTTCCCCCAAAGGGATCTACAGCCCTTTACAGGGTGACTGTGCAGTGAAGAAAAGGAAATAATCAAACTTTTTGAGGACTACTGGGCACTAGCTCTAAACTGACAATAATTTTAAGAGACCCAAAACATTCTGTGGCTCATCAATCAGAGTAGGGGCTTATGGAGGTCAGGTGATCATGGGGTTTTAGCTCAAATCTATCTCATTGTTGGTCTAGCGGGTAATGCACAATTGGATTAGAAGCTGGCAAAATCTCCATTTCCTGACCTGTGGCTACTGTTGTAGGAAAGGTCGAGTGGGAACTACTAGGTCTGCCTCTATCTAGGGAACTAGTAAACCAAAAGCAATCCTACATTCCTGGAGGAGATACAGAGATAGAGCCACTATGGAGGACAAGAAGAGTGCAAGGGTGGTGATACCCACGATACCCCTGTTCATGTCACCTATTTGGCCTGTGAAGAAAACAGATCATGGAGAATGAAGTGGATTGTAAGCTTAACCAGGTGGTGATTCTATTTGAAGATATTGTACCAAATGTGATTTTATTGCTTGAACAAATTAACACATTCCCTGGTATCTGCTATGTAGCTATTGATCTGACAAATATGTTTTGTTTTTTGTTTTTCCTACCTTTTAGTAAAGGACACCATAAGCAGTTTACTTTCAGCTGGCAAGGCCAGCAGTACACTTCCACTTTCTTACATCAGTCAGATATCAATTCTCCAGCCCTGAGTCATAATTTAGTCTGCAGGGATCTTGGTCACCTTTCCCTTCCACAAGCTATGACACTGGTTCATTATATTGTTGAAATGATGCTGATTGAACCTCGTGATTAGGAGAAGCAACTACTCTTATTGGTAAGACATTTGTGTGTCAGAGGGTAAGAGATGTATTAGACAAAAATTCAGGGCCTTTCACCTTAGTGAAATTTCTAAGGGTCCAATAGCGTGGGACATGTTGAGATATCTCTTCTGAGGTGAAGAATAAATTGTGCATTTGGCCTCTTTTACAACCAAGAAAGAGGCATCATACTTAGCGTCTCTTTGGATTTTGGAGTCAACATAATTCTTATTCGGATGTGCTACTCTAACGAATGTGCCAAGTGACCTGAAAATCTACTAGATTTGAGTACAACGCAGAGCAAACAAAGGCTTAGCAACACATCCAGGCTACCTGGAGAAAACACTAACCCAGACTGATTTTTCATGCCTGTGTCTGTCCATCTTCTCCTAGATCATGGACTAGTGGTTTTTTTCTGCCATGGTAGTTCTTTTATGCCTTCAGATGGTCTGCAATTACAAGAAGTAAAACATCAGTAAACATAATTTTAAATTGCTATTTCAGTTCTATCATTAAGAATGTGTAATTTTTTTACTTGCTCATTTGCTTAATATAGAATATTAAGGGTTTTTAATTATTTTAATTACTATGTTATCTAGTGGCCTTCAATAATAAAAGCATATTCTATATCTCAACATATGTTTTAGATAAAAATGTTTGATAAAATAATCATAAGCTTTTAATAAGAATGTTTTCTGGTTTCACTGTGCTAAATAAGAAAGTTAAGCCTATTTAACTATTAAAAATTAAGTATTATACTATCTATGAAATTAAACTGTTGTTACGTAGTTCTAAATGTTTTCTATATTTATAGAAATTTTTATTTATTCATGAAGAGTGCTCATTTTATTGAAGATAATATCCTTTTTTCCCTATCAGTTAACTTTTTAAAAATATAGCTGTAAGCTTTATATATCATTTCTGTGGTGAAACAGAAGATATACATTTCTCAAGTTTTAATTTTTTTAACTGAGATAGAAAAATGTACTAACCTCTGTATATGTTAATAATTTAGCTATTCAAATAATATATAAACAAGTGGTTTCTCTTCAACTGGAAATAAGAAAGTCTCAAAGATTGTTTATCAGGCAAAATAAACATTGGATGAAAGCTATTGAAAAGTCTAAGATGAAAGAAGATTTTTTTTAAAAATGCCTAATGGAGTCCATATTGTAGTGTGTGTTTCAGATAAAAATGTATTTGCCCTCCTTCCAGACCCTGACCCAGTGTAAGGAGTATTTAATCAGAAACTGTTTAATTCATACTTAGCGCTGTCTGACCCATAACACATATCTGTATTTCATATAATATTGCAGAAAAAAGAAACAAATAGAAATTGAGGTCAGTAAAGCAAATTGCAAACTTTAGCCTATTTTTCAGGGTCTCTTGGGAGAAGTTTCCACATCTATGTGTAAGATAAGAGTCAAGAATCTGGGCCAGGGATGGATTATTATTACATGTTAATATTTCCGGAATTTGTGTGCTATTATGGACTGAATGTTTGTGTCGCCCCCAAATTCATACATTGAATCCCTAATCCTCAATGTGATGGTGTTTGGAGGTGGGGTGTTTGGGAAGTAATTAGGTTTAAACGAGGTCATAGGGGTAGGACCCCCATGATGGGATTAGTGTCCTTAAAAGAAGAGGAAGAGAGCTCTCTCTCTCTCTTCCATCTTGAGAGGAAGCAGCTAGAAGGCTGCTGTCTGAAAGTCAGGAAGAGGCCTCTTACCAGGAATCAAATCTGCCAGCACCTTGATCTTGGACTTTTTCTGTAACTATGAGAAACAAATGTTTGTTGTTTAGGCCACTCAGTCTGTGGTATTTTTGTTATAGTAGCCCAAGCTAAGAGGTGTTCTTTCCTTTTTATTGGTAATATTGATATTGTAATTAGTAGCCTCTCTCATTAAATAACAAAGAGCTTAGGAGCTTACTTTAATGTTCACAAAGAAAGAAATATGGGGGTGAATATGCTCTACCCCACATTCAGTTTTTGTTGAGAAGCTTCAGAAGAGAGCAGATGGAAATAAGTGAGAACTGAATCAGATTGCAACGTTGGGATATAGAAAGGAAAAAGAAACAGCCTGTGGATACTGAGCCAGGAACTGAGAAACAGCTTAATAAGCAGGTAACCTAAACTTCCAAACAGTAAGAAACAGATAAAAACACCTGTGTGTTGAGGAAACCAGAAAGTTTTCCACTGATACACTAAGATATCGAGTACAGCATTTATAACAACATTTTCTCCTATGGTTTATGTGCGTACATGTCGATGTTTTTATTCAGCCTCCTGGTTTCTCCATTGTTTTAGTTCTTCCAACAAGTGTTTATCTTTAATTGACTTTCTTCCTTGTTCTTATAAAGAAGCTGAACACGGCCTATGAATAGAAATTCCATGAAAGCTCTTGCTTCTCTGTGCATATATTTCATCAATCTCAACTAGTAAAGAAACTGTAAGACTTTTTTATTCTCCAGTTTTCTTAGTTGATCTGGATTAATAACTAGAAAATGAGCATTCTGCTTCCCTTCACACATGATATACATTTAATGAGTTAATTAGATCAACATCACTCATTCTCTCTGCTGTAATTGTGCCTGCATTTGGTAGGAGTAAATATGCTGGCAATAAACCGTATTTCAGTAGAGAAATACAATGTTTTATTTACATGTTAGTTTCAGAGATATGAGACATATCCAGCTTCAGCCAAACGCTAATGAACATGACGGTTATTCCTCACACCATGTTCACTCAGACGAACGCAATCATTTCTGTCATTGTTAATATTTTCTTTAGAATGATTATTGATTGCAGTCTTTCTATAAAAACTATGATTTATTGGATTTACTTTGTAGTTTACACATTTCCTGTTAATACCATTCATTCTAAAAATATATATGTATTAAGATATATGTATATAAGAATAATAAAGCTTTGGTTACACATCTCCCCATTTAAATAAATAAAGCATAAATAATACAGTTGAAACTCCCTGATTACCTATTCCCAGTTTAAGAATTTTCATGTTTTATTCCATGCATTTTATTATACTTTTATCATATTTGTGACTAAATTATATAACATGGTTTTGATATGTTATGCAAATGTCATCATACTGTATGAATTCTTTGGCATTATTATTTCTTTCAAAATTATGATTGTAATATTCATACCTAGAGCCCTAGGTCATTCATTTTTATACCTATTTGATGTTGTATTATGTGCAAAGCCTGGTTTAAACATTAGTATATATGTATCCTAATGTATTTAAATCAGCATTTCACTAAGATTAATAGGAATTGCTGAGTCTTAGGGCTGGAATATCTTTTACTTTATTGGATTTTGTGAGATTGATCTTCAGAGTACTTGAACCAATTTTTTTTCTATCAGCAATTATACAGAGAATTCTATTACATGAAATCCTTGACATTCCATTAGTTTTAGTAAGATTTTAAAGCATTTTATTTTCAAATAATTTTTACTGATGGTATATACCTAGACTCAAATGCAGAAATCTTGATGGCTCGTATGTGTATATATATGTATATGTGTGTGATTGTGTGTGTAGGTACCACCCAGATCAAGATATTGTATACTTCCAACATCACAGAAAAACTTGCCCATTCTCTGAGCAAGTTTAATAAACTGAGCCTTTAATAAACTATTCCTGATTTGAAGCAACCACTATTCAGGCTTCTATTACCGATTAATGTTGCCAGTTTTTTTAAACTTCTTGGAAATGGAATCATTAGGCTAGTGAGAATAACCTATGCTGTGGTGTATAGAAGTAGTTAGTTCATTTGTAATACTGTGTAGGTGTGTTACAATCCATTATGTGCAAATAACAAAAATTTTTGATCCACTATACTGTTAATGGATATTCGTACTATTTTCACTTATGGATAATGTAAATAATGCTGCTGTAAACATTTCTGTACTTGTGTTGGTGGAAATATGCATGTGTTTCTCTTAGTTTATATCTAGAAACACTGGTTTATAGGTAAGATTTATACTTAGCTTTAGTACATAATGCCAAACATTTTCCCAAGTGGTTCTAGCAATAAACATTCCCACCAGCAGTGTCTGATAGATTGCGGCTACACACCCTTTCTAGCAAATGGTATTTTTCAGTTCTTCTTGTCATTTTACCCATTCTGGTGACTTTGTACCTCTATTACATTTTGTTCATCAGTTGTATTTCTTTGACATTGTGCACTTTCTCAGGCACTTTTGGACATTTGTATATTCTTTTATGAGAAGTGCTTGTTTAAAACTTTTCCAATTTGCTTTAGTTTGGTTGACTATATATTTTTTTTTTGTATCGGTTTATAAAAGTTCTTTAGATATTGTGGATATGAGCCCTTTGTCAGATTGTTTTATGAATATTTTCTACCATATTGTGGTTTTGTCTTTTTACTCTCTTAATGGTATCTTTTGATGAACTAAAGTTCTTAATTTTAATAAAGTCTACTTTTTCAATCTTTGATTTTATAATCAGTGTTTTTTTGTATTCTGTTTAAGAAATCTTTACCTAACTCTTTTGACATAAAGTTTTTTCTTTGAAATGCTTTAATGTTTTACCTTTAAAACTTAGGCATAGACTCCACTGCAAATTAATTATTTTGCATGGTATGTAGTAGGAGTCAAAGTTCATATTTCTATAATGATATCCCATCGTTCCAGAACAATCTATTGAGAAGACTATCCTTTCTTATCTGCTTTGCAGTGTCACTTCTGTCATAAATCAAATATGACATATTCGTGGGGATCTTTTTCTTGTCTTTTCATCCTCTGCCAATGGTCTATTTTCTCTACTCTTGTTTTAAAATCATATTGCCTTAATTGTGGATTTACTTTTATTATGTCTTGATATTTGGTAGTAAATCTTACAAGTAATTAAAAGAATCATTGCAATACTTCCTATTTTTATTTGCAGTTTATATCAGCCTGTCAACTTTTTATGAATGTGGAATAAATAAGGGATTGCTTTTAATCTATGAATTTTTGAGAAAAAAAATTAATGTTAAAATATGGGGAATTCCAATCTATGAACACAAACTATCTTTCCATTCATTTAGGTAGGTCTTCCATTTCATAGATAAATAGATCATTGGTAGGTAGATAACACACAGATAGGTAGATAGATACTTTAAAAAAATGTTTTGAAGCATTTTGTTAGATTTATTTCTAGGTATTTGATATTTTGAGACATAAGACTATTTGTGTAATTTTACTTTTCAGTTGTTAGTGCCAGTATTTAGAAGTAAAATCAATTTCTTTATACTGACATTGGATCCAGAAAGTTTGCTAAATTTGCTTAAGAGTTTGTTGATTTTTTTGAATGTTCTATAAATGCTATTATAACATCCCTAAACATAGGCAGCTTTACTTCCTTTTATTCCCTCTTTAGTTCATTTATTTATTTTTCCTGCTTTGGTACACTAGTTAGTAATTGCAGTACAATGTTGAATAAAAGTGGTGATAGTGATTCTTGTCTTATATTTGGATTAGAGAGAAAATATACGTAATTAACTAAAGTTAAGTATGATGCTATCTGTAGTGTTATTACAGATATAATTTATTAGATTAAGGATACTTTCTTTATGTCTAGTTTGTTAGGATTTTTTTTATATCAGGAAGGAATCGAACTTTATTATAATGTCTATTTATTGAAATGATTATGTGATTTTTTTTTCTCTTTCTATTATTATAAGGAATTGCAGTGATTTTTTTTTTAAGTTTAAATCAACTTTGCTTTCCTGCAAGAAACTTATGTAGTGGAGATATAGTATTTGCTACTATTTTGTTTGGGAGATTTGTAAAAATTTTCACAAAATAAATTGGTGTGACATAAATCACAGCAAGATCTTTTTTGACCCACCTCCTAGAGTAATGAGAATAAAAACAAAAATAAACAAATGGGACCTAATGAAACTTAAAAGCTTTTGCACAGCAAAGGAAACCACAAACAAGATGAAAAGACAACCCTCAGAATGGGAGAAAATATTTGCAAATGAATCAATGTACAAAAGATTAATCTCCAAAATATATAAACAGCTTATGTAGCTCAATATTAAAAGAAAACAAACAACCCAATCAAAAAATGGGCAGAAGACCTAAATAGACACCTCTCCAAAGAAGACTTACAAATGGCCAAGAGGCACATGAAAAGCTGCTCAACATCACTAATTATTAGAGAAATGCAAATCAAAACTACAATGAAGGGGCTTCCCTGGTGGTGCAGTGGTTGAGAATCTGCCTGCCAATGCAGGGGACACGGGTTCCAGCCCTGGTCTGGGAAGATCCCACATGCCACTGAGCAACTGGGCCCATGAGCCACAACTACGGAGCCTGCGCGTCTGGATCCTGTGCTCCGCAACAAGAGAGGCCACGATAGTGAGAGGCCCACACACCACGATGAAGAGTGGCCCCCGCTTGCCGCAGCTAGAGAAAACCGTCGCACAGAAACGAAGACCCAACACAGCCAAAAATAAATAAATTAATTAATTAAAAAAAAAAAAACTACAATGAAGTATCACCTCACACAGGTTAGAATGGGTGTCATCAGAAAATCTACAAACAATAAGTGCTGGAGAGGTTGTGGAGAAAAGGGAACCCTCTTGCACTGTTGGTGGGAATGTAAATTGATACAGCCACTATGGAGAACAGTATGGAGGTTCCTTAAAAAACTAAAAATAGAACTACCATATGACCCAGCAATCCCACTAGTGGGCATATACCCAGAGAAAACCATAATTCAGAAAAAGTTATGTACCCCATTGTTCATTGCAACATTATTTACAATAGCTAGGACATGGAAGCAACCTAAATGTCCACTGACAGATGAATGGATAAAGCAGATGTACATATATACAATGGAGTATTACTCAGCCATAAAAATGAAAGAAATTGGGTCATTTGTAGAGATGTGGATGGACCTAGAGACTGTCATACAGAGTGAAGTAAGTCAGAAAGAGAAAAACAAATATTGTGTATTAACGCATATATGTGGAATCTAGATAAATGGTACAGATGAAATGGTTTGCAAGGCAGAAATAGGGACACAGATGTAGAGAACAAATGTATGGACCCTAAGGGGGGAAAGTGGGGGGGCAGGGGTGGTGGTGGGATGAACTGGGAGATTGGGATTGACATATATACACCAATATGTATAAAATTGAGGACTAATAAGAAGCTGCTATATAAAAAGATAAATAAAATAAAACTCAAAATAAATTGGTATGTAGTTTTCCTTTTGTTGCATGTATGAAGTAATTTTTTACATTTCTCTGACTATTAATGAGTTTGAGTAACTTTTCTCATGCTTTTGGTTAATTGTGCCACTTTTTACTCTAACTGTACTGATATTTTATACTTTTCTAAGTTTTTAATGTTTTCATTAATTATCCTTTACACTTTTTTAAAGTTGATGTGTTTCAAATGCCATCTCTCAAATGAAGTCCCTATTTTATGATCACGAATTTTTGGTTTTATTTTAGTTACATATATCTATTTCTTACCTTTCCTGCTTCCTACCATCCCTTTATACATTTTTTAATCTCTTTTCTTGTTTTTTTTTGTTTGTTTGTTTATTTTTCTTGCACATGTCTTTGGGAAATCCTTCCCTACCTAGAAATCATAAAAACATTTTCTGTAATATGTTCTAAAATATTAAAAATTTTACTATTCACATCTAAGTCTAAATAAACCCATCTGGAAATGTTTTTGTGTGTGTGTGATATACCAGAAACGTATACTGACCCTACTTTTCATTTTCACAGACCTCTGCAACATCATAAGTACGCTGAATTATCTGATTAAGGTCAAATAAATATTTTATACAGTTGATTATGTTTTTTGATTAACATTTACATCTTCAGTGAATAAGGACTATTGTTTTTTCCTTTTACCATCTTTTCTTGTTTGTTTCAATTTCATTTGATTTTTCTTGTGTTACTGTATTGGCAAAGACATCCAATATAATATCAATACCAAAGTGACACCATCTTCTTATTCAAATTAAGGAAATGTTTCTAATGTTCATTGTTATGTGTGATCATTATCTTAGGGTTTTAACAGATATCTTACTGCAGGTTTGAAAATAGCTTTTTTATTTTCAGATTATTTTAAAGACTTTATTTTTTAGGGAAGTTTTAGGTTTACAACCAAATGTAGATTTCCCATATAAACTCTGCACCAACACGTGCACAGCTTCCCCATTATCAAAAGCACTCACTAGAATGGTATTTTTTATACCAAGGATGAACTTATATTGACACATTATAATCACCCGAAGTTCATAGTTTACCTTAGGGTTTATTTTTGGTGTTGTATTGTGTATCTCATGGGACTGGACAAAAGTATAATGACATACATATCATTATAATATCACACAGAGTATTTTATTGTCCTAAAAATCCTCTATGCTCTACCTATTTATCTCTCCCTCCCAAAATCGTTAAAAAACACTGATCTTTTTATTGTCTCTACAGATTTGGCTATTCCAGAATGTCATATAGTTGGATTCACATAGTATATGTAGCCATTTCAGATTGCTTCTTTCATTGAGCAATATGCATTTAAGGTAACTGTGTCTTTTCATGGCTTGGTAGTTCATGTCTTTTTTAGCACTAAATAATATTCCTTTGTCTGGATGTACCTCAGTTACAGTTTTAGTATAAAATTTTCATACAATCTCATGTTATTTCTTTACACATACATAATAATTTTAGCATAAAAATTAAATTTTACTGTATAAACTTTAAAACCTTTTTTAGAATTAATATTCATTAGCATCTTTTCATACTTTTAAACATTTAGTAGCATCAGTTTTCTGCTTTAATTTCAAGGTATTATTTGCATATAATAAATTGCCTCAATTAAAAAGTGACTAACTTTTACACGAATGTGGTGAAAAATATCAACTTATAAATCCAATCAGCTCAGCTGAGTCAAGCAGCAAAAATACAAAAAGAACCAAAGCAAATCATTTCATTAACAAAATTCTGAAAGTCAATGGAAAGATAAAAGCACAAAAACAACCAGAGAAAATGTTTACATTTGGGGCAAAATTTGATGATTGAAAATTATCATAAACAATGAGGATCAGAAGACAATGGCATCATATCATTAATGAAGTAAAAGAGATGATATATAATTCTATATCTATCAAAATATCTTTTCAAAATAAAGGTTAGTTAAAGTCATTTTTAGGTAAATGAAACCAAGGGACTTTTTCACCAACAGCATTGAACTAAACGAATTGTTAAAGATATATCTACAGTCTCAAAAGAAAAGACTTTAAATGAAAACTGGGATCTACAAGAAGGAACAAAGAGCATCAGAAATCACAAAATAGGTGTATATATATTTATGTATTTTTCTTCTCTTAATTTCTTTAATGTATGACTCTAACAGCATTAATAATAACAATGGATTGTGGAGACACCAAATTTAGTAGCATCACTGATGAAAAAAAGTACTACAGAGTAAGAGAGTTATAAATGGAATTTTATTGCTTTAGGATGTCTAGATGGACTCTAGTAAAGATATATAAAATACGTGTTGTAATCCCAAATGGAACCATTAAAAGTAAAAAGAGATATAGTTGCAAAACCAATAGGGAAATTAAAATGGCAGAAATGAAGGAATAAACTAACAAATTTAAGATGTGACAACTAGAAAACAAATAGCAAAATGGTCAAATTAAACTAAAACATATTAAGAGTTATTTTAAATATATATGGACTAAACATGCATATTAAAATCAATTATTGTCAGAATACATAAATATTAACACCCAAAACCATATTAGCTATGGAAACATTTTATTTTATTTTTTAACATCTTTATTGGAGTATAATTGCTTTACAATGTTGTGTTAGTTTCTGCTTATAACAAAGTGAATCAGCTATATGTATACATATATCCCCATAACCCCTCCCTCTTACATCTCCCTATCACCCTCCCTATCCCAACCCCTCTAGACGGTCATAGAGCACAGAGCTGATCTCCCTGTGCTATATGGCTGCTTCTCACTAGCTATTTTACATTTGGTAGTGTATATATGTCCATGCCACTCTATCACTTTGTCCCAGCTTACCCTTCCCTGTCCCCATGTCCTCAAATCCATTCTCTATGTCTGCATCTTTATTCCTGTCCTGCCTCTAGGTTCTTCAGAACCATTTTTTTTAGAGTCCATAAATATGTGTTAGCATACGGTGTTTGTTTTTCTCTTTCTGACTTACTTCACTCTGTATGACAGACTCTAGGTCCATCCACCTCACTACAAATAACTCAATTTCATTTCATTTTATGGCGGAGTAATATTCCATTATATATATGTGCTACATCTTCTTTATCCATCCATGTGTCGATGGACACCTGGGTTGCTTCCATGTCCTGGCTATTGTAAATAGTGTTGCAATGAACACTGTGGTACATGACTCATTTTGAAGTCATTTGACTCATACTCTCAGGGTATGTGCCCAGTAGTGGGATTCCTTGGTCACATGGTAGTTCTATTTTTAGTTTTTTAAGGAAACTCCATACTGTTATCCATAGGGACTGTATCTATTTACCTTCCTACCAACAGTGCAAGAGGGTTCCCTTTTCTCCACACCCTCTCCAGCATTTATTGTTTGCAGATTTTTTGATGATGGCCATTCTAACTGGTGTGAGGTGATACCTCATTGTAATTTTGATCTGCATTTCTCCAGTGATTAGTGATGTTGAGCATTCTTTCATGTGTTTGTTGGAAATCTGTATATCTTCTTTGGAGAAATGTCTATTGAGATCTTCTGCCCATTTTTGGATTCGGTTTTGTGTTGTTGATATTGAGCTGCATGAGCTGCTTGTATATTTTGGAAACTAATCCTTTGTCAGTTGCTTCATTTGCAAATATTTTCTCCCATTCTGAGGAGTGTCTTTTCATCTTGTTTATACTTTCCTT